>NC_136068.1:1059980728-1060603696 GCF_964261635.1 Lissotriton helveticus | reverse complement strand
AAAAGTACAGTAGGTAAAATCGTAGAAAACACAGGTGAAACAGAAGTGGTCGGTGGGCCTGGAGGAGGCTGCACCAAAGAAGTAGGAGCCAGCTGAAGAACAGCTGGTGGGTGCTGTGGAAGAGCAGGAGGCGTAGTTTGCGCAACTAAAGGTTGCAGGGGTGCTGTGGCATTCTGCGCATAGGGGGGTGGTGAATTTAGCAAATGCGACATTAATGGGTCTTTTTTGTGCTCTTTTGCTGCCTCTTGCTGAAGAGACGGCAAAACTGGATAGCACTTATCTACTGCCATTTTACGTTGCCTGTGCAACTGCTCATTCATCTGCTCTTCTACATTGTCTTTAAACTGCACAGCAGCTTGCATTACTGAAAGTCCCCCTTCTCTCTTATTTTTCTTAGCTAATTTAATTTCTTTTTGTTTGGCTTCTTTACGCCATAAGCGGAAAGAGTCAAACATCGCCGGCCGGGCTTTCTTTTTAAAGAGTTTAACTTCAAGGTTGTCTAAGATTTCAGAATCAAAGCTACCATATTGGGGCCATTTTAGAACACCATCTTTCCTGGTGTATTTAATCCATACTTCGTTGTAGGTGATGGGGCCTACCCCATGTTTTACATATAGCTCGTAAGTCGGAGTTCCAACTGGAGGAACCGGACATGAGTCCTCCAATCGGGAGTCCCTATTATTACCACCAAGACAAAACAAATTCCCAAGTCTAAGACTAGGCATCTTCGCTCTCTAGTCTAGTTCCAAACTTCAAAGGATTATCGATTACGATATTTCTCGTGAATACACGAGTCCTTCGGTTATGGTGCTTGCAAGTACCAATACAAAACTTTGTATCCAAAGATACCCAAAAGTAAGTCCAACTAAGGACTGGGAGACGCTCCACTTATACTTAACTGAAATATCGATGACGTCACCAGAAGACTCGTCTCAGTGTTTCGCTCTACCAAAAACTTCAAGGGTCCAAATCAGGGCGATAGCCAGGGCAGCAGTACTTGTAGCCGTCGGGAAGCGGGGAACCTCG
The DNA here is from genome assembly GCF_964261635.1 of Lissotriton helveticus. Classification (NCBI taxonomy): domain Eukaryota; kingdom Metazoa; phylum Chordata; class Amphibia; order Caudata; family Salamandridae; genus Lissotriton; species Lissotriton helveticus. The sequence goes on along the minus strand of NC_136068.1, from coordinate 1,060,602,670 downwards.
CAGCAAAGACCTTCGGACCACGTCGACATGCAGGGGTCGATGAGGTGGTTGGCCGTCCTCCGGAATTTCCACACGAAGCTCCTCACGATCTTCAGGCTGACTGGTACCACTGGAATCGCCCCAAACGTTGGGCGCCAACTGAGGTACTGGGTTTTTAAGAACCGGCACAGAACCGGTAACCCAGCGGTGTCAGGGAATCAACACCCAGAGACCTCGGGTTCTTCCTGATCCAGACCACAGAAACTCAGAGTCTTCTAGGTGAAGTCAAAGATTTGTTTATTGGCTGCAACCAAGGTAACAAGTGTCCTAGAAGTACAACACGGGTATATTCTCAGGAGACTGCACACTTTTACAAAGTCAGGCTTCTCTTCTTATACACAATTTTAGGCTCTAGGCAAAACATTCTTGGTTGTAAAGTAAATCGTTAACATACTTTTAGTACAAAGAGAAAACAGAGTCATGATGACATGTCCATATTTCACTTCGTGCTGCCTACAACAAATCATTTGGCAAGGCCCAACATTTCATCAGATATCACTGGACCCCTAATAAAAACGGGCACCTCCCCACCATAAAGTAAGTGAAGCAAAAGAGTGGAGATAGATGTGGGCGAGATATGGCAGGTGTGCGCGCTGAAATGGTTTTATGGTTTGTTGAGCCTAGATGCTATCTCGCTTCGGCCACTGGGAGGGAACTGACCTAACGAGTTTGGCCTGGGGCAATGGTTCCAACTTGTACAGGTCACGGAAAAGTCGATTAAGGAGTATGTGTCCTTGTGGAATTGAATTCAACTGGATTAAGGCCTATGTAAAGGGCAACACATAAATGGAAGCCAAGGGTTCAGAATGTAAATGACGATTTCGAGGTGAAATCGTCACTCGAATATGCTGAAAATATATGTGCATGATGTACTCGTCATTCTCGGTCTTTTGATACCAAATTCGTCATGTTTCGACGAGGTTTTAATTCTCGAGTCCAGAATAATTACACGAATCCAGATTTTCAGAACCACAAGGGTACAAGATACTGCGGTGAGCCCTCACCAAAGCGCTTGCGCTTTTTGCTCTTTCATTTTTCAACGGCCTGCCTTGGTCGGGGTGAGGAGCTCCGCTTCAAAAGCGGAACAAGTATCCAAGCAATTGAAGCCTAAGGCGATGCAACTCACCACCGCCTGTCAGCACAGCATCTTCATGAAAATAAAGAGCGATGTTTGAAACCTACCCTCCCTTCCTACTGAAGGATTTCAAAGACATTGATAAATGAGGGAAGACGCCAACCTACTCAAGGTATTAACAAACCACTCAACTTGCAAAGACTACAACTATCAGAAGTCTCGGTGTCCAAAACTCCTCCCACTTAGGGCGGTTGATGCCCTTGTTCAAAATAAAACGAATTTGAAAAGTGCAAGTCGAGTCTGACGATCTCCTCTCTCAGTCCATGTAGAAGGGGCGGGTTTTTGGCCCCGAAACGCGTCGGACATTCTTTTTAAGAAAGAGGGAGCTTTCAAGCATTGTTTGAGTGCCACACAGAAACCGGAGGGTACAAGATACTGCGGTGAGCCCTCACCAAAGCGCTTGCGCTTTTTGCTCTTTCATTTTTCAACGGCCTGCCTTGGTCGGGGTGAGGAGCTCCGCTTCAAAAGCGGAACAAGTATCCAAGCAATTGAAGCCTGAGGCGATGCAACTCACCACCGCCTGTCAGCACAGCATCTTCATGAAAATAAAGAGCGATGTTTGAAACCTACCCTCCCTTCCTACTCAAGGATTTCAAAGACATTGATAAATGAGGGAAGACGCCAACCTACTCAAGGTATTAACAAACCACTCAACTTGCAAAGACTACAACTACCAGAAGTCTCGGTGTCCAAAACTCCTCCCACTTAGGGCGGTTGACGCCCTGGTTCAAAATAAAACGAATTTGAAAAGTGCAAGTCGAGTCTGACGATCTCCTCTCTCAGTCCATGTAGAAGGGGCGGGTTTTTGGCCCCGAAACGCGTCGGACATTCTTTTTAAGAAAGGGGGAGCTTTCAAGCATTGTTTGGGTGCCACACAGAAACCGGAGGGTACAAGATACTGCGGTGAGCCCTCACCAAAGCGCTTGCGCTTTTTGCTCTTTCATTTTTCAACGGCCTGCCTTGGTCGGGGTGAGGAGCTCCGCTTCAAAAGCGGAACAAGTATCCAAGCAATTGAAGCCTGAGGCGATGCAACTCACCACCGCCTGTCAGCACAGCATCTTCATGAAAATAAAGAGCGATGTTTGAAACCTACCCTCCCTTCCTACTCAAGGATTTCAAAGACATTGATAAATGAGGGAAGACGCCAACCTACTCAAGGTATTAACAAACCACTCAACTTGCAAAGACTACAACTACCAGAAGTCTCGGTGTCCAAAACTCCTCCCACTTAGGGCGGTTGACGCCCTTGTTCAAAATAAAACGAATTTGAAAAGTGCAAGTCGAGTCTGACGATCTCCTCTCTCAGTCCATGAAGAAGGGGCGGGTTTTTGGCCCCGAAACGCGTCGGACATTCTTTTTAAGAAAGAGGGAGCTTTCAAGCATTGTTTGGGTGCCACACAGAAACCGGAGGGTACAAGATACTGCGGTGAGCCCTCACCAAAGCGCTTGCGCTTTTTGCTCTTTCATTTTTCAACGGCCTGCCTTGGTCGGGTTGAGGAGCTCCGCTTCAAAAGCGGAACAAGTATCCAAGCAATTGAAGCCTGAGGCAATGCAACTCACCACCGCCTGTCAGCACAGCATCTTCATGAAAATAAAGAGCGATGTTTGAAACCTACCCTCCCTTCCTACTCAAGGATTTCAAAGACATTGATAAATGAGGGAAGACGCCAACCTACTCAAGGTATTAACAAACCACTCAACTTGCAAAGACTACAACTACCAGAAGTCTCGGTGTCCAAAACTCCTCCCACTTAGGGCGGTTGACGCCCTTGTTCAAAATAAAACGAATTTGAAAAGTGCCAGTCGAGTCTCACGATCTCCTCTCTCAGTCCATGAAGAAGCGGCGGGTTTTTTGCCCCGAAACGCGTCGGACATTCTTTTTAAGAAAGAGGGAGCTTTCAAGCATTGTTTGGGTGCCACACAGAAACCGGAGGGTACAAGATACTGCGGTGAGCCCTCACCAAAGCGCTTGCGCTTTTTGCTCTTTCATTTTTCAACGGCCTGCCTTGGTCGGGGTGAGGAGCTCCGCTTCAAAAGCGGAACAAGTATCCAAGCAATTGAAGCCTGAGGAGATGCAACTCACCACCGCCTGTCAGCACAGCATCTTCATGAAAATAAAGAGCGATGTTTGAAACCTACCCTCCCTTCCTACTCAAGGATTTCAAAGACATTGATAAATGAGGGAAGACGCCAACCTACTCAAGGTATTAACAAACCACTCAACTTGCAAAGACTACAACTACCAGAAGTCTCGGTGTCCAAAACTCCTCCCACTTAGGGCGGTTGACGCCCTTGTTCAAAATAAAACGAATTTGAAAAGTGCAAGTCGAGTCTGACGATCTCCTCTCTCAGTCCATGAAGAAGGGGCGGGTTTTTGGCCCCGAAACGCGTCGGACATTCTTTTTAAGAAAGAGGGAGCTTTCAAGCATTGTTTGAGTGCCACACAGAAACCGGAGGGTACAAGATACTGCGCTGAGCCCTCACCAAAGCGCTAGCGCTTTTTGCTCTTTCATTTTTCAACGGCCTGCCTTGGTCGGGGTGAGGAGCTCCGCTTCAAAAGTGGAACAAGTATCCAAGCAATTGAAGCCTGAGGCGATGCAACTCACCACCGCCTGTCAGCACAGCATATTCATGAAAATAAAGAGCGATGTTTGAAACCTACCCTCCCTTCCTACTCAAGGATTTCAAAGACATTGATAAATGAGGGAAAACGCCAACCTACTCAAGGTATTAACAAACCACTCAACTTGCAAAGACTACAACTACCAGAAGTCTCGGTGTCCAAAACTCCTCCCACTTAGGGCGGTTGACGCCCTTGTTCAAAATAAAACAAATTTGAAAAGTGCAAGTCGAGTCTGACGATCTCCTCTCTCAGTCCATGAAGAAGGGGCGGGTTTTTGGCCCCGAAACGCGTCGGACATTCTTTTTAAGAAAGGGGGAGCTTTCAAACATTGTTTGGGTGCCACACAGAAACCGGAGGGTACAAGATACTGCGGTGAGCCCTCACCAAAGCGCTTGCGCTTTTTGCTCTTTCATTTTTCAACGGCCTGCCTTGGTCGGGGTGAGGAGCTCCGCTTCAAAAGCGGAACAAGTATCCAAGCAATTGAAGCCTGAGGCGATGCAACTCACCACCGCCTGTCAGCACAGCATCTTCATGAAAATAAAGAGCGATGTTTGAAACCTACCCTCCCTTCCTACTCAAGGATTTCAAAGACATTGATAAATGAGGGAAGACGCCAACCTACTCAAGGTATTAACAAACCACTCAACTTGCAAAGACTACAACTACCAGAAGTCTCGGTATCCAAAACTCCTCCCACTTAGGGCGGTTGACGCCCTGGTTCAAAATAAAACTAATTTGAAAAGTGCAAGTCGAGTCTGACGATCTCCTCTCTCAGTCCATGAAGAAGGGGCGGGTTTTTGGCCCCGAAACGCGTCGGACATTCTTTTTAAGAAAGGGGGAGCTTTCAAGCATTGTTTGGGTGCCACACAGAAACCGGAGGGTACAAGATACTGCGGTGAGCCCTCACCAAAGCGCTTGCGCTTTTTGCTCTTTCATTTTTCAACGGCCTGCCTTGGTCGGGGTGAGGAGCTCCGCTTCAAAAGCGGAACAAGTATCCAAGCAATTAAAGCCTGAGGCGATGCAACTCACCACCGCCTGTCAGCACAGCATCTTCATGAAAATAAAGAGCGATGTTTGAAACCTACCCTCCCTTCCTACTCAAGGATTTCAAAGACATTGATAAATGAGGGAAGACGCCAACCTACTCAAGGTATTAACAAACCACTCAACTTGCAAAGACTACAACTACCAGAAGTCTCGGTGTCCAAAACTCCTCCCACTTAGGGCGGTTGACGCCCTTGTTCAAAATAAAACGAATTTGAAAAGTGCAGGTCGAGTCTGACGATCTCCTCTCTCAGTCCATGAAAAAGGGGCGGGTTTTTGGCCCCGAAACGCGTCGGACATTCTTTTTAAGAAAGAGGGAGCTTTCAAGCATTGTTTGGGTGCCACACAGAAAGCGGAGGGTACAAGATACTGCGGTGAGCTCTCACCAAAGCGCTTGCGCTTTTTGCTCTTTCATTTTTCAACGGCCTGCCTTGGTCGGGGTGAGGAGCTCTGCTTCAAAAGCGGAACAAGTATCCAAGCAATTGAAGCCTGAGGCGATGCAACTCACCACCGCCTGTCAGCACAGCATCTTCATGAAAATAAAGAGCGATGTTTGAAAGCTACCCTCCCTTCCTACTCAAGGATTTCAAAGACATTGATAAATGAGGGAAGACGCCAACCTACTCAAGGTATTAACAAACCACTCAACTTGCAAAGACTACAACTACCAGAAGTCTCGGTGTCCAAAACTCCTCCCACTTAGGGCGGTTGACGCCCTTGTTCAAAATAAAACGAATTTGAAAAGTGCAAGTCGAGTCTGACGATCTCCTCTCTCAGTCCATGAAGAAGGGGCGGGTTTTTGGCCCCGAAACGCGTCGAACATTCTTTTTAAGAAAGAGGGAGCTTTCAAGCATTGTTTGGGTGCCACACAGAAAGCGGAGGGTACAAGATACTGCGGTGAGCCCTCACCTAGTCGAGGTGACTGCCATCCGGTGCCCTCCTGGTGCCCACTGACTACTGGCTAGTAGTCACAAACTTGGTCCCCTCTGCTTTCAGGTGTCATCCCTCTTCGATCCAGGCTTGGATCACTCGAACAATCTTCACTGGTCGCCTGCCAGCAACTCCTTTCTTCCAGGCTCCTGGTCCGGCAACGAGGATTCCCGACGTCTTTTGAGACCTATGCAGCTGCAGCCCCTGGGCTAGGTAACTTCGGCACTTCGGTGTCCCAGCATAGCCTCACTATCCAAGGGTCAGGATCCACTGTCGTTTTCTCCCTACCAGGTCGGGTTCGCCCGTGAACACTAACTTTGTGAATTCTAGCTCCCATAGACTTTGTCCCGCATCCCGCGTGAGAGTGCACACTCTGCACCCGAGTCCCCTGGGCCTCCTAGAAGTAATCTAACGATTCCCTAGTCAAGTCCTAGCGATTCCAAAGCCTATTAGTACTGTTACTTACCTGCTAGTAATTCGCATTCCACTTTTAAAGTATATGGTTTTTCGTGCCCCTCGGGCATTTGTGTATACCGTGCTAACTTAAGTATTTTCGTAAGAGTTTTGTTGTGTGCCTAGCACCCTGTCCTCATAAAGAGTACAGAGTTGTTGTGATTCTAATAAATACACTGTTTATTTTCATAACACTTGTGTGGTGTCCTTTCACTGGGTGTTCAAGGGGTAATGTGATGGTAAAACAGCTGGCTTAACACACCCTCTAGAGTCTTAGCCTTAGACTGCTCGTATCCATGCTACTAGGATAGCTGGTCTATAAGGTTGACTTACAACCAATCATCAATAAGGGTTGTTTGGACTGATATATAGTGATCACTAGAATAGTGAGCACTGCACATCAGGTCAACTTCTCACACCTTTGCATGCAGTGTGTCTATGGTAGCTCTTAAGTAGTGCTACTTTTGGACTGGTGTTGCATGAATTTGTAAAAATGTACATGAAGACCCAATCAATGGAGAAGAGCGCAAGTCTGTTTAAAATGTGATTGGGCTTCTGAGAAGGTGAGGGCCTTGATTAGCCAGTCATCCAGATAAGGACAGACTTGATTTTGTATTTCCAACGATGGGCCTCCAATCAATCAATCAGTCAGGGAATTGTAAGGGTGCTACTCACCCATGAGGGTTTCAAGGCGTTGGGGGGGGTCTGCAGTTCCATTCAGTCGAAGAGCCATGTCTTGAGAACCTTCCTGAAGGTGTTCGGAAGGGGGCGCGTCTGATGTCGAGTGGGAGCTTGTTCCAGGTCTTGGCCGTGATTTAGGAGAAAGCACTTCCCCCTGATTTGGCTCTGCGGATGCGTGGGGTTTCGGCGATGACGGAGTTGCCGTATCGGAGGTTTCTTTTGAGTACGTGGAAGTTGATTCTATCATTGAGGTATTGGGATCTGATGTTGTGGAGGCATTTGTAGGTGTAGGTGAGTATCTTGAAAGTGACTCTCTTCTCGATAGGGAGCCAGTGGAGGTTCCGTAGCTGGTGGCTGATGTGCTCATGTCGAGGGATGCCGAGGACGAGTCTGGCGGCGTTGTTCTGTATGGTCTGGAGTTTGCAGAGTAGTGACTTGTTTATGCCGGCGTAGAGGGTGTTTCCATATACAAGTCTGCAGGTTACAAGTGCGTGGGTGACTGTCTTCCATGACTCGGGGGTATTCATTTGAAAATCTTACGGAGGATGCGGTGGGTTTTGTAGCATCTGGATGTGACAGCGTTGACCTGTCTGTTCAGGGAGAGGGAGGAGTCAAGTATGAAGTTGAGGTTTCTGGTGTGGTCTGTAGGTGTCAGAGGGGTGCCGAGAGCATTCAGCTACCAGGTGTTGTTCCATGCTGATGGGTTGGTTCCTAGGACGAGGACTTCTGTATTCTCCAAGTTGAGCTTCAGGCAGCTGTTGCTTATCCTGGATGCAATGTCCTGCATTCCTTCCTGGAAGTTGAGTCTGGTGGTGGTGGGGTCTTTGGTGAGTGAGAGGATGAGCTGGGTGTCGTCGGCGTAGGATACTATGCTGAGGTTGTGCTCTTACAATGGTGGTGAGGGGGGCCATATAGATGCTGAAGAGGGTTGGGCTCAGTCACGATCCCTGGGGCACTCCGCAGTTGACTTCCGTGGGTTCGGAGAGGAAGGTTGGGAGACTGATTCTTTGGCTTCTTCCGGTGAGAAATGAGCGGATCCAGTCAAGGGCGGTTCCTCGTATGCCGGCATTGTGTAGTCTGAAAATATTGGGGTTTTGGGGAGCACCCCTATTTGTTAAATGTTATTAGTTTATTCTAATTTAACCACTGGTGCTGCGGCTGGCAAGGGTTGTCACCCCCTGAACACTGTGACTATGGTTAAAACAAGCAAAGGTACTTGTGCAGTCGCGCACTATTCACTTGGTGTTACTTCACACCTAAGCAACTTAATCACACTTTAACACAATTTGTCAAGTTGCAATCTTGTATTTATCAGTCAACTTATATTCATAACAATGATTGAAAATATACACATTCAAATCCTTGCTAATTTTCGTAAACTTATATATCACAAATCATAACATTCAATGTTGCTCATTGTACATCATAAAAATTTAACATCAATTCAGCACATAATTGCTCCATGCCCAATCCATTTCGCTACAAGCCTGGTACCTTCCTCAGGGGTTAATCTTAGTGTGGTGACATTTCTCTGTACTATCGTTATGTTCATGGTTTGTTTTGTTGCGAAACTGTGGGCGATGGTCACAATATCTTTATCTCATGTGCTCTGATTGGTTTGTTTCCTATTCAAATGTTTCACGCGACGTGAATAACCTGACGCGGTGGCAAAATTTCCGGACTGGCAGGGAGTGTGGTGGGAGACGGTGTTGAACTCTGCTGATAGGTCCAGTAGGATCAGGGCTGCGGTGTGACCTTTGTCGAGGAGGGTGGAAATGTTGTCGGTGGCGGCGAGTAGGGCGGTCTCAGTGCTGTGGTTGCTTCGGAATCCGGATTGTGAAGGGTCGAGGATGGAGTTGTTTTCTATGAACCTTGTAAGTTCTACGTTGACGGTCTTCTCAGCAACTTTCGACACAAAGGGGAGGAGCGAGATGGGTCGGTAGTTCTTGAGGTCTGTGGGAGCTGCTGAGGGCTTCTTGAGCAGGGGTCTGACTTCTGCGCATTTCCAGTTGTCAGGGAAGGTGCCGTGTCGAAGGTGGCATTGATTGTGCGTTATAATTGTGACGCTATGGCGGTGGTGGCTCTGTGGTAGATGTGTGGTAGGCAGGGGTCTGTGGTCGAGGCGTTCTCTTCCATCGTGACTGGTGTCCAGGAGGAGATTGTAGGCTGGCTGGCGTTGCTGGAGGGCGGGATGGTTGCGGAGTCAGGTGTTTGGGTGTTGAAGTTGTGGTGGAAGTTTTTGATCTACAGGTGGAAGTAGGATCCAAGCTTGTTGCAGAGGTCCTGGGAAGGGGTGATGTCCGTGGCTTCGTTGGGGGGCTTGGTGAAATCCTGGATGACGCTGAAGAGTTCCTTGGAGTTGCTGAGGATTTTGGTTTGGATGAAGGTCCTTTTGGTGATTCTGATGCGTTGGTAGTATTCCGAAATTGGCGTTTTTGTAGGTGGATAGGTTTTCGGGCATCTTGTTGCTTCTCCAGTTCTTCTCGAGTCGTCTGCAGGTGCGTCTGGCTTCTAGGTGGTCGGTGGTGAACCAGGTGGCTTTACAGGGGTGCTTTCTTTCGGAGTTACGTAGAGGGGCGAGCTTGTCTGCGCAGTTGGAGATCCATGTGAGAGATTCCCTGGCTGCGAGGTTGGCGTTTGTTGCAGCCATGGGAGTGTATTTGTTCAGGGTGGAGTTGAGATGATCCTCTGTGACTCTGCTCCAGTTCTTTCGTGGAGGGCGCGGAGTGGATTTGGGCGGCCTGGGTTTGTCGACGAGAAAGTGTACGCAGTGGTGGTCAGTCCTTGGGGATTGCATGGTGTGGCTGAAATGGGCGCTGTTTCCTCCTGTAAAGACAGGGTTGAGGGTGTGTCCTGCCTTTTGGGTTGGCGTGGTGACGAGTTGTTTCAGTCCCATGTTGGCAAGGTTGTCTAGGAGGGTGGTGGAATTGGGATTGCTGGGGTTGTCGAGGTAGAAGTTCAGGTCTCCGATGAGTATGTAGTCCATGGAGGCAATAGTGTGGGGTGCGAAGAGGTCGGTGATGGTGTTTGCAAAGAGGGCATGGTGTCTGGATGGTCTGTAGGTGAGGGTGCCGCTGAGTGTGGAGTTGGGGCTGGTCTGGACCTGGAAGTGCAGGGGGCAGGGAAGGTGTCGCTGGAGGTGAAGAGGCGGGTGGTTGGGCCGTTCCTTCCTCTGGATCTTGAATCCATCCGCGATGCCAATGGCGATGTCAGGGGCAGGAGAGGCGTTGGTCCAGGTTTCTGTAAAGAAGGCGACGTCGGGTGAGAGGGTGTCTAGGAGGTTCCAGATCTATGTGGCATGTCTGTGCATGGAGTGCACATTGAGGAGGATGCATCTTAGGATGTTGGCGGTATAGGCAGTGGGCGGTGGTGGTGAAGGTCTGGCGGCAGTGGCGGCAGGAGAACTGTTCATGGGTGGAGCTCAGCGTGGACAGTTGGCAGTTGTTGTTCCTTCCGGGGTTGGGTGCGAGAGGGTAGTTGCGTCGTAGCGGCAGATGGTTGGAGATCCAAGGTTCCTGACACTGGTCATGGTAGGGTCGCGGATGGCCGCCACCACAGCCATGTATTTGGAAGACTTCCTGGATGCTGACTTGAGACCAAATGGGAGGACAGCGTATTGGTAGTGGTTTTGCCCCAAGCCGAATCTGAGGAATTTCTGATGTTGCCTTGCGATGGGAATATGAAAGTAAGCTTTGTGCACGTCTGTAGGAAGGTAGATCCCTGACTATGGTTGCCCCCAACTTTTTGCCTGGTGTTTTGCTGGTTTTCTGACTTAGTTGACCTGGGGCCCTGCTATTCAGGACCCCAGGCCTACTGCTCTCTCTGTAAAATGGATTCCATGTACCTTAGGTACATATCTAATTGGATACTGAGTCACCTTATCAGTCCCTGTACAGTGTACCTTAGGTACCCAGGGCATAGGTGCACCCAGGGCCTACCAGGGGCTGCAGCATGTATTATGCCACCCCTGGCTGGCCATCCAAATCTGACACAACTGGCTGCTTGACAGCTGGGGCAAGGTGGTGTAATCACCCTTTGCTTTAGATATAGTATACCTATATCTAACCCTAAAAATGGACACACAGATCTCCTATCAGTCACTCCTATGGCAGGCCTTAACAATCCTGAAGGCAGAGTGCTTGGAATCGTGTGAGATGGTGCTCTGGCATGAGCTGAGCCTGTCTGCGGCTTTCGGGATCCATCCCTTAGCCGTTTCCATGATATCTCATACCATATACTCTTAAGTGCATTATAATCCTCGCGGTTATATGCCAACTCTGGTTTCGCTTTATCAAAACATGTTGAGTAAGGTGTCATACGAATTGGAATACTAACCCCTCGCCAATTCTGGCGACGGGGTTAGCATTCCACCCTTCTAGAGGGACACGACATGTATGTAACCTGTAACCCCGGTTAAAGTCAGACATAGCCTCAGCTCCACAAAATGGATGCTGCCACCGAGACACAAGTCTGCCCTCCTGCTGCTGGGAGTCCTCCCAGAGCAGGAGGCAAGGACAAAGGGTTTCCTGCCAGGGGCGGTGCCAGCACCGTCCCAGACAGGGTTTTGTGTATTCCAGGTAGGCAGGGCTACAGAGGAAGGTGACTGCAAGTGGCACCCCGGTGCTCACTGTGCATAGGCCGGCTGAAACCAGTTCCAGGGGCACTCCAGCCCCTGGCCTGGGGAAAGCCCGCCAAACGAGAGGGGTGTAACCACCCCCCTCATGGTCCCACCCATAGGGCAGGACTTAGTCGCGTGCCAGCCCCCTTTTCCCAGATAAAGGTAGGAACTGGCCCCCTTCCAAATTAGATCATCTTTGGAATCAAGACACGACTTTCTACGAAAGGACATCAAGATTTCTTCTTCAAGATTCTCCCTTGTGGCTAAGGAGTAGTCACCCTGCATCCGCAGGCACCATCTTAAGAACACTGCGGTCTGCTGTAAGTCCTTCCTCCGGAATCCGACTGCCCAGCTCGACGAGAACCGGCTTCCCTGGCACCTCTGACCTCTACCCACCTCTACAGCCAAGCTGAGAACCGTGGGTGCGACGAGACCTCGAGGGACCGGCCATCTTCAAGACTGCACGACTTCTTTCCAGCACGACCGCCGAGGGATCCTCTGGTGAGTGCTTTGGGGACCGAGAAGCCCCGACCCTGAGCAGCTCCAGCACCGAAGTCCAGCCTCCCAGCATCTCCATGATCTGCGTGGGGCCCTTCTGCTTTTTGCTGCTCACCGCGTTGTTTGGCTACTAGCCCGCTGGCTTGTGGCCTTCCTGACGACGCCCGACGACATCACTACTGCTGGTCTGGTTGCTCCAGACTGGCCCTTGCTCCCTTCCAAAAGAGGAGCACCCCGGACCCTCCTGGTCCACTCCAGACGCCATTTTAGGTCCACCGCGTGGGCTTGAATTTGCCAAGACTTGTTGCCCCAATCCTGGGTCCAGCGACGTCGAGAGCATCATCCATCGTGGGACAGCTCGTACCTCCATCCTGGTCTTCGACAACACCTCCTGGTCCGTAAGACTACAGAGCCCAGCAGCGCCCACTCACCTGACTGCGGTGACTTCGCCCGGTGCCATCCTGGTGCCCACTTAATCACTGGCTAGTGATTCAAGAACTTGGTCCCCTCTGCTTTCAGGTTTCTTCTTCCCTGATCCAGGCTTGGATCTCTTCGAACTTTTCTTCACTGGCCGCCTGCCAGCAACTTCTTCTTCAGGCTCCTGGTTCGTCAACGAGGAATCCCGACGTCTTTTCAGACCTATGCAGCCGCAGCCCCTGGGCTAGGTAACTTCGGCATTTCGGTGCCCCAGCATAGCCTCACTATCCAAGGGTACAGATCCACTGTCGTTTTCGACCTACCTAGTCGGGTTCGCCCGAGAACAGTAACTTTGTGAGTTCTAGCTTCCATAGGCTTTTTCCCGCCTTACGCGTGAGAGTTCCCACTCTGCACGTGGTGTCCCTAGGCCTCCTGCTCCTAACCTGAGTGTTTAGTATTGTAGGCCTAGCGTTTCTAAAGCCTCTGAGAATTGTTACTTACCTGCTAGTAATTCGCATTCCACTTTTAGAGTATATGGTTTTTCGTGCCCCTCGGGCATTTGTGTAAATTGTGCGACTTACAGTATTTTTATAAGAGTTTTGTTGTGTGCTTAGCTCCCTGTCTCATAAAGAGCCAGGGTAGTCTTGTTATAAATAAATACACTGTTTATTTTCATAACAACTTGTGTGGTGTCCTTTCACTGGGTGTTCAAGGGGTAATGTGATGGTAAAACAGCTGGCTTAACACGCCCTCTAGAGTCTTAGCCTTAGACTGCTCGTATCCATGCTACTAGGATAGCTGGTCTATAAGGTTGACTTACAACCAATCATCAATAAGGGTTGTTTGGACTGATATATAGTGATCACTAGAATAGTGAGCACTGCACATCAGGCCAACTTCTCACATTGGTGAGCAGCGGTTGGGATTTGAGCTTGCTGTTGTTTTACCACACATATCCTAAGAATATCTTGTGAAAGATCACAAAAGTACTAAAGGTACATATAACTTAGCTTAGAATACTCTGAGTTCTACTGAACCAGCTGTTGTAGCTCCTAGGGCCTAGCACACCCTAAACTACAACTCTAGCAAGGGTGAAGGTCTGGCGGCAGTGGCGGCAGGAGAACTGTTCATGGGTGGAGCTCAGCGTGGACAGTTGGCAGTTGTTGTTCCTTCCGGGGTTGGGTGCGAGAGGGTAGTTGCGTCGTAGCGGCAGATGGTTGGAGATCCAAGGTTCCTGACACTGGTCATGGTAGGGTCGCGGATGGCCGCCACCACTGCCATGTATTTGGAAGACTTCCTGGATGCTGACTTGAGACCAAATGGGAGGACAGCGTATTGGTAGTGGTTTTGCCCCAAGCCGAATCTGAGGAATTTCTGATGTTGCCTTGCGATGGGAATATGAAAGTAAGCTTTGTGCACGTCTATGGACCAAACCCAGTCTCCCTGGTGAAGCTAAGAATATATTTGGTGTAAAGCCAGCATCCTGAACCTTTTCTTTCAAATCCATTTACTTGCAATCCTTAAGTAGAGAATGGTCCTGAATTCTTGTTTGTCCTTTTTTGGCATGAGGAAGTACCTGGAGTAAATACCCTTTCCCTATTAACTTATGGGGACAACTTCCACCGCTTTCTTGTAGGACAGGATATTGACTTCTTCTTTTAGAAGAGCGAGGTGGGCCCTGGATGCGTTTGGTGGAATGGACGGTGGAGGGGAAGTAAATCTGAGACGTAAGACATTTTGGAAAATATTCAAGACCCAGGAGTCCGTTGTTATGCGTTGCCACGCTGCCAAGTAATTTGAAACTCTCCCCCTACTGAAGTGGGTAATGGAAGAGGGGGAGGAGAGGATTCAGCGTTTTGATGCAGTTGGCTGTCAGCCCCCTTTGGTAGCTTGCTGTGCAGTACATCCCCTCTGGTGCTTGCGCTGAGGTTGGTAGGCCCTTAGATACTGTTGTGATCTTCCGGTCTACCATTGAGGGGTTTGAACCCTCTGAGAAGGAAAACGGTGGTAGCAGGGCCGGTCCGAATGTCGCTGGTCCTTCGATTTCTTAAGCCCTACTGCTTTTAAGGAACCCATCTCCGTTTTGCCCCTTTCTATTCCATCGTCAGCATGCGAGCTGAACAGAGTAGAACCGGGAAAAGGCAAGTTCTGAATATGCAGCTAATCGTCAGGCTTCAGTGATGTTAGTTGGAGCCATGGGACAAGGCTTCGATTAGCACCGCTAGGAAACAATATAATGACAACATTCGTAAGGCTAAGAAGCTGTGGGACGAGGAGCATTGGGAGGAGTTACTTGAGGCCTCTGGGCTAAAAGATTCCAGACTTTTCTGGAAAATCGTGAAATGGGGCAGAGGTGGTACCCCCAATAACCCCAACAACAATGTTAATGAGGCATCGTGGGTCGAGTATTTCAAACCCCAGTATGCGGAGAATAGGGATATAATGGCCACAGAACCAATCCCTGTGGTATTTTGCAAGGGAGATTTATTCTCAATTAAACAAGCGGAACTTGTAATCTCAACTCTGCAGGGGGGGAAAGCTCCGGGGTTAGATGGAATTCACTCAGATATTTTCAAATACGATAAGGTTCGGTGGGCAAGATATGCGACTGTGCTGGGAAATGCCCTTGCTAAAGGGGCAAAAATCCCCGAAGTATGGAAGGGGGCAATAATAATACCGATCTTTAAGAAAGGCGATCGGTCACTCCCGGCAAATTATAGACCGATAAGTTTGCTGGCCACTATGCAAAAAGTGGTGGGGAAGATGGTGGTCGACAAACTTATGGCCTGGGTTGATGACAACAATGCTTTATCCCCCTACCAGGCAGGATTTAGGCGGGCAACCAGCACAGTTGATCAAATTTTTCGCTTCACTATGCTACGGTGGGGGACTGTACTCCTTGGCGAAGGCAGCCTTTATGTAGCCTTTGTAGATCTAAGGGCTGCCTTCGACCTGGTGCCTAGGAGCAAGCTGTGGGTGGTTTTGAGTAAGATAGGGGTCCCACTTGAGCTGCTCACATTAATAATGCGTCTCCACGAAAGCAATTTCGCCAAAGTCCAGTGGGGGAGGAATGGGGAATCTACCACCAACTTCCCAGTTGAGCGGGGGGTACGGCAGGGATGTGCTATGGCACCCCTGCTGTTCTCCCTGTTCATTAATGGCATAGTGGATAGGATATTGGATGCGACGGTAGACGCACCTTCGCTAGCGGGCATCAGGGTTCCGATCCTGATGTTCGCTGACGATACCTTGATCGTGTCCAAAACCCCGGTAGGACTCCAGCGAGCCTTGAACATATTTGATATGTTCTGTAAAGAACGAGGTCTCGAAGTTAATGTAAATAAAACCAAGCTGATGGCCTTTGGGCAAAAGCGCCAATCCCAACCTAGGGTATCTCTGAACAACATCAAACTAGAGTTAGTAAACGTTTTTACATACCTTGGGGTGGAGATATCAAGTAGATTTGGTTGGTCGAGACACATTGAGAAGGCGGTGCTGAAACACCAGCAGATTTCAGGAGCCCTCCGGGTAGAACAAGTAAAATCCAAAACTAGGCCTATAAAACCTGTTCTCATGGTGTACGACGCAAAAGCCTTGGGCGCAGCCCTTTACGGGGCTGAAGTTTGGGGCTTTGAGAGGCTTACCACCCTCCAAAGATCTGAGAACAGGTTCCTGAGAGGGATAACTAGTCTCCCTCAAAGCACCCCACTAATACCGCTTGGCCTGGATTTAGGAAGGAGATCGCTTAGTGATCGTGCCCGACTAAGGCCTATCCTCTACTGGAGACGGCTATGGACAACCCCAGAAATTAGACACTATGCTGAGGGGTTCTCAGCTTTAGTCAAATCAGATGTCTTCCATAAAATTACATGGCTAAAAATGCTCAGGGACGTCCTTGCTGAGCTTGGTCTCTCCAAACTTTGGGAAAACCCCCTTGGGGAAGTGTTCCCTAGTAAAACCACTATAAAAGCTTTATATTGGGATTACATTGATCAGAAGCTTTGGAGGAGCGCAACCTCAGAATCCATGGGGGGTAGATTTATGGAAATTAAAATAAGACCTGCCCTAGAACAGTACTGGGACATTATGGGCCAGATGTAGGTAGGGTTTTACCGGTCGGTAACGGCCGAATTCGGCCGTTACCGACCGGTATTTGGCATTTGATATGTAGGGGCAGGTAAACAGGGAAAATCGGTAATTTTACCGATTCGGTAAATATACCGGTCGGTAAATTTACCGACCGGTATATTTACCGAATCGGTAAAATTGATATGTAGGTGGGACTCTTCTGAGTCCCACAAGGCCTACAAAATCGGTATTTTACCATCAAATTGTATTTGATGTTAAAATACCGATTCAGGTGTGCATGCACATGTGTGCATGCACACCTGTGCCATATGACAGGCAGACCTGCCCTTAGGGCAGGTATGCCTGCCATATGGCCCCCGAACCTTTTGTGGGGGTGCTAGAGGGTGTCAAAGTGACACCCCCTGCACCCTTGTCAAAATCAGTATTTACTGAATCGGTAAATACCGACCGGTAATGCCCCATTCATTCCTATGGGCTTCAAAGCCCATAGGAATGAATGGAGCATTACCGGTCGGTATTTACCGATTCGGTAAATACCGATTCTTAACGATTCGGTAAATGGAACATCTGGATGTTCCTACATACCCCCACTTCTTATTTACCGATTCTTAATTACCGAATCGGTAAAATTCGGTAATTAAGAATCGGTAAATAAGTTTTACCTACATCTGGCCCTATAACCGTTCCGTTAGACAGGAAATTATTTTTCCAGCTAAGGGCAGGTTCCCTCCCTTTGAGGTCTTTGACGTCCAGCTGGAGAACTAGTAGTAGTTCGTGTTGCCCGACATGTGGCGCCCCAAACGAAAGTATCGCACATTTCTTATTTTTGTGTGAGGCCTATGTAAATCCAAGAAAATCTTGGTTGGCACCTGTTTGTAGGAATCTTGGTGTGCTAAGTGGTGTTGAGGGGTTGAGAATTATTTGTTCCTCCACCGAATTGTCCATTGTAGTAGGAACGGCAAAATACCTGGGGTGGGCATGGTCTATAAGGCGGAGGGCTCTACTTCCTAATGTGCTTTGAATTTTACCTTTTTTGCTTGCTTGAATTATCATTGTTAGTACCTAGTGGGAGAGAAATATGAACTCTAATTGCAAAAATGCTGCTAATATGTACGTTAAGAGCTTTTGACTGTATGAATTTGGGTATGGCCCGTAAAGCGGAGGATCCTGCATTCTAACATGCATTTAGTTTTAGCACCTTATGAGAAAGCTTATTTTAACCATTATTGGTAAACATTTTACGTGTGTGTTTTATGTATTTTTAATTGTAATTTACTGCTAATGTATGCTTAAAGTTTTAAATGTATAAACCTATATGTGTGTGCTTTTATGAGTGTATAACTCGAATAAAGCTTTTTCAACCAACCAGTTGGAGCCATGCATGTCTATGTAAGGAGGCCCTGTGGAATTAACTGTGAGCCAAGTAATTTAAAACGCTCACCCCCTACCGGAGTGGGTAATGGAAAAGAGGGAAGAAAGGATTCAGGATTTTTATGCCGTTGGCTGTCAGCCCCCTTTGGTAGCTTGCTGTGCAGAACATCCGCTCTGGTGCTTTCACTGAGGTTGGTAGGCCCTTTGATACTGTTGTGATCTTCCGGTCTACCATTGAGGGGTTTGAACCCTCTGAGAAGGAAAACGGTGGTAGCAGGGCCGGTCCGAATGTCGCTGGTCCTTCGATTTCTTAAGCCCTACTGCTTTTAAGGAACCCATCTCCGTTTTGCCCCTTTCTATTCCATCGTCAGCATGCGAGCTGAACAGAGTAGAACCGGGAAAAGGCAAGTTCTGAATATGCAGCTAATCGTCAGGCTTCAGTGATGTTAGTTGGAGCCATGGGACAAGGCTTCGATTAGCACCGCTAGGAAACAATATAATGACAACATTCGTAAGGCTAAGAAGCTGTGGGACGAGGAGCATTGGGAGGAGTTACTTGAGGCCTCTGGGCTAAAAGATTCCAGACTTTTCTGGAAAATCGTGAAATGGGGCAGAGGTGGTACCCCCAATAACCCCAACAACAATGTTAATGAGGCATCGTGGGTCGAGTATTTCAAACCCCAGTATGCGGAGAATAGGGATATAATGGCCACAGAACCAATCCCTGTGGTATTTTGCAAGGGAGATTTATTCTCAATTAAACAAGCGGAACTTGTAATCTCAACTCTGCAGGGAGGGAAAGCTCCGGGGTTAGATGGAATTCCCTCAGATATTTTCAAATACGATAAGGTTCGGTGGGCAAGATATGCGACTGTGCTGGGAAATGCCCTTGCTAAAGGGGCAAAAATCCCCGAAGTATGGAAGGGGGCAATAATAATACCGATCTTTAAGAAAGGCGATCGGTCACTCCCGGCAAATTATAGACCGATAAGTTTGCTGGCCACTATGCAAAAAGTGGTGGGGAAGATGGTGGTCGACAAACTTATGGCCTGGGTTGATGACAACAATGCTTTATCCCCCTACCAGGCAGGATTTAGGCGGGCAACCAGCACAGTTGATCAAATTTTTCGCTTCACTATGCTACGGTGGGGGACTGTACTCCTTGGCGAAGGCAGCCTTTATGTAGCCTTTGTAGATCTAAGGGCTGCCTTCGACCTGGTGCCTAGGAGCAAGCTGTGGGTGGTTTTGAGTAAGATAGGGGTCCCACTTGAGCTGCTCACATTAATAATGCGTCTCCACGAAAGCAATTTCGCCAAAGTCCAGTGGGGGAGGAATGGGGAATCTACCACCAACTTCCCAGTTGAGCGGGGGGTATGGCAGGGATGTGCTATGGCACCCCTGCTGTTCTCCCTGTTCATTAATGGCATAGTGGATAGGATATTGGATGCGACGGTAGACGCACCTTCGCTAGCGGGCATCAGGGTTCCGATCCTGATGTTCGCTGACGATACCTTGATCGTGTCCAAAACCCCGGTAGGACTCCAGCGAGCCTTGAACATATTTGATATGTTCTGTAAAGAACGAGGTCTCGAAGTTAATGTAAATAAAACCAAGCTGATGGCCTTTGGGCAAAAGCGCCAATCCCAACCTAGGGTATCTCTGAACAACATCAAACTAGAGTTAGTAAACGTTTTTACATACCTTGGGGTGGAGATATCAAGTAGATTTGGTTGGTCGAGACACATTGAGAAGGCGGTGCTGAAACACCAGCAGATTTCAGGAGCCCTCCGGGTAGAACAAGTAAAATCCAAAACTAGGCCTATAAAACCTGTTCTCATGGTGTACGACGCAAAAGCCTTGGGCGCAGCCCTTTACGGGGCTGAAGTTTGGGGCTTTGAGAGGCTTACCACCCTCCAAAGATCTGAGAACAGGTTCCTGAGAGGGATAACTAGTCTCCCTCAAAGCACCCCACTAATACCGCTTGGCCTGGATTTAGGAAGGAGATCGCATAGTGATCGTGCCCGACTAAGGCCTATCCTCTACTGGAGACGGCTATGGACAACCCCAGAAATTAGACACTATGCTGAGGGGTTCTCAGCTTTAGTCAAATCAGATGTCTTCCATAAAATTACATGGCTAAAAATGCTCAGGGACGTCCTTGCTGAGCTTGGTCTCTCCAAACTTTGGGAAAACCCCCTTGGGGAAGTGTTCCCTAGTAAAACCACTATAAAAGCTTTATATTGGGATTACATTGATCAGAAGCTTTGGAGGAGCGCAACCTCAGAATCCATGGGGGGTAGATTTATGGAAATTAAAATAAGACCTGCCCTAGAACAGTACTGGGACATTATGGGCCAGATGTAGGTAGGGTTTTACCGGTCGGTAACGGCCGAATTCGGCCGTTACCGACCGGTATTTGGCATTTGATATGTAGGGGCAGGTAAACAGGGAAAATCGGTAATTTTACCGATTCGGTAAATATACCGGTCGGTAAATTTACCGACCGGTATATTTACCGAATCGGTAAAATTGATATGTAGGTGGGACTCTTCTGAGTCCCACAAGGCCTACAAAATCGGTATTTTACCATCAAATTGTATTTGATGTTAAAATACCGATTCAGGTGTGCATGCACATGTGTGCATGCACACCTGTGCCATATGACAGGCAGACCTGCCCTTAGGGCAGGTATGCCTGCCATATGGCCCCCGAACCTTTTGTGGGGGTGCTAGAGGGTGTCAAAGTGACACCCCCTGCACCCTTGTCAAAATCAGTATTTACTGAATCGGTAAATACCGACCGGTAATGCCCCATTCATTCCTATGGGCTTCAAAGCCCATAGGAATGAATGGAGCATTACCGGTCGGTATTTACCGATTCGGTAAATACCGATTCTTAACGATTCGGTAAATGGAACATCTGGATGTTCCTACATACCCCCACTTCTTATTTACCGATTCTTAATTACCGAATCGGTAAAATTCGGTAATTAAGAATCGGTAAATAAGTTTTACCTACATCTGGCCCTATAACCGTTCCGTTAGACAGGAAATTATTTTTCCAGCTAAGGGCAGGTTCCCTCCCTTTGAGGTCTTTGACGTCCAGCTGGAGAACTAGTAGTAGTTCGTGTTGCCCGACATGTGGCGCCCCAAACGAAAGTATCGCACATTTCTTATTTTTGTGTGAGGCCTATGTAAATCCAAGAAAATCTTGGTTGGCACCTGTTTGTAGGAATCTTGGTGTGCTAAGTGGTGTTGAGGGGTTGAGAATTATTTGTTCCTCCACCGAATTGTCCATTGTAGTAGGAACGGCAAAATACCTGGGGTGGGCATGGTCTATAAGGCGGAGGGCTCTACTTCCTAATGTGCTTTGAATTTTACCTTTTTTGCTTGCTTGAATTATCATTGTTAGTACCTAGTGGGAGAGAAATATGAACTCTAATTGCAAAAATGCTGCTAATATGTACGTTAAGAGCTTTTGACTGTATGAATTTGGGTATGGCCCGTAAAGCGGAGGATCCTGCATTCTAACATGCATTTAGTTTTAGCACCTTATGAGAAAGCTTATTTTAACCATTATTGGTAAACATTTTACGTGTGTGTATTATGTATTTTTAATTGTAATTTACTGCTAATGTATGCTTAAAGTTTTAAATGTATAAACCTATATGTGTGTGCTTTTATGAGTGTATAACTCGAATAAAGCTTTTTCAACCAACCAGTTGGAGCCATGCATGTCTATGTAAGGAGGCCCTGTGGAAGTAACTGTGAGCCAAGTAATTTAAAACGCTCACCCCCTACCGGAGTGGGTAATGGAAAAGAGGGAAGAAAGGATTCAGGATTTTTATGCCGTTGG
Source organism: Lissotriton helveticus (assembly GCF_964261635.1). NCBI lineage: Eukaryota > Metazoa > Chordata > Amphibia > Caudata > Salamandridae > Lissotriton > Lissotriton helveticus. The sequence goes on along the minus strand of NC_136068.1, from coordinate 1,060,580,917 downwards.
CTGTCAGCCCCCTTTGGTAGCTTGCTGTGCAGAACATCCGCTCTGGTGCTTTCACTGAGGTTGGTAGGCCCTTTGATACTGTTGTGATTTTCCAGTATGCCATTGAGGGGTTTGAACCCTCTGAGAAGGGAAGCGGTGGTGGTAGGGTCAGTACAAGCGTTGCTGGTCCTTCGATTTCTTAAGCCCTACTGCTAATAAGGTACCCATCTCCGGTTTCATCCTTTCTATTTCATCATCAGCATGCGAGTTGAACAGAGTGGAACCGGAAAAAGGCAAGTACTGAATACGCAGCTAAGCGTCAGGCTTCAGTGATGTCAGTCGGAGCCATGCATGTCTGTGTAAGGGGACCCCGTGGCAGTAACTGTGAGCAGCCAGAATCAAGGAATCCACCGCAGCACTGATGATCTGGTTAGAGACCATGGCTCCTTCTGGACAATTTCCAGGAAATCCTCCCAGCGTTCCTTTGTAAACAAATCTGCAAAGTGGACAATTGAATCCCACAAGGCTTGATCATATCTCTCCAGAAGGGCTGTTGCACTGGCTGCTTTCATGACTGTAGCTGCCGTTGTTGAAGCCATCTTTTTTGTATGATACCAATTGCTGTAAGCTTTTAGGGCCTGCTAAGTTGACATAAAAAGCAGTACACAAATGCTTGTACTTTTCCAATTGCTTCGGAGACACAGCTTTGTAAGACAAGGTTTGATCAAGAATAATATGTGACAGGGAAGATGCTCTCGTAGGCCCAGACATTTCAGCATAGCACATTTTACAATATGTCTGGTCCTTTCTATTATGTTGCAATTATTAACTGGAAAAGCACCAGACTTATATCTTACATTACAGTGGAAAGTCTCAGAAGCTGCCCACTTGGGGCCACGTGGTTGGCAACAGTATAGTTTTGACCTTACATGGTATATGACTACTCAAACTCTTGTTAATTGGTCAACTGAACTATGCTTAATTTGTGCTACGTATGTTATGATGCTACATCCTTTTGTGGTTTTGGCCTATATAAACTGTCAGACCCGTCACCTCTTTGGACATTCAGTGGCTTTGCTGATGTCTCCATGTTGCACGTTAAATTGCTGTTTGTTGACCTCCAATAAATCTTGCTAACAGTTGTGCTGCCAGAGACTTGTGTTATTTGTATTATTCCTTATTATTATTTTTTCAGCTTCCACATTTGGTGAAGAATGCGGCCCCAAACATCTGACCAGCTTCAACGGCCACCGGTTGCTGGACTCCGACACCTCGGAGCTCGGAGACCTGAGGTGATGACATTTCAGTTTGTCTTCTCTTTCTCCGCTCTCTGGCTGTTGGAGGATGACACCAGTGTTTAACCGTTTGTTGTTTGTGTCAGTGCTTTGGTTCCTGCTCTGTTTCGCTCAGCACATTTGTATACCACTGTTTTTACCAGATATTTAGCACTCTCCTATCTCCTTTTCTCTTAGTCCTCCTATGATGCCCTTGCCAGTGTTTCTTTGGCCGGTGTGCCTCTGTCTAGGGGATTTCTCTGTTGGTTGTTTACCGGAGTACTTCTTGGCTGACATACTGGCCGTCCTCGTTCCTTTCTTTGTTCTCATTTTTCTAGCTCTGATAATTTCCATGTCACTGTGTCGCCATTCTGCTGGTGACATTTCCTCTTAATGTTTGCTCGGCGCCACTCACTCTGTTTCTGCTTTGGAGCTCTTTCTGCATTCTGGCCTCTGACTCAGCTGCCGACTCTCAGCTGTCTTTTAATGTGCATTTTGATCTCTTTGTAGTTTATGGTCCTCATCTCCACCCCTCCAGACCGGCGATGGTGTCCTTCTGCTCGATTCCATGCACGCAGTCACTCCCTGTTGCTACGCAGAGCTTGGCTGTATCTAGGGCCAAGGAGGGCGAACTCCGGTCTATGGGGGTGGAGGAGCATTTTGTCTGCTCCCCTGGTGGCGACTGAGGTCGGTACGCTTGGGCAGATCGGTCTTCACTTGGTGAGTACATATTGAGGGTTTTTATCCTCCGGGTTGGGTTGCAGCAGGTGCGGGTATGACATTGGTTCTCATCCAGGGGATACTCATCAATAGTCATAATCTATGAATAATCCCCGCCCATGTGCGGGATCCCGGAGCATATAGAAAATACATATAAATATATATGTATATATATGTGAAAACATATTTGCAGCCTAAAACATTTCCCAACTGGCAAAAATTGCCGCAAAATTACATAAATTAGCATATATACAGTAGTACTCTTCCAAACCCTAAGGAAGAAAGAGAGCAGAAAACATTTGTATAAAACAATGCTTTATTGCCATAGGAAAAACCTGTAATTGCAGGCATTTGCCAGTAGGCTGCAGTAGAGTATAAAGCAAACAAAGAAAACTGACACCTTGCCTTTAAGGCATTAGAGTAGGGGTACCGTGCCTTTAAGACCTGAAGGCAACCCCCTGCTCCCATGGTGCACCACAGGTGACAGTTGGGTCAGTTCTTTTTTCCGGCTCCTTCTGTGAGGATCCTGGAGCTTGAGCTTTTCAGTTTTCAACTGAAATTGTGTTTTTGAGAGCATTTTCTCTTATATTCTACTGAACCAGCTGTTGTAGCTCCTAGGGCTTAGCACACCCTAAACTACAACTCCTAGCAAGGGATCAGTAGGCAAACAAATAGTGTAGGTAAGTGCACCACTTACACCTCACTAGAAAAGCATGTCTACCCAGGGAGAGTCTTCAGAGACTCCCCTTGTGGCTGTTGACCCTCCACAGGTCATCTCAAGATATGCAGCTCTCAATTTCCAGGAGTTGAGACACTTGTGTACCTCCAGGAAATTGAAACGGGTCTAACCCCACCACTCCCTCTTTCTGTTAGGTCTCTTAGAGACATATGATGCTAGGAAAGCCTCTCATACAGATGGGAGTATGCCAGCCTTAGAGGGTACCCTTGGTGATCCAGACCTCCTTGACACTGAAAATGCAGTTGAGGAGGCGGAAGAAGAGGACCTCTCTGGGGATGAGGCAGACAAGAGGTCTGAGTTAGTCAGCAGACTTACTAGGGCCAACTTAGACCTATTTAGGGAAGGAGCTGGGGGACCCCCAGTGCTGACCCTAATGAGGCCTAACCTTGGAGTTAGAAGAGACAGATCTCATTCTAGGGACTCCAATAGATCTCTGCACTCTAATGCCTCTTCTCAGAGGAGAAGGATTTCTACCCAGAGGAGATTGACTTCCCCTCAGAGAAGAGAGCATGAAGCAAGGATGAAACAGGCTAATCTGAGGATTGAAAGGGAAGAACTTGCCCTGGCCAAAGAGAAGCTTGCCTTTGCTAGGGAGCAGCAGATGAGTGGGATAGTTCCCACTGGTGGCAGCAATCTCCCAAGAGATAAAGAAAGGAGTTTAGATACTAAACACCTGAGTACGATAGTGCCCCCCTTTAAACAAGGGGATGACATCCACAAGTGGATGGCTGCTTTGGAGAGGGCCTGCACTGTCCAGTGCATCCCCCAGAGTCAGTGGGCAGCTATACTGTGGCTCTCCTTTGAAGGCAAAGGTAGAGATAAGCTCCTCACTACTAGAGTGGAGGATGCTAACAATTACCAAGTCCTGAAGAATACACTGGTTGATGGGTTTGGCTTAACCACTGAGCAGTACAGGTTGCTGTTCAGGGATACCCAGAAAATACAGTCTCAGGATTGGTCTGACTTTGTGGATTGTGCCACTAAGGCTTTGGAAGGCTGGTTGCTGGGCAGTAAGGTTACTGATTATACAGGGTTGTACAATCTGATCATGAGAGAGCAGATTTTAAATAACTGTCAGAACCAGTTGTTGCATCAGCACCTTGTTGACTCAGATCTGACCTCTCCCCAAGAATTGGGAAAGAAGGCAGACAGATGGGTCAGAACAAGGGTCAAGCAGAACCAGACTCAGAACCAGGGTGGTCAGAAGAAAGCAGACCAAAAGGGTAATAACAAGAATGAACAAAATGACCAGAAGTCTTCAACAGGTCCCCAACAACCCAAAGAGGGTGGGGGTCAGGCTACACAGCAGAAAAAGAAGACTCAAGAAGGCCAGTCAAAAAGGTGGTGCCAATACTGTAAAAGTAAGTCTCACTGGTTTAGTGAGTGCACCAAGAGAGGAGGGCAAACTCCTACCACTACAGCCCCTAAGGCACCTGCACCCCCTAGTACAGTCAGTAGTGGTAGTGCACCTCCCAAGGGAATAGTTGGGTTAACCTTGGGAACTGAGGGGTCTGACAACTTAGTTGGCACACTCACTCAGGCTGTCCTTGTCTGTACAGGGGATATGGATATGTCCCCTGATGTCAGTCCCAATACTTTGGGCAAATACAGGCAGACACCTTTAATAAATGGCAAAATGGCTCAGGCCTATAGGGACACTTGTGCCAGTGTCACAATGGTGACACCTAACTTTGTGGACCCTGGACAGATCATGCCAGGAACAGACTTCCTGGTGACCAATGCCAGCAACGTCACTACCAGTCATAGTATGGCGATTGTTGCTTTCTCCTGGGGAGGGGTAAGTGGCCAAAAGAAAGTTGTGGTTAGTTCAGACCTCCCAGTGGATTGTTTGTTGGGCAATGATTTGGAGTCATCACTATGGTCAGAAGTGGGGCAGAGGACTCACATGGAAATGTTAGGCTTGCCAGCACATGTGCTTGCTGTGACTAGGTCACAGGCCAGAAGATGCCCCACTGAACAGGTGCTGGATCCTGGAACAATGGACCAGACACCTTCCAAGAAGAAGATCAGTTGGGTTAAGGCTTTGCCTTCCCCCTTGCCCCAGGTTGAGGATCAAGTCTCTGAGGAGGCTGATCTGAGAGAGCTGAGGGAAACTGAGCCTAAAGAGCTTGAACTTGATCAAGTTGAGTTTCTGGGCTCAGGGGGACCCTCCAGAGAAGACCTGGGGAAGGCACAGTTAGACTGCCCTTCCCTTGAACCCCTCAGACAGCAGGCTGCTGCTGAGGCTGCAGGGAACGCCACAGGTGCCCACAAGGTATACTGGGAAGATGGACTCCTGTACTCTGAGTCAAGAGACCCCAAGCCTGGTGCAACCAGGAGGCTGGTCATCCCCTCGTCTCAGAGGGGTTTCCTTCTCACCTTGGCCCATGAGATTCCCCTTGCAGGTCACTTAGGCCAGACAAAGACTTGGGACAGACTTGTCTCACACTTTCACTGGCCACACATGAATGAGAATACCAAGGAGTTTTGTCGCTCCTGTGTCACTTGCCAAGCCAGTGGTAAGTCAGGTGGCACAACAAAGGCCCCCCTCATACCACTACCTGTGGTGGGGGTTCCCTTTGAAAGAGTGGGGATTGACATTGTTGGTCCAATGGAACCCCAGACAGCATCAGGGTACAAGTTTATACTGGTGGTGGTGGACCATGCCACCAGGTATCCTGAAGCTATTCCACTTAGGACCACTACAGCACCTGTAGTGGCAAGGGCCCTAGTTGGAGTGTTCTCCAGAGTGGGCTTCCCTAAGGAGGTTGTTTCTGACAGAGGTGCAAACTTCATGTCAGGATATCTGACTGCAATGTGGAAGGAATGTGGTGTCAACTACAGGTTCACCACACCCTATCATCCACAGTGCAATGGGCTTGTTGAAAGATTCAACAGGACCCTCAAAGGGATGATTCATGGACTACCTGAAAAGCTCAGGCGTAGATGGGATGTCCTGATACCCTGCCTCTTGTTTGCTTACAGAGAGGTCCCACAGAAGGGGGTTGGCTACAGCCCTTTTGAACTTCTGTATGGGCATCCTGTAAGAGGACCCCTGTGTTTGGTGAAGGAAGGATGGGAGAGACCTCTCAAAAAGCCTGCAACCAACATAGTGGACTATGTACTTGGTCTCCGCTCCAGGATGGCTGAATACATGGAGAAGGCATCTAAAAACCTTGAGGCCAGCCAAGAACTCCAAAAAGCTTGGCATGACCAGAAGGCTGTCCTGACTGTGTACAAGCCTGGGCAGAAAGTGTGGGTGCTGGAGCCAGTGGCCCCAGCAGCACTCAAAGACAAATGGTCTGGGCCCCACACAATCATTGAGCAAAAGGGAGAGGTCACCTACCTGGTGGACCTTGGAACTCCCAGGAGCCCCCTCAGGGTGCTCCATGTGAACAGGCTCAAGGCATATGTCGACAGGAAGGACATGAGCTTGCTCATGGCCACAGATGAGGGACAGGAGGAAGAGAGTGACCCTCTCCCAGACCTGCTCACTCAGAATCCTGATGATGGATCAGTAGATGGTGTTGTCTTTTGTGGCAGCCTCTCTGACCATCAGCAACAGGATTGTAGACAAGTTCTGCAATCCTTTAGACATATGTTCTCTCTGACACCCAGCAAACTGATTGGTGTACCCATGAAGTTGACACTGCAGACAGTCTGCCTGTCAAGAGTAAAATCTACAGACAGCCTGATCATGTCAGAGACTGCATCAAGACAGAAGTGCAGAAAATGTTGGAGCTGGGAGTCATTGAGCCCTCAGATAGCCCTTGGGCTAGCCCAGTAGTTCTAGTGCCAAAGCCTCACACCCAGGGTGGTAAGAGAGAGATGAGGTTTTGCGTAGACTACAGAGGCCTCAATGCAGTCACTAAGACTGATGCCCACCCAATACCAAGGGCAGATGAACTTATAGATAGATTGGCTTCTGCCAACTACTTAAGCACATTTGACCTGACTGCTGGGTATTGGCAAATCAGGTTAGCTGAGGAGGCCAAGCCCAAGACAGCATTTTCTACCCCTGGTGGGCATTATCAGTTTGTGGTAATGCCCTTTGGTTTGAAAAATGCACCTGCCACCTTCCAAAGGCTGGTGAATCAAGTTCTCACTGGGCTGGATGACTTCTGTGCAGCATATCTAGATGATATTGCTGTCTTTAGCTCCACCTGGGAGGATCACCTGGTCCACCTGAGGAAAGTGTTAGAGGCCCTGCAAAAGGCAGGCCTCACTATCAAGGCCACCAAGTGCCAGATAGGGCAGACACAGGTTGTATACCTGGGCCACCTTGTAGGTGGGGGCCAGGTTCAGCCACTGGAGAGCAAGATCCAGACCATCAAGGACTGGGCTCCTCCAACCACCCAGACTCAGGTTCGAGCTTTCTTGGGCCTGACTGGTTATTACAGGAAATTTGTCAGAAATTATGGATCTATTGTGACTCCACTTAATGACCTGACAAGTAAAAAGATGCCAAAGAAAGTTCAGTGGACAGCCAGCTGTCAGAAAGCATTCGATGACCTAAAGCAGGCCATGTGCACAGCACCTATCCTAAAGAGTCCAGACTTCTCCAAATCATTCATTGTCCAAACAGATGCTTCTGAGTTGGGTGTGGGAGCTGTTCTATCTCAGCTGAATTTTGATGGCAACGACCAGCCCATTGCTTTTATTAGCAGAAGGCTGACCCCCAGAGAGAAAAATTGGTCAGCTATTGAGAGGGAGGCCTTTGCTGTGGTTTGGGCCCTGAAGAAGCTGAGGCCATACTTATTTGGCACTCACTTCAGCATTCAGACCGACCATAAGCCCCTCTTGTGGCTAAATCAGATGAAGGGTGAAAACTCCAAACTGCTTAGGTGGTCCATTTCCCTAAAGGGGATGGATTTTACAGTGGAGCATAGACCTGGCACTGATCATGGCAATGCAGATGGGCTCTCCAGGTATTTCCACTTAGAGCAAGAAGACTCACCTGGTCAAGGTTAGTTTATTGTCCCAAAGTTTGGGGGGGGTCATGTAGGAGAGTAGGGTCTGCAATCCTATGATCACCCCAGATTTTTGCTTTTTGCTTCACTGGTTTACGACTTTCCCTGGCTGTGGGCCTGCTAATCAGACCCACAGCCTAGCTGTTCTCTCTATTCCAAATTGTACCCAGGTACTGAATTGGCACTGGGCCCTCTCTTGTGTCCCTGTAACCAGGGCAGAGGTGTACCCAGAAGTCTCCCAGGGGCTGCAGCATGTATTATGCCACCCCTGGGTTGACTAACTAAATCAGACACAACTGGCTGCTTGACAGCTGGGGCAAGGTGGTGTAATCACCCTTTGCTTTAGATATAGTATTCCTATATCTAAACCTAAAATGGACACATATATTCCTATCAGTCACTCCTATGGCAGGCCTTAACAATCCTGAAGGCAGAATGCGTGGAATAATGTGAAATGGTGCTCTGGCATGAGCTGAACCCGTTTGCAGCTTGCGGAACCGAGTCCTAATAGCTGTTCCATGATAACGCTATACCATATACTCTTAAGTGCATTATGTACCTCGTGGTCATATGCTAACTCTGGTATAACATTATCAAAACATGTCGAGTAAGGTGTCATACGAATTGGAATACTAACCCCTCGCCAATTCTGGCGACGGGGTTAGCATTCCACCCTTCTAGAGGGACACGACATGTTGGTAACCTGTAACCCCGGTTAAAGTCAGACATAGCCTCAGCTCCACAAGATGGATGCTGCCACCGAGACACAAGTCTGCCCTCCTGCTGCTGGGAGTCCTCCCAGCGCGGGAGGCAAGGACAAAGGGTTTCCTGCCAGGGGCGGTGCCAGCACCGTCCCAGACAGGATTTTGTGTATTCTAGGTAGGCAGGGCTTTAGAGGAAGGTGACTGCAAGTGGCACCCCGGTGCTCACTGTGCATATGCCGGCTAGAACCAGTTCCAGGGGCACACCAGCCCCTGAGCTGGGGAAAGCCCGGCATGGGAGAGGGGTGTAACCACCCCCCTTCCTAGTCCCACCCATAGGGCAGGACTTAGTCGCGTGCCAGCCCCCTTTTGCAGGATAAAGGTAGGAGCAGGCCCCCTTCTAAATCAGATCATCTTTGAATCCTGAACCGACTTTCTACGAAAGGAACTCAAGACTCTTCCTAAGATTTCTCCCTTGTGACTAAGGAGTAGTCACCCTGCAGCAGCAGGCACCATCCAAGCATCGCGGTTTGCTGTAAGTCTCTCCTCCGGATCAAGACTGCCCAGCTCGACGAGAACCGGCTTCCCTGGCACCTCTGACCTCTACCTGCATCTTCAGCCCAGCTGAGACCCGTGGGTGTGACGAGACCTCGAGGGACCGGCCATCTTCAAGACTGCACGACGCTTGTCCAGCACGACCACCGAGTGACCCTCGACTGAGTGCTTTGGGGTAAGAGAAGCCCCGACCCTGAGCAGCTCCAGCACCGAAGTTCAGCCCCCTTGCATCCACGAGATCTGCGTGGGGCCCTTCTGCTCTTTGCTGCTCACCGCGTTGTCCCGGTCACTTGCCCGTTGGGTAGTTACCCTCTGACGACGAACTTCGACGACAAACACCGCTGGTCTGGTTGCTCCAGACTGGCCTCTGCTCCCCTCCAACAGAGGAGCACCCCGGACCCTCCTGGTCCACTTCAGACGCCATTTTAAGTCCACCGCGTGGGCTTGCATTTGCCAAGACTTGTTGCCCCAATCCTGGGTCCAGCGACGTCGACAGCAGATACCTTCGTGGGACAGCTCGCACCTCCATCCTGGTCGCGGACAACGCCTCCTGGTCCGAGAGACTGCAGAGCCCAGCAGCGCCCACTCATCTGGTCGAGGTGACTTCGTCCGGTGCCACTCTGGTGTCCACTAAATCACTTGCTAGTGATTCAGAACTTGGTCCCCTCTGCTTACAGGTCTTCCTCTTCCCTGATCCAGGCTTGGATCACCACGAACTTCTTCACTGGTCGCCTGCCAGCAACTTCTTTCTTCAGGCTCCTGGTTCATCAACGAAGAAACCCGACGACATTTGAACCCTATGCAGCCGCAGCCCCTGGGCTAGGTAAACCGAGTACTCCGGTGCTCCAGCGTAGACCAACTCTTTAAGTGTCTAGATCCACTTTCGTTTTTGACCTACCTACTCGGGTTCGCCCGAAAACACTAACTTTGCTTTTACTAGCCTCCATAGACTTTTTTCCCGCCTTACGTGTGAGAGTTCCCACTCTGCACACGACGTCCCTAGGCCTCCTGCTTGTAATCTAAAGGTTCAGTAGTCCAGTCCTAGCGATCCTAAAGCCTATGAGAATAGTTACTTACCTGCTAGTATTTCGCATTCCACTTGTATAGTATATGGTTTTTCGTGCCCCTCGGGCATTTGTGTAAATTGTGCGACTTTAAGTATTGCTTCAAGAGTTTTGTTGTGTGCTTAGCTCCCTGTCTCATAAAGAGCCAGGGTAGTCTTGTTATAAATAAATATCTGTTTATTTTCATAACAACTTGTGTGGTGTCCTTTCACTTGGTGTTCAAGGGGTACATGTGATGGTAAAACAGCTGGCTTAACACGCCCTCTAGAGTTTTAGCCTTAGACTGCTCGTATCCATGCTATTAGGATAGCTGGTCTATAAGGTTGACTTACAACCAATCATCAATAAGGGTTGTTGGAATGATACATAGTGATCACTAGAATAGTGATCACTGCATATCAGGCCAACTTCTCACAGGTGCTTCCACAGCCCCTAGATCTTCTCCTACAAGCAAGAACGGCCAAAAACGGCGTCATTCCACTTCTCCTGTGCCCAGAAAGAGGAATGAAGGTCGAAGAACTACGTCGAGGTCGCTGTCGAAAAGGCCCAGATCATCTTCACGACGTCGAAGATCTCCGCCGCAGTCAAGTAAGTCAGCGTCGAGGCGCCATACTTCGGGCTCGAAGTCCATGGCTGCTACTACATCTAAGTCTCCGTCGACGTCGAGGCTTCCGTCGATGTCGAGACACTCTCCGCCGCCCCGGAGGGGATCGGCGTTGAGAGCTAGAACGGCATCTAGGTCGCCGCTGACTAGCGGGCCGCCGTCGAGAGGGACTGTCAGATCCCATCCTTCGACGTCAAGGAGGTCGACGCCGAGGCGACGCCAGGAAATGTCGCCGTCGAGGAAGGTCATCGTCGACACGACGTCAAGAGTCGTCGTCGATACGACGTCAGGGAGCATCGCCATCTGATCGACGTCGAGGGAGATCGACGTCGAAGTCTCCGGATCGACGTCGAGGTTCTCAGTCGAGTCCTTCTTGACGTGATCGATCGCCGTCGAGAGCATCAAGACACCGCTCGATGCCACTAGTCACCCAGACGTCTTCGACATCGAGGCTTTCGCCGTCGAGGGATAAAGTGACGGTAGTGGTGGAGTCCCCTGGTTCTGAGACTTCAGGAGGCAAATCATCATCTCCTGGCTTGAACATTGTGCAGGTCTCTCCAGAATCTTCGCCCAGATCTGCGGGCAGGTCACGCAGCTTGGTTTCTCAACATCCTCAAGGGGCTGTATCTAAAGGTCAGAGTAGTCCGGGCTCGGATTACTCCCGTACATATTCTCCGTCTAAGGCAAGAACTCCGGCCAGACCATCTAGATCTCCTCGGAGTCCCAGGATTTCACCCAGGCCAAGATCTCGAGCCAGATCATGTTCTCCAGTGCGGCCAAGAACACCTGTCAGACCAAGATCTCCAGTCCGGCCAAGACCGAGGTCTCCATCAAGACATCGCTCTAGGTACAGGGACAGTCACAGCAGGAATCGTGACAGGTCCCATAAGAGAAGGCGTACAAGATCTTCCACAAGGTCGTCCTCGTCTAGGTCGTCTTACCGAGATTACTCTCCGACCTTCTCCTCTACGCCTCCTTCCCGAGTCTCTCCAATTGATGACCTCGCGACTTTCTCCGATGTTCTGGGCAGGGGAGCAAAAAAGCTGAATATTACGCTGCACACTCCAGTGGTTCCCACTTCTGTGATTTTTGATACCCTCCGTCATCGCACAGCGCCCAGGCCTCTACTGCCCCTGGTCCCCGGCCTCCTAGAACCGGCTATGGCTACTTTCCTCACACCAGCAGTGGTGGGATCTGTTCCATCTCGGATAGCCAAGAAGTACAAGGCCCCTGCAGAGGTCCCTTGTTCCTCAGATCGGATCCTCCTGCGGATTCCATCATTGTGGCGGCTGCCATGAAGTGCCATGCAGGCTCTACTTCTTCCTCAGTACCACCTGAAAAAGATACTAAACTTATGGACTCGTTTTGTAGAAAGGTATGCTACACCTCTTCTTCCTTTATGAAGGTGGCTAGCGCCTCTGCCTTGCTTGGAAGGTACGACAGGTCTCTTTGGGACTCCCTGACTCGCTTTACAGACAAGCTCCCCAAGGAATATCGCCAAGATTTTCTGGAGACTATACAGGAGGGAGGCCTTGTAGCCAATCAAGTTATTAGCGCCGCAGTGGATGCCTCTGACCTTGCGGCCCGTTGGCTATTCAAGTGGTATTTGTTCCCGTCGTTCGGCCTGGCTCCGCCTGACAGGGCTCAAGCCAGACGCCCAGAAGAAGATTTTGAATTTGCCCTTCAATGGGAAATCTCTGTTTGGTCCACACACGGACGACGAAATGTCCAAAATGAAAGCAGAAATGGACACTGTCAAAGCTGTGGGATTAGAAAAGCGCAAGGAGTTCAAGAAACGCTTTCGCCAAGGAGACAGGAGGTCTTTCCAACAGAGGGTTCAAACCCCTCAGTGGCAATCCCAGTCTCAGCAGAAGACGCAGTTCCAGCAGCGTCGTCCTGGCAGAGGAAGAGGTGGCAATAACAAGCAGCAGCCCTCCTCAAAGCAACCTCCTAAGCCCTGAGCCATTGCTTCCTCCACGTCTGTTCGCCACTCCGGTGGGAGGGAGTGTTTCTCATCATCTGGCAGAGTGGGAATCCATTACAAAAGACAGATGGGTCCTGAATATTGTGCAGCATGGTTACTTGCTGAGGTTCAAATCTCCTCCTCCGCAAGTCCTCCTCCAATCGCGACATCTTCCACGTTACAAGAGTCAATTGATACAAGACGAAGTCTCCGTCCTTCTAGAGAGGATGGCCATAGAGGAGGTTCCCTCCATTCACAAAAATCAAGGAGTGTACTCCCGATATTTCTTGGTTCAAAAACGAGGAACTGTCAAAGAATACAGGCCCATTCTAGATCTTCGAAGGCTAAACAAATTCATACGAAAAGAAAAGTTCCGTATGCTCGCCCTGCACCAGATCTTCCCACATCTTCATCAGGGAGACTGGATGTGTGCCATCGACTTGCAGGACGCCTACTTCCACATACCAGTGTCAGTCAAGCATCGGAAGTTTCTAAGGTTTCAGATCGGACGTCGTCACTACCAATATCGAGTGCTGCCGTTTTGGCCTGAAATCTGCACCTCGGACATTCTCCAAGTGCATGGCGGTGGTGGCTGCTTTTCTCCGCAAAAGAAAGATCTTCGTCTATCCATAGCTAGACGATTGGCTGTTGAAGAGCTCCACCCCGTCGCTGCTTCAGAACCATCTGTCGTTCTGCCTCAAACTGATGGACTCGTTGGGTCTTCACGTCAATCTGAAAAAATCAGTTCTCAACCCTTCCCAGCGGATCCACTACCTGGGTGCGTCTCTGGACTCACTACAGGCAAGCGTGTGTCCTTCGGAGGAGAGATTGTCATCTATGCTCCTGAAGGGTCGCCTTCTTCTGGACAATCAACTTCCTGGAGCTTCGAGCGGTTTATCTTGCTCTCAAGTCTCTTTATCCGTCTCTGCGCACCAACCACCTCCAGGTTCAGACGGACAACACGACAACTATGTTCTATCTGAACAAACAGGGAGGCACAAGGTCAAGTGTCTTGTCTCTGGAAGCCATCTGGCATTGGCTCCTAGCAAGAGGCCTGTCCATCGTGGCAGTTCATCTACCAGGAATTCAAAACGTCCAAGCAGACTGCCTCAGCAGAATCTTCGTAGAAGCGCACGATTGGGTTCTCAACGAGGAAGTGGCTCAAGAGGTTTTTCGGTGTTGGGGCGTACCGGACGTAGACCTGTTCGCAGACGCGGCCAATACAAAATGCCCCGTCTTCGCGTCCAGGTTCCCCCAACAGGGATCACTGGGGAACGGTCTTTTGATCAGCTGGTCGCAGACATTACTCTACGCCTTTCCTCCCCTGCCTCTGATCCCGGCGGTGATCCAGAAGTTCTACAGGACCAACACCAGAATGATCCTGATAGCACCAGAGTGGCCACGCCAGTGGTGGTACCCCGATCTTCTTCAGATGTCGGAGGTTCCTCACCGGCGCCTACCATGCCGTCCAGACTTGTTGACCAAGGACCAGGGGAAGGTGTTTCACCCCAACCTTCCTTCCCTTCGCTTGACGGCATGGCTCCTGAGGTCATCCAGTATGGACATTTAGACCTCCCAGCAGACTGCATGACTATTCCTAAAGAATCAAAGCGACCCTCCACTAGGAAGTCCTACGCTTTCAAGTGGAAGAGGTTCTTCTTATGGTGTCATGAGCACTCTCTTTACCCGGTACATGGCCAAGAGCAGGTGATTCTTCCATATCTATTGCATTTAGCGAGATCAGGCCTGAAATACCGCTCCATCAGGGTTCATTTAGCTGCAATCACAGCATATAGGAAGTCTCCTAATCAGACATCTTTCTTCCTTATGCCTGTAGTTAAAGATTTCCTAGAAGGTCTGAAAAAAGTCTTCCCACCGGTGAGGTCCCCCTCCCCTCCCTGGGAGCTTAATATTGTCCTGACTAAGCTGATGAGTGCTCCTTTCGAGCCTATACATAAGGCCTCTTTGCAGCACTTGACCTGGAAAGCTACCTTTTTAGTGGCGATTACCTCTGCCCGTAGGGTCAGTGAAATCCTGGCCTTGTGTTGCAAGGAACCTTACACAGTTTTTCATGCCAACAGGGTGGTCTTAAGAACGCACCCAAGTTTTCTGCCTAAGGTAGTTTCAGACTTTCATATCAACCAGTCTATTACCTTACATACCTTTTTTCCAAAACCTTCCACTCCCCCGGAGAGGTCATTAAACTCTCTAGACCTCCGGAGGGTCATGAAGTTCTACTTGTCAAAAACTCTGGCTCTGAGAAAGTCTGACTGGCTTTTTGTTAATTATGGCAGTACTAATACTGGCCTGTCAACTTCTAAAAGGTCCATTTCTCGCTGGATTGTCTCCTGTATAGCTTTAGCTTATCAACTAGCTAACAAGAACTTACAGGGTAAACCACATGCACATTCTACTAGAGGAAAAGCTTCCACTACAGCTCTCCTTCGTAATGTTCCTATTTCTGAAATTTGTAAAGCGGCAACTTGGCGGTCTGTCCATACCTTTACCCGCCATTATTGCCTGGACTCAGATACTCAGGCCGATGCCAGAGTAGGGCAGGCCTCTTTAAGGAACTTATTTGCATAAGATGTATTTGCAATATATGTCTTAGTCATTCTGTGAAGTTTTTATACTTCTTGCTCGTCCGCGAGACTTTGGGTATGAGCTTGCTAATCTATTCATAGATTATGACTATTGATGAGTATCCCCTGGATGAGAAGGATTAGTTACTTACCTGTAATCCTAGTTCTCATCCAGGGGTATACTCATCAAAGTCATAAGCTCCCGCCCACCTCCCCGGATGAGCAGACAACTAAGGCAGACCGTAGCGGTAGGCTGGTTATTGGCGCACTCCCACGCTGGATATATTTGCTTTTTAAAACTGCACAACCCAGCTGACTAATAGCTGCGTTGTGCACTCTGGTCTTTTTAAAACTGTTCTTTGCTGATTAAAAGCATCGCGCTCTCTTGGGTCTCTTAAATTGCTTTTGTCCTGACCACTGGCATAGCGTTTTTATGTGTGTTTGTGTAAAATCTTTGTTTGCTGACTAAAAGCATAGCGCCTGCATACTACTTTGCAAGATTGTACTTACCTTCATTTTCTTCGCTCCCGACCCCGGTCCGCCCCGGCTGTGTGCCGTTTGAGCGGAGGGTCAGCCCATGAGCGACACTTCCTGTCTGGTCCTGCACCACTTCCGCCCTGCCTCTCCACCGTGCAGGTCAGCGGACTAGTGGCTGCAGTACCTGATTGCTTATCTTGCTTCCTGTTCCCCCTACGTGCAGACAACTAAGGCAGACCGTAGCGGTAGGCTGGTTATTGGCGCACTCCCACGCTGGATATATTTGCTTTTTAAAACTGCACAACCCAGCTGACTAATAGCTGCGTTGTGCACTCTGGTCTTTTTAAAACTGTTCTTTGCTGATTAAAAGCATCGCGCTCTCTTGGGTCTCTTAAATTGCTTTTGTCCTGACCACTGGCATAGCGTTTTTATGTGTGTTTGTGTAAAATCTTTGTTTGCTGACTAAAAGCATAGCGCCTGCATACTACTTTGCAAGATTGTACTTACCTTCATTTTCTTCGCTCCCGACCCCGGCTGTGTGCCGTTTGAGCGGAGGGTCAGCCCATGAGCGACACTTCCTGTCTGGTCCTGCACCACTTCCGCCCTGCCTCTCCACCGTGCAGGTCAGCGGACTAGTGGTTTACAACAACCAGATATAAATGGGGACTTGGAGTAAGCGCAGCGGACGAGCGCAGCGGGAGCGCCGACTTCGCGCCGAAGTCGCGCACAAGTCAAGCCCGTCTGCGCCCGTCCGCGGCCTGCCGGGGCAAGGGGCACGTCACTCTGCCCCAAGTACCACCTACTCTCCAGCAGAACTCCTTGGTCTCCAGGGCTCTTGGCCTCTAGATGCCATAACCTGTTCTCGTATTTCCTCCCTTGGCCTGTCTCCGGCCTCTGTCATTCCTCCCCCTATTCACACTCCCCTCAATTCCCTTAGAGATGCTGTCAATTCTGGACCCATCAAAACCCTTTCAGCCTACTATCTCAATACCCGATCCGCTGTAGCCCACTCGCACGAACTATCGGTGCTGTTGGACCTCCATGCCCCAGATATTCTGTTTCTGACAGAAACCTGGTTCTGCGAGGACTCCCTCCCGGCACTATTGGCCACCCTACCAGCCCCATACTATGCTCTGCGTTCAGATCGCCTGAATGGCAGGACTGGGGGAGGTGTTGCGGTTATCGCCCGAGGGGATTTCCCTTTTCAAATTCTCCCCTTCCCAGATATCGCTACCACGGAGTACCTGGCTATTCGCACTACCTCTACCACCCCTCCTCTCACCTGTGTACTTATTTACCGTCCTCCTCAATCGCCCTCACTGTTTCTCTCTACCTTTCTGGAAGTACTGGCCACAATCACGATCAACAACTCCTCCATTCTGCTTCTGGGTGACTTTAATTTCTGGCCAGCTGACCCCGCAGAATGCCCTTCCTCTAAGGAGTTTTCAGAAACCCTCCATTCCCTTAATTTCATACCCCATATTCACTCCCCCACTCACATAAAAGGACATGTCCTAGACCAGATTTGGTCCTTGAACTGTCCTGTACAATCTGTCTCCATTGCACCCTGTTCCTGGTCAGACCATCACCTAATCTCATTTGCTCTCCCTACCCACCCCCCAATCAAGCCCCCTCGTCCTAAAAATGTCTGGGTTCGAGCTTGGGGGCGAGTAGATCCTGACAACTTATCTACTCTCCTCTCTGCATCTTACCCTCCTCTACACGGATTACCCACCCTCTCCCAGGTTACTTCTATCGATCAGTGGCTCATCTCAGGTTGCGATTCTATCGCTCCCCTGAAACGGGTCACTTCAAAGCGGGAGAAGGACGCTAACCGGTGGTTCAACGATGACCTCAAGGCCATCAAATTAGCGGTACGCAGAGCGGAGCGTGCCTGGAGGAGAAACTACTGCCCCTTACTCCGACTGGAGTTTATCAACACCTTGAGCCAATACAAACTGGCCATTCTGGCGGCGAAAACAGCCTATTTCTCCTCCAAAATCCTCGCTGCGGAGAACCAATCGAAGGAAATCTTCTCGATTGTGCACAACCTGGCATTCTCCGACAGAACCACTCTCAAGCCCACCCCCTCCCCAGAACTCTGTCACTCCCTCAATAACTTTTTTATCCAGAAAATTGCTATTATTAAAGCCAATATCCCTCCCCCCTCTCCTACCTTTGTGGACCCTCTGTGCCCCCCTCCTGGAGGACATCTCGATACCTTTCCTCTTTTGTCCAAGGAATCCCTGATCTCATTAATCCCGTTAGTCAAATCTGGCTCCCCTTTAGATCCCTGCCCTTCCCATATTCTCCGTCATATTTTTTCTTCTTGCCCCGATCCTGCCCTGCATCTCCTGAATAGCTCTCTTTCCCAGGGCGTTGTACCTGTCCCATTGAAATCTGCAGTCATTGTCCCTATCCTTAAGAAACCAGGCGCGGATCCCTCAGTCCCCGCTAACTATCGCCCCATCTCCCTTTTGCCATTCCTGGCAAAAGTGCTCGAGCGCCACGTCACCCGCACTCTGAGCTCTTTTGTGGAGACTCATGGGGTCCTAGCCCCCCGTCAGGCCGGTTTTCGCCCCGCACACTCTACGGAGTCCGTAGTACTTTCGGTCCTGGACAACCTCAGGGAGGGAATGGACACCAACCAGACCCAGGCCTTGGTCCTCCTCGATCTCTCAGCCGCCTTTGACACGGTTGACCACACCATCTTACTTTCCCGTGTCGGGGCGGCGGGGATCGGGGGCACCGCCCTGGTATGGTTGTCCTCCTTCCTGAGGGGCCGCACCCAGGCGGTTCGCCTGGGTGATTTTTCTGCGGACTTCCGGAAAGTTCAGTGCGGGGTCCCCCAGGGTTCTTCCCTCTCACCTCTTTTGTTCAACCTTTACATTGCCCCTCTTATTTTTTCTCTGCAACAAATGGAGGTCTCCGTATATAACTATGCGGACGACCTCCAACTTGTTTTCAATCTATCTTCTTCTCCTTCATCTGTTTCTAATTTTCAATCTATTATGATTTATATCTGTGACTGGATGAACCACAATCATCTTAAACTCAACCCAGACAAGACTGAGCTGGTGTTGACAGGTGGTTCATCCAGTCCCTGGTCTTCCTTGTTCTGGCCCCCTTCCTTAGGTCTCCCTCCTGTCCCCTGTACCTCAGTCAAAACTTTAGGCATTAAACTTAATTCCCAACTCACCCTTCACTCCCAGGTTAGTTCTGTGGTGTCCTCTTCTTTCCTTTCACTGCGCACTATACGCAAGGTGTCCCGTTTTTTTTCTTTTGAGGCTCTGAAATTGATCACCTTGGCAATGGTCATCTCCCGCCTGGATTACGGCAACGCCCTATATGCAAGTATACCTGCATATAGTTTAAGGCGGTTGCAGCAGATTCAAAACCAGGCGGCGCGCCTTGTGTTCAAATTGCCAAAATTTCACCATGTCACCCCTCTCCTGAAATCTTTGCACTGGCTTCCAGTCCGTGAGCGTGTCCAGTTCAAGCTCGCCTCCATCACCTTTCAAGCTCGACTGGGCACGGCTCCGGCCTTCATCTCTTCTGAGATCACTCCCTATGTCCCTACCAGAGAGCTACGCTCATCTACCAAATCCCTTCTCTCAGTCCCGCGGTTTCGGAGGAAGAAATGGGGAGGATCGAAATTTGCGACCCTTGCCCCACTCTTTTGGAACTCCCTGCCCCCAGAGCTTAGAGCCTCGACCCTCTACCTGCAATTCAGGAAACAACTTAAAGCCCACCTATTCACTAAGGCCTTTGATTAGCTCCCCAGCTTTTCTTATCCTTTAGAGTAGGCTGCCTTCCTGCCCTGTTATCTGTTGGTTGTAGCGCCATGAAGCCGCTGGCGAACGTGCGCTTAATAAATAATTTAAAATAGAAAAAATAGAGTTACAAAGTTACGAGATGTTTTATTGTGGATCTCCTCAGGTGTTATGCACCTCCAAAAAGAACTGACCCAACTGTCACCTGTGGTGCACCATGGGAGCAGGGGGTTGCCTTCAGGTCTTAAAGGCACGGTACCCCTACTCTAATGCCTTAAAGGCAAGGTGTCAGTTTTCTTTGTTTGATTTATACTCTACTGCAGCCTACTGGCAAATGCCTGCAATTACAGGTTTTTCCTATGGCAATAAAGCATTGTTGTATACAAATGTTTTCTGCTCTCTTTCTTCCTTAGGGTTTGGAAGAGTACTACTGTATATATGCTAATTTATGTAATTTTGCGGCAATTTTTGCCAGTTGGGAAATGTTTTAGGCTGCAAATATGTTTTCACATATATATACATATATATTTATATGTATTTTCTATATGCTCCGGGATCCCGCACATGGGCGGGGATTATTCATAGATTATGACTTTGATGAGTATACCCCTGGATGAGAACTAGGATTACAGGTAAGTAACTAATCCTTATTTGGTCTTCAGTTAAGGTTCCATGGTAATGTTTTTATTTGTGGTTTTTTTTTACACGTGTCTGCGCTGTTTGTGGCAGTGTGTCCCTCTTGTGTGCACGTCTGGCGCTTGGCCAATGTTGCACCATCTTGTTGCCTCTGGCATATGAGGGACACGGTTGCCGTCTCCCTGCATATTTCTCTTCCGTTGTTCCTGGCGGTGGGCCAGTTACAACGGGGAGGAGTGTTTGTGTTTGTTTTGGTCTCGGATTTGAGTTTCCTCTCATGTGTGTCCTCTGATTGTGCGGTCCTCTGTTTTATTCTCTCTCTTTTTCCGTCAGCTGTCATTGCCACTGGGTAACTATGTTTCCACAGTGGCTCTGTGTATTCGTTTATTGCCCTGTGCGTGGGCATTCTTTGCCAAGCTTTCTTTTGTGGTCCCCAGGGGGCCTGCATCTGTCTGTTCCTGAGGGGACAGAAAGAGGAGGATTGGGTGCTTTCGCAGCTGGAGCACCCCTATTGGCTAGCCAGAGTTCTGAGGGAACTCAGTCATGAGTGGGCTGACGAGCCCCTTTAGGACCTTGGTTGGAGGGACTGGTGGAGGGTTGGTGATTAGCATCCCCCCCAGATTTCTGTTTCTAGGCAACCAGTGGCGCTCCAACCAGACTGATAGGTCCGGGACCCTGCTCAGTGGCAGCAGGGTCAGAAGGATTCGGTGGGAATTCTCGGAAGTGGGTGCATGGGTGCAGTCGCAGTTTGAGCACACCCAGCGTCGCGAGGGGTTGTAACTGCAGATACTCCCCTGGTATTCTCTCTCTGTCTATGGTTCAGGGTTCCCCTCACTCCTTGATGATGTTATTTATACTATGATTAGATTATACTTAAAGCACTGTCACCTTCATAACTGGGGTCCGGCGAGGGCAAAACTTCGCATTTGTTCCTTGACCACGCAGTAACTCCCTGATAATAGGCAGCACAAGACTACTGATGTTTCAGGAAGGGTGAAATTCTGCAGTTCCCTGTCTTGCCTGCGACACTCACTGGCTCCAGGAGTGGAAGGTGTCGGATGCAGAGAAAAGGAGGGAGGGTGAATGCCTTGTTTCACACAGGGAAGGAATATGTAATTTAATTGTTTTCCTTGATTTGCATTAAGTTTCTTGAGTTTTATGATTTTTGTTGCTAATACAAGTGTTCATCAGTTATCGAATTTGACTGTACATCTACATTTTTGACTGATCTGACTTTGACACAAGGACACCGATTTCTGTTGCCATTTTCATACAATAATATTTCTAGACTTCTTCACCTTTCACTTTCACTTTCACATTGTTTTTTGCACATTGCCCTAGGCCTGTGCAGTGCTACTTATGACATGACAGACCCCACTAATTACACTCACACTATTTTGATATTAGATAACAGGTGCTTGTGTAGATCCGCACCAACTAGGGATAGACCCCGGCTATTTGTGTTATATGTGTGTGCCTGTGTAAGTGCAGAGTTCACCTATTTTGTCTCACCTTTTATGTAATTCTGAATATTTTGTTCAGCAGCACCTCTGTGAGTCTGCGTGGCCCAGAGAGAAAGAAAGGGGACAAAATATCTTACGCTACCTCTGGTCTCTTTTCTTCCTATCTATGAATATTTTCGGTGAACTTGTAGCAAATGCCATTTTATGTTCACGTTGTCTGATGATGGGTGCTTGCTCTGCTTCGTTTTAACAATGCGCAGCTGGCTGTATGATTGCTGCATGATTAGTTGAACGTGTATGTTACCCGTCCCCCACACCTCAGGAATGAGCAGCCAGAAATAGTCTGCTGACTACCTTCTGTGTCACTGTGTCACTGTACCGAAGTGTGTCTGTAGGTTTGTCTACTGCAAGAGGGACAGATGACTCCTTCCCACATACACTTCCAAAGAGCAATAATTGGGGTACAAGTTCCTTTCAAGTAACACAACTACATTGCTGTTTCCATCTGTTGAAAATGGGGAGTACAATTATGACATAGGACTGAATATTGTGTTTCGTTTAGATTGCAATATCTTTCTTGTGACTGTGATTATTCTCCTGAGAGGAAGGGAATGGAAGATTACGGTGTGAGATCAGTTTTATGGGGAGTTGTAGCGGGAGAGCAGTTGGCTCTGGTACACTGCCTCCTGCTGGATACCAAGGGTGGTCTCCAGATGTGAATAGGTGTCCACCTACTCACAACAAGGAGGGTGTTGGTGTTGGTATTGAATTACATGCATTCATTGAAATGCTGTTATTGTATTGTATGCATTTATTTGAAGTGCTTTTATTTTTTGGTATGCTGTCTTTGATTGTCACAATGTATTGTGATTCATTGAGATTCTTGGTATTTTGTGATTGACCTTTCATATGCTAATTATATGTCAAATGACTGATTACCAGTCCACAGTTCAGGCTCCCCAGTAGCAACGAAGAAGTGTGGTCTGTGTGTGTGAAAAGTGGGCAGAAAAATGTCTGGTTGGCCTAACAGCCACTAACTATGGGTTTGTTTTGTAATACTCTAGCAACAGAGCTCTTGGACCCTGAGCTTGCACAATGAATTTCGGGCACCCCACTCTGCCTATCATCTGTAAGAGTTTGATAGAATTAGTTTCAGGGGATGGTTCCTGTGTGTTCGCCTGGGACATTTACAGCTGCCTGGCACCTGGTTTTCATGCTAGACTGGGTGACACGTCTATTTGCTGTGCTCCCAGGCACTGTCAACAGCCCTGTTGTCTCAAAATAGACATATCCCTTCAGTTAGATTAAATGTACGTGAGTGAACACGCTTCTCCTCGGTGAGGAAGTAGGGGGGGGCGCTGAAATGTGTTTACCATTACAGTGCGAAGTAAATGTATTTTTTTGGAAAGGATACATCTGCCCGTGCCAAACATATATGTTCGCACTCGCATTCTCTACCACAGGGGCACAACGCACCAAGCTATCTCATGG
This sequence comes from Lissotriton helveticus, assembly GCF_964261635.1. Taxonomy (NCBI): domain Eukaryota; kingdom Metazoa; phylum Chordata; class Amphibia; order Caudata; family Salamandridae; genus Lissotriton; species Lissotriton helveticus. Next base: position 1,060,557,926 of record NC_136068.1, on the reverse strand, counting down.
AGAACAGACCTTTTGCACAGACTCTTGAATGAGGAAGTTAACGAAATAGAACTTTAGACAGGATCTTGCAAATACTGCTTCTCTTGTAACAATGGGACAGGAAGCAGCCTGTCCTCCTTCCAAGTTCTGCCGAAAGAAAAATGCAATACAGCGTCTTAATGGGCTAAGGTCCTGAGGCCCACAGCCCCCTCTCTCCATGTTATAGTTTCGATATAGCCAAGTTTACGTTCCCTGAATTCTTTCCAAGTACCCACAACGCACCACATTGATAATGCCCCTGTGACATTTGCCTTCGCCACCTGTAGTGAAGGAAAATAAAGTGGCATTTGTACATGTCTCATGGTACAGAGCAGATCTCATGTCCTTTACCAACGACTTTCTGAAATTATATGTAGAACAAACAAGAGGGTACAAAGAACTAATTAGACAGGAAGGGAGACAAATAGGTGGAAGGGAATGCCTGATAATTTCGTAGAGTGCAAAGAGTGAAATAATTTTTTTAAATAAATACAACAATAGGTACTGAGAAATGGCCAGCATGGCCATTGGTGATAGGATACATTGAAGGGTTAAAGAAAACTCTGTTGGACTGGCTTTGAAATAAGGATCGTGGGCTGGCCACAGATTCTGGGCATTGCGCCAAGACTAAACCACACACTACAACAGGTTTCTGTGGGTATGAACAGAACTGGTTAAAAAAAATGTATTCTTCGCAGCGGAGAATGGAAGGGAATGCAAATACTTAAATGTATTTTAACAAAACAGGATTGAATAACTGTAACATTTTATAGTTGTTTAAAGTTCATTTACAGATTGATGAAGGGATGTATTATTTTGTGTATGTGCACTTTAATAGGTTTTGGTGCAATATTTTGAGATGCAAGAACGTCAGAGAAAAGATGTTTGTCGTACGTGTCTGTTTTATATCTTGCTTCATGGTTTGGCTCTTGTCAATTGAAATTGTAAGGGCCAGAGTAATGGCATCTAAAGGTCATCAACCTCCCAGAGTCATTTATAACAGGAGACATTTGCTGTTTTAAAGAACAAAAGATTACATTACATTGCGCAAATAGCTACTTAATTAAAAAGGAGGGGAACATAGGACCCTCCTGCCGGTTATATCTGGGCCCATGAACAGCAGAAGGGTGCTGTTTACTCTGACGACTAAGTGCTGAAACGAGAGAGAGGTTAGGGTAAGGAGGCAAACATTTGCTTAAAGGTCAGGTTACGCAATTGAAGGGAGGTAGCCAGAATGCCCTGCTCTGCATCACTTTCAGGAGAACAGTCTATAGCAGAAATGTTAAAGACAGTCTTGTAAAGTTCATAGTGTAGTTCATGAACATGCAGAGCTGTTTAATTTCTGTACATCAGGTTATTTCAGTGCATTGATAAGTCTTGTCCCTGTTTCAAGCGCTAGTTTTTTAAAGTATGCATTTGAACATATTGACTCTCTCCCCACCATGACAACAATGCAAGTATTGAACTAAGATAGAAATGATCTAGATGGGCTGCGTTCCAATTATACAGAAAGATATTGTAAGTTGCTAAGTTACTGAGGCACTCGGACACCGCTCGAGAAACTGTGGGACCCCTACCTGTTGCACACGACGTGGGCTGTGCATTTTGCTGTTGCAGGGTCCGTTTCGTCCCCCTCCCGCTGCCGCATCAACCACCCTTGCGGCCGCCGAGCGGAGGGGGGCACTTGACACCGGAGGACCAGGGAAACTACACTTCCCGCCTGCCCTAGCGGCGGGAAATCCCGGAGACAGAGCACGCCAGGCGGCGCTTTAAAGAGACGTCACCCCGGTGGAGCGGGTGACACCGCTCGAGAAACTGTGGGACCCCTACCTGTTGCACACGACGTGGGCTGTGCATTTTGCTTTTGCAGGGTCCGTTTCGTCCCCCTCCCGCATCAACCACCGTTGCGGCCGCCGAGCGGAGGGGGGCACTTGACACCGGAGGACCAGGGAAACTACACTTCCCGCCTGCCCTAGCGGCGGGAAATCCCGGAGACAGAGCGCGCCAGGCGGCGCTTTAAAGAGACGTCACCCCCGCGTCGCGGGAGCGCGTGGGAGTGCCCGGGGCGAAGGGCGGGCCGTCTGTGGCCGTCCGGGGCTGGCCGAGGCTGGGCTGGGCCACCCCCTTTTCATTCTATTGACATGTTCATGGTCTGTAAAGTATTATTTTAAAAAATAATAAAAAAAAAATGTGTTTATTATATTATCTTTATTCTGTCAGTATAGTTGCAATCAGTCTAATATATTTATTTAGTGTGTTAACACTGTGCTTTGCACGTGTGTTATTTTAGGAACTCATTGGATTCACTGTACAGTTATTATGGGGAAAAATACCAAGGATAAGACAGCTGTGAACCCCCCCCCTTACCTACCTCGACTGCAATTGACCGTATGTTGCACCAGACCATTGGGGTGGTAGCTTCAGCTATCGAAAGTACGGAAAGACGTCTATCTCTTCCACCTGGTTCTCTCCCTCCCTTAGTCAATTCAAATATGACAATGTTGACTACCAACTCTCAGGATTCTTTATTAGCTCCTTCTTTTGTAGCCTTGCCTAGAAGAACTAGTCTAACCCCATTGAATGAGAGATCTTGTAGGGACCCCACGGTTGCCCATGAACTCTTACCTTCAAATGAAAGGTTATCCGTGACCCCTTCCCTATCTCCTAGTAATCAGGTTGGCGATCCTATGCCTTTAAACGAGGATGCCTCAGATAATGAAGGGCAAGACATCTTAGGAAGTCCAATTCCCATCGTTAATATTAGTGATAGCCCCTGTATTAGAACTAGAGGGCAGAAGGCCAGATCCAAACAAAAACATATCCCTAGGGAAAGGCAACCTAGAGAGCAAAACAAAACAGGCAAAAGGAACACTAAATCCAGAGGAAATACATGCATTGAACACCTAAATACGAGTATAGAGAGTGAGACAAATGATCACCAAGTGACAACCCCTATGCATACTACTAATGGGGACCCAAATGGTGAATCTTTTTGGGAGAGAATGGAGACTCTATTAATGACCTTTCTTGAACCCATAACTTTAAAAGTCAAGAATATTGAATCCAGGTTAATCAACATGGAGGACAAGCTTGACAAACAAATAACCCCAATTGAGGTCATTTCCCCACCTCACACAAGTGCATTATGCTCTAAGCCTGGTTCGTCGGTCCCTGTTAAAGTGACTGTCCCGGCTAAAACATCAGCCCCAGTTAAAACATCAGCTTTAATTAAAACAACAGTTCCAATGAAAGCTTTAGCAAAATCCAAGAATTTGAACACAAAGCCCGCTGACCGGCTTGACCAAAATGTAATAAGGGAGGATACCCTAACTCAGAGTAGGGGGGTTGTTGATCCACTTACGGTTATCCCGAACGTGACAACACCGATACCTCCACTACTAAATAAAGTAAACAGTACTGTAGGGCCTGAACTTAGGGAAGAAGAAACTCCGAATCTTTTTAATCTAAATCTTCCACCACAAGCTACACCTTATACCGTGGTCTTAACTAATGTACCACCGATTTCCCCTAATACCACTGAAAACTGGTTAACTCTGAGAAATAAATCCCTTCACTTTTTGTCATCTAGAGTAGGATTTAAACATCATCTTTTCTCAGAGTTCAAAATGGTTAGACGAGCTAGATGGGTGGGAACCTCGACTAAAACATTGAGGGGTGATTGTGTGGTTTTATCATTTCGGTCCCCCCATTTGGTTCACACAATACTTGAAAGAGCTGCCATGGGGACTTATGATTCACATCTTGTTAACATCTTTCCCCTTGGTTACTTTTATTCCTCTCCTCCACCTACTAGATGTATACCTCCTGACTGTTACCCAATTATGAATTGTGAACATCCATGGACTAGAAGATATGGAATTCCCACCTTTAACTATTATGATACTCTTATTGGGCTGGAAAACAATGATTGACTACGGTCTACTACAATATCTTCCACAGTAACAGGTTTAAATGAGGTTATGCACCCTGATTCCTTTGCGGAGGAATATGAAGAGGAACCTGGGGGGAAAACTGTACCAGTAGTGATGACCATGTGTGATGCTGAGGAGACTGGTGGGGATGTTATGTTAGAAGATGATGATTTAGCGCAGGAGGGTAATCAGTTAGGCCTTTCTTTAAATGCCAACTCTACCTTGTTATCCCCTGTAGCTCAGCAAAACTCATCACAGAACCCAATGGTGTTCAAACTTTCCTCCTGGAACATAGCTGGCATTAGATCTAAAGTTGGAAATTCTATTTTTACGGGCTTTGTCCAATCTCAGGACTTGCTCTGCTTCCAAGAAACTTGGAGTCTGAAACCAGTGCACTTGGTAGGATACAGAACTTTTTGTACTTCAGCAGTAGCTATTCCTCATGGGAGGCCGAAAGGCGGTTTGAGTATCTTTCTATCAAATAGATTGATTATTAAACAAATCAATGAACCTGTTAAAGATACTTATTTTCAATTGTTGGTTTTCCATCAGACCTGTGACCTCCCAATTGTCATTGTTAATATATATAATAATATTCCTTGCAATGATGTTAGATATGTTTTGAGGAAACTTACTAAAGCACTGTATGCTCAGGGAAAAATTTTTAAGCACAAAATGTTGTTGGTTATCCTTGGAGATTTTAATTGTAAATTGTGCGAATTGTATAAGGATAACAGGTGCGGTGTAGTGCCGGATGATGGCGAGGGACGTTTCCATTTTAAGCACAATATCCTAGGGGAACAATTTAATATTCTGATGGCTAATTTCGACTTAGGATTTGCAAATGAAACGTGTAACTATGCCTCCGTTTTAGCCCCAACGTTTAATGGCAGAGGTTGCTCTTCAACTATAGACTATATCACTATTTCGAACAGTTGTAGGAATAGAATTCATTCTTTTAATGTTCATGATATAGCATTGAGCGACCATTTCCCACTTTCTATGTCTGTCTTTATGCCTACTCCATCACTAATGCTTAGTGAAGGGGTATGTAATAGTGTAGTCACTGGCTTGACAATTGGCAGGACTAATGGCTATACTCTGAAATGGGCCATGACAAATGAGGCAGAGATAATTAATAACGTGGTTAAAAATTGTCTTATAGAAATAGATACATGCTTAGAGATAGAGGTACCACCTGAAACTTGCCTCGCATCCTTTGCTGTTATTTCGAAAGAAATTAAAAACTCCCTGACTAGAAAATCGAAGACTCAGAAGAAACAGGGAGGCTGGTTTGACTCCAGATGCACTAGGGCATATTCAGCCCTAAAAAAGGCATTGCATACAAAACCTAGATCTGCGGAGGATGTCCGCACACTTAGAAAAGAATATAAAATGGCACTTAGAGACAGGAAATATATCCTGAGGTCAGAAGCTTGGGAGGCTCTTCACTCAGCCTCCGAAAGGAACGATAGTACGAACTTTTGGAAGATAGTGAGAGCCCCTTTTCTTAGTGAGGAGGTGGGGCCAAAAATAGATATAGCAATACCTCAAACAGACTGGATTAGACACTTCTCGAAAGTATACCAGGGGGGAGAGTACGAAGATGAAGAACACATGGGGTCTTTGATCCCTTCTCTTGACTATCCCCCTAGTAACAATCTTCTTTATACTCTCGAGGAGGTTGAAAAAGCCCTGAGTAGAAGTAAGGGTGCTAAGGCGCCTGGACCAGACGGGGTCCCGATAGATTTATTCAAAAGTATTCCATTATTGTGGGCGCCCCTACTGGTACAGGTGCTAAATACCAGTTGTGTTGCTGACTTCCTTCCTACCTGGGTTGAGTCTGTCATTGTCCCGATCTACAAAAAGGAGAATAGACAGGATCCAGCCTGCTATAGGCCCATTTCCTTATTGGATTCCTTTACCAAAATAGCGGGCAGGGTTATCCTGGACCGACTTCTGGACTGGGCAGAGACAAACTCTGTCTTATCTGACCTCCAGTATGGTTTTCGCCCTGGTTTGGGGACCGTAGAACAGGGATTGAATTTGATGATGCTGGTCGGGAAATACACGAGGGCTAAGCAAGGTAATCTGTTTTTGGCCTTCGTGGATCTCTCGGCCGCATTTGATTGTGTGGTGCATTCTAAACTGTGGCTGATTCTAGAAAAACTTGGGGTTGACTCAAACATTATTTATTATCTTAAACGATTTTATAGTAACGCGTCGGCCCGCATTTGTTATGGTCTTAGGGGAGAATGCACAGACCAAATACCAATCAGGAGCGGGGTCAGACAGGGTTGTGTCTTGGCCCCCTTCCTTTTTAATTTGTATATAAACGGGTTGGAAGAAGTTCTGTGCAAAGACAGCTCGGATCCCCCATTTATAGGTGGTCGCCCAATACCAGCACTTTTGTACGCTGACGACGCTGTACTCATGTCACGTACTCAAGTGGGTCTACAGCGGGTGGTTGACAGCTTCTCCCGCTTTATGAACGATCTAGGCCTGAAAGTCAATATTTCTAAGACTTTCACTATGTACTGTGGTAGACAAACTAAATCTAAGAGGCCGATTTTTATAGCGGGACAGAAGCTCGAAGTTGCTAAATATTTTTCTTACCTGGGGATACTTTTTGCCCAAAATGAGAAGTGGTCCCAAGCTGTCTCTGTGAAAAAACTTTAGCTTACTAGGTCAACCGCTGCTCTGAAAATCTTTTCAAGAAAATTAGGGACCAGACCCCCTGTAGAATTGATAAAGATTTATAAAGCTAAATGTGTAGCAGGTGCTACTTATGGTAGCGGGGTCTGGGGCATGGCAAATTCATCTCCCATTCAGGTTCCTGAAAACTCCTTTTTAAAATATATTTTGGCAGTCCCCAGTAGCTCCTCTAACTTTAATTGTCATGCTGAATTAGGTCTTTGTTATATCTCAGACCTGATTAAAATAGAGCCAGTACTGTTATGGCACAGACTCTGGACACAAGAGGCAACACATCTAAACAGAGCTGTCCTAACAGACATTTTGAAATTGGAAGGTGCTACTAAAATACCGTGGGTGAAGTACGTTTTTAATTTTTTGAAAGATATTGGGAGAGAGGAATATTTCCTGAATCCTCTGGAGATTTCAGAAATCTCACGAAAAGATTTGAAAAAGGAGTGTTTAGCCCTCTTAGATTCACACCGGGCTGTTGAGGAGGTCTTAAAACCTTCTGTTCAGCAGCATCAATTGGTTTTAGTAACTTTTAAGATTCAGCCCTACTTAATCTATGTAACTAACATTTACGAGCGTTTTTTACTTTCACGCTTTAGATTTAATATTTTCCACAGATTGCTTAGTTTTCCCACGATCAATAACTGGACTTACAATTTACCATGTTGTCCCTGCGATAATGTTTCCCCCCAGAGTACCATTCATGTATTTTTATTTTGTAAATTATATCATGAAATGAGGAAAAATTTTCTTTTGCCATTTTTAAGAGAAATAGGATTTCGTCAGTGCCGATTAGCGATGATTAGTATGCAAGCGTTAGACAATCATGTATCTGTAGCAACAACAACTTTGTACCTTAGGAATGTGATGATTATCAGAAAACGTTTGATCGTATAATTGATAATTGAATTTTGAACCTGAAATCATTATTGCAACTGCACTTTAAAACTGTAATTGTTTTGTATATGAATCCAATGAATTTTGCATTTTTAGATTCTTTTTTATACTGTAAACTTGTAATTTTTATCTGCTCTTTTATGATTGCACAACAATCGAATAAAGATATTTTGAATTGAATTGAGGCCTATATTTTCTTGTATGTGATACTGAAAAATGTACACATGTGTATATATATATATGCATGTGTGTGTGAATGTATATATATGCATATATAAAAAGGGGGGGATTAAAGGCCCGAGATCACACAATTTGGTCAGGTTAGGTAACTGGCCATCCCCAAAAGCAAAATGTTTTGATTCTTCTTCTGCTTTTGAAGATAATATACTTCTTAGGTTCTTTCCTTCATTCCCCTACAGAGTGTAATGCTAAAGGTTTTCACCCTCTCATATCTGGTTAGAAAGGTCCACTGGTGCAAATATGTTCTATAATTCTGACAATTTGGCCCACACATTGCACCACTACGGTTTCTCACTGATTTCTCACCTAGCAATGGGTCATGGACAGGGGATGCTTGGTAAGGATTACTGCATGTATGCTAACTACAGATAATTATGCGAATGTTCAGCATGATTTAAGAGACACACCTTTCCACAAAGAATGTATATTAATGTTTTCAGCATCTAAAATAATGTATAATAATGTTTTCATTTCTAGGTTCTTCAAAGAAATACAACCAATTATACTGTAAGGTGAATATGCTAAAATGCTTTTTAAAGCAGTGTATTAGCCAGGGGCTACAAAGGATTGGATAGAGAGGAGTAATATTATGTTTATTAATTGATCTTTAGTAATGAGTATATGCAAATACAGAAGGATAGTGCGCATTGAATAACTGTGCTTCGTATTATGAGGTTTCAAGGATACAATGTGCACACATTTTATATGTCTTTTAATATACAGGTGCAGTCTTGAGGGGTGTTTGTGAATAGGTGTCCCGAAAAAAAACAAAAAAACACTTGTCCCTTTTGTGCCATGTAATGCGGCGACAAATTATGGCAGCAATATCATTATATAAGATGTCTAAAATAGCATTTCTGATTATACCAGGGCTCCTTCCATAGTAGGGTTTGAATACTAACTATTGCCTTATGCTGCCACGTTCCACAGATCTACATACAGGGGCTGAAGTTAATGGTAAGAAAAAAGTTACAGGGCTGAAATGCTGTTTGGAGTATGTGCAAAACTACTAACTTGCATGTTTTAAGGGTTTTCACCAGCTCTTCTCTGAAAAATGTTCCCATGCTGAGACAGGTTGCATTTTACTTCTGAAAGTGGCAGACATAATACTTCTTCCAAGGTTGGATAAAAGTGGAGGTGTAGATTGTGGCATGAGCAGAACTACACCTGCATATTTGCTCATGCTTAAATGCAGTTCACAAATATATTCTAGGAGTACTGTTTCTTGGCCTACTTCTGTAAAGTCTTGTGAATTAACAACAGTTGTATATCTGCACTTAATGAAAGAACGTGGGTGCACTTTATTTCATAACTGGGCACCTAATTAGGTCTGGCATTTAACAATGACCTTCTGTGTTTATTAAAATGTTGTCTCTCGCCATCTCTCTCCATGAGGGAATTCCTCACATCCATAGGACACCAAATACTACATGCACAGTTGATAGATGACCTCCTCCAAGCATTACTAAGACCATCCAAAGTGGCCATAATAAAATGTGCAGCGCACACATCATCAAAGGAGTATGTATCGAAGGACAACGCATTCATTGATGGGGAAGAAAAGAGAGTAGCACTGACAGGTAGCCAGTTAGCAATGGTACAAATAACAAGCAGCGAGAAGAACACTAAAGATAACAGTGACTCATTACACTCTGACCCAATAAATAAAAGAGGAAAGGTAGAGGAGGAAGAAAAAGAGGAATGGGTCACAGGAGGATGTGTGCAAACAAGGAGGGGTTATGGACAAGGCCCAATGGGAGGATATGCCTGTTTCAGCAATGCTTCCTTCCATCACACGCCTTTTTCACGGTCCCTCACATGTTGGCCGAGATGGCATGATCAGACTGTTTTCCCGATATTGGTACAACTCTAAGTTCCGCCAAATAACAGAAAGACTTTGCAGACAATGCACTGTTTGCGCACAATACAATATTGGAGAAGGCACACCAACTGCACCTGGTCATTTCCCACTTTCCCACGCCACGGACTATTTGAAAGTCTCCAGATGGACTTCATAGACATGGCCCCCACTCACTAGTACAGATATGTTTTGGTAATAGTGTTCATGTTCAGCAAGTGGACAGAAGAGTATCCAACCAAGAACTGTGATGCAGAGACTGGGCCCAAATGCCTTCTAAAAGGACTTATTCTGCGATTTGGAATTCCATCCGTCCTGAGCTCAGATAATGACCCTGTGTTCATCTCCCATGTGCTAGCGGAACTATGAAAGGGCCTGTGTTCACACAGAAATTACAGCGGGTGCGGTGGAGAGGAAGAATGGGGTGTTGAAGAATAAGATTGGAAAAAAATTGTGCTTAAAGTGAACTTTCATGGGTAGATGAACTACCACTAGCCCTGCTGGCAATGAGAAGAACACCATATGGGGTAACAAAGCTCAACCCCCACAAAACAGCATTCAGCCACCCTATGAACATTGTAGGCCATATGTCCACAAGCTCCACTACCAATAACAGATGACCTGCTTTTATGTTTTTGCAAGAATTAACAGAGACCTTACGTTATCTTCACCGCCAGGTTCTGCAGGCTCTTCCAGAAGCAGCAACTCCACCGCCACATGAGCTGCAGCCTGATGAGTGGATCTGGGTAAAGGCCCACACCCGACGGCACTGCCTCCAGCCCAGGTGAAAGGGACAACACCAGATCATCAGTCAAGTGCCAAGGGCTGACATCCTGGATCCACAGCTCCCACGCAAAGAAATGAGGAGGACTAGACAGCAGAGAACCAGCTCCACCTGCACCACCAGCGAATTCTGAAGTACTACGAGGGTACAGCTTCCGACCCACCATGCAGGACAAGACCCACGGGAAGTAAGAGGCAGATACCTGCTCGGGGCAGGCTAGGCCTCCAACAGAAGACAGAAGACACCAGAGGCAGATACCTGCTCGGGGCAGGCTAGGCCTCCAACAAAAGCCAGAAGATACCAAAGGCAGTCACCTACTGCGCACAACAAGTCCAGGTCCAGGCCTCTGGGTATCAACACCCCAAAGATACCTGTACCAGTTGTTTCCGAGGGAGTGCCAACTGTCATGTGCCAGTAACCTCTGACAGTACATCATCAAGGCACCAATGTTTTCTTCTAAATGGATGACTGGCGTCTGCACCAATAGATCCCTAGGAGGTGCAGAGCCCGCTAGTTAGAGTTGCTGGAACATCAAAGACCTGAATTGAACACTTGGTTAAGGGCATGCAACGACCTAAGTAGATCAAAATTACGACAAATGCCAGCAACAAGATCTGGAAGGCTTAGATCTATACAATTGAGGGTAGAAGAATAACGCCTAAGTATTCATGTAAGGTTATTGTGTCCTGAAAAAAAATTAAATAGTGTGCTGGAACTAACTGTGCCAAATCCTCCGCTATTGAGTGGGTTAAGAGACCTTAAGAGACCTTATCTTGCAAGACATCTCGTTCCCCATTTTTTTACATCAAACAACAGCACAAGATATCGCAGACATGCGACTTGACATTTGGATTGTGTGATTTATGCAATAGAAGAGATCAGATCTGGTCTTATCAAAGACATTAACTGAACAAGTGAAAGAAAGGAACAATGGCAAGTACGAGAAGAACGGACTGGAAATAGCCATCATTGTTGGGAGCAATATTGACTCCAGTCCCAGGAATAATAGTGACTGCCCTGATAATAATATTTACATAAGACATTGAAATACGGTTCATCAATGGCCAGCAGGGAGATGAGGGGTTAGAAGATACTGATTTAGTATCAGATGGAGCGATGTTGAAGCCATCTTTTTTGTATGATACCAAATGCCGTAAGCTTTTAGGGCCTGCTAAGTTGACATAAAAAGCAGTACACAAATGCTTGTACTTTTCCAATTGCTTCGGAGACACAGCTTTGTAAGACAAGGTTTGATCAAGAATAATATGTGACAGAGTAGATGCTCTCGTAGGCCCAGACATTTCAGCATAGCACATTTTACAATATGTCTGGTCCTTTCCATTATGTTGCAATTATTAACTGGAAAAGCACCAGACCTATATCTTACATTACAGTGGAAAGTCCCAGAAGCTGCCCACTTGGCGCCACGTGGTTGGCAACAGTATAGTTTTGACCTTACATGGTATATGACTACTCAAACTCTTGTTAATTGGTCAAATGAACTATGCTTAATTTGTGCTACGTATGTTATGATGCTACATCCTTTTGTGGTTTTGGCCTATATAAACTGTCAGACCCGTCACCCCTTTGGACATTCAGTGGCTTTGCTGATGTCTCCGTGTTGCACGTTAAATTGCTGTTTGTTGACCTCCAATAAATCTTGCTAACAGTTGTGCTGCCAGAGACTTGTGTTATTTGTATTATTCCTTATTATTATTTTTTCAGCTTCCACAATGTGTTGCAGACCTTGCTACCCGATGTGTCTAACCTTTAACTCTCCTTATCCACAGTAGACGTGGCAGACGCGGACGTGGCGTGAGATTTACGGGCATCCAAAATCACCACAGAATCTGGTGGAGGGTCTGTGCGTCCAAAAAGTGGATCTTGCTCCACAGGCCGATATTTCTTTTGGAGCATGGAGGGTGCCGACTTTGCTACAGCTGGTGTGAGGAACAATTCCATGGCTGGCTCAAGGAGTCCTAGCACTAGAGAGAGTAAAGGTCTTGAGGCCATGCGTTGGCGGAGTGTTTCAAAGATCACCGATGTTGAAGGTGTTGGAACTGCCATTGATATATTCAGTGTAGCTGCACCTCTAACAAGAACTTCGAAAGGCGTTGATGTCATCAATTGGTGAGGAATGGAGTTGAGGAGGGTCAAAAAAGATGGGAGACTAGTCTCTGGTGGAAGAGGACGTATCCCCATGGGGATGATGGTGGGAATGCGATTTTGATCTGTGATGAAGAGTGTTGTGACCTAGTCGCAGAATGCCCAGATAAACGATGGCCATGAAGAGAGCGATGGCGAGTCCCTGAGCACTATCTCCTGGGAACTGGTGTGCTAGGCATCTGAGGCATCCGAGGAGGGGATATAATAATAGCTGCCGACAGAGCTAGTGGCGGCAAAATTGGAGCCTTTGGAGCCACAGAAGGTGGAGAGGTTGGTAGTAATGGTGGCAGAGGAGCTGGAGGAGCAGGTGAGCCAGGCAAAGAAGAAACCCATATAGGTGACGATGGTACCTCTACCAGAAAAGGAGACCTGGAGCGAGAATCCATTGAAAAATAGATTCTCCTTCGTTTGGTGGGTTTCCTAGGTATCCTGGACGTCAATGGCCGTCTTCGTCATCGTCTTGGTCTCGATGCCGAACATCATCTCAATGTCGACCACTCCCGTCGATGTTTGGCTCCCAACGTCAAGTGCCCACCTCTCAGCGACCGTGAGTTGGAGTCCCTCTAGGTCGATGGATCTCCTGTTGTCAGGAGGCGGTGTGAAGAATGTCTCGGCGTCGCTTGAGTGTGTCTTGATGTTGAGCGTTTGGTGTATACCACGTTGAGCCAGTCATCGACAGAGAGCATGTCGGCGCCGTACCTCCTATCATCGTCGACCTGTGTTATGACTTTCTTAAGTGACTTTTCATGGCCTTCCTGTAGAAAGGAGAAGTTTAGCGCATAAGAAAATATCTTGGACAATGTGCTCCGGTGTCCCCCGTAGGCAGGCGGGGCTATTCAATTCTTATGACTATCATGGAAATACCCCTGCGAGAGAACTGGAGTTACGGGTAAGAATGAAACTATACCTTCTTACCAGTCTTGTTGATGACAGTCAAGGGCTTTGTGTTTTAGATGCCACGCTCTGTCGGCAGCTGGAAGCCTGTATGAAAGAGCCTTTGAGAGAGACAGAGCTAAAGATTGCTGCTCCACATTAGCGCAGTACAGATAAAATATTTCAGTACATAATTAAAAAATCGTATGCAAATGAGAAGAAATGAAAGAACTATGTTTTCCTTATTGAAAAAGAGTAGATTCAAAGTGTAATCGACAGCCCAGGAGACTAGTGCATGAAGAGGGCTGACCAGTAGCTGTTTTCTATTATGTACATGCATGTCTGTGTTATGCAGTGTGCAGTGATGACAATTTGTTTTGCCAGATAGCTAAAGCAAACCATTTCCTTATAAATTAAGACCTAGCCATAACTGTTCTTTCACTATCGTCTCATGTGTAATATGGTTAATGTGGTGGCTGGGTGGCCTGTTTAACCCTTCTAAAAATATTAAATGGTTTACAAATAATTAACTGTTTTGTCTATGATTATAATTGTCTTTCAGACCTGCTCTTTATATGGATTCTGCATTACTTCATGCAATTGAGACTGTAATTATTGATTGGTCTCATCAAATAAGAGATGTTTTGAGCAAAGATTCGGCTCAACCTCTTCTTGACGGTCTAAACCCACTGCCAGCTGCAGAGATTGACTTCTGGAATGCCAGGCTGTTGAATCTGGAATATATTAATGAGCAGGTAAAGTTACTAAAATAAATAGCATGTCAACTATCCTGTTAATTGCATTATAGAATCATGGAACATGTAAAGTGGAACAGCTTTGATAAACCATTTTATCCATCCCTATCTTTAGTGCAATACACGTAATGAAAATGGCTTGCTTATATAGTTCTGCATGCTTTTTTGTGAATATTTGGATTTCTCATACTGGCAACCATGCAATAAAACTGGTTAAGGTGCATATAATAATATATTATTTTTCAAATTCCTGCCACAGGTCTTTCTTAATTTAAAGATACTGTATTCATGCATTTTTACCAGCAGTTTTATTGCTAAAACAGCTATCTGATAGAGATTTCTATCTGCGGATTCCTTACCTTAGCATATTTCCCAAGCATTAGACTGGTTTGAGAAATTTGTGGTACGCAGTACCTCTTCATGTTGGTAGGTGGGGTCGTTTGGCTCTGCTAGGTATCGTCGGCATCGTTCGATTCAGAGAAGGGCTACCAACAGATACTTTTCGTCTGACCTTTTTTGACCTTTTGTCAAAGATTTTTTTAGACTTTGTCTCCTGGTGTGCAAGATGTCCACCTATAAGGCAGGTTTTAAACCATGGGGCGCGTGTCACTGACAGATGTTGATGATGTGCATGCAATTGGTTTGTCCCTGGTGTCTTGAGCAACACCACAACGCCAAGTTATGCGAGGACTGACGCGCCATGAACCCTAAGTTGCTGAGAGTGCACATCCTCAAGTTCTCGCCACCCGACATCTGTCAACTTTGCGAGGCTGCAGGTCTCGGTTGTGGGGAAGGTCACAAGATCATTTGTAAAGTTGTACCAAGTGATTGTCATCCCACTCTAAGTTGTCGTGGAAGTCCCACAAGATGAAAAAGAAGTCGAAGATATATTCGACTTCCCAGTGTAAGTCTTCAGATGCTTTGCAGGGCACTCAAAGCCTAGCTCTATGGTGGAGTCTGCGCCTCCCTGAATTTCTGGTAGCCAGAGTGACCCCCACCCAGCTTAAAGACCTTTGAGGCCATGCACCTAATTTTTGGGCAGCCCAATCCTTCTGGAGCACTCCTGGGCCCCACGGGTCCAGGTCAGGCTCCTACTGGTCCGCCAGCCGGTTTGCCCTTGACACCAGTCAGGCCCCAAGGATCAATTGACAGATCTGTGGTGGTGCCGGTTGAGTGGTCTCGATCTTCCCTGGTGCCACCTACGCCCAGTGGTGGCGCCGCTCCCATTATCATTCACGAATCTGATACGGAGCCAGACGCAGGCCCGGACTGGCCGTTGCAGGCACCGGGCAGTCGGCCGCGAGGGTGGGGGCCGGTTTTGTTACAGGGTCGTTTTTTGCAGCATAGCTGCAAAAACGGCACTGTAACAAAATCGGCCGAAAACCGGCCCTAGCAACGAGCGCGGTCGCACCCCCCAACCCCCCGGGGGGGCCGGCTGAGCACTTTGCTAGGGCCGGTTTCGGTTCCCAGTCCGGCCCTGGCCAGACGGGTGTCTGTGAGAAGTTAGCCTGGCATATGATGTCCACTAGTTCTAGTGGGCACCTTGCACCAGTCTAATCGACCCTTATTGATGATGGTTGTAAAGTCAACCTTATAGAAAGCTATCCTAGTGGTAGCATGGACCAACAGTCTTAGGCTAAGACTTCTGTAGGCGAGTTAAGCAACTTGTTTTACCATATGTAATCCCTTGAATACCAAATGAAAGGACACCACACAAGGTATATGTCAAATATATATGTATTTAATCTAAACACAACCCCTCTGCACTATTTATGAGGTCAGAGGTAAAAATACAATACACAGTTAATATACGATAAGTTGCACAGTATACGTTATGCCCTAGGGGCCTCACAAACCATATACTAAGAAAGTGGTATAAGAACCACGTGAGGGTTACAAAGCAGGCCTGGGGCCTGTAGAATCGCTGGGGCTACACTAAACGACCAGTTGTTAGGAAGTAGGAGACCCACGGGAGCCGCGTGCAGTGTCTGAACACAGGCGCGGGTTCCCATTGACTTTCTATGGTGTTCGTAAAGGTTACAAAGTTAAAGATAAAGGACACTTCCGGATGGACTTGAATGGAACCCTTTTAAACTAGGACACTAGAAGAGTCAATACCCACAGGAGCACTGGAGTACTCAAGTTACCTCTCCCAGGGAAGCCGGGTGCATAGCTGTCTTTTCGTGTCGGGTTTCGTCGTCGTTTTCTATGGAGAGCTGCAAAGAAGTGCTGCAGGCGACCAGAGGAAAAGTGTCTGGATGGATCCAAGGGTGGATCGAAGATGTGAAGAACCTGAAAGCAGAGGGGACAGAGTCTGGGTCACTAGCCAGTGACCAGGAAGGACCCAGGAAGGACCAGGCGATATCGGGTGCTTTGCAGGTGAGGATGGTGAGCTTGTCTCTTCAGCCACGAGATCCAGGAGGCATCGACGATGACCAGGAACTGGATTCGAGCTGTCCCACAATGGATCTAGAAGACTGCTGTGTCGGTATCCAGATTGGACCCAACAAGCCTTGGTAACCGCAACCCATGCAGGATGTCGAGATTGGCTCTGTTGCAGACCAGAAAGGACCGTGGCGCTTCTCCTTTGCAGGAAAGCTGGAGCAAGCCTGGAGCAACCAGGAAAGCAAAGTATTTTCAAGATGGCGTCTTTGGGGGACTCACTAGCCAGCGGGCCAGTAGCCAGGAAGACGCACCGAGCACAAAAGTGAAGGCGGGGCCCACGGGACACTCGCGGAGTGGGGGGGCCTGGGCTTCAGGTCAAATGATGCTCGGGGCTGGGGCTTCTCGTACCCCAATGCACAACTTACTGAGGCTTCAGGAAAGGAGTGCAGTTAGCAAAATGCAGGATATCAAAGATGTCTGGTCCCACGTCTCTCGTGTTCGCCACGGGGCTCAGCTTTGCTGTTGATGTGGGTCGGAGTCGGAGAAGTCTGGAAGTCCAGTTCTTTAGTTGCAGCCTCTTCGGGATCCGTCGGGAGCCTCGAGGTTGCAGACCGGCAAAGTTGCTGTTGGTGCCTGTTTGAACAGGGTGGTCACTCCTTGACTACAAGGGAGATGTCTTCCGTCTTCTAGTCAGAATAGAATGTCGAAGGTCCAAGAGTTCTGTATCAAAGTTTCTTTCCAGGATAATCTAAAGTCCCAGGGACACAGCTACTATACTTATACAAAGGATGGGGGCTGGATTACCTGCCTAGGTCCCTCCTATGGGTGGACCTGAGAAGGGGGTGGTTACACCCCTTTCCCTTTGTCCAGTTTCGCGCCAGAGCTGGGGCTGGAGTGCCCCAGCAACTGGTTTGAACCGGTCTATGCATGGAGCACCTTGTGTGCCCCAGGCAGTGTCTCGTTTTGCAGCCCTCCCTGCTCCAATACCTTAAAAGCGTGTCTGGGAAGGTGCTAGCACCTCCCAAGGCAGGAAACCTTTTGTCCATGCCTCCCCTGCTGGAGTTTCGTCCAGCAGCAGGAGGTCAGACTCGTGTCTGTGGCAGCAGCATCCATTTTGTGATGCTGAGTCTTTGTTTAACTTTAACCGGGTAAAGCAGTAACATACATGTCTTTTCCCTCTAGAAGGGTGGAATGCCACCCCCGCAGCCAGAATTGGCAGGGGGTAGTATTCCAAAGTGTTTAACACCTTACACGACATGTTTTGATAAAGCCAAACCAAAGTTAGCATTAACCGCGAGGATTATAATGCACTTAAGAGTATATGGTATGGCTATATGATAGATCAGCTATAAGGAGATGGTTCCGAAAGCTGCAGAGGGGCTCAGCTCATGCCAGAGCACCCTCTCACATAAAACCAAGCACTCTGCCTCCAATATTGTCGAGGCCTACCATAGGAGTGACTTATAGGTGTATATGTGTCTATATGTAAAGGTAGATATAGGTATACTATATCTAAGTAAGGGGTGATTACACCACCTTACCCAGGCTGTGTAAACAGACCTGTGGTGTCAGTTTGGAAGGTAAACCAGGGGTGGCACAATACATGCTGCAGCCCTTGGTAGGCCTAGGGTGCACCTATGTCCTGGGTACCTATGGTACACTATACAGGGGCTCACAAGGGTGACCCAGTAACCAATCTGGCATGCACCTAAAGTGCATGGTATCAATTTAGAGAGCAAATAGCTGGGCTGTGGGTCTGATTATCAGGCACACAGCCACATTAAAGTCGCAAAACCAGAGTATCACAGCAAAAAGTGGTGGTGACCATAGGAAGCCGACCCTACTCTCCTACAGTGTCCTCCGATGCGGGCCAGGGCAGACATCCCATATCAAAGCCAGTGCCTTACTCATATGACAGGGCTGAGTTAGGTGATGATTGGAAGGAGTCTACGGCCCCTTATGGAAACTAGACATTAGAAGAACCTGAGGACGATTGGTATGAGGATCTGTCGGATGCCAGTTCCCTGGACACCTCCTCAGACACTTCATGTAGCTCCACCTACCATGGCAACGAAGGAGGGCGCCTCATTCCTAATGGTGATGCGGAGTGCGGTTGAGGTCCTGGACCTTATGCTACCCTCAGTGGCATTCAAGACAAACGTGTTGAAGGAGGTTCTTCAGCCAGGAGTTGCCCCAACTGAACCATTACTCCCATTCAATGGAGCTCTTACTGATGTTCTACTGGGGGCCTGATCCAAGCCCTTTTTTTTTTCTTTTTTTTTTTGTAAGACCTTTATTATATCGTCAATACAGTAACACGGCTATGAGCCTACAACCCTGGGGCCGGCTGCGAGGAGAGAATTTGAGTATGAATAGAATTTACACAGCCCTTCAGCCGACAACACTAGGTCCGGCGGCGTTCACGTTTAAATGAAGTCTTACAGTTTTTTTTACTTTTTGTAATTTGCAACAATGAACATTTAGTGACAACTTAGAGACCTAAGAAACAAACCAGTATACATTTTCTGCTCTAGCATTTCAAATCCTACAAGTCTTGTCTTGTCGTTCCCGACTGGACAGTATAGTGCCCCACTCCCCAGGGCGCGGAGCGTGTATCGCGTGCAGCTCTGTCGAGTCATTCATCCGTGTCTGTTTGCAGTGTAAGCATATATTCGGTGAAGTAGCTCCAGACATCCTTAGGTCTAGATTTCGCTGGTAGCTCTTCTTCAAATATCACTAATTTATCTCTGCAGCTGGAGATGTCGCTCAGCCACCTAGATGTCTGCGGAACCTTTCTGCTATGCCAACATTGCGCAATTTGCCTCTTGGCCAGCAGCAAGGCAATTGCACAAAATTTACGTTTGGTGGTTTTAAGTCGTGGTGTGATACCCAGTAAACATGTGCTTATCGTGCATTCTATCTCTGCCTGTAGCATAGTAGAGAGCGTGGTGGTAACTTCTCCCCAGTATTCCTGCACCCTAAGACAGGACCATGCTAAATGTATGAAATCTGCGCCCTCTCTGCAACATCTTTAACACCGATCATCATCCTGTAAGCCAAATTTCAGCATGCGCGTAGGTGTGTAGTACGTCTGATGTATGAACTTAAAATGTATGAGTTTGAGGTTGTGTTGGACCTGGGCCTCTTGGCAGGGTCATCCCTAAACTTTTTGCCTTCCTTCAATACTCTCTCTGACCTGTTTTTGTTGGTTTAATGACTCTGGGCACTTTACCACTGCTGACCAGTGCTAAAGTGCATATGCTCTCCCTGTGAAAAGTATACATGTGATTGATATACCTGATTGGTTCATTGGATTTACTGTCAGTCCCCAGTAAAGTGCACCAGGAGTGCCAGGGCTTGTGAATGCCAATACTGCTAGTGGGCCTGCAGCGCTGGTTGCGCCACCCACAGAAGCAGCCTTAAAATGTGTCTAGGGTCTGCCATTGCAGAACCTGCGTGCAGTCTGGGACTGTCATGCTGGCTGGGCAAGTGCACACACTTGCCAGCCCCTAAACCTTCCCTTAACTTCATATTAGTCACCCCTATGGTAGGCCTAAGGGCAGGGTGCATTGTAAGTGTAAGGTAGAACAGGCCCTGATGTGTGTGGCATGTTCTAATAGTGAATTACTGCCAAATTCGTTTTTCACTATTGTAAGGCTACCAGTTCCCTTCTAGGCCAGATGGGCTGCTGGAATTATTACACTCTATAATCCCAGCAGGCTCAGGGAACATGGTAGAAATTAATGTTTAGTATGCCTGAACTCAGAATAATAAAATACTTCTTTTAGTAAAGTTTATTTTAATATCCTGTGTTTGCAAATGCTACTTTTAGAAAGTTAGCATTTGTTTGCCTAACCATTTCAGCCCGCCTCTGCTTGGATGTGGATCTGACTGTCTGGTGTGTGTGAGTGACAGGGCTGGGAGTTGACAGGTAGTGAATAGCCAGATGACACCTTAGTGGGTGGTGGGAGTTTCCCCTGAATGATGCATCAGGCTGTGCTCTGCCACCACAATGCTGGCTCCGCCCTCCTGGGGAGCGACTGATGACTCAGCCTGCACCTGGCCCAGGAAGGACCGAAGCTTGTCAACAGAGTGCTCAGGCTGCCCCTGTCTTCACAATGCCGGCTCCGCCCCCCTGGGGAGCGGCTGATGTGCCTGCCCTCACACTGAATGCAGAAGCAGAAGTACCCACCACAAGTGCTCAGGAGCTGAGAGCAGTTATGCAGAGGCCCCCCTGGCCAGTGAGAACAAAAGAAACTGTGTATAAAAGTAGGAGCCCTGCTCCTTGTAAATTAGAATCCTGTTTCACCACGAAGGACCTCTGCCCGACTAGAAGGAGAAGAGACGCTGGGAGAACTGGCCTGCTGCTTGCCTTGCTGAGAAAGGAGAGGAAAAGACTTGATGAGAAAAGACTTTGCTGCTTTGTGCTTAAACATTCTCCAAGGGCTTGACTGAGCTTGCCCCCTGACCTGAGCCACAGGACCATCTGGCTCAACCTGCCTCTGCTCGTCTGCCGGTAATTAACCGGGATATCTACTACTGCCGGAGCTGTGACCTTGGTGCCCCCCAGCCCCTCTCTGAGGCCGTGACCGACTGTGTCTCCTCGTCCCCGCCGAGGAAGAGCTCCGCTCCGTTGAGCCGCTCTTCCCCCGCTGAGGAGATCGCTGTGTTGACCGCCTGGAAGACTCGCTGCTGTGGTGCCCCCCAGCCCCTCCCTGAGGCCGTGACCGACTGTGTCTCCTCGTCCCCGCCGAGGAAGAGCTCCGCTCCGCTGAGCCGCTCTTCCCCCGCTGAGGGGATCGCTGTGTCGACCGCCTAAGAGGGCCCGCTGCGGTGCCTCACCCTCCCGCCAGAAATCCCCACCGGACGCAAACAGACCCAGGGGACAGACCTCCGAACTGGACGGACGCCTCGGGTGCCAGCCTCGCTCTGCCTGAGCCGCTGGGCACCTTGCCTTTGTCCCCGGAGGAAAGCCGCCACCGAGACCGTCAACGGGCTCGGGGCCCGCAACGTTTGTTTTCCCCTTGCTGACTGCTCCTGCCTACAAGTGACCAAGGTACTGTACTTGTCCCCCCGCGGTGCGAGCCGTTCCTTTCACCAGACTCGCACCGCTCTGCTCTGTGTGCCTGCCTGCAGCGCCTCTCCGCGAGCGCGCTCCAGCCCCTCCCGCTGGAATCCTCTGAACGTCGGGAAGCTGCAGGCTGCAAGCCGAGCCCCTGCACGACTGACCGGGGCTGCGCTGGGTTCTTTGGCCTTCTTCCCCCCTTGGCAGCTCTGAGGTCGGCGCTCTCCCCCGTGGGGGTCCCGCAGACCAGGGGGGGCCGTACGCTCCCAGAGACCCGGCCGGGCCGACCGCGTCCCACGCGGGAAGCGTGAGACTTGGAAGGGGGTCGGGATTTCCCCTGTCAGAAGCGCCGCGAAGTGCTACAAAGTGCAGGACCGAGTCCCTAAGGTCCTAGAGGGGTGACAAAGTGCACAATCTGGTCAGAAACGACCAAAGAACTAGGAGAACTGTGCAGAAGGAGAAAGAACTATTGTGGGAACATATAACAAAGATATTCTCATTTGAAACTGCAACTAAGAAGAAAAGTGCCTATTTACAATCTGTGGTGCTACAAAAACGTTATTTGATCTTGTGATAAGTCTGACCTAAGAGATATATATATTTTACATAAAGAAGCGTATTTTTATATACTCACAGCCTGGTGTCCATTTGTGGGGGGGATTGGTATATTTTACTGTGTGTGTGTCTACAAATGCTTAACTGACTAACGCCTGGAGAATCGCCTTGGCTGCTCACGCCACGCACCTAGAGGGTGAGCAAGGGTAATTCTAAGGGGTCATCCTTCGCCCTGACTTAGAGGAGAGGGTCCCTGCTTGTCACAAGTGCATACTTGCGCCAACCAGAGACCCCCAATTCTAACATTGGTCGCAGCGGTGGGATTTGCGAATTTGCATTTGTAGTTTACATACAGTGAATTACTGATCACCACATAGGGAGAGCAGATCTATAACGCAGCCACAGGTTTCCATTTTTTATTTTTGCTGGGAGATCTCCATGTGCTTGTGAAACGTCATGCCTGGTTCAGTGAGAATGGAAAAGGCAGCAACCAGATGCCTGTCGCCAGAGGAGTTGGCAGACAGGGCAGCAACCAGGGCGCATGAAATAGAGATGGCGAAATTAAAAGGACAAATGGAAATGGACAAGCACAAATTGGCAATGGAAAGCCAAAAATTAGCCATGGAGGCGCTAAAACGCCAAAGAGATCACTACTTTAGGATGAAAGAACTTGATTTGGAGCTTGAAGCCAGGAGGGCTCCCGCCCAACATCCAGAGATTTGTGTAGCTCGCAGATTGAGCTTTGCTGAGTTGGAGGTGGAGTCCAGCTCAGATGGTGGCAGCAACATTCAGGTATCTAGTGCTGACAGCATAGCGCGCGCACCTAGAGATATGGCACCTGACTTGGAGGGGGTTAACATACACCAGGAGGTTCAAGGGCATGAGGTAGCTCCAGTAGTGCGCAGCGTCCCTGAAGGGAATAGGGTAGCTGGCGTAGGAGTTCATGGTCCTAGTGGTGGGAGGGATTCCCCCATGGTTGAGGTCCTGGTGGGTGAGTGTAAGGACCGCCCAGAAGAGTGTGGGTTGTGTGACAGAGACAGTTCGCTACTGTCTGGCCAGTCTCAGAAGGATGGTGTGGAGTATGTGTGTGAGGCGCTGGATGGTGAGGTGAAGGATAATTTGGTTAACCCTGCTAGGGGGCTGTGTAATCCAATTGTAGGAGAGCATACTTTAAGTCCCAGTTTTCCAGAGTTATGCCAACACCTGTTTGAGAGTGAGTTCTCTGACCCCAGGGAGCTCACATTGGAGGCAGACCTTGTGGTGGATTCCGGAGGGTCTGGAGAGGCATTGGGGTGTGATCCTGTGGGGAGTGGCTCAGGTATCTTCCAGCCCAGAGTGGTGGAAGTGGCGCAGAGTAGCCCAGCTAGGTCCTGTAGTAGTGAGAGGGGTGTAGGGCCTCACGTCCTGTCCTTGAGGGGAAGGAGTGAGAATGGGTTGTGTCCCGGTAGTGCCCAACCTCAGTCTCAGAGCCTGGATGGTTCTTTAAGGGAACACCAAGTGGGGAGCCTAGGCTGTCCGGATGAGTCACCCTTTAAGGGGGACCCCCCAATGGCTAGAGAACGTGGAGGCTCTGTAAACAGGGCTCCAGTAGTTCTGGTGTCTGGCAGTACCGCTCCAGTTGGGAGGGTGCAGAAGTCCAGAAAGAGGGGCGAGAGGGGGAAAGAGTCCCCAGTGGAAGAACCAGTGGGTCAGGGGCCAGCCAGCAGGGCTGCGTCCCCAGTGAATGACCAGGGG
Organism: Lissotriton helveticus; assembly: GCF_964261635.1. Taxonomy (NCBI): domain Eukaryota; kingdom Metazoa; phylum Chordata; class Amphibia; order Caudata; family Salamandridae; genus Lissotriton; species Lissotriton helveticus. The sequence continues at coordinate 1,060,533,958 of NC_136068.1, read as the reverse complement.
GACACCACTTCTGTCCTGGGGGATCTTCCCGCACTGTCAGAGGGACAGGGGTTGGGAGATCTGCGCCAGGCAGACTGTTGCACGGCACAGGAGCTATGTGCCACCCTCAGGGGGGGCATGTGTGCTCCCCGAGAAGTCCTGGTGCGCCAGGCAATTGTTCAACTGCAGGGTTGGGTCCCTGAGTTGGAGAGCCAGGTTCAGGTGTTGTCTGACCTGGAGGGTGGGACCACTGTAATCAGTGTCCTGACCCATGTCACTTCTAGGGGTACCACTCCAGTTGGGAGTGGGCCGGACCCTGGAAGGGGGTGCAGAGGGAGGGAGTCCTCGCCTCTGACCCCGGTGCGACTTGAGGGTTTAGACCATAGGTTTAAGGGCCAGGTGCAGGGTGTCCCCCCTGACCTGGTGCCCCAGTTGCAGGATAGCACCCCTGAACTGGTGGGAGAATTGTGCAGGTCACCTGCCACAGGTGCCCTGACAATTCTGGAAGGGGGTACCACTCCAGGTGGGAGGGTACAGAGCCCCAAGGAAGCGGACCGGGTGTGGGAGAGGCCACCCCAGTGTTTGGCCCAGCCGCCAGGTACAGGCCTGGGGCTGGTGGGTCAGTGCCAGGATAGCATACCTGGACTAACAGAAGAGAGAAGGGACAAAGGGTGCCAAGCACCTGGGGCTACTGCCCCCCGCTCTTTGAGGCCACAGAGGTTTGAGAGCCCTGAGAGGCATGAGGCCTGGGTCTCAGCCCTGACTACCGTCAGTGGCCACTGTGATTTGATGACTGCCTGTTGGGACACACCTGTGAGCCAGTTAAGGTTAGAGGCTGCACAGGTGGTGTCCACAGAGGAAGAAAAGGGTGCCCCAGGGATTGGCTTGGTGGACCCTGAGAGTATGGACAGAGGATTTGAAATAGGTTCAGATTGGCGTAGAACTGGAATGTGCCCCTGCTGTTGCGGGCCAGGTCCAGGTTCTATCGCCCAAAGCAGGGAAGCCCATCACAGTGGTGATTGGTCTACCCTGCGTTTTGGCTGGAAGGGGGTTGTGTTGGACCTGGGCCTCTTGGCAGGGTCATCCCTAAACTTTTTGCCTTCCTTCAATACTCTCTCTGACCTGTTTTTGTTGGTTTAATGACTCTGGGCACTTTACCACTGCTGACCAGTGCTAAAGTGCATATGCTCTCCCTGTGAAAAGTATACATGTGATTGATATACCTGATTGGTTCATTGGATTTACTGTCAGTCCCCAGTAAAGTGCACCAGGAGTGCCAGGGCTTGTGAATGCCAATACTGCTAGTGGGCCTGCAGCGCTGGTTGCGCCACCCACAGAAGCAGCCTTAAAATGTGTCTAGGGTCTGCCATTGCAGAACCTGCGTGCAGTCTGGTACTGTCATGCTGGCTGGGCAAGTGCACACACTTGCCAGCCCCTAAACCTTCCCTTAACTTCATATTAGTCACCCCTATGGTAGGCCTAAGGGCAGGGTGCATTGTAAGTGTAAGGTAGAACAGGCCCTGATGTGTGTGGCATGTTCTAATAGTGAATTACTGCCAAATTCGTTTTTCACTATTGTAAGGCTACCAGTTCCCTTCTAGGCCAGATGGGCTGCTGGAATTATTACACTCTATAATCCCAGCAGGCTCAGGGAACATGGTAGAAATTAATGTTTAGTATGCCTGAACTCAGAATAATAAAATACTTCTTTTAGTAAAGTTTATTTTAATATCCTGTGTTTGCAAATGCTACTTTTAGAAAGTTAGCATTTGCTTGCCTAACCATTTCAGCCCGCCTCTGCTTGGATGTGGATCTGACTGTCTGGTGTGTGTGAGTGACAGGGCTGGGAGTTGACAGGTAGTGAATAGCCAGATGACACCTTAGTGGGTGGTGGGAGTTTCCCCTGAATGATGCATCAGGCTGTGCTCTGCCACCACAATGCTGGCTCCGCCCTCCTGGGGAGCGACTGATGACTCAGCCTGCACCTGGCCCAGGAAGGACCGAAGCTTGTCAACAGAGTGCTCAGGCTGCCCCTGTCTTCACAATGCCGGCTCCGCCCCCCCGGGGAGCGGCTGATGTGCCTGCCCTCACACTGAATGCAGAAGCAGAAGTACCCACCACAAGTGCTCAGGAGCTGAGAGCAGTTATGCAGAGGCCCCCCTGGCCAGTGAGAACAAAAGAAACTGTGTATAAAAGTAGGAGCCCTGCTCCTTGTAAATTAGAATCCTGTTTCACCACGAAGGACCTCTGCCCGACTAGAAGGAGAAGAGACGCTGGGAGAACTGGCCTGCTGCTTGCCTTGCTGAGAAAGGAGAGGAAAAGACTTGATGAGAAAAGACTTTGCTGCTTTGTGCTTAAACATTCTCCAAGGGCTTGACTGAGCTTGCCCCCTGACCTGAGCCACAGGACCATCTGGCTCAACCTGCCTCTGCTCGTCTGCCGGTAATTAACCGGGATATCTACTACTGCCGGAGCTGTGACCTTGGTGCCCCCCAGCCCCTCTCTGAGGCCGTGACCGACTGTGTCTCCTCGTCCCCGCCGAGGAAGAGCTCCGCTCCGTTGAGCCGCTCTTCCCCCGCTGAGGAGATCGCTGTGTTGACCGCCTGGAAGACTCGCTGCTGTGGTGCCCCCCAGCCCCTCCCTGAGGCCGTGACCGACTGTGTCTCCTCGTCCCCGCCGAGGAAGAGCTCCGCTCCGCTGAGCCGCTCTTCCCCCGCTGAGGGGATCGCTGTGTCGACCGCCTAAGAGTGCCTCACCCTCGCTGCGGTGCCTCACCCTCCCGCCAGAAATCCCCACCGGACGCAAACAGACCCAGGGGACAGACCTCCGAACTGGACGGACGCCTCGGGTGCCAGCCTCGCTCTGCCTGAGCCGCTGGGCACCTTGCCTTTGTCCCCGGAGGAAAGCCGCCACCGAGACCGTCAACGGGCTCGGGGCCCGCAACGTTTGTTTTCCCCTTGCTGACTGCTCCTGCCTACAAGTGACCAAGGTACTGTACTTGTCCCCCCGCGGTGCGAGCCGTTCCTTTCACCAGACTCGCACCGCTCTGCTCTGTGTGCCTGCCTGCAGCGCCTCTCCGCGAGCGCGCTCCAGCCCCTCCCGCTGGAATCCTCTGAACGTCGGGAAGCTGCAGGCTGCAAGCCGAGCCCCTGCACGACTGACCGGGGCTGCGCTGGGTTCTTTGGCCTTCTTCCCCCCTTGGCAGCTCTGAGGTCGGCGCTCTCCCCCGTGGGGGTCCCGCAGACCAGGGGGGGCCGTACGCTCCCAGAGACCCGGCCGGGCCGACCGCGTCCCACGCGGGAAGCGTGAGACTTGGAAGGGGGTCGGGATTTCCCCTGTCAGAAGCGCCGCGAAGTGCTACAAAGTGCAGGACCGAGTCCCTAAGGTCCTAGAGGGGTGACAAAGTGCACAATCTGGTCAGAAACGACCAAAGAACTAGGAGAACTGTGCAGAAGGAGAAAGAACTATTGTGGGAACATATAACAAAGATATTCTCATTTGAAACTGCAACTAAGAAGAAAAGTGCCTATTTACAATCTGTGGTGCTACAAAAACGTTATTTGATCTTGTGATAAGTCTGACCTAAGAGATATATATATTTTACATAAAGAAGCGTATTTTTATATACTCACAGCCTGGTGTCCATTTGTGGGGGGGATTGGTATATTTTACTGTGTGTGTGTCTACAAATGCTTAACTGACTAACGCCTGGAGAATCGCCTTGGCTGCTCACGCCACGCACCTAGAGGGTGAGCAAGGGTAATTCTAAGGGGTCATCCTTCGCCCTGACTTAGAGGAGAGGGTCCCTGCTTGTCACAAGTGCATACTTGCGCCAACCAGAGACCCCCAATTCTAACAGGTTGCCATTAGGAGTTAGGAGCTGTATTAGTGCGCATGTCTGTTGCCATTCTTGCTCCGTCAATGGGTCTTCTAATGCTGCGTCCCATCTTGCTTTGGCCCTGTCAGTGGTGTGTGGGATTTCAGCCTGCGCCGTGGCGTATAGCCTGGACACTAAATGCGATAGATCTTGGGTTGTGATGATCATCTGAAGTGTGTGTAGGCTGTCTGGTTCGTCAGGGAACGTGGGATAGAGTTTTCTCAAAGCATGTTTTAGTCTGTGATAAGTGAAGCAGAACATGGACGTTTTATTATGAATATACGTCAATTGTCCTATGTCTACAAGCGTGCCCTCATGGAACAGGTCCCCCATTGTACCAATGCCAGCCCACTGCAGTAGTGACATGCCCACTTTTTCCCCTGTTACTGATAATTCTTGATGGTGATTCAGTGGCATAGCGGGTGCATATAGCGGGGTTTTATGTGCCAGTTGTCCCAGTTTCCGCCAGGCTTTGACCGTTGTGTCTATGGTATTAATGTCTTGGGCATGCAGAGGCTGCCTAACATGCAATAGTATCGCTGTCAGTGGAATCGGATCCGCGTCACCTTCTTCAATAGCAGTATGGGTCAAGTACGGTATTTCGTGATACCAGTAAGCAGCGTAATGCGCCTGAGCGCATAGATAATATAATGGAAAATCTGGCACCCCAAAGCCTCCTCGAGTATAAGGGAGAGTCAGAGTTTGAAGATCTACTCGGGCCTGCTTGCCCGCCCATATCAGTTTCAGTACAAGCGATTTGATGCGGCGGAAAACCTCTCCCGGAGGCGTAATAGGGATGTTATTAAATAGGTACAATAGTTTAGGCAATACATTCATTTTCACTATCGCTATGCGATCGGCCAGCGACAATGGCAGTTGTATCCAACGCTGCACCTTGTCTTCTAGTTTGGAAATTGTCGTTCCGTAGTTTGTCCTTATCACTACCGCAGGGTCCCTGTGATACAGCACACCCAGATATCGCACTGGATCTCGCTGCCATTCCAGTGGGTATTCAATATCAATTGGAATCGTCGTATCTGTTAGCGGGATAATGGAGGATTTGGACCAGTTTATGGCCAAACCTGAGTGACCTCCAAATTTGATGTACTCTCTGAGCAGACCGTGTAGGTGAATGTCAGGGTCGCGAACATATAACAACATGTCGTCCGCGTAGAGCGAAATATGAAGTGGTCTGGAGCGGAACTGCAGTGCTGAAGATTTGTAGTTCTGTCTTATTATGCAAGCAAGTGGCTCGAGTGCTAGCGCGAAAAGCAAGGGTGATAGTGGGCACCCCTGTCTCGTGCCTCGCTCTATTTGGAAGACATTCGACACGTATCCATTCACACGAACCCGGGCACACGGTCTGGTGTAAATCAACGACACCCATTGGACGAAACGCTTGGGGAAACCAATTCTGTTTAAAATGGTAATCAGATACCTCCACTCGATGGAGTCGAAGGCTTTGGCAGCGTCGAGCATCACTGCCACTGCTCTCGTGGAAGGCTGGAGATAGTATGAAAAGGCGAAAAGCGACCTGGTATTATGGGACGTGGTCCTTGTAGGGATAAATCCCGCCTGGTCTGGGAGAACCAGTTTCGTCATCAGCGGGGTTAGCCGAATCGCCAGTAGTTTCGCGAGTATTTTTGAATCCACGTTAATGAGTGACAGTAGTCTGTAAGAGTCGCACATCTCCGGGTTTTTAGAAGGTTTTAAAAGGGCGATTATCACTGCCTCCCGGAGAGTGGGGGGCAGCTCAGACTGTTCGAAAGATACCCCATACATTTCCACCATGTAGGGAGCGAGAGCCTCCGCATATTGCTTGTAAAACTCGTTTGTGTATCCGTCAGGGCCTGGCGCCTTCCCATTGGGGAGCGATTTAATCACGTCAGTAACCTCTTCCACCGTAATAGGTTGGGCTAAATATTCCCTCTGGCCATCCGACAGCCAACCTATGGCTACATCATTCAGGTAGTTGAGGATTTCCTCCTCCGGTTCTATACTCTGTGACCTGTATAGTGTCTCGTATGTGGCTACAAAACTGTCCAGAATGCCTGCAGCCTGTGTCTGCAGTATGCCCTCACCCGATTGGACGCGCAATATAGTCGTATTCCGTTTGCCTTCGCAAATTTTGTTCGCAAGTACGCTTCCAGGTAAGCCTCCCCCACCGAAAGATCTGGCCGTGTGTTTTCGGTCTAGGTATTTTATTTCATCTTCGATATATGTTTGGTGTTCAGTGTGTATTTGGCGTAATTCCCCTAGCAGTGTAGTGTCTTGATTGGACTCATATGCCACCTCTAACTCTTTCATGCGTGTTTCGCAACGTCTTATTTGGTGCCTGATGTCCTTCAGTACGCCTATTGTGGTGCTCATGCACACGCCTCTTATAGTTGCCTTAAAGGCCTCCCACAGCAGACCTGGGTCTTCAACCACTGGTGCGTTTATGTGAAAATATTCCTTAATGGCTTTGTGGATGGTGTCAGCGTAGACAGTGTCCGTTAGGGCACGTGAGTTAAATCTCCAATGAAATGGGGGTGGAGTGTATTGTGGTATCGCGAGCTTCAGCAGTACAGGGTTGTGGTCTGATAGTGTTCTCGGTAGAACGGATATATCTTGCGTCCATAAAGCAACGCTATCCGTGCCCAGCCAATAGTCCAGACGCGACCAGCTGTTGTGTAACATTGAAATGTGAGTGGCTCCTGGCGTGAGAGCGTGTCTGTGTCGCCATATATCTGTTAGTGATAGGTCCTTCATCATACAATCTAGTCTAGACCTTGCTTGTTTGTGTTGCTCTGATGAGTGCAGTGATCTGTCCACCCCGTCTACTCTCGTCACGTTCCAGTCCCCCCCACAAATAATGTGCGTGTCAGTTAGTGTCTGTAGATGTCTCCACACTTCCTGAAAGAAGTCGAGCGCATCCACATTCGGACCATATATGTTGAGGAGTGTCAGCTGTTGTCCACGTAGTGTACCCGACACTATAACATACCTCCCGCCTGGGTCTTGGATCACTTTATTTATTGTGTAATTCACTCCCTTTCGGACTAGTGTGATCACCCCTCTCGAGTAAGAAGAGTACGTGGCCATGTAGGATGATTCCGTCCATCGTTTGCCTATATGTTGCTGTGTGTTAGGTGCAATGTGTGTTTCCTGCAATACAGCCACATCAATTTCCCATCTGTTCAGGAAAGTAAACACTTGTCGTATTTTCTTCGGTTGTGTTAAGCCTTTAATATTCCACGTCAGGAAGTTTAGATGTGTTCTACTACGGTTACTACTACCCTGTGTCATCTGAATGGGTGCTCAACGCTGGACAATGGTCGATAAAGAACGGGTTCAGAATACCGGCTCGCCATCATGTGTGCGTTTGTATGTGATCGATTGTCCCATTGCCAACCCGTATACATGCCCTTACTGGCTTCGGAATCTACTGGTCTCTTAACATGAATAATTCCCCAACCCCCTCCCCCCCCCACCCACTTCAGCAACCCAACTTTGCCGAAGCCATTTACCCTTAACAAATGTGCCCTGCAAACCATAGAGTTCCAGGACATCTCCCATCAGAACAATACCTTTTTCGGGGGATACCCTCTTGAAGGTCCGCTGGGGGCGCAACTTATCATCCAACTTAATGTATGCGGACGACTCTATCAGCAATTTACACTATCATGTTTTGTGCGTCTGTCTGCTATCACCCAACCACCGTCAACATCAATTTGGATAAAGACTGTAATCAACAAAATCTATCTCTCGCTAAAGCACAGCATTACATCTGAAATACCTCAGCAACGTTAGGCGATACCCCCTCCCAGCTCCCAACACCCAACGCCTAGTTTCACATCTCAAACTGGAAACTATTTGTAGACCATGCAATCACATGTGAACGTTACATTTGTGGACAGTATACATGTAGGGCGTGCACCACAGCAGGAAGGTCACCATCGTCGTGGTGTAATGGACCGTACCTTACATAATCATGATCTTGGTCACTTGTGGCCCCCACTAGTACGGGTAGTGAGCGAAAGTCCCCCCCCCCAGAGCCCATCCCATCACATTAGGTGTCAGTTAAACAGTCTGAAAGTGGGGGTTCAGTGTCCCCTTGGGCGGGTTAATGAATGTGAAGCAGCAGGCAGTTCATGTCGGTGTTCAGCATTCGTAGCTAATAATGAAAAAACCCATTGGGTTTCCAGCAGAAGGAGTGTCAAGTATTGGGATCAGAACAACAACAATGTTCGTTGCAGTATTTGTTCTTACCTTTCGATGTAGGTAGTGTCCTCTATCAATCACGAGGTATTTTACTGTTATCACCCAGTCCCGTGATATCTTACCGCATGGTACTAGAAGTCTTCACTAGTGCATTCAGTCTGAATCCTGCTGTCTCTCCTCCTGAGCCCTGGTATTATTTTGCTTCACGACCTTTTTCACAAAGTCCTGCGCCATTTTAGGAGACGTCAACAGCACAGGCTTGCCCTCCCACATCACGCGTAACCTGGCCGGGTACAGCATGGAATAAGTGATGTTGAGGTCTCTAAGTTTGGCCTTCACGGATGTATATTCCTTTCTCGCCTGTTGCACTGCCACGGTGTGATCCGGGTAAAATTCCAGAGTGTTCCCCTGGTAGGTCACCTTTCCTTTGTCGCGGGCTAGTCGTAAGATGGTATCTCTGTCGCGGTAATTGAGTATTCTCGCTACTATCGGTCTTGCTGTTGCTCCAGGTGGTGGACATGGCGCGAGAGACCTGTATGCACTTTCTACTATAAAGATTTGTGAAAACGCTTTGTCTCCGAAGAGGTCTTTGCATAGTTTCTCCACGTACACCTCCATTCTGCCAGTGTTGGTCGATTCTGGAAGGCCTGCGATGCGTACATTGTTGCGTCTTGATCGCGCTTCCAATTCCTCCTCCTTCGCCTTCATCACCTCCATGACGCGTTCCATGCCTTCGCATTTGGTGGTAGTGCTACGCGATTCGTCCTCCACCGCCGATATGCGCGTTTCAGCCGTGTCTAGTCTCTCACCATGTTTTTCCTGCTTGGCAGACATGCTGTCCATCCTGCATGTTAAATTATCCAACTTGCCATTAATGTCCTGTAGATTCGTTTGTATAGCCAGCAATATTTTTTCCATGTTGCTGGCGGGTGCAGGGTCTGCCGGAACGCCTCCCTCCGCCATTATGTCTGTAGATTTGGGTGTTTTTTTGCCTTCAAACGATATCTTCTGCTGTTGCTTGTCGGGTTTCACCATCGTTGGAGGTCGTGTCGTTTGTTTCTTCGGCACTTGGACCGAGGACCGAGTGGTCCTGGTTGGCTTAGCCGTCTTGACTGTCGGGGTGGGATATGTTTCTGGAGGCCACACTTAGGGCAACAATGCAGGGGGTCTCTAACACATTGGCTCAAGCTCAGAACCTGACTTCAAGGCACTCACCCCACTCAGCACTCACCCGAAACCTGTCGCAGTGGACCTGTGCTTAACCACCGCACCTCCAGTTGTTCTGAATGTGTGCTCCTGCGACCTGCATATATGTGAGATGCCCCCGTGACGCCGGGCCGTGTGCAAGAAGGCGTTCTCAATGTCTCTGTGACACGCGAATGATTAGCGGCCACCGTGTGTTACATGCTCCTCAATCACCGCTGATGTTTAGTTCCAGCACAGTGGCTGCGTGTTCATGTCTGCGGGCATGTCGCACAATTTCGCGCCTTTTTTGCTTTTAATTCCCCAGCCGCCTTGCCTTCGCCGACCGGACTTCAGAGCACACGCATTTGTGTAACAAACAGCTTAAATACCTCCTAGTGCTGAGCCTTACAGTGTGAATATAGTAGCAGCAATCCCTCCTTTCACTCGCCCAGCGTTGCTGCCGACCGGGGATGATCGCAGTGAGTTGCGGGCTCCGGCTATCTGGGCGCCGCCATCTTGACCACGTATACACCAAAGCGCCGGAGTGTATTAACGGTCAGGGCACGTTACTCTACTTTCATAATCGTGATCGCTGGAGGTATCACAGTGATCGCGCCGCTCTACAATCGGCAGCTCCGATACGGTATTCAATTCGCTCACTCACAGGACACTGCAGCTTTTCTTGGGATAGTCACTGCTTCCACCGCCATTTTCGCCGTCGCGTAGTCCCGTCACCGACCCATGGTGGTTTATGGCTCTTGTAATGCTTCTAGGCTCCTCATCTTTCATCCGATTGTTCCTGGATGCTTTACCGATCACTGGATATATTTTGACGGTAGATCGGCGGGGTTTAGGCAGCCGCAGACTGCAATGTTGGTGGCCATCCGACGGAGCTGCGGTTCACACAGCCATTCCGCTGTGCGCCCCCTAGCGCCTCCTGATCCAAGCCCTTTACAGGACCTCCTGTGCATAGGACAATTGCCCACCGCCATCACCCTTCCCGATAGGACCCTAGTTTCCTTACCCAGCACCCCACCCTGGAGAGCGTGATGGTCAGGGTTCCCCTCCAAAGTCAACCCCAGTGCATTTCCTACCATTCCACCAGATAGGGAATCAAAAAGAATGGATACCTTCTGGAAGAAGATGTTCTCTTCCGCCAGCCTGGCACTGCAGTTGGTGAACACCACATGCCTTTAGGGGGCTGGCTTAGTATATGGTGCACATTTATTTAAGTGAAGCACCTTGCACTGATCCAGACAACACTTATGGTGATTTTAGTGGTCTTAGACAACCATAGAACACTCTCTAAGTGATAGCTCTGGACAGCAGCCTTCAGGCTACGTTCTGAAGGAGTGTTAAGCAGTTTTTTTACCAGAACTAATCATATAGTGTAGGTGAAACGAAAAAGAACCACATAGTGTAGTTATAAAAATTGGTCTACTTATTATACACACTCACTAACACATTGATATATCTCCTACCCTACGTTAAGTATAAACAGTGAGTAAGCACAAATATGCAGTGGTCTCCAGGGTGAGACCAAACCATATACTAAAGAAGTGGAATGCGAACTGCGATCAAAGTCGGGACTTGGACCAGGAGGCTCAGAAGAGCTGGGGACACAAGGAACCACATGAGGCAAGTACTCAGGAATTCCTTGAAGGCTGCATGCAGAGTGGAAACACAGCCGCTTACTCAATGCAAGCCCATGGAAAAGTCGCGGTTGCAGTTTTCAAGAAGGACCCTTCCCAGTGGACCCTGAAGAAACCCTGTGGAAGGTTGAAGGTTGGAGAGTCACTCCACCCATGGATTCCCCAGGAACCAGAATACCTAGACCAGGGAAGTCGGGTAGATCACAATCAATCAATCAATCATGCCATGGAGGACTTCAGGAAGATGCCGCTGGTGAAGAAGGTGAAAGAGTCCAGTTGAATTCAAGGATGGATTCTTGGGGGGCGTGGCTAGCCGGACTGCGAGATGGCCGCCATTTGAGCGAGCTCCGCCGGCCATGGTCGTAAATCCTGCATTTATCCTTTGAAGAGCAGACTCCGGGGCTTGAAGTTGGAGTCTGATCGTCAGGCTCGCCTGGTGCAAGTGGCGAGCGAAATTCGGCTCTCTAGAAGTGAACCACTGCGCAGTTCGGAGCTCGTGCAGCTAACATCGGAACGACACCCTTGCAGACAGCCGAAACGGAGAGCCACCATCCCCCGCAGGGCAGTGTAATAAAGCCCACGGTCGGGTAGGCCTATCTCCGCCTTGAACATCGGACCCCAGGAGCTGCCTAGCGGATCGCGGGGACATACTGGAGGAGGAGCGGGACATCCCTTAAGAGCGACATCGGCGGATCGCCCAATGACCCACAGCTGAGGCGTTTTCGGGAGCAGAACACTGTGGCTGCTAGGGAGGCCGGAGGCGCCATTTTCAAATTTGCAGCGCGTACAAGGGCGAACTGTTGGACCTGCGAGGGGCAAGAACCTGACGGATGCGGCGAGCATCCAGGAGTAGCAGGTACGGAGGTGAGGCTCTGGGATCCAGGAGTGATATTGCGATCCGCTGCCCCCCTTTTGTAATCACCTGAGGGCGCTGCAAGAGACTGCCACTTGCGCCATTCATTCAAGCGCTGTGGAGGGTGCGTGATAGGAGCGACACCTTCATGCTGCACCCAGCGGGCTAAAAGGCAGGCTGAGGTTCCGCCTATTGTTCAGGGAAGAGACCTACACGCCTTACGCCCCAGACAGACGGGCCCAGCAGTGGCAGGCAGTCAGGGGCATCGCCATTTTGCCGGAAAGCCAGAGAGAAGAAATAAACTCGACATCTTCCAGTTGCACCCCCTGTCGGAGTGCTGTAAGCGGTAGTGGTGAGGCAATTACAGATATTGGAGCCGGCAGCCAGAGATGTTCACTGCCACCCCACCCCTGACTCGATAGGGACGCGTCACGCTATTGACTCGCTTCCAACGCAACGCATTGCAGTGGTGAAGGTGGGGAGACAGGGGGCGGTGGACCACTGCTCCTAACACTGGCGGGCCACCCAATTGGAGTGCTGTCCCCTTTCTGACTTGCGGCAATAGCACTGGAGATACACCGCGGAGAGTGCTCGCGACTTAGGCTGGTGGCTTGGCTGCAGAATACCCTACCCATTGGCCAACATGGGGAGAGACGACGCAAGACAAGCTAAGATCTCCTTTGATAACGCCTGACCTGCGAAGCCCAAGGAGTCACCGGCGGCGGAGAGTGGAGCTGCTGGAGGTGAAGACAACGGAATTGAGTGGGAGGAAGACCTTCGCACCTTGATGCTGGATGTACGCTCCAGTCTAAGGAATATAGATGCGAAATTAGACACGCTGACAGCCCAGATGGACCAGGTCAAAACGCAAGGTTCCACACACGAAACCAGGCTAGATGGGCTGGAGAACAGACACACTGAGTGCGTGGAGTTTCAACGTGACACGAAAGAACAACTCCTTCACATGGACAGGCTGCTCATGGTCATCAAGGTAAAGAATGATGATTTAGAAGCACGTTCCCGAAGGAACAACCTCCGAATAACGGGAATTCCGGAGACAACCAACATAGGAAAGATGGAGGCGTACGTCACCGACCTGCTACATGAACTTTTTGACCCGAATCTGTCCCCGGTATTTGTGGTGGAGCGGGCTCATAGGGCGTTGGGCCCGAAACCGCCAGTGGGCAGTACGCCAAGGCCCATACTTGCAAAGATCCTCAATTATCAAGACAGAGACCGGATACTGAAATTAGCACGCGAGAAAGGCCAAATAGCCCACAAAGGGAACAACGTGTCCTTCTACCCGGACTTCACTCCTATAGTGCAGGCTGCAAGAAGAGAGTTTTTGCCCGCTAAACGGCTGTTATTGCAGGCACAAGTGCCCAATGCGCTCCTTTATCCCGCCAAACTGAAGGTCACGCATGAAGGGTCAGCTCATTTCTTCACGGATGCCAAATCCGCACTTAAATTTGCTAAACACCTCTGCGGCTCAAAGAAAAAAACTCCAAGTGTGTGACAGGGTCCGGAAGAAGATCACCTAAGTGATAATGATTGAGACATTGTTATGTTGACACTGCATTCTGTTAGGATTGGCTGCGGGGCTATTTGGGGGGAAGTGGATGTTCCGATATGCCCCGGGTAGTAATCGAGTTTTTCGGGGCTAATTGATAGCTACTATGTGGGATGCTGCCCTGCAGCCTGGCGGTCTGAGCCGGGCAGCACGATACAGCGCACAGCAAAATTCAGGACGCTAACTGGAGCTAGTGGAGCTGCCACCTTTTACCCCATGGCCACCCTGTGCAAACAGGGGTGTATGTCTGGGGAACCTCGCCCACCTGGGGTGTATCCCAATGTTTAGTTACTTTCACGCCTTGCGTGTATGCGGGGGGACTGACACACAACCTGATTGGGGGGTTGGAGTGGGAGGGGGGAGGGAGGGGACAGTTGGAGGTTTGTTACGGCATAGGTTGCATCATGATCAGTCACTGTTATGGCTATACCATTTTACGTCGGAGTATCCCCGAGGGGAAGTGCGAGAACTGATGTCTGACTTTCCATGGGCGCGACTAGAGAGGTGATTAGGATTCTGACATGGAACATAAGAGGAGTGAATGATGGCAGAAAGGCAAGACTGATACATGCTTATCTGCAGAGACACAAGATAGACATCTGCCTACTACAGGAAACCCATTTAAATATGAAACCATTGGTGAAACTGAAACACAGCAGGTAGGGTGAGATCTACTCCGCAATATACTCCAACTACGCAAGGGGGGTGGCCATTTTCATACGCAAAGGGTTGGACTGGAGGGAACATCACATATATGCAGACCCAGAGGGAAGGTGCATAGTAGCCCAGGGAACGTTATGTGGCAGATCAGTAGTGCTAGTCAACATATATGGCCCGAATACTGATTCACCTTATTTTTTCAGGGAGGTTTGGGGGGGCGACTTCAATGTGGTACTGGACGACTCGATTGACCGCAAGGGGATATCTAGACAGTTACACCCCCATGCAAGCCTTGCACTCCGGGATATAATGCTAGAAGGTAAACTAATTGATATATGGAGAGTGCGCCACCCAGGTATCCGAGAAGGTACATGCATTTCCAGTCAACATTCGGCCTGGTCCAGACTGGACTTCTGGCTTACGTCCCCTGATATTGCCTCTTGTACCACGGGCGTTCGACACCTCGCCAGGTCCTTATCGGATCACGCTCCATGTCTCCTAGAGCTGACTCCCCCAAGCGCGATTCAACGGGCTTTCAGCTGGCGGCACCCTCCACATGCACTGTTGGACACTGCTTTGAAAGTGGAGATTAGAGCTGACATTGACAAGTACTTCACTCTCAACACTGGCTCTGTGTCCACGGATTCAGCACTCTGGGAGGCATTTAAGGTAGTGATCCGAGGGCAATGTATAGCTCGACAGGCTGGCGTGCTAAAGGCCATCAGGGGCACATTAAGTACACTGGAAGGGCAAATTAAAGAGCTCGAACGCGAATCTTGCATCACCCCTAACCCCGAAACCGCAGCAGCGATAAAAGAAAAATGACTAGAATTTGCAGAAGAGGCACAGCGCAAACTAAAATTCTTTGGTAAACAGACAGAGGCTAGGAGGTACGGGGAGGGGGATAGGCTGAGCCTCACGCTGGCGGGACTCATTAGGAAAGCGAGGTCTACTCCTTTTATTCACACAATTCATAATTCCGAGGGTGAAACTGTCACAGGGCAGGAGGAAATTCTGCAAGAGTTTGCAACCTTCTATACCCACCTCTACACTACCACACAACCCGGTGCCCCGGAGCACTTAGAAGATTTTTTAGAATCCATAGCGCTCGTATGGTTTAATGATACCCACCGTAAGTACATGGATCTGCCAGTAACGGTGGAGGATATCAGGAAAGTGATAAATAGCTTGCCTCTGAGCAAAGCCCCTGGACCCGATGGATTGACGACGGCATTCTACAAAGCCTACTCTGAGGAACTGGCCCTAAGGCTGCATGCCGTCTATGGTGAATCTCTAGAGACCGGGAGTCTGCCCGCGTCTATGCGGGAGGCCTTAATAATGACACTGCTTAAGCCAGACAAAGACGAACATCTCTTGATTCTTACATGCCGCTGTCCTTAATAAATGTGGACGTCAAAATCTACGCCAAACTTGCGGCGGAACGCCTCCAGCCTCTTCTCCCTATGGTGGCTCTCCCGGACCAGTCGGGGTTCATTCCCGGTCGTTCTACGACACATAACCTCAGGACGCTGTTCTTGGTGCAACACTACCTCCACCCTTCGGTGCACGCCGCAGCCATATTTTAAGACGCCACGAAGGCGTTCGATTCGCTTGAATGGCCCTATATGTTCCGGATAATGGAACGCATGGGATTCAGCCCGTTATTTATAGCCCAAATCCGACTACTTTACACATGCCCGACAGCGTGGGTGCGAGTCAACGACATGATCTCGGAACCATTCGCGGTGAACAGGGGCACGAGACAAGGCTGCCCACTCTCTCCCCTACTCTTCGCTATTGCGATGGAACCTCTTGCAGCGAGAATAAGGCAACATCACACTGCTAGGGGGATTGGGTTTAGTTCCCGCAGCTTGCTAATCTCTATATACGCTGACGACGTCACCCTGTATGTTTTGGACCCCTCAGCTAACTTAGACCCTTTACTGAGGGAATTCGTAAAATTCGGCGGCCTGTCGGGAGTATCGATTAATTGGGCCAAATCTGTGATTTTCCCGTTGACGGCACACCTGAGGTGGCGTCGGAATTTCCTTTGCGCTGGACGGCTGACGAGGTCAAATACTTGGGGATCTGGCTTAGTCGGAACATACAGGACGTCTGGACCTTAAACTTTGGACGTGCGGTAGACTGGCTTGAAAGTAAAGTTGCGCTATGGTCTAAGCTACCCCTTTCCATAGCAGGGAAGGTTGCTCTATCCAAGATGGTGGTCTTGCCAAAATTTCTGTATTTGTTTGCAAATATTCCAATCCTGCTGACCAAACAATTTTTTAACTGCCTAAGATCCCACTTGCTCTCTCTGGTGTGGGCGGGCGGACAGGCTCGAGTCTCTTGGGCCCTGCTGTCCTTGCCACTAAGACAGGGCGGGCTGGCCGCTCCTGATATGCATCTATACGCTCTATGCGCACAAGCCCAATTTCTGCATTTTTTGACATATCCCACACCTTACCAACCACATGTAGCGGTTTAACAAGATTCGCTGGCGCCCCTGCCCCTAGGAGTTGCTCTCTATCAGAGTAGTGCTCGCCCTGCTACTGATGTAGACTCAGCCAACACACTGCGCTGGGCATGGCGTGAATTACAAAAACGAGCAAGACTCCCACTCCTTTACGCACCTGCCATCCCCTTGAGAAGCAACCCGATGCTGGCCTCCTTGGAGAGTTGTGGAGGACAATTGAGTTTGGGGGGCACCCCGATTTGCACCTTCGCCGATCTGTACCCGGATGGGATGTTCCGAGGCCCACAGGTGGTCGAAGACGGTATGACAATCCCCTTTGGTGAGGTTTTTGCTTATCACCAGTTGAAAGCGGCATGTAGATCCCTCTGGGAGGGATTTCCAGAGGCTCCCCCTACGTTGAATGTCCTACAAAATGTGCTGACCCGCGCCTCCCCCAAAAAGCTGGTGACGAGACTATACACTGAGATGCAAGAGCAAGCCCCGATTGTGAGACCTAAGTCTATGATGCTTTGGAATGAAGAGCTAGAACCTCCCCTGTCTGAAGACCAGTGGTCATTTTGTTGTAAACAACTTTTAGAGCTCTCCCCAAATTATAATCTGCGTCTTATTCATTTTAAATTCCTTCACCGCATGCACCTGCGTGAGGACGCTAGGTGTTGGAGATGCGGGAGTGGCGATGCTACCTTTCTGCATATGGCCTGGAGCTGTTCTAAACTTGATGACTTTTGGCAAGGGATATTCGAGGCAGTAAACCAAATAGTCGGCAGGTCGGACGACCCTTCCCCGCACTTAGGGCTGTTGGGTATGGTTGTGGATACAGTGCCCCAGAATAGGAAACTGCACGCTTTGTTGTTGTTATATGCGAGACGACAGATTGCTCCTAGATGGGGACGGAAGAAATTGCCTAACTTCAGCTCCTGGTTAGCCGATGTTACGTACGGACATACACAGTTGGGTACATACTGGGACTTGATGCCTGCTGCATCTAGGCCCCGTGATATCTGGGAACCCTTTCTAAAATGGGCTCGTGCCAGAGCGACTTCGCCTACTCCAGATGGAGGAGGACCTGCAACAGGGGAATAGGGTAGGGTAACCGACCTCTGAAAAAACTCCACTGGCAATTCAGCGCTGCGGTGACGATGGCGAAGCCACCCCCCCACCTCCTCCTCTCCTTTCCTCCGCTCCACCCTCCCCTTTCCCCTCACCCCCCCTGACCCAGGATTTCACTGTTATTTCATGTGAGATGATTCATGGCACCTGTGAACTTGCTGCCATCGGACTGTCCGCTCCCCTCCGCAAGCGCGCGCCATGGACGGTTAGATGCACAATCTGCTGTGTAAAAGGTTACCATCCAGACGGTATATGCCAACTAGATGGAGGCCCTCAGTTGGGCTGTAATGTGATGAATCCGATGTTGTTGAATTTTATTATAGCAACCCATACTGTTTTTGGTTTAAGTTCCATGTTGTTAGGATTGTTCTTAATTAAATACATGTGTGCTATCTACGACACGCAAGCTTCATCCAGCCTATAAAGAACTGGTACTCTTATTTGGTATATATCCTTCATTATTCGACTTTGTCTAATTGTACTGAACGGTTCCTATAATTCCCACCGCTCCACAGGCTACAACTGCGAAATGTTACTTACCTTGAAATGCGGCCGGCCCGAAGTGGTTGTAGGCGGCTTGCTGTGTTAACCTGTGCTAAATCTGCGAGTAATCCCTAATTGACAGATACCACACACACGGAGCTGCCGGCCATTATTTGGTTGTAGGCGATAAGCTGTGTAATTACCGACCAATGTCAATAAAGGTATTAAAAAAAAAAAAAAGGGATGGATACTTGAAGAGACGAACATACAAGCAGAGGAGACAGAGTCTATGCCACTTGGAGGTGACCAGTAGGCACAGAAGAGCAATGACCACCGATGACAGAATATGCAGGAGTGATGACGGTGACTTGTCGCTGCAGCTGTGAGGGCCAGGCTATGCTGTGGGAGACAAGGAGCTGTTCATGAGCTGTCCCACGTCGGGAGTCGAGAACAAAGGGGTCAGTGTCTGGCGGGAGCACCAACAAGCCTTGGCAGCAGCAACAGACATTGTAAACGATATAGGAGCAGTGTAGGGATTCACCAATTACAGGAGAGTCAAAGCAAGCATGGGAGCCCCCTGAAGCCAAAGAGGCCCTCAAGAATACCTACAGGCTGAAGGCACATGAGTCGCAAGAGGACCTCAAGCAACTCACCAAAGAAGCAGGTCAATGGTGCAGGGAATGCGATTAGGACAAATATCTTGACAGGAAGAGATGCTGGAGGCTGGAGCTTCTTGTAGACCGAAGATCTCTGGGGTACAGAGCCATCAGGTCTTGGCAACTGTAAGTTGACGCTGTGCAGAGGGGTTCTGTTCCAGTGGATACAACGAGAGATAATGGCCTCAAACTTGCTGAGAGGACAGGTCAGGGAGTTGCAGAACCACCACCTGTGTTTCTGAACCTTTCGAAGTCCCTGGGAGGTAAGGAGTAGCAGACCGGTCAGCTTTGTTGCGGTGCCTGCAGATGCTGGAGAGTGACTCCTTCACTCCAAGGGAGAATACTTAAGGTGTCCTTGATGCCCACAGGTCTATTGAAGATCCCTGTAGAAGCACAGGTGATGAAGAAGACTTGCAGAACAGCAAGATCAGGAGCAGCAGGGGTCTTCCTTGATGTAGTCTCGGTTCCAGGTGAAGTCCAGGGAAGTCCAAGTGTCCCGCCGGTCAAAGAGTTACCTGGTTTCAGGCTTGAGTCTTATCCCATGATGAATCTGAGGACCCACCCACAGGTAGGACCTTACATACCCTAGAAAAGGGGTTAGGACAACTCAGGGGTCCCTCCCAGAGGAGGGGCAGAGGGGAGGATACTCCCATGTCCTTTCCCAGGTTCGTGCCAGAGCTGGAGCCCCCACCCCAGCACAGTATACTAAGTCCTATCTGGGAGGTTGTCACACCACCCTGTGACAGTAAATAAATTGTTCTACATTCCCCTGGTCGAGCTCAGCTCAGCAGCAGGAGGGCAGAATCCTATCTGTGATCGGAAGCAGCACTAGCTTGCTAGCAGACCTTGAAAGGCTGTTACCGGGAGTACTGGGAGCTTCTCAGAGGAGATCCCCTCACACTTATAACCCAGTCCCCTCCCTTCAGGATTAAAAGGCCTGCCTTAGTGGTGAATTATAGGTTTTTAATGAAGTGACCTCAGGAAACTTATATCTGTCGTAAGTGATGCTTGTACAGCTTAAACAGGCTGCAATGGCAGGCTGTAGTCACAGTTTGAGTGGTCTATCATGGGTGGTACAATACATGCTGCAGGGGACCTTGGTACCAATATACTAGAGGTACGCCAGTAGCCATTTTAGAGAAGAAGCACACTGACTGAGATCCTGATTAGTAGGATCCCAGTCAGACTAGTGATTGGGATCCTACTAATCACTCACTCACTCTCTCACTCACAGCATTTATATAGCGCACTACTCACCCGGCGGGTCTGAAGGCGCTGGGGGGGGGGGGAGGTCTGCTACTGCTCGAACAGCCAGGTCTTGAGCTGCTTCCTGAAGGCGAGGTGGTCCTGGGTCAGGCGGAGGTGGGTCGGAAGGGAGTTCCACGTCTTGGCGGCCAGGTGGGAGAAGGACCTTCCTCCTGTGGTGGCTCTTCGGATGCGGGGGACGGCGGCGAGGGCGTGGTTGGTCGATCGAAGCTGGCGTTTGGAAACGTAGAAGTTGAGGCGGCTGTTGAGGTATCCTGGGCCTTGGTTGTGTAGGGCTTTGTGTGCGTGGGTGAGGAGCCGGAAGGTGATTCTCTTGTTGACCGGGAGCCAGTGCAGGTCTCTCAGGTGCCCGGAGATGTGGCTGCGGCGGGGGATGTCCAGGATGAGTCGCGCTGAGGTGTTCTGGATCCGCTGGAGTCTCTTCTGGAGTTTGGCGGTGGTTCCGGCGTAGAGGGAGTTGCCGTAGTCCAGACGGCTGGTGACGAGGGCCTGGGTGACCGTCTTCCTGGTCTCGGTGGGGATCCAACGGAAGATCTTACGTAGCATGCGCAGGATGTTGAAGCACGACGAGGAGACCTCAGTGCAAAAGTGGGGGTACCCATGCTAGAAGGAGCCTATCTTCCTACACCGTGACATTTTAAACTGTTTCCTTAAGGTTTTTGCGACACATTTTACTAAGAGGGAGGTGCACTGGACAAAGGCAGGAGGTAACTGTGCATTGAGAACAACGCCATATTGGGAGAGATGCGCTCTAGTGTTCTGAGGAATTGGAGGTGTAGTCTCTCATTCCTACTTTGGCATGGCTGCAGGGCAGATGCGCTCAGCCGTTGCACCTAAGGCAAGCCTGTCTGCACCTGCCTCGAATAGAATACAGAGAATTGTCTACTCAGCCTCAGAAATGAAAACTATGAGAGGGTGGTGCACACTGCGTGTTACCTATTCCTCCTTGATTATGTAGTCCCTTCATAGTGTGCTCACTGCAGGCATAGCCTGGTCCCATTAAGGACAAGGCTATAGGCGTACCTGCACAGTCTATGTATCCTCCCCCTTTCAAGCCGCCCTGATTAACACACGCTCAATACACAAACATCAATTGCACTCATTTACTCTACTAGGTGAGAATACATTGGACGCACTCTTTTTAACAGAGACGTGGATGAATGAGGGTTTCTGACCCGACTTACAGTTAGAGTTATCCCAGATAAATATGTCTGTGTGCATGCAGACAGGGTAGGCAGGAGGGGTGGGGGGTGTTGGCATCATTTCTGCCAGATTGTTATACATTTATGGTAATAAAAATTTAATTTTTTTGTTAAGTCTAAAGAAAACAATTGAAATTGGTATCTTGATTAAGTGATTTGTAAAGAATTGTAAAGATTGTAAAGAATTTTAGATGCAAGATATTTAAGCTTGAGGAACTGAACAGTACAGAAGCCCTAGATATTAGACTCATCTCCCCCAACCCTAAACACTAATATTGCGATGTATTGATCTACCGCCAGCAGGGCCAGGTGGGAGATTTTTTATCATCTCTTGATCAGGCCCTAGCCCCTATTAGGATTAATTATGCAAACACTATGATCCTAGGGGATATTAATATACACCTGGAGAAGGCTAAGGATCCTGGGCTCCCCGTTTTTGGACACCCTAGCCTCATGCATTCTAACGAGTTTTGGGAGGGGACCAACACATAGAGCAGGACACGCTATTGATGATATAATTTCTAATGTAGTGGTCCAGTGCGAGTGCCCAGCACCAGGTGTGCTGGTCTGACCATTTCCTGCTTCAGTTTTCCTGGCTGTATTTGGGCACAATGAAAAGATGAGACTCGATCCAGGACCAAGGATTCAGAGCCTGGAATAAGGTTTCACTCATTGACCTAAACAAATCCCTAGATGAGTTATTATCTTTACTCTCAGGCCGGGTCAATGAGTGTGATAAAGCGTTCTCAAATTGGCTCCTGAACACAGCCGATTTGACTCCATCAAGGAGGTCTATTAGGAAGGGAAGTAAGCTTGTTTGGCTGGTTGGTTTTTGAAAGAGCAGGTAAAGGAGAGAGTAGAATTCAATAAGCTTGGGAGCGTATGGGGGCCCCACTACTTGGAGATGGATAAAGTGGTCTATAAATTGGCCCCAAGTTTGTATGATAAGAACATAAAAACAGAATGTAGCACCTTCTGAGCTCAATGTATTAGAGAGGCCGACAATGATGGTAAAGACATCTTTTATTGTCTTCACTTTTGTCAACCCTAAAGCAAAGTCCCCATTTCCAGTGCCTAATCAGGCTATCTGCACATTGCTAAGTGAATTTTTCGAAGACAAGATATTCAAAATTTAAGCCACTATGGTCAGTCCTAACTTTTCAGCTTCTGTCAAGGTAGTTAGCAATATTATAGGGCCTACAGCAGAAAATAAGTTGATACTCTGTGCACCTTCTACAACAGAGGACGTGAAGAAGCAGTTGGCATTGTGCAAGTCAGGCTCACCGGAAGACCCAGTTTCCCTGAATATTTTGGTGGGGTCGCAGGTCATATTGCCCCTACTTATCTGAAGTTGTTTTCTGCTTCTTTTCATTCTGGTGCTATTCCCCGAGGCCTGGAAAAGAGCAAACAGGATTACCCTTCTTTAAAAGGTGAATGCAGACTCAGAAGTACCAGCTAATATTTGACCTGATTCATTACTCCCTGCAGCTGATAAAACCTTGGAAAACTATGTCAATCATCAGCTTAATATATTTTGGCCGATAAGCTCCTACACCCTTCTCAGTCCAGCTGGCGCACCCGACAAAGCACAGAGACAGCATTGCTAAAAACAGCTGAAGCGATTAGGTTGAGTTTGGACGCCAGTCTATTTTTTTTTTTTTATATATATTTTATTGAACAAATCAGAGTAAGTGATCAATTGGCAGTCATTAAGTACAAAAATTGACATAGAAGGCATACATTACAGCGGTGCATTACTAGTTCGAGTGCGGGGAGGACCAATCCTGGTCATCGCCATATCATTTGTAGGGGAACTACACAGCTCGCCTCTATAGACATTCCAGTGACCCCATTTCTTATCCCAATTCCCAGGACACCCTCTGACCTTGTACACAGTTTTTTCGGACAGCATACATGTATCCATTGCAGCGACCCATCTGATCAAGAGCGGTTTATTTGGTGAGCCCCATTGCATTGCTATTTCACGTTTTAATAAGAGAAATCCCAGAGCCGCCCATTGTTGTTCCAGCGCAGCGAGATCTGTGGGGTCCCACACATTAAGGAGTCCGCCTTTGGGAGATAGAGGGACAGGCTTTCCCAGTGCATCAGACATCTTACGGGTCGCTTGCTCCCACAGGTCTTGGATCATCGGGCAGCCCCAGATAGTGTGGTAAAAGTGCCGACAAGCCCACAGTTACGGAGACAGAGATCGGTTGTGCGCCTACCAATTTTGGCTAGGAGGGGAGCAGACATGTATGTTCTATGTAATATCTTCAATTGTATAAGCCTGAATCTGTGATTGATAGCCGACTCACGCGGGGACATCAGTGCCGCCTGCCATTCAGCATCCTCCAAGGCCCCAATGTCGCCCTAACATTTGTCTCTCAGGAGTTGGAAGGTGTTAGGCATGTTATTGTTTAGCTTGCAGTAGGTATAGGATATCGCCTTGGCCTGAAGGGGTTCTGATAATAGTCTATCCTCAAGAGGTGAGGATTGTGGGAGAGAAGAGAGATCAGGGACGTTAGTGAGTATGGCATGTTTGATTTGGAGGCAGCGGAAGGCCTCAGAGTGGGCTAAATTATATTTCTTCTGGAGCTCTATGAACGTCAGCAGTTTGCCCATATGGATCATGTCTCCCAGGGTAGAGATGCCGATCATGTCCCATTTGTCAAAGCCCTGATAATGACAGAGGGAGCCCCAATCTATGTGAGGCCTAGAGCGGAGTAGCTGACGTGTGAGTGTCAGACCAGCCAAGGCGCTTATTCGCTCGGTGCCAGATTGCTAGTGTTTGTGACATCGGGCCTATATAGCGAGTGCGGGAAGGCCTACCATATAGGGCACCAAGGTAGCCCTCACGGCCCGTCTGATATCGTTCAAGGGGGATAGCAGGGTTGGTTGGTGGACCATATAGCCAAGAGTTGGTGGCAATCAATTGAGATGCCCAATAATAAAGTCGAATATTTGGGAAGGCAATATCACCATCATACCATCCCTGCGTGAGCGAAAGAAGAGCTATGCGGGGAGAGCCGCCGTCCCTTAGAAGGAGGCGGAGGTCCCCTTCTGGTGCATTAAAATAGGAGTCGGCAATGGGAAATGGGCAATTCTGCAAGGCGTACAAAAAGCGAGGGAGTGCAAGCATTTTAAAAAGGGCTGCTCTGCCTGGGAGAGACAGAGGCAGCGATCTCCAATGCGATATGTTGTTATGGAGTCTTTGTAGCGGGCCCTTTAGGTTACGGTCATAGAAGACTTTGGGGTCTGGGGTGACAAAGATGCCGAGGCACTTGAATCCATCCTGGGCCACATCAATCGAATACCCCCTCGGGAGAGGAGGGGGTGGGCCATGTAGCCCGTAGCGGACGCCAGTCTTAATGTGGCATTGGTGCTGTTGGGCCTGTCAGTAGCATTTGACACAGTAGACCACAGCATCTTGCTAAAGAGACTAGAACATTTTGGTGTGGCAGACACAGCCCTTGGCTGGCTGGGATCATTTCTGGGGGAAAGAGAGCAGGTTGCAATTATGAAGCCATTTTCGTCTAATGCCAAGCAGCCGATAAGGGGTTCAAGTTCCGCCCTAAGCTCCACCCTCTTTAACATTTACCTCCTCTCCCCTGGCATATCTGGTGGAATCAGTCGCCATTAAGATTTTTTTCCTATGTGGACAATTCTTAGCTCCTTTTAACGTACTCAGGGCCAAGGAAACCTTTGCTCAATGCCTAAAAACTCTTCTTGAGTGGCTTAGACAGAACAAACTTCAGTGCAACCCTGAGAAGACCACGGTCATGCTGTTTGGATCTGACCCTCTTCAAGAATGGACAGGGACATGGCTGAGCAATGTTTCTCTGCCTCTGCGCCCCACTGAGGTGGCTAGAAATCTGGGTGTTCTGTTAGATTCAAACATATCTTTTAAAACACAGGTCTTCTTGGTGGTGAAATCCTGCCTTTGGATTCCTTGCCTCATTACAAAATGTTTGTACCTGATACCTCAGGAGGTACAGGTCACAGTGGTCAGGGCGTTGATGCTGTCATGACTGGATCATGTAATGTCCTGTATCTGTGGACACCTTGCTCTACTACCAACTTAGAGTGGCCTGTCGGGAGCTGCACCCCACGTTTCCACAGCCTCCTTCGATGACTGCCCTCGACCTTGCATACAATTCCGCTTCCCCCCGTAAGCTGGTCTCCAGACTTTATGTCCTTACACTGGCAGCATTCTCGATATCCACTCACCGGACCCGTGTTGCGTGGAGTGAGGACCTGGGCACCGACCTGACCTCTCTCAGGAGATCTAGCTGTATTGTTGCAAGCGGACTAAACAAATGTCCCCTAACCACTGCCTGCGCCTCATACATTTTAATTATTTGCATAGACTGTACCGCTCCCCTGCCCAGTCAAATAGAATAGGGCTCGCTCCCAGCGATAGATGTCTCCGCTGCTCTGCCCCCGCTGACGATTTTCTCATCTCGCATGGCTGTGCCTCAGGGTCTCTGCATATTGGCGCAATGTGTGCACCCCCATCACTAAGATTACTTCCACGCCTGTTTTACCTGACCCGTTGATATGCCTTTTAGGCTTTGTGAAACACTGTCCCGACGCCTCCCGTCGGCTCACCGCTATGCTGCTTGTTCTCGAATGACGCAGGGTCGCCATGCATTGGGGTCGAAGACCTGCACCCAAAGTTGGCGCTTGGCTTGAAGATGCGACGCATTGTCAGACGCTTCTGTACGTTTTGTGGAACTTGATGCCGGCAACCAGCCGGCCGCTCGACATCTGAAGACTCCTTGTTTCATACCGCCAACGCCTGAGCATCCCGCCCTCTGCGACCACTCCCGCGCTCCCTGCCTGCTCCTCGTCCGTTGTGACCGCTGCTGCTGGCTCGTAGAGGATTGCTTCCCCTCCTCTGCTCACTACTGGTTGGTTCTCTGTGGCCTCTCCTGCCGGCACTTTGCCTCTCCGGGGCACTCCACCTAGCCCCTTCTGCTCCATCCCTTGCTGTTTCCTCTTGTGCACCGATGTGGACTACCAATGTACAATTGCTCTTATGATGAATGTATCAAATGTGTCCCTCTTTCCTAATTTGTGGAATCCCCGCCTGTATACCTTGTAACTGGATGTGCAAGTTTCCCAATAAAGCTCCTTAAAAATAAAAAAAATAAAATGTCATGTATCTGGGCATTCTAGAATATTTAATCCAACGCCTACAAATCATGCAGAATATGGCTGTCCGCTTAGTGTATAGGCTGCCAAAGCATTAACTTGTATCGCTTTTTCACGAGATGCGCAGTTGACTCCTAGGGGCTAATTCACAGAACTAATCTGAGATAAAAGTCTATACTTACTACTTTTAGTATTCACAGAAGGCATTTAGTAGTAGTAAAGTTAGGATGGGATCCCCAGGGCTAAAATCAGCCTGGGTACCCTGTCTCCTCAAAATTGGCTTGGGGAGCTATAGGAAGGTGGCTCTGTATATACTATACTAAATTGAGGTATAGTGTGCACAGAGTCCAGTTGAACCCCAAAGGTAGACAGAGGTAAAAGTAGATAGCACCTTACTCTCTATTTGTGGTAGTTTGGGCGAGCAGTAAGGTTTTATCAGAGGGTAGTGTTAAGCATTTGTTGTACACACTCAATCAGCAATTGATGTCACATACTCAAATACTGAACTCAGACCAATTTTGTTTGTATAAAAAATAATATTATTTTATTTCTAGAGCCAAGCCTGACACAGGTAAGTAAAATAAATTATTTGCAATATATAATGCAGTGTTTACAAGTGAATGCAAGTTCAAATTCAGTTATTTGAAATACAGGTAAATCAAGGTATTGAAAATACTGTACAGATTACTTTTTAGATTACTTTTTCTACTCATTGTGATATTCCTAGATATCAAACTGGATAGGCTGCATCTCCACAGGTGTGGGGTATGTCCCCGGGGTACGGGTATAATGTCCTTTATGTGAGGTTACTCCGTTTAATCTCAAAATGTGAATAAATAAACTCAAACCAAATGTTTCACTGGCGTTGATTTATTCTTTGTACTTCATCTTTCATTCTTTTTTTTAAATTGTCTTTATTAAGATTTTCAGTCAATCCAGCTTATACATTGGTACAAACACATATCAGCAATATATATTCTCACGTTTCTACAAGTCAATAGCGGAACAAAACATCTGTACAAACCAAGAACAAGGACCGGTCAATTCCACATGCATATCCAACATGTTAATATAATACAATGAAAAAGAAGAAGAAAAGGAAGTGCAAATGCTGTCCAGGTCATTCACAGTTGGGCATGGCATGGCATGGCATATTATACTTCACAATAAACCGGCCAGATGTCAAAAGTAGTTAAGGCAACATATATCTACCACCGAAGAGCCAACTGTGTCAGGGGGGCCCACCCTCGTTCGTGCCCAAGCCAGATACGGCTCCCAAATGTCTCTGGGTCTAGAGGCAGCTGGCATCAGTTCCCAAAACGTGGCTAGCTGTGTCTGACCATAAGTCACGTCCGCCAGCCACGCCTGGAATCTAGGAGCTGCTTTTCCGCCCCCAGCATAAAGCAATCTGTCTTTTAGCATATAACAGCAGGAGGGCTTTTAGCTTCCTCCCAGAGGGTACAGTATCACATACAAGGCCTAACAGACCTCGGTGTGGGGTGGGGACATCTGGTCTGTCCAGAATCTGATTTATGGCCTCAAAAATCGCACACCAGAAACTCTGCAACTGGGGGCAGTTCCACGCCATGTGTATAAAACTAGCAGGTTTATACCCGCACCTCCAGCATCTAGCGTCATCTCGAAGGTTCATGCGATATAGATTGGTTGGTGTTCTATAGTATCTATGCAAAAATTTGAAATGCACTAGTCTTAACTTGTAATTAGGTGAGAGCTCGAGTAATTGTCTACAACCGAACTCCCATTGTTTTCCTGACAGCTGAGGGTCTAAATCTACATTCCACAACTGGAATGATTTAGGTTGTACAATAGGAGCCTGGTCCTGCATGGCTGTGTATAATCTTGTAATTAGTTTACGTGGCGAGGCCCTAGCCAATATGCAATGCATGTAATGTCGGGGGGGCTTCAGGGAAGTACGTGGACAGTGTAGTGCAGGCCTGCTTCAGCTTATGATATTCAAACTTCTCTCTAAAGAATAACACTCTGTCTGCAGCCTCCGCCGGTGGAGGGCGAAACCTCCCCTCCGGGTACAAATCTGCAAATGTTTGTAATTGAACTCCATTCAGCTTCAACAAACCCCCACCTTCCTCCAAACAAGCCAGCATCGGGTAACCTCTCAAGGGAACTGCGGGGGCATGTAACAGTGGGAGGTGGGCTCTGTGTTGTAACGCTCTCCAAGTCCACCTTAGCATATCCGCAGTGTCTACATCCGATCTGGGGCGTGCCGTGTTCTTATAAAGGGCTACATCTAGTGCCATAGGAGCTACAGAATCTATTTCCACGGCCACATGCGGTTGATATGGCGAACGGTGCACCCAAAAATTGGGCCTGGGCACATAGTGCATATAGCTGCATATCCGGGGCGCCCAGACCACCCTGCCGCAGTGGTAATGTCAAAAGCGCCTGACTTGACCTCCCGCCCAAACCAATGTCAGCAATTGGGTACGAAGGGATTTAAAAAAATTGCTGCGTCAGGGGGATTGGGATGTTTACAAAAAGATACAAAAACTTTGGAAGCACTACCATTTTGGACAGTGCCACCCGCCCTGCCACAGATAGGGGCAGCCTGGACCATATCTCCACTTTGCCTTCAAGCCAGTTCACAGCCCTCCCAAAATGCATGCTCCAGATATCCTGCAAGTTTCTACATATCCATACGCCCAAGTATGACACCTCCTCAGGTGCCCAGCGTAGTGGAAATTCCGACGTCACTTTTGGGGTGTTGTCAGTCAATGGGAAAATGACAGATTTTGCCCAGTTAAAGGACACACCAGAGAGTCCTCCGAATTTAATAAATTCCCGGAGTAGTGGATCCAAGTTTCCCGATGGGTTTGAGATATATAAGGTGACGTCATCAGCATATAACGAGATTAGCAAGCTGCGAGTGCTGAACCCAATGCCCCTGGCGGTGTGGTGTTGGCGGATCCTGGCAGCCAGCAGTTCCATGGCACTGGCGAATAGCAAAGGTGAGAGCGGGCATCCCTGTCTAGTGCCACGGGTGATAGAGAAGCACTCTGATACCATGCCATTTATCCGTACTCTCGCTTTCGGGGCAGTTTAAAGAAGTTTAATCTGGTTAATAAACATTTGACTAAAGCGCATTCTGGTAAGGACCTGGAATAGATACGGCTATTCAAGGGTATCAAAGGCTTTAGTCGCATCCAAGAAAATGGCGGCGGCCTTCACATTAGGGTGGAGATAGTGTAGGACTGCAAATATTGTTCTAAGATTATGGGATGTACTCCGACCAGGTATAAACCCCGACTGGTCTGGCAAGGCCAGCATGGGAAGCAGGGCTGCAATCTATTTGCCACTAGTTTCGCATAGATTTTCACGTCCACATTAATAAGAGACAGGGGACGATAGGAGTCTATTTCTGCCTCATCCATGTCAGGTTTCAATAATGTTATCACTAGGGCTTCTCTCATCGCGTCCGTGAGCACCCCAGCTTCTAGTGCCTCACCATATACTTCGTATGGTCTCGGTGCAAGCTCTTCAGCATATGCCTTGTAAAAGGCAGTTGTAAGGCCGTCTGGGCCCGGCGCCTTATTCAGCGGGAGGCTCTTAATGACCTGTTTGATGTCATCCACTGAGACAGAGAGATCCATATATTTACGGTGCGCATCATTGAACCACACCAAAGCGAGTGAATCCAAGAAGGCTTGCAGACCCTCAGGGCTGCCCACCTGTTTGGTTGTGTATAACTTAGCATAGAACTCTTTAAATTCATTTAGGACCTCAGCCTGGCCTATTACTGCGTCCCCATCTGTTTTTTTGATCATGTGTATAAAGGTGTCGATGTGGCCTTTCGAATCATATTCGCTAGAGTCTTCCCCGGCCTTTCTCCTTCTCCGTAGCGCCTAGCTTCAGCATATTTCCCCAAGAATTTCACCTCACGCTGGGCCTCTTCGGAATATTCCAAAAGCTTGTCTTTTAATTGTGCTGCAATATGGGGGCTGCGGTCAGCATAGAACTGACCCTCCAGTTCTTTAATCTGACTTTCAACGCGCAACAAGGTTCCTCTAATCGCCCTCAAAACTCCAGCCTGTCTCGCTATGCACTTACCACGGATAACCACCTTGAAGGCGTCCCACAGAGTTGCCTCAGTGGACACAGATCCAGCATTTATTTCAAAGTACTCAGCTATATCAGTACGAATCTCCTCCTTAAATACTTCACCTAGTAGAGCATGTGGCGGAAGCCTCCAGCTGAAGGCCCGGGCAGGTGAGTCAGGAATAGAGACAACGAGTAGATTTGGAGCATGATCAGACAGGGAGCGGGCCAAGTGTCTTAACTCCGACGTCTATGTAGCAATGTTGGAGGAGACAAGCCAGAAGTCCAATCTGGACCAGGTGGCATGCGTACTTGATATGCATGTCCCCTCCAGTAGGTCAGGGTGGCAGACACGCCAAATATCTAACAGGGCGCCCTCACTCATTAAATCGTGTAGGGTCTCACGAGTATGCAGATGTAGTGTCTTAGCTGTACCCCTTCTGTCTAGTTTGTCATTCAAAACAGCGTTGAAATCCCTGCCCCAAATGATAGTGTCACAGTTTGTAGATGCAATCCGTGCCCACACCTCATGAAAGAATAATGGGGAGTCAACGTTCGGACCATATATTGCTGCTAGAACCACTTGTTTACCTCCCAGTGTACCATGCAGTATAACATAACGTCCCTCAGGATCTAAGATCACCCCGTGTTCCCTTCAGTCCAGCCCTTTACGTAACAGAATTGCGACCCCGCGGGCATAGTTCGAATATATTGCAGCGTGCACGTGTGCCCATCTACTGTATTTGAGCCTCGGAGACGGTATCGTGTTTAACCCCTTCGCTGCTAGGCCTTTTCCCCTCCTGTGCTAAGCCTTTTTTTGGCGATTTGGGGTAGTGCGCGCTTAGGCCCCTGTAACTTTTTTACCACATCAGGAATCCACGCCATAATTGCGTCCTTTTCTTCCAACATCATGTGGATTCTAAAGGTGCCCAGGGTTTGTGGATTACCTTGGAGGGGTCCCAGAAATTAACCAAAATACAGTGACATTTTTGTTTTTTTCAGAAAAATGGGAAAAACGGGCTGCAAATGAAAGCCTCTGGGTTTTTCCCTGCAAATGTTATCAAAAAAGGGTTTGTGGGGCTGAAATCTCCATTTTCTCAGCTTTTAGGGAATGACAGTCTTTTGTCAGAGAACCAACATTTTTCACACAGTTTTGGCATTTTTCTGGGACATAGCCTATTTTTGCTATTTTTAGAGCTTTCAACCTCCTTACAGTTAATGGTAGAAATGAGTTTGAAAGCAATAATGGTTCCTGGAAAGCTATACATTTTAGAAAAGTAGACAAAATTCTGAATTCAGAAAAAGGTCATTTGTCTAAATCCATGAAGGTTTCTTTATAGAAACTAACAGTTAAATATTGGAATAATTGAAAATTTGTTGAAACAAAAAGCCTTTTGTCTCACCGTTTTCACCTATAACTTCTTGTAATTTTGACAGCTCTTGGAAAGCAATATACTGTTACATCCGTTAGACCTTCCTGGTTGTGGGGATGTATAGGACTTGTAGTTTCACCAAGAACCCGACGAACCCAGATCCAAAAACTGAGCCGCAACTTGCAATGGTATTTTATTATTTACTGGGTATAGAGCACTTATTCTTGGAAAATGTATTCATGGAAAAATCTGTATGAAAGACACCTATGTATTTCTGAATTGGGTACAAATTATAGAGTTTAGAAACAGTATGTATTTGCACATTTTCAAAATTGGGAATACTCATACTAGCATGAGAATTATTGGTCCTTTTTTCAAAAGTTTTTTTTTTTACACAATGTCTTTCATTGGGAAGGGAGAAATGCATGAAAACTCAATTGGTAATAACAGTTGATTTACAAATCTGAATTACCCTAAGTCTCTCGATAAAAGTGGTACCTCACTTGTGTGGGTCGGCCTTGTGCCTGCGACAGGAAACAGCGCAAAACTTAACATGTTTGCACCTCAATTTTGCAGCGAAATTGTGCCCTTTTTTTTGGCAAAGAGCCTACCTTTAGTTTTTGAACCCTAGCTCTGCCGGCACCTAGGGAAACCTTGCAAACCTATACATTTTTTAAACTAGACACCCAGGGGAATTCAGGATGGGGTGACTCGACTGCCTACCACCAGGTTCTGTTACCCAGAATCCCTTGCAAAGCTAAGAAATTGACAAAAAAACGCATTTTCCTGACATTTCTGTGGTGGAAAGTTCTGGAATCTGCGTGGATCAACAAATTTCCAATCACCCAGCGTTCCCCCAGGTCTCCCGAAAAAAATGGTACCTCACTTGCCTGGGTCTACCTAGTGCCTGCGACAGGAAACAGCGCAAAACTTAACATGTTTGCACCTCAATTTCGCAGTGAAATCGTGCCCTTTTTTGGCAAAGAGTCTACCTTTTGTTTTTGTCCCCTAGCTCTGCCGGCACCTAGGGAAACCTAGCAAACATATACATTTTTGAAAACTAGACACCCAGGGAAATTCAGGATGGGGTGACTCGACTGCCTACCACCAGGTTCTGTTACCCAGAATCCCTTGCAAAGTTAAGAAATTGACCAAAAAAACACATTTTCCTCACAATTCTGTGGTGGAAAGTACTGGAATCTGCGGGGATCAACACATTTCCACCCACCCAGCGTTCCCCCGGGTCTCCCGAAAGAAATGGTACCTCTCTTGCCTGGGTCTGCCTAGTGGCTGCGACAGGAAACAGCGCAAAACGCAACGTGGTCGCACCTCAATTTCGCAGTGAAATCGTGCCCTTTTTTGGCAAAGAACCTACCTTTTGTTTTTGAACCCTAGCTCTGCCGGCACCTAGGGAAACCTAGCAAACCTATACATTTTTTAAAACTAGACACCCAGCGAAATTCAGGATGGGGTGACTCTACTGTCTCCCACCTGGTTCTGTTACCCAGAATTCCTTGCAAAGTTAAAATATTGACCAAAAAAACACTTTTTCCTCACATTTCTGTGGTGCAAAGTTCTGGAATCTGCGTGGATCAACAAATTTCCAACCACCCAGCGTTCCCCCAGGTCTCCCGAAAAAAATGGTACCTTACTTACCTTGGTCTGCCTAGTGGCTGCGACAGGAAACAGCGCAAAACGCAACATGGTCGCACCGCAATTTCGCAGTGAAATCGTGCCCTTTTTTGGCAAAGAGCCTACCTTTTGTTTTTGAACCCTAGCTCTTCCGGCACCTAGGGAAACCTAGCAAACCGATAAATTTTTGAAAAGTAGACACCCAGGGGAATTCAGGATGGGGTGACTCGACTGCCTACCACCAGGTTCTGTTACCCAGAATCCCTTGTAAAGCTAAGAAATTGACAAAAAAACGCATTTTCCTGACATTTCTGTGGTGGAAAGTTCTGGAATCTGCATGGATCAACAAATTTCCACCCACCCCGCGTTCCCCCAGGTCTCCCAAAAAAAATGTACCTCACTTGCCTGGGTCTGCCTAGTGCCTGCGACAGGAAACAGCGCAAAACTTAACATGTTTGCACCTCAATTTCGCAGTGAAATTGTGCCCTTTTTTTTGGCAAAGAGCCTACCTTTAGTTTTTGAACCCTAGCTCTGCCGGCACCTAGGGAAACCTAGCAAACCTATACATTTTTTAAACTAGACACCCAGGGGAATTCAGAATGGGGTGACTCGACTGCCTACCACCAGGTTCTGTTACCCAGAATCCCTTGCAAAGCTAAGAAATTGACAAAAAATCGCATTTTTCTGACATTTCTGTGGTGGAAAGTTCTGGAATCTACGTGGATCAACAAATTTCCACTCACCCAGCGTTCCCCCAGGTCTCCCGAAAAAAATGGTACCTCACTTGCCTGGGTCTACCTAGTGCCTACGACAGGAAACAGCGCAAAACTTAACATGTTTGCACCTCAATTTCGCAGTGAAATCGTGCCCTTTTTTGGCAAAGAGTCTACCTTTTGTTTTTGTCCCCTAGCTCTGTCGGCACCTAGGGAAACCTAGCAAACCTATACATTTTTGAAAACTAGACACCCAGGGAAATTCAGGATGGGGTGACTCGACTGCCTACCACCAGGTTCTGTTACCCAGAATCCCTTGCAAAGTTAAGAAATTGACAAAAAAAACGCATTTTCCGCACAATTCTGTGGTGGAAAGTTCTGGAATCTGCGGGGATCAACACATTTCCACCCACCCAGCGTTCCCCCGGGTCTTCCGAAAGAAATGGTACCTCTCTTGCCTGGGTCTGCCTAGTGGCTGCGACAGGAAACAGCGCAAAACGCAATGTGGTCGCACCTCAATTTCGCAGTGAAATCGTGCCCTTTTTTGGCAAAGAACCTACCTTTTGTTTTTGAACCCTGCCGGCACCTAGGGAAACTTAGCAAACCTATACATTTTTGAAAACTAGACATCCAGGGAAATTCAGGATGGGGTGACTCGACTGCCTACCACCAGGTTCTGTTACCCAGAATCCCTTGCAAAGCTAAGAAATTGACAAAAAAACGCATTTCCCTCACATTTCTGTGGTGGAAAGTTCTGGAATCTGCGTGGATCAACAAATTTCCACCCACCCAGCGTTCCCCCGGGTCTCCTGAAAAAAATGGTACCTCACTTGCCTGGGTCTGCCTAGTGGCTGCGACAGGAAACATCGCAAAACGCAACGTGATCGCACCTCAATTTCGCAGTGAAATTGTGGCCTTTTTTGGCAAAGAGCCTACCTTTTGTTTTTGAACCCTGGCTCTGCCGGCACCTAGGAAAAGCTAGCAAACCTATACATTTTTGAAAACTTGACACCCAAGGGAATTCAGGATGGGGTGACTCGACTGCCAACCACCAGGTTCTGTTACCCAGAATCCCTTGCAAAGGTAAGAAATTGAGAAAAAAACGCATTACCCTCACATTTCTGTGGTGGAAATTTCTGGAATCTGCGTGGATCAACAAATTTCCACCCACCCAGCGTTCCCCCGGGTCTCCCAAAAAAAGGTACCTCACTTGCCTGGGTCTGCCTAGTGGCTGCGACAGGAAACACCGCAAAACGCAACATGGTCGCACCTCAATTTCGCAGTGAAATTGTGCCCTTTTTTGGCAAAGAGCCTACCTTTTGTTTTTGAACCCTACCTCTGCCGGCACCTAGGGAAAGCTATCAAACCTATAAATTTTTTAAAACTAGACGCCCAGGTGAATTCAGGATGGGGTGACTCGACTGCCTACCACCAGGTTCTGTTACCCAGAATCCCTTGCAAAGCAAAGAAATTGACAAAAAAAACACATTTTCCTGACATTTCTGTGGTGGAAAGTTCTGGAATCTGCGTGGATCAACAAATTTCCACCCACCCAGCGTTCCCCCAGGTCTCCCGAAAAAAATGGTACCTCACTTGCCTGGGTAAGCATAGTGGCTGCAACAGGAAAAGGTCCAAATCGTACGGTGGAGAATTTAAAATAACCTATAGCAAAACTACCTTGATTATTGGGGGGGCACCTGAGTTTTTGGCCCGGGGCTCGGCGGCCATCTTTGGAAACTACCAAACACAAACAGTTCTGAAAACTAGACACCCGGGGGAGTCCAGGGAGGTATGGCATGCGTGAGTCCCCCAATGTCTTTCTACCAAAAATTCCTTGCAAACCTTAAAATTACTTGTCCAAACTTTTTTGCGTGGGATCTCCGTGCCTGCAAAAATGTCATACCACCCTGCGTTCCCCTTGTTCTCCCGAGTAAAATGATACCTCACTTGTGTGGGTGCCCCAAAGCAGAACAGACTAAAAATGAATTTTTAAAAATTGTAGTATTTAGAATTGACAAATTAAGCACCTCACCTTAGTCACAGGCCTTTGGCCCAACCACACAAGTGAGGTATCATTTTACTCGGGAGATCAAGGGGAACGCTGGGTGGTAGGACCTTTGTGCCGGCACGGAGATCCCACGCAAAAATATATGGAAAAGGTTTTTTTTAACCTAAATGTAAGGTTTGCAGGGATTTCTGGGTAGGAAAACATTGGGGGACCCATGCATGCCATACCTCCCTGGACTCCCCCGGGTGTCTAGTTTTCAGAACTGTTTGGGTTTGGTAGTTTCCAAAGATGCCCGCCGAGCCCCGGGCCAAAAACTCATTGGAACCCCCTTGCAAAACCAAATTGTTTTGAATGAATTAAGTTTTCAATTTGAGAGTGTGCGATTCTTGGGACAATATTGCATGGAAATTGTGACAGACAATTTCAAGTTTACAGGAGATTGTGGATAAAAAAAAACAATAGAATTCACCAGAAAGACATGACCATATACTCCCATGGTTTAACAATAATATCTAAATTTAGTAAGTTATTTATAGCTATAATGTACACCTTAACAGAGTTACTCAAAAGTCAAACATTCAAGCACGGCTATCTATTCCCCAAAGACAACACATACAGGTTGGATTTGGCACGAGGGCGAGTGATGGTTCAGTACATAAAATTTTATTAACAAGATATTTCAACAAAATGAAATGATCTGTCAATAAATAAATGCATAAAAACCGAACCAGTGACTCGCAACTTGTGAGCTGTAAAGCCACGAGAAGGCACCAACCGTTTTACAGGCCATTCACGCACCTTTCATACCTGATACACACCAGACCATTGACACCATCCGGAAGGAAAAGCAACACATTACAACATTCACAATAAGGGACAAGGTACACCCTACTTCAGAAAGAGAAAAAAGACAAATATTACTGCACAGCCATCTAATCCGCAAGCACACACACATACTGGTAGGATTTGGCACGAAGGTGAGTGATGATTCAGTACATACAATTGTATTCGCAAGTAATTTCACAAAAATGAAATACACTGCGTATAATTGAAAGTATGATAAACTGAACCACTGACTCACAGCTCGTGAGCTGTAAAGCCACGTCAAGGCACCAACCTCTTTACAGGCCATTCATACACCTTTCGTACGTGTGACACATACAAAACATTCACACCAACAGCCGCGGAACCCATCACATTACAACACTCACACCAGCAGACAGCGCCATTCAAGGGCCCATCACTTTCGCACGCCCACATTTCTGACACTGCAACTACACAAAATGATGGACTGCGTGGAGTGTCACTCAACTAGCAGTGTGTGTAGTGATTAACAGAAAGTAACTACTCACACACCGCCAGCCGAGCGCCAGTCCACCCACACCACCATCCAAGCACCAGACCATGCACACCGCCAGCCAAACACCACTCAGCGAGCACCGACAGCCAAGTACCACTCCACACACACCACCAGCCAAGCACCACTCCACGCACACCGCAAGCCAAGCGCCACTCCACACACACTGCCAGCCAAGCACCACTCCATGCACAGACAGCCAAGTACCACTCCACGCACACCACCAGCCAAGTACCACTCCACGCACACCATCCAGCCAAGCGCCACTCCACACACACCGCCAGCCAAGCACCACTCCGTGCACAGACAGCCAAGTACCATTCCACGCACACCACCAGCCAAGCGCCACTCCACACACACCACCAGCCAAGCGCCACTCCACACACACCACCAGCAAAGCACCACTCCGTGCACAGACAGCCAAGTACCACTCCACGCACACCATCCAGCCAAGCGCCACTCCACACACACTGCCAGCCAAGCACCACTCCGTGCACAGACAGCCAAGTACCACTCCACGCACACCATCCAGCCAAGCACCACTCCACACACACCGCCAGCCAAGCACCACTCTGTGCACAGACAGCCAAGTACCACTCCACGCACACCATCCAGCCAAGCGCCACTCCACACACACCG
This sequence comes from Lissotriton helveticus, assembly GCF_964261635.1. Lineage (NCBI taxonomy): Eukaryota > Metazoa > Chordata > Amphibia > Caudata > Salamandridae > Lissotriton > Lissotriton helveticus. Next base: position 1,060,495,842 of record NC_136068.1, on the reverse strand, counting down.
CCAGCCAAGCACCACTCCGCGCACAGACAGCCAAGTGCCACTCCACGCACACCACCAGCCAAGCGCCAGTCCACACACACCACCAGCCAAGCGCCACTCCACACACACCACCAGCCAAGCACCACTCCGTGCACGGACAGCCAAGTACCACTCCACGCACACCATCCAGCCAAGCGCCACTCCACACACACCGCCAGCCAAGCACCAATCCGTGCACATACAGCCAAGTACCACTCCACGCACACCATCCAGCCAAGCGCCACTCCACACACACCGCCAGCAAAGCACCACTCTGTGCACAGACAGCCAAGTACCACTCCACGCACACCATCCAGCCAAGCGCCACTCCACACACACCACCAGCCAAGGACAAATCCAAACACAACACCAGGCAAGCGCAAGAGCACGCACACCGCCAACCAAACACCAGACCACGCACACCGCCAGCCAAGCACCAGTCCACAGACACCGCCAGACAAGCACCAGTCCACACCATGCATACCGTCAGACAATGGATACTATACAAAAACCAACATCATACTTTAGGTTTTTTTTTTTAAATAAAAGAAAAAACAAAAACAAATTGCAAATTGATACAAATCTACTAACACAACAACTAAATCTAAAAAGACTACACAAATGCCAACTTTTAAACTGAACAATAAGTTTTAAAGAATAAAGAACAACCAGTTCACTTTACCACTCATGGATGCTCCCAAAAATTCTTTTGCGTGTGGTACACTCTAAAACAAGCAGGTACACACAGCCCGGGGTTTGAAGGGCAGTCGGCGCAGTGCATACGAACCTCCTTCCGCAAACCTCAGACTCTACATCTCCGACTGGGAAAGTCTTATGAGGTTGTAGGAGGAATTTGATCAGGAAAGTGGCGATCTTTCAATCTGGCAACATCCTCCACCACTCCAACTCTAGGAACACTTGCCTGTTCCACTAAAACAAGGCTGCCTATTACAGACTCCTGAAACTTTACAAAAGTCATCTTTGACTAGGGACAAGATTTCTGGAACACAGCAAAAGCCAACTTCTTGTACCAAATGTAAGCCTTACGAAGAGCAGCATACGGTTCCAACCTCTGATCTACTCTGTCAACACCACCCATGTGCCTATTATAGTCTAAAATGCACACAGGTTTGCGCACTTCTGCAACCTGACCCCAAACAGTCACCGGTTCAGTGCTTTCATCATGTATGGAAGTCAACATGTAGACATCTCTCCTGTCTGAAAACTTCGCAGCTAGAAGCTCCGCACAACGCAATGCACTGCACTGTCCCCGAGCAAGCTTTTGACAAACAAGTTCTTTAGGGAAACCTTTACGGTTTGAGCGGATTGTGCCACAAGCAACAGTGTCCACTTTGGCCAATTCCCAGAACAACCGCACACCAGTGTAGAAGTTATCGACATACAAATGATGGCCTTTGTTAAAAAATACACGACCAAGTTCCCACACAATTTTCTCAGTCACTCCAAAAGTCGACGGACAACCAGGGGGGTTAATCCTGGATTCCTTACCAGTGTACACCCTGAAATTAGAGACATATCCAGTGCCACTGTCACACAGCATATAAAGCTTAATTCCATAGCGTGCCCTCTTACTAGGAATGTATTGCTAAAAAACCAAGCGGCCCTTGAACAACAGCAAAGACTCATCCACTGAAATTTCTTTCCCAGGATAAAAGATCTCAGGAAATCGATCAACAAAATGATCAATGACAGGCCGAATCTTGAAAAGACGGTCACAATCAGGGTGATCTCGTGCCAAAGCAGAACTATTGTCAACAAAATGCATCATCCGAAGCAGAAGCAAATACCTATCACGACTCATGACTGCCGGAAATATAGCTGTTGCCATCAAGGGACTAGTAGACCAATATGAAGCCATTGATGGTTTCCTAAGCAAGCCCATCAAAAAAGTTAAACCCAAAAACGTTTTAATCTCCTCCAAATTTGTGGGAGTCCACCGGGTAGCTCTAGCGTGGGGCTTAAGGCTGGCACTGTTTACCCTCAAAAAATTTTCAGCATACAAATTAGTCTGCTCTACAATCTCTGCCAAAAACACATCATCCATAAACAACTTGAAAAAATCAATAGGCAAAATTTTTCAGTGTTCACCCTACACCCTGGAACACCAGTAAATTCAGGCAATGCCGGCTGCACCATGCCTGGTGCAACCCAGAGGTCAGAACTTTCAACGTCAAGTCTTGCAGCCCCAGGCTGCCTCCCAGCTGCCTCTTGTCTCACTACACCAACTGGAAGTCTAGCAGCCCCAGGCTGCAGCCCAGATGTCTCTTGCCGCACTATTGGCACAGCAATGTCCTCCGCAACCACAGGCACTTCATCCACACCAAAAGTAGCTTCATCAGCACTCAGAGTGTCTTCATCATCAGATGAAGCCATGTGTAGAGAAAACTCACTACCTGAATCTTCACCTCCCACCTCTGGCTCAGAATCAGAGTCAGTCTCTGGACCATGGTCAGAGGAAGAATCAAAAAGAATTCCAACAACTTGCTGAGCAGTAATCCGGCGGCTACCCATTATCCTTACAAATAAAGGAGTCTGCACAAACAACTCAACAACCCCAACACTGTGCAAAGTAAGTTAAAAAATGTAAGCCTTTATCACAAATATCTATATTTAAAAAAATATACAATTCACTTACAAGAGACAACTACACTCACCAGCACCTACTCTGCAAAGACACAGCAAATAGGCAACGATATCCCACTAGAAAGAAGAAGAAAAATAACTTACATCTACAGAAATACACATCAAAAACAAATGCAAAACATCTTTTACAATCACAAAAAACAGAAACCAAACATACTGGTATTACTACACACTTTGCAAAATAAACAATTACATTACAATTGAACAAAAAAAGCTCTCTTACCAAACACATGCAACTACAGAAACAGCAGAACAACAGAACCACCAGTAACGGAACTGCACACTGCAACAATCTAAAGAGAAAATAAAACAATACACATTAGAAGAAAAAAAAACAACACACATTACAACAGGCTATGTCACAGGGTATGTCACAAATGGGGTGTCTGTCCCCATGGGGGGCAGAATATAAATCATTATACACGTGGGCCCCCTGGAAGCAACCATACGAAGGGCAGAGAGGCCAAATAAAGACACGACAGAACATACTTTTGAAAACAAATGGGCCCAAGGCAGCAACCCTTGGCCAAGGGGTCGCTCCCTATAAAAAAAAAAAAATCCCTGGAGTCTAGTGGGCTTTTCTATCCCCCCCCTGGGTCCAGAAACGGTAAAAAAAACGGCTGATCTGCACCCAGGGGGGGCAGACAAGTCTAAAAAAAAATATGGGCCACTAGGAAGCGACCCTTCCCCAAGGGGTCGCTTCCTTTATAATTACAATCAAATCCCTGGTGTCTAGTGGGCTTTTCTGCCCCTCTGGGTGCAGATCGGCCCAAAAAACGGCCGATCTGCCCCAGGGGGTGGGGGGGGGGAGGGCAGAAAAGTCTGATAAATAATTTGTCCCCCAAAGGAAGCGACCCTTGCCCAAGGGGTCGCTTCCTGCACAGGAAAAACACACAGAAACATAATCCCTGGTGTCTAGTGGGGCATTCCTGGTGCACGATCGCAACGCTGTGCGCGACCGTGCACCAGGAATGCCCTGCATTGGGATATCAGGGGAGAGGAAACACAGTTTGCTCCCCCCCCGATGCCTCAAGGCACCGAAAAATGCCCCCCCCCCCGCCCCACCGGAGACCAAACACGAACCTGTCTCCTGGACGCGCTGGAATGAAATGGATTCCAGCGCGTCCAGCGCTTCCTGATGACGTCGGCACGCGCTGTGCGAGCTGCCGTCACCAGGAAGCGTGAGGGGGCCAGGGGGTGGCAGCGGAAAGTCTTCCGCTGCCACCCCTGCTACAAAGACCATGATCGATGCCCCAGGGGGGGAGCGCCCGCTCTCCCCCCCCAGGGCTGTACTGATGTTGGAGCAGTTCCGTCATCAGCACAGCCCAACCGATGCTGATGACGGAACCGCTCCGTCATCAGCATCAAAGGGGTTAAGTGTGTCTCCTGAAGGAAACAAATGTCGATATTGTGCCGTGTCAAATAAGCGTGTACTAAGCGTGCCTTCCTACAAACGTTGAGTCCTCTCGCGTTCCAAGTGAGAATCCTAAGTGCAGTCATGGGAGGTAGTGGTGCGCGGCTCAGTGGAGAACGGTGATGGATTAAACCCAGATCTTTTGACTGGGTGTGAGTGTTTGATTTATTCCGATGCTCCATCACCACCCCCTTTTGTACCGCTTTTGACCGCCATAAGTGTGGCATGGTATGCTCAGAAGTGAGTCCCTTGCTCACTTTGCCACTGGATTCAAGCAAGCCGGGCTGAAGACGGCTGTAATGCCAGAAAGCGGTCCTCGGAAGCTTGATTCCGGTCCAGGGAAGGCATGGCTTGGCAGTTCGGGCTGGACTGTTCCCATGAGGCACAGGGTCACTGATTTGCATATAGCCATGTCTGAACTGGGGTGGCAGAGTGGGCTAAAGAACGGTGATGGATTAAACCCATATCTTTTGACTGCGTGTGAGTGTTTGATTTATTCAGATGCTCCGTCCATTACCACCCTCTTTTGTACCGCTTTTGGCCGCCATAAGTGTGGCAGGGTATGCTCAGACGTGAGTCTTTGCTCACGTTGCCACTGGATTCAAGCAAGCCGGGCTGAAGACGGCTGTAATGCCAGAAACCGGTCCTCGGAAGCTTGATTCCGGTCCAGGGAAGACATGGCTTGGCAGTTCGGGCTGGACTGTTCCCATGAGGCACAGGGTCAGACTGATTTGCATATAGCCATGTCTGAACTGGGGTGGCAGAGTGGGCTGAAGAACGGTGATGGATTAAACCCATATCTTTTGACTGGGTGTGAGTGTTTGATATATTCAGATGCTCCGTCCATTACCACCCCCTTTTGTACCGCTTTTGGCCGCCATAAGTGTGGCAGGGTATGCTCAGACGTGAGTCCCTTGCTCACTTTGCCACTGGATTCAAGCAAGCCGGGCTGAAGACGGCTGTAATGCCAGAAACCGGTCCTCGGAAGCTTGATTCCGGTCCAGGGAAGGCATGGCATGGCAGTTTCGGGCTGGACTGTTCCCATGAGGCACAGGGTCAGACTGATTTGCATATAGCCATGTCTGAACTGGGGTGGCAGAGTGGGCTAAAGAACGCTGATGGATTAAACCCAGATCTTTTGACTGGGTGTGAGTGTTTGATTTATTCAGATGCTATGTCCATTACCACCCCCTTTTGTACCGCTTTTGGCCGCCATAAGTGTGGCAGGGTATGCTCAGACGTGAGTCCCTTGCTCACTTTGCCACTGGATTCAAGAAAGCCGGGCTGAAGACGGCTGTAATGCCAGAAAACGGTCCTCGGAAGCTTGATTCCGGTCCAGGGAAGGCATAGCTTGGCAGTTTCGGGCTGGACTGTTCCCATGAGGCACAGGGTCAGACTGATTTGCATATAGCCATGTCTGAACTGGGGTGGCAGAGTGGGCTAAAGAACGGTGATGGATTAAACCCAGATCTTTTGACTGGGTGTGAGTGTTTGATTTATTCAAATGCTCCGTCCATTACCACCCCCTTTTGTACCGCTTTTTGCTGCCATAAGTGTGGCAGGGTATGCTCAGACGTGGGTCCCTTGCTCACTTTGCCACTTGATTCAAGCAAGCCGGGCTGAAGACGGCTGTAATGCCAGAAACCGGTCCTCGGAAGCTTGATTCCGGTCCAGGGAAGGCATGGCTTGGCAGTTCCGGCTGGACTGTTCCCATGACGCACAGGGTCAGACTGATTTGCATATAGCCATGTCTGAACTGGGGTGGCAGAGTGGGCTAAAGAACGGTGATGGATTAAACCCAGATCTTGTGACTGGGTGTGAGTGTTTGATTTATTCAGATGCCCCGTCCATTACCACCCCCTTTTGTACCGTCAGTGGAGCCGGAAGCAGCTCTATACACCCAAAGTGGATACCTGATTACATACATCCAGTCTTTATAGCAATAGCAACTTGACCACCCCCACCCGCTCCAACCCCCCAATCAGGCGGAGACATATCCCCCCGAGTGCCACCACAAAGTGGGTAAACCAGAACATATGGGAACTCCCCTGGAGGCGTGGGAGCTCCAGCATACACCCCTGTTCACACAGGATGGCTGAGTACCATGTAAGGGCCGACCATTTGGAACATTCTACCTTAAATAGAGTGTAAACGGCACACCAACAGTATATGTAAACACCATGTATCCATAACAGTCAATCTAATAGTATCCCAAATAGTACATGCCTGATCATAAAACATATCTTGCTGGCCCACATTGAACTATTATGCAAGAAACATGTTAGGACATACATCAATCACATTGCTAGCATGTAAGGATAAATTGTAGTTGAACAAGCTAAACTTCAACTTATGGGTAACACAGTATGGCTAGGTAATATGAATTCAAACTTGTGGCATAACTGGCTAAGGATAGAATTACGGTGCTAGTTAAGCAAGACAATACAGTTTAGTGTTTAGGAACCACAAATCAGGAGGAGCAGTTCGCGACCTCCTAAAGTATTAAAGATAAAGGACGTAGGCTACTGCAAGGAACAGAGGAAGCGTATCCATCCTCATCACTAAGACATTCTACTGTTCTGTTTCGTTCTGCAGTAAATGTCATGGAAACACCATGTACCCATAACAGTCAATCCAATAGTATTCCGAACAGTGCACGCCTAGCCTGAAAACTTATCTTATGGTCCCACATTGTACTATTTTGCGATAAACATAATAGTTCACACATCAATCACATTGCTAGCATGTAAGGAGAAAGTATAGTGGAACAAGCTACAATTTAACCTATGAGGAACATAGTATGGTGAGGTAATAGGAATTCAAACGTGTAGCACACATGGCAAAGCAAAAAGTTTCGGTGCTAGCTAAGCAAGTCAATACAGTTTAGTGTTGAGGAACCTCAAAGCAGGAGGAACAGTTCGAGACCTCCCAAGGTATTAAATGTAAAGGACGTAGGCGTCTGCAGGTGGCAGGGGGAAGCGTGTCAATCATTATCACTAAGACAGTCCTCCGATCTGTTTCGCTCTGCATTAGATTTCCTGGATTTGGATCCACAAATATGTTTAGCAAATTTAAGTGCCGATTTAGCATCGGCAAAGAAGTGCGACGTGCCATCATGCGATACTTTAAGTTTAGCTGGGTAAAGCAGTGAATAGGGAATTTCTGCATCCATTAATAGTTTCTTTGCTGGTAAGAATTCGCGCCTAGCGGCCTGTACTGTTTGTGTAAAGTCAGGATAAAATTAAATGTGGTTACCTTTATGTGTTATTTTCCCTCTTTCACGTGCCAACGTCAGTATCACATCTCTGTCCTGGTAGTTCAGCAGTTTGGCCAATATTGGCCTAGGCGTACCACCCACCGGCGGCTTCTGGCCCAGCGCTCTGTGAGCTCTTTCCACCACAAATACAGGGGATAGGTGTGGGTCAAACAGCTCATTCAGTAGATCAGCGACATATACCTCCATTTTAGAAATGGCCGTCATCTCCGGAATGCCCGTAATACGGACGTTGCTCCTCCGAGACCTCGCCTCCAGGTCATCATTCTTTGCTTGTATAACAGCTAACAGTTTATCCATGCTCGAGATTTGGGCTTTGGTTTCCTGTTGAAATTCATGTTGTTCCGAATGCCGATTTTCTAGGCAGTCCAACCGAGTTTCATGAGTGGAAACCTGGGATTTTACCTGATCCAGTTGCGACGTGAGGGTGTCGAGTTTAGCGTCTATGCTTTGCAGGCTAGATCTCATTTTAAGCATCAATGACCTGAGGTCTCCGCTCGTAGTTTCATCCGCTGGCACACTGCCTGCCGCACCCAGACTGTCCCGCTCAGTACTGGGCTGCTTCGTCCCACGTTTGTTGTCAAAGGTTATTTTGGGCTGGCGAGCTTCCACCTTATGTGTATAACAAGGGAGAGAGTAAGGGAGATTACGCAAGTTATGTGTGGTGGAAACTCCTGGTCCCCGGGATTAATGGTATCAACAATGAAGGAGTGTCCCCTAGGAGAAGAAACAGAAAAAAGATTCTTTTCTGTGTCTAGAGCGTGAAGCTCAGGTTATCACAGTGTGCCCGAACCCCTAACAGGACAAGACATGTCTTGTCCTGTTAGGGGTTGGGGCACACTGTGCTAACCTGAGCTTCACGCTCTAGACACAGAAAAGAATCTTTTTTCTGTTTCTTCTCCTAGGGGGCACGCCTTCATTGTTGATACCACCGAGCTTCCACCTTACCCATGACCTCACAGATGTGTTGACTTGGTTAGGCAAGGATACAGCAGGCAGGCTCCGCACAGCGCAACAGCCGCCACTTTACTGGAGTGCACGTATTATGAAGGGAGGCAACAAGGGCAATGGACATCCAAACTTGCTCAGCGCGAGTCCTGCCACCCCGCACTTCCAGTAGAACCTGGGACACCCACACGGACACCAATCGAGTGTATTGCCAGGCCTCCACCTTCGACTAGGTGTACTGCACACACGAGAACCAAACTGACATGAGATGGAGATCCGTATCGTGTAGTCCGTTGTGGATATGTCGGGTTCGGTGCAGCGTCAGCCCCAGCAGCCTCTCAATTATCTGTAAGGCAGACTCCCATCCAAGGAATCCGCCTCGCACCGCGTATTTGGCCCTTCGCGCGTCTCGGTTCACAAAATGGCGCCTTCCAGCAGCATATACGGGACTCGCGCCAAGACCGCAGGTTTATCGTTACGCCGCAATGACACTTCTACCGGCCTGCTCATCCGCAACAAACATTCCTCCTCTCATCTAGCATCATCCCGTCTGCCAGTCAGCAAGCAAAGTAGCCCCAAGTCGAGGTTCTGTTTAATTATCAGTTACACGTTTTTACCAGGGAGCCGTTGGGTTGGGGGCTACGGCCACAAAAGTACACACACCGTGTTCACCAACGCTAAGTCCATCTGAGCCCAGCAGTCCCGCCACATCCAGTTTCGGCGGTCGATGATGGCACCCCATGCGCAGCCCCTCCGCCTCTCACCTTAGAATCGCAGCGGCGCCAGACTAATTCACCGCGTCAGAGTAGGTGTACGGCGCAGCGACTCGCTCCGACCCTCAACCGCGGCTCTCCCAGCTCCCGCGGTCGGCGCCGTCCACCCACGTCGCAGTCGTGGGCAGGCCTTCCATCCCCGCCCTAGCCTGAGGTATGACGCCGAGCCGTGCACCTCCATTCCCGGCCACACGTCCCGACCAGCCTCGGCTAGTCTCGTATCTCGCAGTGAGGCTCCACAGCAGCGATTACAGCCGTCAAAAAGAGCACACCAGGCTCTGCAGTGATAGTGCACCTCAGATTCGCATGTTTGAAGTTCCAAAGTCGGTCCCTTGGCAGTATTAATTCAGGATTAGTGTTTCACCCGGCGGAGCTCGCTCACAGAGCGGCCATCTCGCTGCCTGGCTAGCCACGCCCCCGCACTTTATCTTTCATTCTTGATTTAAACTAATTTGTAGTTTTGGCACTACATATCCCAATTTGCATTTCACTGGTCCCAACGCATTTTGGCCGGTCAGGCCTTCATCTGGAGACAGTCTGTAAATAATAATGAGAGCCATCGCTCAAAATACTGGAGGAATCACATATGTTAACCACTAATTACAATTAATCAAAAGAGGCAATATCATGGCTACTTTGTTTACTGTGCGTACTGTGACTAGGTATGTCCAACTAAAAAGTGATATAACTTGATGTGTGGGTCAAAGGGCATGTCTATTTGTGAGCTGTTTAAGACAGATTATGTTGGCGTGTGCTCCAAGTGCCCGGCGTCCACGTGTGATCGCATTGTGCTGATTTACGAGTTAATGCCTATCTTACACACCATGATTAAATAAGTGTGCGGTGTCGAACTCACAGTGCTCTATAGGGAATTAACTGTGTGCTGTTAAAAATGTGCTCCCCTTACTCTGGGACTGTCCGTACATAGTGCTTTACTGGACCAAAGTTGCACAAACAATGGAGTTAGTGGTGAGATTGTCGGTGCCGGTGGATCCGAGGTGGTTGCTGCTAATGATAGGAGGGGCTACTGACTGGTCCAGTTATAATGAGATATGGCTAGCTACTGCTGCGGGAGTGGCGAAGCGAAACATACCCGCAACTGAGGGGTGACGGCGCCCCCTCAGTGGGAGCAATGGATCAGGGACCTGGATTTTATTGCCAGTGGGCGGAGGAGACGTCTATAAATCCAGAGGGTGTGTAAAGAAATGGAAAAAGGTGTGGGACCCCTGGCATAGATACCGAGCGGAGCGTGCGTGGTTGGTTTAATGCTGTCTGTATTACTGTATATTCCGTCACTACAGTGTCCGTTCAAGTGATATGTAATGATGTTTGCTATATAGCTTCTGATCACTGCCATGTATTGCATGAGACCTTGAGCATATTCAATAAAAAGAGTTTAAAAAAAAATGTGTTCCCCTACTTACTTGTTTCTGAATTTAGCCGTATCTCAATATCCAAGCTGCATATAGCGTCCCGTCAGTTGGTGCATTCTGTATGGGTGCGCTAGGATTTGCTATTTACTGAAAGTGGGTGACACACTTCTCCCGGCTCCTCCCAGTGAATCATGAACATAGAAAGAAGAGCAGTGTGCGCTTTACTTGTAATAAAAATGATTGAGCTGATGTTTTATGGTTTTAAAACCAGACGTGTTTAAGTGCAAGAGAAAGGAAAATGAAATGTTAATAAAAATATTAATAAAAGAATCGTGCGTGACAAAAATTAGAACTTTCATAAAAGATACCACTGATTTTTTGACCAAGATCAACCATATAACTGTAGCTGAGGGTGAGAATGTAGTCATGGCTACAGTTGACACGTACATATGTAGATAATGGGTTTGCTTAAATTGAGCCGCACATCATAATGTTATGCCAATTATGAAAAAAGCATCTATTAGTAACAAAAGGCAACTGTGGCCGGGGTGCTTTAAAGGTATATGACACCTACCCACCAAAGTGTCATTCAGTCCTAGGATTCAGCCGAACCCAGGTCATACATATATATATATATACACAAAACACCTGAGCACACCAGTATCATTATTTCCAAAAATTCGAATGTATAGGTATTTCTCCCAACAATCCAATGACGTCTCAGCACCCTATATATTCTAGGTCCATAATGTCTCAGAACAAAAAATCAAGTAGTCCAAACAGATCTTCCTGTCGTACGAAAAAGGAGTCTGAGCAGGTCGCACTGTGAGCGGACGTAGGAGGACAAAAGCATACTTTTGGGATTTATCAAGATCCGAATAGATAAATCTATTCTACAAATGATGGGGCTTGGATCCTAAGATTGGATGATAAACGTGGAAAAAGGAAAAGATTTTATACATTGGGGCCACAACTATTACAATGATGAAGGACATTAGGAGCATAAACTCTCAATACTGACCTGCAAACTGTGCTATCAAACATCCGGACTATCATCCATCCGTCACAGAGAAGTACAACCTTAGAGAATATCTATAATCATAGACCTTGGAGTGATTAGCAACAAGCCTTGAGAAAGCCCTGTGGGCGAAACGCGCGTCGGCTGCTGTTTACTGCTTGTGAATTGTGGAAATTAAACACAGACCGCAACTCAGGAAGATCTGTTTGGACTACTTGATTTTCTGTTCTGAGAGATTATGGACCTAGAATATTTAGGGTGCTGAGACGTCATTGGATTGTTGGGAGAAATACCTATACATTCGAATTTTTGGAAATAATGATACTGGTGTGCTCAGGTGTTTTGTATATATATGGCTACAGTTGACGTGAAGTCCCTATACACCTCTGGTCCACACCAACTGGGAATTGATGCAATCGAACAAGCTTTGTTTCACTCAGACTATGATGAAGAATTGAAAATACTCCTCATGGAGCTGTTACAATTTACACTCATGCACAGCTACTTTAAATGTAAAGATGACTGGTTCCTACAAAAGACTGGAACTTCTATGGGCAATTGTGCAGCCCACTCGTATGCAAACATTTTCATGAACCAGTTTTGTGGAGGAGCACATCTTGTCGACACACATATGGAAAAAGCACATAAAAATGTTCCTGAGGTTTATGGATGACATTTTTATCCCTTGGAATGGTTCAGTCTTGGAGCTTGAAAATGAACTAAGCAAACTCAACCAACTTGACAGTAGAATACAGTTCACCCACGAGGTTCAGACACAGTCAGTAACATACCTAGATGTGAGAATTACTAAAACAGATACAGGCTTTGCCACAGATTTCTTCAGAAAAGAAAGTGACAGAAATAACACATTGCACTATGGAAGTTTTCACCAACCAGCATTAAAACAGCATTTACCCTTCACGCAACTATTAAGAATAAAAAGGGTTGTTTCGGACCCCACGATAAGCACTGAACGAACAGAGGAGATGGTTCAAGGATTTAGACAAAGTGCATATCCGGAAGAAATATTGCAACAAGCAAAAAATCGTTGCCAACAAATATCAAGGGAAGAGTCAATGACGTAGAAAGAAAAACCGACACAAGATCGTATAACTATAGTGTCTAAATTTTCCACATTGAGTCAGAAGTACAAGAAGATCATTAAGAAACATTGGTCAATACTGACACTTGAACCGGATTTCAACCCTAGATTGAAGAGGTGTGGCGCCGCGGCCAGGGCGACTGACGCTGGAATCTGGGGATCAGGGTTCGATCCCCGGCTCCGGCGGCTGGTTAGCCCAGCACTATGTGACTCTGGGCAATAGCTTGCTTAATCTTCCCGACGGCCCCCAGCGCCTAGAGACCCTTACGGGTGATTGTGCGCTTTACAAATGCAGATTATTATTATTATTATTATCAAGTACCCATCTTTGCATACACACGAGGAAAGAATGTAGGGGAAATAATCACACAACCCAAAAATCAGCCCACCTCTAGAATATATAAAGGAATGGTTCCATGTTGGAACTGCAACAATTGTAATATTGTCATCACAGGATAAAATATACCACACCCAATTAAAGGTCATAACATTAAATTAAAAGTGAAGGCTACATGTGATTCAACCAACATAATTTACCTATTGAAATGTACCTGCAGGAAGGTATATGTTGGTCAAACAGAAAGAAAACGGAATACCCAAATTAATGAACATAAAAGTAACATAAGAACTAAACAACTGAAGTCAACAGTAGCACATCACCTGGTCGAAGCAAAACATAACATCTGGCAACTAAAATGTTGTACCCTGGAGATAACTGAAAAAAGCGAAGGCAGAAAGAACCACCCCTATGTTTTGCAGTGCAAAAACTATTGGATTCGACTTCTGAACTCACTCAAACCAAATGGGTTAAATGACCGGATGGAATTCCAATGTTATCTGTAAATGCTCATTGACTGGACTTTACACCTCAAACAAGTACTCTCTGATCTATTCCCTTATCACATGTTTATACTTTGTACATACCATGCAACAATCATACATTTTCCTTTAATTTTATAATAAAAATCGCACCCATAGTGTATAGTCTTTTCTTTATGTCCGTTAACTGAGTTCAGCCACCGTTAACACTCAAAGGGTTGCACATACACCGTACGTGGCGCGTCACACAGGATTCTTTTATTAATATTTTCATTAACATTTCATGGGAGTCATGGGAGGTAGTGGTGCGCGGCTCAGTGGAGAACGGTGATGGATTAAACCCAGATCTTTTGACTGGGTGTGAGTGTTTGATTTATTCAGATGCTCCATCACCACCCCCTTTTGTACCGCTTTTGACCGCCATAAGTGTGGCATGGTATGCTCAGAAGTGAGTCCCTTGCTCACTTTGCCACTGGATTCAAGCAAGCCGGGCTGAAGACGGCTGTAATGCCAGAAAGCGGTCCTCGGAAGCTTGATTCCGGTCCAGGGAAGGCATGGCTTGGCAGTTCGGGCTGGACTGTTCCCATGAGGCACAGGGTCAGACTGATTTGCATATAGCCATGTCTGAACTGGGGTGGCAGAGTGGGCTAAAGAACGGTGATGGATTAAACCCATATCTTTTGACTGCGTGTGAGTGTTTGATTTATTCAGATGCTCCGTCCATTACCACCCTCTTTTGTACCGCTTTTGGCCGCCATAAGTGTGGCAGGGTATGCTCAGACGTGAGTCTTTGCTCACGTTGCCACTGGATTCAAGCAAGCCGGGCTGAAGACGGCTGTAATGCCAGAAACCGGTCCTCGGAAGCTTGATTCCGGTCCAGGGAAGACATGGCTTGGCAGTTCGGGCTGGACTGTTCCCATGAGGCACAGGGTCAGACTGATTTGCATATAGCCATGTCTGAACTGGGGTGGCAGAGTGGGCTGAAGAACGGTGATGGATTAAACCCATATCTTTTGACTGGGTGTGAGTGTTTGATATATTCAGATGCTCCGTCCATTACCACCCCCTTTTGTACCGCTTTTGGCCGCCATAAGTGTGGCAGGGTATGCTCAGACGTGAGTCCCTTGCTCACTTTGCCACTGGATTCAAGCAAGCCGGGCTGAAGACGGCTGTAATGCCAGAAACCGGTCCTCGGAAGCTTGATTCCGGTCCAGGGAAGGCATGGCATGGCAGTTTCGGGCTGGACTGTTCCCATGAGGCACAGGGTCAGACTGATTTGCATATAGCCATGTCTGAACTGGGGTGGCAGAGTGGGCTAAAGAACGCTGATGGATTAAACCCAGATCTTTTGACTGGGTGTGAGTGTTTGATTTATTCAGATGCTATGTCCATTACCACCCCCTTTTGTACCGCTTTTGGCCGCCATAAGTGTGGCAGGGTATGCTCAGACGTGAGTCCCTTGCTCACTTTGCCACTGGATTCAAGAAAGCCGGGCTGAAGACGGCTGTAATGCCAGAAAACGGTCCTCGGAAGCTTGATTCCGGTCCAGGGAAGGCATAGCTTGGCAGTTTCGGGCTGGACTGTTCCCATGAGGCACAGGGTCAGACTGATTTGCATATAGCCATGTCTGAACTGGGGTGGCAGAGTGGGCTAAAGAACGGTGATGGATTAAACCCAGATCTTTTGACTGGGTGTGAGTGTTTGATTTATTCAAATGCTCCGTCCATTACCACCCCCTTTTGTACCGCTTTTTGCTGCCATAAGTGTGGCAGGGTATGCTCAGACGTGGGTCCCTTGCTCACTTTGCCACTTGATTCAAGCAAGCCGGGCTGAAGACGGCTGTAATGCCAGAAACCGGTCCTCGGAAGCTTGATTCCGGTCCAGGGAAGGCATGGCTTGGCAGTTCCGGCTGGACTGTTCCCATGACGCAAAGGGTCAGACTGATTTGCATATAGCCATGTCTGAACTGGGGTGGCAGAGTGGGCTAAAGAACGGTGATGGATTAAACCCAGATCTTGTGACTGGGTGTGAGTGTTTGATTTATTCAGATGCCCCGTCCATTACCACCCCCTTTTGTACCGTCAGTGGAGCCGGAAGCAGCTCTATACACCCAAAGTGGATACCTGATTACATACATCCAGTCTTTATAGCAATAGCAACTTGACCACCCCCACCCGCTCCAACCCCCCAATCAGGCGGAGACATATCCCCCCGAGTGCCACCACAAAGTGGGTAAACCAGAACATATGGGAACTCCCCTGGAGGCGTGGGAGCTCCAGCATACACCCCTGTTCACACAGGATGGCTGAGTACCATGTAAGGGCCGACCATTTGGAACATTCTACCTTAAATAGAGTGTAAACGGCACACCAACAGTATATGTAAACACCATGTATCCATAACAGTCAATCTAATAGTATCCCAAATAGTACATGCCTGATCATAAAACATATCTTGCTGGCCCACATTGAACTATTATGCAAGAAACATGTTAGGACATACATCAATCACATTGCTAGCATGTAAGGATAAATTGTAGTTGAACAAGCTAAACTTCAACTTATGGGTAACACAGTATGGCTAGGTAATATGAATTCAAACTTGTGGCATAACTGGCTAAGGATAGAATTACGGTGCTAGTTAAGCAAGACAATACAGTTTAGTGTTTAGGAACCACAAATCAGGAGGAGCAGTTCGCGACCTCCTAAAGTATTAAAGATAAAGGACGTAGGCTACTGCAAGGAACAGAGGAAGCGTATCCATCCTCATCACTAAGACATTCTACTGTTCTGTTTCGTTCTGCAGTAAATGTCATGGAAACACCATGTACCCATAACAGTCAATCCAATAGTATTCCGAACAGTGCACGCCTAGCCTGAAAACTTATCTTATGGTCCCACATTGTACTATTTTGCGATAAACATAATAGTTCACACATCAATCACATTGCTAGCATGTAAGGAGAAAGTATAGTGGAACAAGCTACAATTTAACCTATGAGGAACATAGTATGGTGAGGTAATAGGAATTCAAACGTGTAGCACACATGGCAAAGCAAAAAGTTTCGGTGCTAGCTAAGCAAGTCAATACAGTTTAGTGTTGAGGAACCTCAAAGCAGGAGGAACAGTTCGAGACCTCCCAAGGTATTAAATGTAAAGGACGTAGGCGTCTGCAGGTGGCAGGGGGAAGCGTGTCAATCATTATCACTAAGACAGTCCTCCGATCTGTTTCGCTCTGCATTAGATTTCCTGGATTTGGATCCACAAATATGTTTAGCAAATTTAAGTGCCGATTTAGCATCGGCAAAGAAGTGCGACGTGCCATCATGCGATACTTTAAGTTTAGCTGGGTAAAGCAGTGAATAGGGAATTTCTGCATCCATTAATAGTTTCTTTGCTGGTAAGAATTCGCGCCTAGCGGCCTGTACTGTTTGTGTAAAGTCAGGATAAAATTAAATGTGGTTACCTTTATGTGTTATTTTCCCTCTTTCACGTGCCAACGTCAGTATCACATCTCTGTCCTGGTAGTTCAGCAGTTTGGCCAATATTGGCCTAGGCGTACCACCCACCGGCGGCTTCTGGCCCAGCGCTCTGTGAGCTCTTTCCACCACAAATACAGGGGATAGGTGTGGGTCAAACAGCTCATTCAGTAGATCAGCGACATATACCTCCATTTTAGAAATGGCCGTCATCTCCGGAATGCCCGTAATACGGACGTTGCTCCTCCGAGACCTCGCCTCCAGGTCATCATTCTTTGCTTGTATAACAGCTAACAGTTTATCCATGCTCGAGATTTGGGCTTTGGTTTCCTGTTGAAATTCATGTTGTTCCGAATGCCGATTTTCTAGGCAGTCCAACCGAGTTTCATGAGTGGAAACCTGGGATTTTACCTGATCCAGTTGCGACGTGAGGGTGTCGAGTTTAGCGTCTATGCTTTGCAGGCTAGATCTCATTTTAAGCATCAATGACCTGAGGTCTCCGCTCGTAGTTTCATCCGCTGGCACACTGCCTGCCGCACCCAGACTGTCCCGCTCAGTACTGGGCTGCTTCGTCCCACGTTTGTTGTCAAAGGTTATTTTGGGCTGGCGAGCTTCCACCTTATGTGTATAACAAGGGAGAGAGTAAGGGAGATTACGCAAGTTATGTGTGGTGGAAACTCCTGGTCCCCGGGATTAATGGTATCAACAATGAAGGAGTGTCCCCTAGGAGAAGAAACAGAAAAAAGATTCTTTTCTGTGTCTAGAGCGTGAAGCTCAGGTTATCACAGTGTGCCCGAACCCCTAACAGGACAAGACATGTCTTGTCCTGTTAGGGGTTGGGGCACACTGTGCTAACCTGAGCTTCACGCTCTAGACACAGAAAAGAATCTTTTTTCTGTTTCTTCTCCTAGGGGGCACGCCTTCATTGTTGATACCACCGAGCTTCCACCTTACCCATGACCTCACAGATGTGTTGACTTGGTTAGGCAAGGATACAGCAGGCAGGCTCCGCACAGCGCAACAGCCGCCACTTTACTGGAGTGCACGTATTATGAAGGGAGGCAACAAGGGCAATGGACATCCAAACTTGCTCAGCGCGAGTCCTGCCACCCCGCACTTCCAGTAGAACCTGGGACACCCACACGGACACCAATCGAGTGTATTGCCAGGCCTCCACCTTCGACTAGGTGTACTGCACACACGAGAACCAAACTGACATGAGATGGTGATCCGTATCGTGTAGTCCGTTGTGGATATGTCGGGTTCGGTGCAGCGTCAGCCCCAGCAGCCTCTCAATTATCTGTAAGGCAGACTCCCATCCAAGGAATCCGCCTCGCACCGCGTATTTGGCCCTTCGCGCGTCTCGGTTCACAAAATGGCGCCTTCCAGCAGCATATACGGGACTCGCGCCAAGACCGCAGGTTTATCGTTACGCCGCAATGACACTTCTACCGGCCTGCTCATCCGCAACAAACATTCCTCCTCTCATCTAGCATCATCCCGTCTGCCAGTCAGCAAGCAAAGTAGCCCCAAGTCGAGGTTCTGTTTAATTATCAGTTACACGTTTTTACCAGGGAGCCGTTGGGTTGGGGGCTACGGCCACAAAAGTACACACACCGTGTTCACCAACGCTAAGTCCATCTGAGCCCAGCAGTCCCGCCACATCCAGTTTCGGCGGTCGATGATGGCACCCCATGCGCAGCCCCTCCGCCTCTCACCTTAGAATCGCAGCGGCGCCAGACTAATTCACCGCGTCAGAGTAGGTGTACGGCGCAGCGACTCGCTCCGACCCTCAACCGCGGCTCTCCCAGCTCCCGCGGTCGGCGCCGTCCACCCACGTCGCAGTCGTGGGCAGGCCTTCCATCCCCGCCCTAGCCTGAGGTATGACGCCGAGCCGTGCACCTCCATTCCCGGCCACACGTCCCGACCAGCCTCGGCTAGTCTCGTATCTCGCAGTGAGGCTCCACAGCAGCGATTACAGCCGTCAAAAAGAGCACACCAGGCTCTGCAGTGATAGTGCACCTCAGATTCGCATGTTTGAAGTTCCAAAGTCGGTCCCTTGGCAGTATTAATTCAGGATTAGTGTTTCACCCGGCGGAGCTCGCTCACAGAGCGGCCATCTCGCTGCCTGGCTAGCCACGCCCCCGCACTTTATCTTTCATTCTTGATTTAAACTAATTTGTAGTTTTGGCACTACATATCCCAATTTGCATTTCACTGGTCCCAACGCATTTTGGCCGGTCAGGCCTTCATCTGGAGACAGTCTGTAAATAATAATGAGAGCCATCGCTCAAAATACTAGAGGAATCACATATGTTAACCACTAATTACAATTAATCAAAAGAGGCAATATCATGGCTACTTTGTTTACTGTGCGTACTGTGACTAGGTATGTCCAACTAAAAAGTGATATAACTTGATGTGTGGGTCAAAGGGCATGTCTATTTGTGAGCTGTTTAAGACAGATTATGTTGGCGTGTGCTCCAAGTGCCCGGCGTCCACGTGTGATCGCATTGTGCTGATTTACGAGTTAATGCCTATCTTACACACCATGATTAAATAAGTGTGCGGTGTCGAACTCACAGTGCTCTATAGGGAATTAACTGTGTGCTGTTAAAAATGTGCTCCCCTTACTCTGGGACTGTCCGTACATAGTGCTTTACTGGACCAAAGTTGCACAAACAATGGAGTTAGTGGTGAGATTGTCGGTGCCGGTGGATCCGAGGTGGTTGCTGCTAATGATAGGAGGGGCTACTGACTGGTCCAGTTATAATGAGATATGGCTAGCTACTGCTGCGGGAGTGGCGAAGCGAAACATACCCGCAACTGAGGGGTGACGGCGCCCCCTCAGTGGGAGCAATGGATCAGGGACCTGGATTTTATTGCCAGTGGGCGGAGGAGACGTCTATAAATCCAGAGGGTGTGTAAAGAAATGGAAAAAGGTGTGGGACCCCTGGCATAGATACCGAGCGGAGCGTGCGTGGTTGGTTTAATGCTGTCTGTATTACTGTATATTCCGTCACTACAGTGTCCGTTCAAGTGATATGTAATGATGTTTGCTATATAGCTTCTGATCACTGCCATGTATTGCATGAGACCTTGAGCATATTCAATAAAAAGAGTTTAAAAAAAAATGTGTTCCCCTACTTACTTGTTTCTGAATTTAGCCGTATCTCAATATCCAAGCTGCATATAGCGTCCCGTCAGTTGGTGCATTCTGTATGGGTGCGCTAGGATTTGCTATTTACTGAAAGTGGGTGACACACTTCTCCCGGCTCCTCCCAGTGAATCATGAACATAGAAAGAAGAGCAGTGTGCGCTTTACTTGTAATAAAAATGATTGAGCTGATGTTTTATGGTTTTAAAACCAGACGTGTTTAAGTGCAAGAGAAAGGAAAATGAAATGTTAATAAAAATATTAATAAAAGAATCGTGCGTGACAAAAATTAGAACTTTCATAAAAGATACCACTGATTTTTTGACCAAGATCAACCATATAACTGTAGCTGAGGGTGAGAATGTAGTCATGGCTACAGTTGACACGTACATATGTAGATAATGGGTTTGCTTAAATTGAGCCGCACATCATAATGTTATGCCAATTATGAAAAAAGCATCTATTAGTAACAAAAGGCAACTGTGGCCGGGGTGCTTTAAAGGTATATGACACCTACCCACCAAAGTGTCATTCAGTCCTAGGATTCAGCCGAACCCAGGTCATACATATATATATATATACAAAACACCTGAGCACACCAGTATCATTATTTCCAAAAATTCGAATGTATAGGTATTTCTCCCAACAATCCAATGACGTCTCAGCACCCTATATATTCTAGGTCCATAATGTCTCAGAACAAAAAATCAAGTAGTCCAAACAGATCTTCCTGTCGTACGAAAAAGGAGTCTGAGCAGGTCGCACTGTGAGCGGACGTAGGAGGACAAAAGCATACTTTTGGGATTTATCAAGATCCGAATAGATAAATCTATTCTACAAATGATGGGGCTTGGATCCTAAGATTGGATGATAAACGTGGAAAAAGGAAAAGATTTTATACATTGGGGCCACAACTATTACAATGATGAAGGACATTAGGAGCATAAACTCTCAATACTGACCTGCAAACTGTGCTATCAAACATCCGGACTATCATCCATCCGTCACAGAGAAGTACAACCTTAGAGAATATCTATAATCATAGACCTTGGAGTGATTAGCAACAAGCCTTGAGAAAGCCCTGTGGGCGAAACGCGCGTCGGCTGCTGTTTACTGCTTGTGAATTGTGGAAATTAAACACAGACCGCAACTCAGGAAGATCTGTTTGGACTACTTGATTTTCTGTTCTGAGAGATTATGGACCTAGAATATTTAGGGTGCTGAGACGTCATTGGATTGTTGGGAGAAATACCTATACATTCGAATTTTTGGAAATAATGATACTGGTGTGCTCAGGTGTTTTGTATATATATGGCTACAGTTGACGTGAAGTCCCTATACACCTCTGGTCCACACCAACTGGGAATTGATGCAATCGAACAAGCTTTGTTTCACTCAGACTATGATGAAGAATTGAAAATACTCCTCATGGAGCTGTTACAATTTACACTCATGCACAGCTACTTTAAATGTAAAGATGACTGGTTCCTACAAAAGACTGGAACTTCTATGGGCAATTGTGCAGCCCACTCGTATGCAAACATTTTCATGAACCAGTTTTGTGGAGGAGCACATCTTGTCGACACACATATGGAAAAAGCACATAAAAATGTTCCTGAGGTTTATGGATGACATTTTTATCCCTTGGAATGGTTCAGTCTTGGAGCTTGAAAATGAACTAAGCAAACTCAACCAACTTGACAGTAGAATACAGTTCGCCCACGAGGTTCAGACACAGTCAGTAACATACCTAGATGTGAGAATTACTAAAACAGATACAGGCTTTGCCACAGATTTCTTCAGAAAAGAAAGTGACAGAAATAACACATTGCACTATGGAAGTTTTCACCAACCAGCATTAAAACAGCATTTACCCTTCACGCAACTATTAAGAATAAAAAGGGTTGTTTCGGACCCCACGATAAGCACTGAACGAACAGAGGAGATGGTTCAAGGATTTAGACAAAGTGCATATCCGGAAGAAATATTGCAACAAGCAAAAAATCGTTGCCAACAAATATCAAGGGAAGAGTCAATGACGTAGAAAGAAAAACCGACACAAGATCGTATAACTATAGTGTCTAAATTTTCCACATTGAGTCAGAAGTACAAGAAGATCATTAAGAAACATTGGTCAATACTGACACTTGAACCGGATTTCAACCCTAGATTGAAGAGGTGTGGCGCCGCGGCCAGGGCGACTGACGCTGGAATCTGGGGATCAGGGTTCGATCCCCGGCTCCGGCGGCAGGTTAGCCCAGCACTATGTGACTCTGGGCAATAGCTTGCTTAATCTTCCCGACGGCCCCCAGCGCCTAGAGACCCTTACGGGTGATTGTGCGCTTTACAAATGCAGATTATTATTATTATTATTATCAAGTACCCATCTTTGCATACACACGAGGAAAGAATGTAGGGGAAATAATCACACAACCCAAAAATCAGCCCACCTCAAGAATATATAAAGGAATGGTTCCATGTTGGAACTGCAACAATTGTAATATTGTCATCACAGGATAAAATATACCACACCCAATTAAAGGTCATAACATTAAATTAAAAGTGAAGGCTACATGTGATTCAACCAACATAATTTACCTATTGAAATGTACCTGCAGGAAGGTATATGTTGGTCAAACAGAAAGAAAACGGAATACCCAAATTAATGAACATAAAAGTAACATAAGAACTAAACAACTGAAGTCAACAGTAGCACATCACCTGGTCGAAGCAAAACATAACATCTGGCAACTAAAATGTTGTACCCTGGAGATAACTGAAAAAAGCGAAGGCAGAAAGAACCACCCCTATGTTTTGCAGTGCAAAAACTATTGGATTCGACTTCTGAACTCACTCAAACCAAATGGGTTAAATGACCGGATGGAATTCCAATGTTATCTGTAAATGCTCATTGACTGGACTTTACACCTCAAACAAGTACTCTCTGATCTATTCCCTTATCACATGTTTATACTTTGTACATACCATGCAACAATCATACATTTTCCTTTAATTTTATAATAAAAATCGCACCCATAGTGTATAGTCTTTTCTTTATGTCCGTTAACTGAGTTCAGCCACCGTTAACACTCAAAGGGTTGCACATACACCGTACGTGGCGCGTCACACAGGATTCTTTTATTAATATTTTTATTAACATTTCATTTTCCCTTCTCTTGCACTTAAACACGTCTGGTTTTAAAACCATAAAACATCAGCTCGATCATTGTTATTACAAGTAAAGCAGACACTAGTCTTCTTTCTATGTTCACGATTCACTGCGAGGAGCCGGGAGAATTTCGTCACCCGCTTTCAGTAAATAGGAAATCCTAGTGCACCCATACAGAATGCACCAACTGACGGGACGTTATATGCGACTTGGATATCGAGGCATGGCTAAATACATTCACGGAGGGAAAGGAGGCCTCTGGTTGGTGACTGCTTACGAGCAGGCCACTGGGTATTGGGAGCAAAGCTCCTGGTGTTAGGCTCAGGGCAATGGGGGATCCGGGTTGGCACACAAAGTGCAACCGCAGCGCGCAGGGGCGGCTGGGTGAAAGGTGCTGTTTTTGCATCTGGAGCCCTGTTGTTTCCAATGGGACTTTTCGGGTTTGGGTTACAGCTGCAGGCTCGGTACAGGAAGACTTCCGGGAGGGACCAACAGCTGGGTAGGTAAGTTGGAGGGCTCAGGGATGTAGGTGCACTGCGGGTTCTCTTCTCCAGGGCGCAGGGCGGCTGGATGCAGGGGTGTCTTTTGAGGTCAGATTTCACCTTACTGGGCCACTCGCTGTGGGGGGTCTCTGTGCATGGCTGCAGGCGACGTCAGGGAGTCCTGGAGGGTTTAACCCACGGTGGACTCAGGCTCTGGAGCGCTGCTAGACCTCGCTGGGACCGGTGGGCACTCGAACTTGGGCCATAGGCGATTGGTGCAGTGGTGGTTCCAGGCGTTGGGTTTCTGTGTCCTCAGCAGGCTCAGAGTCTGTCTTGGGAATTTCCTTTTGAACAGAGCTGCTGTTCACAGGAGATCCGGTCTTTGTTGAAGGCAGTCAGTCCTCCCAGTGTTCTGGAGATGGCTGGCTGCAGGACAAGGCAACTTTTGGCACAGGATCTCTGGAAACTGCAGACGGGCCGGTAGGGCTGGGGCCAAGTCAGTTGTACTCTGCACTCTCCTTTGCTGGGCGTCTTTTTTCATCCTTTTTCTTTTTAAGTTGGGCGAATCTCTCTTCTTGGTACAGGGCTGCTCCCTAAATACTGTATTTAGGGGGCGTTTTAGGGGTCTCTGGGTCACTAGCCAATGGGCAACTGAGCTTAGGGTGAATACACCCTTGGTGTGCTCACCCCACGTGGGGGAGTGAGCACAATCCCTAATTCTGATTTTGGAGTACTGAAGAGCTGAGGAGAGAATCCCCCTCCAAGCCTTGGTTTTCTTCTAGGCTGAGGACTCCGAAACGGGAGTGGAAAATTGCCGAGAGAACCTGGCTTGCCCGAGGCTACTGCCTTGTTTATAAGAATACTCTTAGAGCAAGACAAAGGCTCTACTATACAGCTATCAGAGATGCCAAGGGACACTACTATGCCACGCGCAGTGAGCGTGCCAAAAACAACTCTAAAGAGATTTTCTCCATCGTTCAAAGCTTTCTGGCCCCTTGTGCTCAAGCGGCGGCCACTCTCGTTTCTGACTCCTGGTGTAACTCCTTGGCGGCTTTCTTCAAGGATAAAATATCCAGCATCCAAGCTTCGCTTTCCATCTTTCCAGGGCTCAATGATATGGTGTCTTCTCCACCTATTAGCAGGGTAGAGCCTCTCTCCACCTTCTCGGACTTTGGGCTAGTGGATTCGGCCAGCTCCCTTAAAATCTTGAAAGCTCTCAAGTCTGGCTCTCCCAATGATCCCTGTGCTGCTAGGCTTCTGTCCGACCTGGCTGATACCGTCAATTCAGAGGTAAACTTCTTGATTAATACGTCACTCTGTACTGCCTCTGTGCCTACAGTTTGGAAACATGCCCTGATCCTTCCGCTGCTTAACCCCTTCGCTGTGGGGGTTATTCCCCCGCAGCGCTGGGGGGGAGGGGGGCGCGCACAGCGCCCACACGCTCATGGCGAGCTGAGCTCGTCATGAGGCACGGCGCTCCTGTGCTCATGACGAGCTCAGCTCGTCACAGGTGCATTACCTGCCGTGGAACGCTCGCACAGCAGGGGAATTATCCCCGCATGCGAGCGTTCCACAGCTCATGACGAGCGGAGCTCGTCATGAGCACCGGAGCGCCGAGGATCATGACGAGCTCAGCTCGTAATGAGCATGGGAGGGGTTAAGAAGCCGTCCCTGGACCCCTTAGTGCCTGAGAACTATCGCCCTATTTCGCTACATCCAACTCACCAAGTTCATTGAGGAGTCTAAAGGGCTTCATCTAGCTCAGTCGGGCTTCCGTGCTGCTCACAGCACGGAGTCTGCCTTGCTGGAGGTTGCAGAGGCAATTCAGGAGTGTCTGGATGCCGGCGGGAGGGCAGCGTTGGTTATGCTGGATCTCTCGGCGGCATTCGACACGGTCCCCCACGCCATGCTCCTCAATCGCCTCTCTGCCATTGGCATTGTTGGCAAGGCCTGGCTTTGGATTAGCTCCTTTCTTGAGGGCCGGCAGCAGCAATTTTGGCTCCCCCCGAGTGCCTCTGCGCCTCTGCCGGTGTCAACGGGGGTGCCACAGGGTTCATCACTCAGCCCCCTCCTTTTTAACATCTATGTGACTCCGCTTGTGTATCTTGCGGAATCTCTTGGGGCTAAGGTGATGGCTTACGCCGATGATACCCAGCTGCTGTTCACCTGGCCCAAGGAGGTTGACTCCGTTGGGTTGGCCCAAAACTGCTTATCTTCTGTTTTTCACTGGCTATCCAACGCTCAGTTGAAATTTAATGAAGGGAAGTCAGAGGTGTTGTTGTTTGGTGCCTTTCCTTCAGATCTCAGAGAGAGGCTTTGGCCCCCGGGTTTCCCTCGGCCCTCGGATAGAAGTGGCGCAGTAAAAAACCTTGGCGTCTGGTTCGACCAAAACCTGCACTTTGTGACGCATGTGAAGAAGTTGTCCGGCACCTGCTTTGGCATACTTAAGAGTCTGAGGAAGTTTCTCCCCCTTTTGCCGAGTACCTCCAGAGAAACTGTGGTCCGTGCGCTGATTCTGTCCCGTTTGGACTACGCCAATGCCCTCTTGGTGGGCTGTCCGGGGTCCCTGGTCAAAAAATTGCAGGTCGTGCAGAACTCGGCGGTCAGAATCCTTATGGGGCTTTCTCCCAGAGATAGCGTAAGGACACACATGCGTGCCCTGCTTTGGCTGCCAGTTGAGTCACGCCTGAAATTCAAAATGCTGACTATTGCTCACCGGGCCCTGTTTGACACCGGCCCATTATACCTACAAAGGAGATTTGCCTTTTATGTGCCAGGGCGAGTGCTTCGGTCTTCCGCCCAATGGCTGATGCAGATTCCGAAGTTCAAGCGCCAGCGACTTGGTGGCAACTCCTTTGTGCGCCAGGCCGGTCTGGCCTGGAACTTGCTGCCTTTAGCCCTGAGGACCACCCAAGACCCTTCGATTTTTAAAAAGAAACTCAAGACTTTGCTGTTTTAATCTGTTAATCGAACATTCCTTTATCTCAGGAGCTAGCGCCAGGACACTTCGCGCTTTATAAGCTCAATATAACATAACATAACCTCGCCTCCCCCTCCTGAGGGGTAGAGTTGGCAGAGGTGGGCACACCTTCTGGGCTGGCTAATTTTTCCAGACTGTCTTCCCACCGAAATGGAGGGGCAGACAGGAAGGGGGCCTGCTCCTGATAGCAGGTAAGGCTGGGGTTAACATCACAAAGGCTGCAAGGCCTTTGTAGCTCCCCTGCCACAGATGG
This sequence comes from Lissotriton helveticus, assembly GCF_964261635.1. Lineage (NCBI taxonomy): Eukaryota > Metazoa > Chordata > Amphibia > Caudata > Salamandridae > Lissotriton > Lissotriton helveticus. The sequence goes on along the minus strand of NC_136068.1, from coordinate 1,060,468,920 downwards.
CTCTTCCTGACCTGGTGGAGGTGTGAACACCTCCACCCAGGAAAGGCTTTGTTTCTAGGCTCTGGGAGTGAAGGTTCCCACCCTGGGGGTCCAGAAACATGTCTCATGGTGGTTGGCTGGTGTGTACCAATCAGGGAACCCACCAGAGACTCGTGGGTTCTCAGGAGGCATCTCTAAGATGCCCCCTGAGTGCATTTTTCATTAAATCCCACACTAGGATCAGTGTGGGTTTAATGTACTGAGAAGTTAGATACCAAGTTAGATACCAAACTTCTCAGTTTTCAGTGTAGCCATTATGGGGCGGTGACTGTCGTAATGACAACCTCTCAGCACCATATACTTTTAACAGCAGCACTGCACTTACAATGTCTAAGAATGGACTTAGGCACTATAGGAGTACAGGGCTCATGCAACTGTACCCCCACCACTGGTATAGTGCACCCAGCTAGAGGAGGGGCTGATCAATGCCAGGACAGTGGGTTGTCAGCATGGCGCACAGGGATGTGTGCCATGTCGACTCTTCACTTTGTTCTGCACCAAAACAGGCAGCGTGCAAAATCAGTGTGTGAGTATAAAGGTACAGGGCCTCTAAGGGTGGCACAATTAGTGCTGCAGCTCTTTGAGGCCTTCACTGGTCACAGTGCCCTGGATACTTGGGGTACCATTTACCAGGGGCTGACCTGTGGCCAGAGTGCCAATTGGGTTTAGTACAGTTTTGGGGAAAGAACATAGGTCCTGGGAACCTGATTGGCCAGGACCCATGGCACATCAAGTCAAAGTGCATTAGTAGTTCGGGCATAAAGTGGGGGGGTTACTGCAACAGAAACCCAGCTTCTCACAGGAGGTGGGTCTCATGCCTCCCTCCCCCACAAAATGTGCCAGGCCCGAGGGGATGGGGTCTTTGGGCCAATTTTGGCCTGGGAATAGGGCCGCATACTCCCCTCCCTATTAAATATGGTGCCGGTCCCGGGGGATAACTCGCAACTTCGCTATGCACTGATATTTACCCCAGATATTACATAAGTCAGATGTAATATCTGGGGGGCCTGGGCAGGTAAGAGAGGTGGGGCGGGGTGGGGGGAGTCGACATGAGAAAATCTCATTTCAGAAAAGAATACCACTTATCTAGCACTTGCAGCATCCACAACTCTGCGATGTGGCGAGCACAAGGTAATTGTTTTTCTTTTTTGTAAATGTAATTTGCCGTTGTTGCTATCTGTCAACTCCCTCCCTGGGGCACCGCTCTTACCTGCACAGGCCACTCCTGTCAGTCATGACATCGTCTATTACATGATTGATAATATCAGTGCAACATTTGCATTAAAATTATTGATGAGAAAACTGTGCATTGCGGGGCCCAAGTTATAGTTACCTTAGGGCACGAGTTATAGCTTCTTGATATATTCATAACTATTACTGCTGAATTTCTAGGGTTTTATGTGTGTAAAATCTAAACCTAACTAAAATGTCCCTGAAACCTTTGTTTTTTTTGGGGTGAATTTCTAAGGTTTTTTTATTCAGTTTCCTAACTTTAACGTCCCTCTAACCTTTGTTTTTTTCAGTGAATTTCTACCGTTTTTTTAATGCTATTTCCTAACTCTAATGACCCTGTAACCTTTGGTTTTTTTCAGTAAAAAAAAAATATATATATATATATATATATCTATATATATATATATATCCAGTATTATGGGTGTCTTTCATAGATTCATATTCCTGAATCATTCCCCGTCGTCGAGACGGGAGTCTCCGGTACATAGAAAAGTAATGTCCTATAGACATACATAGAGAATAGTAGGCCTAAAGGCCTCACCTTAGTCACATATCCATGTCCTTTTGCAAAAAGGACCAAACTCTAGACAAGAGTCAATCAGCTATCACCTCCCTCTAGAACCTTCTGGCAGGAGCCTCAGTCCCTCAGATTTTCTACCGCACGTTGTGCTAAGGGAGTCTCCACCTGAGTTCTGCTCAGGTTTGCTTTTAAAGCTTAATTTCTTCAAACATTTGGATTCTTTCTAGGTAAAAGCTGTTTATTATGGCTGATACTCATAAAAAGGGTCTTTTTAGAGCCTGTAGCTCTTGTGGTAAAAAAAGGCTCCACATAGATGACCAACACAAGAAATGTTTATATTGCCTGTACCCGGATCATTCATCTAAGGACTGCAAGATTTGTAGAACATTTTCCACAGACACTCAAGGACCGGGAAGGACACCTTCTACTATGGCTCCAAAGGCTCAAGGACAGAGACAATCTGGAATCCTCTGAAGAAGGTGAGAGCTCTTCAGTCTCCTCTAAACTGTCTCTCAAAAGGCCAAGGGTAGCTTCCCCTAGCCCTCAAGACGCTCCTCCAAAGAAGACAGCCAGAAAGTCTTCAGAGGTCCTGTCATCATCAGCGTCTGACAAGGAGATTCACACCTTCAGAAAACCTGCGCCGTCGTCAACGACGACCTCATCAACAGGAAGGCTGTGTCTCCTATTTACGTCTCGACGTCGACGACGACAGTCTCGACGACGACGGCATTGCCGACGTTAACTTCTTCAACAACGACTACCCCATAGTCGACGGCGGGTAAGCCCTTGTCGTCGACCATTGTTATTAAAAGGCCATCGTCAACGCCCAAAGCCCCGTCGACGACTGCAGCGCCGACCACAGTACCGACGACGAAGTCTGCTCCGTCGACATCTATACCGTCGACGAAGGCCACATCGACGAAGACATCGTTGACGAAAACATCATCGTCGACGGGCACACCGTCGGCGAAGACGTCGACGACGATGAATGTGCCATCGGCAGCGGCACCGTCGACGAAGACGTCGTCGACGATGAAGACACCGTCAACAACACCACCGTCGACAAAGGCGTCGACGACGATGAAGACGCCGTCAACAGCGGCACCGTCGGCGAAACCATCGTCGACGACCCTGTTGGAGCAGTCAACGCAAATGTCCAGAATGAACAGACTGTCGAAAATACATCGTCGACGATCACTCCATCGACGAGCCAGGTGTTGTTGACTGATTCTGGTTTCCATTCCACTTCTCTAAAGGTCAAAATCTCGAAAAGGGCAATCACGCCGGACTTAACATCTCCAAGCCGGGTGCAAAGTCTACCGCCAGCTTGTCTCCTACAAGATGAAGAATCTGATGAGGAGGATATGCTTCAAGCAAACAGCCCCTCTGAGCTAGTAGTGAAATGTCAAAGCTCGGACGAGGAAGTAGTCCAGCAACATACAGTACAGACGCACGTTACACCCATGTTGTGTCTGCCAGCATCTCTAGTGACTGATTTAAGATTTCTGATTGAGGACTATAAACAAAGATTCCCAGAATCACCAGCTCCTCCACCAACGGCGACAGTTCCATTGCCACGGCCTCGACCACCGCCCTTAATTCTCCAAGAGGAGAGGGTGCACGTGTCTTGTCCTCCATCATCTCATGAAGAAGAACAAGAGGAAGGCGAGGTGCAGGATGACCAGTCCAATCATGAAGACTGGGACGACTATGTCATCCCTTCTCCAGCATCTCCTGTGCCCGCTACTTCAGACTCTCCACCTGTGGACATCGGTGGTTTCCACAATTTGGTTGAGAGAGCAGCAACACGCTTCCACATGTCGATGGAATCTCAGGAACATGACTGTTTCCTATACGACTTTAAAGAACTGCTTAAAAAAGCAGCGAGATCAATTCCAATAATTGATTATGTATGGGAACAGGGTCTGCAGTTGATGCAAACTCCAGCTTCAGTCTCGCCAGTAGTTCTAAGACTGGATAAGAAATACAAGGCCCCACCGTCAGCAGCGGCCTGCCTCACAGGACACCCTAAACCTGATTTGGTGGTCACACAGGCGGCTCAAAAGAATTCAAGAAATCCCTCATCTCCCTTGACAGCGCCACCAGAAAAGGAGGGGAGAAAGTTAGACAATATAGGAAAAGGTTTTTCTTCAATGTCCGCAATGACGGTGATGGCAGCAAATACACTAGCGCTTCTAGGACGATATAATAGACAGCTGTGGGCAGATATTGCACCGTATTTATCTGAGTTACCAGACACCTCAAAAGAGGAAGTACAATCTATCCTTTTGGAGGGTCAGACGTCAGCATCTGAAATAATAGACTGCGCTATGGATGTAGCGATGACTGGATTCCGACAGCTGGCCAGGGCAGCCGTTTTACGGAGGCAAGGATGGCTCATGGCAACCTCATTTAGACCTGAGGTACAGTCAAAAGTCCTAGATATGCCGTATGATGGCCAACATCTGTTTGGAGCTAAGATTGACAAAGCTCTACAAGCTATTAAAAAAGACACAGACACGGCAAGGGCGCTGGGTACGCTCTAGTACAAGAACCAGTCCTTTTGGGGGAGCAGAGGACGAGGACAACCCTCATACAGAGGTGGTTTTCAGAGCAGATCATCATATTCTTCCAACCAGGGTAGAACCCAATATCAGAATCGCCAACAACAACAGGGCCGACAATCCTCATACGGGAAGTCAACCTTTAGGGGCAAAAGTCAAAGCAGGAACAATGGCGGACGCCAATGACCTATTCATCCAGCCAGTCCAACCCCCATCTCTTTCGTTAAAGATTGGAGGAAAATTAACACATTTTCTCAAGAATTGGAAGAGAATTACCACGAACCGGTGGGTCCTTCAATTGATTCGATTTGGCCATTCCATGGAATTCGAAAGTATCCCTCCGACAACTCCTCCTTGCCCAATGCAACACAAGAACCTACGATTGCTTCTACAAGAACTCTCAATTATGCTCAGGAAAGGAGCGATAGAGAGAGTACCATCGTCTCAGAAGGGAAGGGGATTTACTCCCGCTTCTTTCTCATTCAGAAAAAGGAAAAGAAATGGAGGCCCATTCTAGACCTCAGAGCGTTGAACAAGTTCTTAAAGAAGCAGTCGTTTCGCATGGTCACCATACAGGAGATCTTGAACCTCCTGGAGGAAGCGGATTTCATGACGTCTCTGGACTTACAGGACGCATACTTTCATGTTCCAGTCCACAAAAATCACAAAAAATACCTGAGGTTTGTAGTTGCGGGCAGGCACTTCCAGTTCCGTGTCCTACCCTTTGGCCTCAAATCTGCGCCCCGCATCTTCACCAAGTGTCTCTCCCCGGTGGCAGCTTTCCTCAGGCAGCATGGTCACCAAGTCTTCCCATATTTGGACGACTGGCTGGTGAAGGCACCATCCTTTGCAGGCGCCTCCAGATCCTCCAACGCCTGTCTCAATCTCTTCAGTCACTTGGGTCTTACACTCAACCAAGAAAAGTCCACTTTACAACCTTCTCGCATCATCACCTTTCTCGGAGCAACTCTGAACACAGGTTCTGCAAAGGCGTTTCCATCCCAGGAACGAAAACACAAGCTCCTTTCTCTAGCCTCAACAATCGAAGAAACTTTTGCCAGTTCGTATCTTCAAATCCCTTTTGGGAATGATGTCATCATGCATCCTACTCATACCACACTGCCGTCTACGGATGCGTCCCCTACAAGAGGCTTTGTCCAGACAATGGACACAATGCACTGGGTCGTTCGACGACCGCATAACTATTACAGTGCGAATCGTCAAGGCATTACAATGGTGGATGTCATCAAAAAACCTCTCGCAGGGATTAACATTCCTACTTCCAGCAGCTCCTCATGTCATCGTAACGGACGCCTCCTTGGAGGGTTGGGGAGCTGTCCTGCAGGACCTACAGATAAGTGGCAAATGATCAGAGCTGGAAAAACATCTCCACATCAACCTACTCGAACTGAGGGCAGTCTTCCTGGCCCTACAGTCATTCCTGCCAAGGATTAAGAACTCCCTAGTGCCCGTCAGGACCGACAACACTACGACGATGCACTATCTAAAGAAACAGGGAGGAACGCGTTCGTAGACACTCACTCGCGAATCGCAAAGGATCTGGAATTGGCTCATTCTCCACAATGTAACGCTAAAGGCGGAGTATGTCCCAGGCAAGGACAATGTGATCGCAGACGCGTCAAGCAGGCAGAGGACATTGTCGCACGAATGGGAACTGGACCAGGCAATCATCGACCAGATCTTTTCCAAGTGGGGATCGCCGCGAATCGATCTATTTGCGACCAGAAAGAACGCCAAATGCCCAAACTTCGCTAGCTGGCATCCCCAGTCAGGGTCCCTAGGGAATGCATTTTCCATCGCATGGCGCAACGTCTTTGCGTACGCATTTCTGCCATTCCCGATGCTTCCCAGGGTCCTCATAAAGATGAAAGCGGAGCCTTGCACTCTAATTCTGATAGCCCCATTCTGGCCAAGACAACACTGGTTCACGGAGCTCCATCGCCTATCTCTAGAGGCACCGATTCATCTACACCAGTATCCATCCCTGCTCACAATAAGCAACAAGCAGGTTCAACATCCGGATCTGAAATCTCTCAGGTTAGCCACCTGGCTCCTGAGTTCTGAGAATTCAGCAGTCTAAACATACCACAAGACTGTAGGGATATTCTAGCCAAAGCAAGAGCGGATTGCACTATCAAGACGTATTCCCTGAAGTGGAAGCGCTTTTGTGTATGGTGTGCGGACTGAGGAATTCGGCATTTTTCCTACTCTCCAGAACAAATCTTACCTTATCTACTACATCTGGCACAGTCGGGCCTAGCCCACTCCTCCATTAAGGTACACTTGGCAGCAATATCACGTTTTAAAAGGACTCCAAAGGGTCCCTCTCTCTGGTCTAGCAGACTAATTAAACAATTCCTGAAAGGATTATACAGATCTTTCCCGCCAGTTCGGATGGTACCACCAACATGGCATCTAAATGTGGTTCTTAACCAGCTTATGAAGCATCCGTTCGAACCCATACACAAGGCTGACCTAAAGTACATCTCGTGGAAGACAACTCTCCTCCTAGCGCTTACATCTGCAAGGAGGGTCAGTGAAATGCAGGCATTTTCCATCCAGGATCCCTTTCTACAGTTTAAAGATGACAGGGTGATTTTGAGGACCAATCCTAAATTCATCCCTAAAGTCCCGTCGGACTTCCACTTGAACAAGCCTGTAATCCTAAGATCATTCTTTCCAAACCCCAGCACTGCAGCTGAGAGGTCGCTGCATTCGTTAGACCTTAAAAGGTGCTTGAAATTTTACATTGATAAGACCAAAACCTTCAGGAAGTCTAATCAACTCTTCATAGCTTTCAGTAGACCTAGACAGGGTCTACCGCTTACCAAGCAGAGTATCTCCAGATGGATCTCTTCAGCAATTACCTGCTGTCATGACCGAGCTGGACAGCCATTACAGTCTAAAGTCAGAGCTCACTCTACAAGAGCTATGTCTACATCTATGGCACTCTTTGCAGGGGTGCCAGTCGTTGACATTTGCAGGGCGGCAACATGGAAGTTGCCGCATACCTTCACTAGGCATTAGTGCCTGGACACAGAGCTGATGAGGGATGCGGCAGTAGGACAAGCAGTATTACGCCATCTATTTCAGTAAGGTGATCCTTCATCCGTCCCTCCATCCTTCTCTGATATGGACATTTCTATGCTGATGCTTATTGTTGACATTTATTGGTGGTTAATTGTCGCATGAGATGTATTATCTAATGACTTGAATATGCTGTACCATCAGAAATGTGCACTCTGCATTGCTTGCTACTCTGATTCAGGTATGTGAATCTATGAAAGACACCCATAATACTGGATAAGAAATGCGTTACTTACCTGTAACTGCAGTTATCCAGTATTGGTGTCTTTCATAGATTCACATGCAACCCTCCCGCCTTCCCTGGAAGGACTCACCTAACTCTCTCAGTGCCACGCCTACTTAGCTTAGTGCGTACGAAAATCTGAGGGACTGAGGCTCCTGCCAGGAAGGTTCTAGAGGGAGGTGATAGCTGATTGGCTCTTGTCTAGAGTTTGGTCCTTTTTGCAAAAGGACATGGATATGTTACTTAGGTGAGGCCTTTAGGCCTACTATTCTCTATGTATGTCTATAGGACATTACTTTTCTATGTACCGGAGACTCCCGTCTCGACGACGGGGAATAATTCAGGCATGGGAATCTATGAAAGACACCAATCCTGAGGTAAAGACTAGCAGCCAACATCGTCAACAGGATCGTCGACAGAAAAGACCATCATTGCCTATTACAGCCTCTTCGTCTCCGATGGCTCATCTACGACGGCTCGTCTACAACGACGTTGTCGGCGACGGCCTTATCTATGACTACTCGTCTACGACGGCCTGTCTACGGCGTCGACGATGGCCTCATCTACGATGGCCTCGTCTACGATGGCCTCGTCTACGACGAGAGCGTCGACGACGAGAGCGTCGACGACGACGAGAGCGTCGACGACAACGAGAGTCGATGACGACGACAGTGTCGACGACGACAGCGTCGACGATGAGAGCGTCGACGACGCTATGTCTGCTGGTCTATGACTGCTGGTCTATGACTGCTGGTCTATGACTGCTGGTCTATGACTGCTGGTCTATGACTGCTCGTCTACGACGGCCCGTCTACGACTGCTCGTCTACGACGGCCTGTCTACGGAATCGACGAGGGCCTCTTCTACGATTGCCTCCTCTACGAAGGATCATCTTCGATGGCTCGTCTACGACGGCATAGTCATCGACGGCCTTGTCTATGACTGCTCGTCTATGACGGCCTGTCTACGGCGTCGACAAGGGCCTAGTATAGAATGGCCTCGTCTACGATGGCCTCGTCTATGATGGGCTCGTTCATGATGGCCTCGTCTATGATGGGCTCGTTCATGATGGCCTCGTCTACGATGGCCTCGTCTACGATGGCCTCGTCTACGATGGCCTCGTCTACGTTGGCCTCGTCTATGATGACCTCGTCTATGATGGCCTCGTCTATGATGGCCTCGTCTATGATGGCCTCGTCTATGATGGCCTCGTCTACGACGGCCTCGTCTATGACGGCCTCATCTACAAAGGCTAGTCTACGACGGCGTCGGCAGCCTTTTCTACGACCGGTCGTCTATGGCGTCGTCTATGACGGCCTCATCTATGACCGCTCGTCTACGACGGCATAGTCTATGACGGCGATCTACGAAGGAAAAATCCGCCAATTCTGGAATTTCTTATAATGTGGTAGAGAGGGCTGCTCAACGTCTTAAGATCTCAATGCCCTCTCAAGAACAGGCCGGCTTCTTGTATGACTTCAAAGAACCTCTCAAGAAGGCTGTAAGGTCAATACCGATTATCAATTACCTATAGTCAGAAGAGGTAAGGGTCATGCAGAACCCCTCCTCTGTATCACCAGTTGGATAAGAAGTATAGGGCGCCAGATACAGCACCGGCGTGTTTAACAGGACATCCTAAGCCGGACTCCGTAGTGACACAGGCGGCCCAGAAGAACTCCAGGAATCCTTCCGCCCCTTTGTCGCTTCTTTCTGATGATGAGGACAAAGAGTGGACAACATTGGGAACAGGTTTTCCTCAATGTCGGCAATCACGGTAAAGGCCGTGAACGCTCTAGCGCTCTTGGGACGCTATCATGGACAATTGTGGGCACACATAGCCCCATACCTGTCGGAATTGCCAAATTCATCCAAAGAGGAAGTAAAAAGGATTCTGCTAGATGGTGAAGCATCGGCGTCAGACACTATAGTCTGCGCGATGGATATCGCTATGACAGGGTTCCTCAAGTTGGCTGGAGCAGCAGTCTTGCGGCTCCAAGGATGGCTAAAGACAACCTCTTTCAGTCCTGAGGTGCAAACAAAGATTTTGGACATGCCATATGATAGCCCGTTACTAATTGGCACAAAAAATTGACGAAGCAGACACTGTGAGAGCTTTGGGCACTCTTCAGTATAAGAACCAGTCCTTTAGTAGAAATAGAGGAAGAGGACTGTCTTCCCACAGAGGGAATTATCAATACAAGTCTTCCTACTCTTCAGGCCAGAGTAGACCGCAATACCAACAGCGCCGACAACAGCAAAACAAGCAATCCTCTTTTGGGAGGTCGTCCTTTCAAGGTAAAGGACAGCGGAAATGACAAAAATCTACGGCTGCTTCTATGACAGATCTCGATTATGCTGCAGATAGGAGCTATAGGGAGAGTACCTCCATTTCGGATGGGAAAAGGGTTTTATTCCCATTTTTTTTGATCCAGAAAAAACACAAGAAGTGGAGACCAATCTTGGACCTCAGGGCCCTCAACAAATTCCTAAGAAGCAGTCGTTTCGCATGGTAACGATCCAGGAGGTCTCGCGCCTACTGTAACAGCAGGATTTTAGAGCGTCCGTAGGCATACAGGACGCTTACTTCCATATCCCAATTCACGGGAATCACAAAACGGTACTTGAGATTTGCAGTAGCGGACAGACACTTGCAGTTTTGCGTTTTGCCCTTCGGGCTCAAGTCTGCACCGCACATATTCACGAAATGTCGTATCACGGTGGCGGCATATCTCAGACAGTGCCATCACCAAGTCTTTCCGTATCTAAATGACTGGCGGGTCAAGGCTTCATCCTTAAAAGACGCGTCCAGGTCATCCAACGCCTGTTTAAAGCTTTTCGATTGCTTGGGTCTCACCCTCAATCAGGAAAAATCGGTCCTCCAACCTTCTCAGTACATCAGTTTCCTAGGTGCAACCCTGGACACACGGTCGGCAAAAGCTTTCCCATCCAGAGAGAGGATGAACAAGCCCCTTGCACTTGCTGCTATAGTAGCCTCGAAGAAAGTCTTGACAGTCCGCCTCTTCAAATCCCTCCTGGGGATGATGTCAGCGTGTATCCTCCTGATTCCTCACTGTCAACTACGAATGAGGAATCTTCAGGAGGCGCTCTCAAAGCAGTGGGTCCAATGCACAGGGTCATTCGAAGGCCACATAAAAGTGAATCCTCAGATGGTCGGAGCCCTTCGATGGTGGATGTCATCTCAAAACCTGTCTCAAGGCTTTTCATTCCTGCTTCCGGCTACTCCTCATATTGCCACAACAGGCGCCTCCTTGGAAGGCTGGGGAGCTTTTCTGCAAGAGCTACAGATAAGCGGATAGTGGTCTCCTATGGAGAAGAAACTACATATCAATCTGCTCGAATTGCGGGCGGTCTTCCTGGCCCTTCATGTTTTCCTGTCAAGAATCAAATATTCCCTGGTGCTCGTCCGGACAGACACCACCACTACTATGCATCACCTCAACAAACAGGGAGGGACACGCTCGCTGACACTCTCTCGCGAGTCGCAAAACATTCTGGAATTGGCCCATACTCCACACTGTAACCCTAAGGGCGGAATATGTCCCAGGCGCGGACAATGTGCTCGCCGACACGTTGAGCATGCAGAAAACATCGTCACACAAGTGGGAGCTAGATCAACAACTTATCGACCAGATCTTCTCCAGATGGGACACTCCGCAAATCGATCTATTTGCGACGAGAATGGACGCCAAATGCCCACACTTCGCAGGTTGGCATCCCCAGTCAGGGTCTCTAGGGAATGCATTTTCCATTGCATGGCGCAAGCGTCTTTGCGTACGCCTTTCCGCCATTCCCGAGGCTTCCTAGAGTCCTCAGGAATATTTCGATGGAGCCTTGTACTCTAATTTTAATAGCCCCAACTTGGCCGAGGCAACATTAGTTCGGAGCGCCACCGTCTATCCCTGGAGCCGCCGATCCACTTTCGGCAGTATCCATCGCTGCTCACAATGTACAACATCCGGATCTGAAGTCTCTCAGGTTAGCTACCGGGCTCCTGAGTTCCGAGAGTTCCACAATCTGAATATTCCACAAGACTGTAGGGACATTCTTGCCAGAGCAAGGGCAGATGGAACAACCAAAACGTATTCCCTGAAATAGAAGCGCTTTTGTGTTTGGTGTGCAGATCAAAACTTTCGGCTTTTCTCCTCCTCACCGGAGCAAATCTTACCTTATCTATTACATCTGGCACAGTAGGGCCTAGCCCACTCCTCCATTAAAGTACACTTAGCAGCAATATCTCGTTATAAAAGAACTTCAACGAGTCTATCTCTCTGGTCAAGCAGGTCGATTAAGCAATTTCTAAAAGGATTATACAGATCTTTCCCGCCAGTAAGTGTGTTGCCACCTGCCTTGCATCTCAATGCGGTTCTTAACCAGCTCATGAAACATCCGTTTGAACCAGTACACAGAGCTGTCCTGAAGTATGTCTCGTGGAAAACAGCGCTCCTCCTGGCACTCACATCTGCAAGGAGGGTCCGTGAGCTACAGCCGTTTTCAATCCAGGATCCTTTTCTATGGTTTTAAAAAAACGACAATGTGCAAATAATAAACATCAATAACAGACTATTACAAACATTATAAGAATATGCAGCAAACTATTTCTAAAATACTAATATCCCTTGCCCGCACGAGAATAAATACATAGTGCATTAGAGTATTATATATGTGCAAAATACGCAATTTGCAAGCTTAAATAGCTGAAATTAATCCATATTACAAATCAAAAAAACAACATTTTTTGTCAATGAAAAAGTTTGATTTAAGGCAAGTGCCCACAGATAACCATGAATTTTAGAAAATATGCATCAAATACTTACATAGATGGCACACCTTACCTATAGCTAGAATAAATAGCCCTTCAAATTCAATAATCAGAATAGTTGGTAGTATTCAATATCACTGTAAACAAGTGACTATATAAAGTGCGAGTGCATTGATATCGAACACATATCGTAAAGCATATACATACATATATATGCATACAGATGTCTGATTAAAAAAGAGCACAAATTCTATCCTAGCTACATTCGCAGGCTAAAAGAGAACTGCAAATCTTAAATAAGCTAGCCTGAAAAGTGCATAAGTGCTGTGCAATAGGTGACAAATGTGCAAAGAAGGCAAAAATAAAAATAAAAAGCAGCACAATGGAGGTTCTAGTAAGACTCATCTCATAAATATATAATTTTCTAATTTGAACAACTCAAGCGAATGTCATTTAATACTGTTATGTATGATCGAAAAGGTGCAAATTGAAATATCTCCATGTAGTCGTAACAGTTCTGACAAAATACAGAGGATTTATAAAAAAATTGTGGAGATCCTCATTCATATTCAGCCCGTTCGGAACTCTAGTATCTAAGGCTAAAATGAAATGGGTTTCCTTCTATCTGAGTAACTTCTCACGATTCTCACCCCGTCCGGAGTTGGGAACTGAATCCAAGACAGTATATTCCAAGACTTTAAGCTTGTTTTCATGTACAGACTTGAAATGTCTGGCCACCGGATAATTGTTATCTGAATTAACGATGGCTCTTACGTGCTGCAAGATGCGTTTATAGACAGGGAGTTTTGTACTGCCTATATATTCAGGATCGCACGTACATTTAAGTTTGTAAATGACATATTCAGATCGACGTGTCAGATGTTCCTGTATTGCGATATTCTCCTCACTAAAAGCTGTTATATAGTGGGTACCGTTGTTCGCAAATGTGCAAGCACTGTAAGAGGTACATTTAAACTAGCCCATTTTTAACGACCATGATTTTTTAGGTAATACCTCCGGCATCGATCTATCCAGGGCATCCCGCATTGACGGGCCCTTCTAAAGGTGATTTCTGGCTGACTAGGCATTATAGGACCCAAGATATTATCCGTCATAATGATGGGTCATTCAGAACAGATTATGCGCCAGATAGATTTCTTTTGGGTTCTAAAGGTCGTTATCAGGCGAACTGGACATTCTTGCTTCTGGGCAGTGTAGGTAGGTGGATATCTGACTATGGTTGCCCCCAACTTTTTGCCTAGTGTTTTGCTGGTTTTTGACTTAGTTGGCCTGGGATCCTGCTATTCAGGACCCCAGGCTTCTGTGGTTCTGAAAATCTGGACCCTACCGTCATCCCAGTATCGAGATCCAATACCCGTGCCACTAAATATCAACGTACCATGACGAATTTGGTGTCGACAGACCGATAATGATTAGGACATCATCCCTATACATTTGCATCATGATTGAGGGATGCCAACACCCCTAAATCGTAGTTTCCGTTCCGACTCCTCAGACTCCATTTTGTAAACGGCATCCATCTTGTGTCTTGCCCTCATGATAAGTCAATTGAGTAAGGTCGAGCTTGATCTAAAAGGACACGTCCACCTCTCCCTGACTTCCCCCTGACCTGTCCCAACTGACTCCCTTGCCTCCAGCCAAACCTGTTTGGGCAGCTCCTCGCCCAGTGGCCGAATACGATAGCATCAATGCATAACATACCACAAACCATTCACCGCGTACAGACCATGTTTTCTACACACACACACACCTGTCCGCGTTCCTTGTTTATGGCCAGTTTTATGACTAGGAGGTGCCCTTCTTTATTGGGGTTTCATCGATATCTGATGTGAGTTCCGGGACTGGCTGGGTAATCTATCACGAACGGGACGTCCAAAATTTGGGCTTGCCTACATGACTTCGCTCTTTGTATTGTTGTAGAAATATGTGTACAGCCATATCATAAACTCAAGAATTCTTGCTTGCAGCTAATATTTCTGTATATAAGGAGAAGGCTTGTTCTGTAAAAACGAACAGTCTCCTGAGAACACACGATCCGCGTGGTCGTGCTTCTCGGACACATGTTACTTGGTAGCTGCCAATAAAACTTGATCTCTGACTGCGACTAGAAGACTCCGTGTTTCTGTGGTCCGGAACAAGGGAGAACTCAGAGGTCTTCGGGTGTTATTCCCTGGCACCACCGGGTTCTTAAAAACCCGGCACCTCAGTTGGCGCCCAACTCGGGGCGGTATCAAGCGGCGACGGTCCAAGCCAGATGTTCGTGAGGAGCTTCGTGTGAAAATTCCAGAGGACGGCCAGCCACTTCAGCGACCCCTGTATGTCGAAGTGGTTCCGAAGGTCTTTGCTGCGAGGTTCCCCGCGTCCCGACGGCTACGAAGGACTGCTGCCCTGACTATCGCCTTGTTTTGGACCCAGTGATCCTTGGTAGAGCGAAACGATAGACGAGTCTTCTAGCGACGTCACTGATCTTCAGATACTTCAGTTAAGTATAAGTGGAGCGTCTCCCAGTCCTTAGTTTGATCCTTAGTTTTTGGTATCCTTGAGATACGCTTTGATTTGGTACTTGCAAGCCCCAAAGCCGAAGGACTCGTGTATTCACGAGAAATATCGTAATCGATAAATCCTTTGAAGTTTGAAGCTAAACGAGTGAGCAAAGATGCCTTGTTTTAGCAGACTTGGAAACTTGTTTTGTCTTGGTTGTAGTAAGGACTCCCGATTAGAGGATTCTTGTCCGGTTCCTCCGATTGGAACTCCAACGTATGAGCTCTATGTGAAGCATGGCGTAGGTCCTATCACATATAATGAAGTGTGGATAAAATACACCCGCAAGGATGGTGTTTTAAAGTGGCCCCAATATGGTAGTTTTGACCCAGAAATCTTAGACAACCTAGAGGTCAAATTGTTCAAGAAAAAAGCCCGGCCGGCGATGTTTGACTCTTTTCGCTTATGGCGCAAAGAAGCCAAACAGAAAGAAATAAAATTAGCAAAAAGGAATAAAAGAGGTATGTCAATGGTGCAAGCTGCCGTTGCATACAGGGATAACGAGAAAGAGCAAGAAAGCGAACAAATACTTAGGAGCAAGAAACTAGCAGTAGATAAATGCTACCCGATGTTACCAAATGAGAGACGAGGTCAAGAGGAAAGATCCGAGAAAGATCCATTAATGTCCCAATTATTGAGCTCACCTCCACCGTATGCGTTAGACTCTACCGCACCACCAAAGCATTTTACTATACCGCGCCCCGGCGCACGTAACCCAGCTCTTGCACGAACGCCAGCTCCTCTTCAGCTGGTTTCTACTTCTCCGGCGCAGCCTTCTCAAGGGCCGCCATCTTTGCTACATACTCCATCTACTTCTACCACTTTGCCTACAGCTCCAACTGTTCCCTATGATACTACGTCTGCCACTGTTTCAGCTTCCTCTGCTATGGCCTCGATTTCTTCTTCGCCTCAGCCTGTCTTTTCTGATGCATTTGCCCCTCCGCAAGCTTCTCCTTCTATTAGACAAAGAGTGACAGGTACCGTCACTGGTCTGCTTTCACCTTTCTTTGGGTCGCCTAAAACGACCCCTAAAACAGAAGATAGACAGTTACGTAGTCAACTGCCTGATTACGAGGAAAGAAAAGTGCTGAATGAACTAGCACGCCAATGGATTGCGGATACTGTTAGATATGATGTTCAGTCTGTGTGAGAAGTTGGCCTGATGTGCAGTGCTCACTATTCTAGTGATCACTATATATCAGTCCAAACAACCCTTATTGATGATTGGTTGTAAGTCAACCTTATAGACCAGCTATCCTAGTAGCATGGATACGAGCAGTCTAAGGCTAAGACTCTAGAGGGCGTGTTAAGCCAGCTGTTTTACCATCACATTACCCCTTGAACACCCAGTGAAAGGACACCACACAAGTGTTATGAAAATAAACAGTGTATTTATTAGAATCACAACAACCCTGTACTCTTTATGAGGACAGGGTGCTAGGCACACAACAAAACTCTTACGAAAATACTTAAGTTAGCACAGTATATACAAATGCCCGAGGGGCACGGAAAACCATATACTCTAAAAGTGGAATGCGAAATTACTAGCAGGTAAGTACAGTACTAATAGGCTTTGGAATCGCTAGGACTTGACTAGGGAATCGTTAGATTACTTCTAGGAGACCTAGGGGACTCGGGTGCAGAGTGTGCACTCTCACGCGGGATGCGGGACAAAGTCTATGGGAGCTAGTAAAGGCAAAGTTAGTGTTCACGGGCGAACCCGACCTGGTAGGGAGAAAACGACAGTGGATCCTGACCCTTGGATAGTGAGGCTATGCTGGGACACCGAAGTGCCGAAGTTACCTAGCCCAGGGGCTGCAGCTGCATAGGTCTCAAAAGACGTCTGGAATCCTCGTTGCCGGACCAGGAGCCTGGAAGAAAGATGCTGGCAGGCCACCAGTGGAGATTGTTTGAGTTGATCCAAGCCTGGATCTGGAAGAAGGATGACACCTGAAAGCAGAGGGGACCAAGTTCGTGACTACTAGCCAGTAGTCAGTGGGCACCAGGAGGGCACCGGATGGTAGTCACCTCGACTAGGTGAGTGGGCGACGCTGGCTCTGCAGATCTCACGGACCAGGAGGCGTTGTCGGCGACCAGGATGGAGAGGCGAGCTGTCCCACGATGGATGAAGCTGTCGGCGTCGAAGTTACCCAGGACTGGGCAACAAGCCTTGGCTAATTCAAGCCCACGCGGTGGACTCAAAATGGCGTCTTGAGTGGACCAGGAGGGTCCGGGGTGCTCCTCTTCTGGAAGGGAGCAAGGGCCAGTCTGGAGCAACCAGACCAGCAGCAGAAATGTCGTCGGGCGTCGTTCAGAAGGCCACAAGCCAGCGGGCTAGTAGCCAAACAACGCGGTGAGCAGCAAAAAGCAGAAGGGCCCCACGCAGATCGTGGAGATGCTGGGAGGCTGCACTTCGGTGCTGGAGCTGCTCAGGGTCGGGGCTTCTCGAGACCAAAGCACTCACCAGGAAATTACTCGGCGGGCTTGCTGTGCAGAAGTCGTGCAGTCTTGAAGATGGCCGGTCCCTCGAGGTCTCGTCGCACCCACGGTTCTCAGCTTGGCTGTAGAGGTGGGTAGAGGTCAGAGGTGCCAGGGAAGCCGGTTCTCGTCGAGCTGGGCAGTCGGATTCCGGATGAAGGACGTGCAGCAGACCGCAGTGTTCTTGATGGTGCCTGCGGATGCAGGGTGACTACTCCTTAGTCACAAGGGAGAAATCTTAGGAAGAAGTCTTGAGTTCCTTTCGTAGAAAGTAGTTTCAGGATTCAAAGATGATCTGATTTGGAAGGGGGCCAGTCCCTACCTTTATCTGGGAAAAGGGGGCTGGCACGCGACTAGGTCCTGCCCTATGGGTGGGACCAGGAGGGGGGTGGTTACACCCACTTCCTTGGCGGGCTTTTCCCCAGCACAGGGTCTGGAGTGTCCCTGGAACTGGTTCGAGCCAGCCTATGCACAGTGAGCACCGGGGTGCCACGTGCAGTCACCTTCCTCTGAAGCCCTGCCTACCTACAATACACAAAATCCTGTCTGGGACGGTGCTGGCACCGCCCCTGGCAGGAAACCCTTTGTCCTTATCTCCTGCTCTGGGAGGACTCCCAGCAGCAGGAGGGCAGACTTGTGTCTCGGTGGCAGCATCCATTTTGTGGAGCTGAGGCTCTGTTTGACTTTAACCGGGGTTAGGGGTTACATACATGTCGTGTCCCTCTAGAAGGGTGGAATGCTAACCCCGTCGCCAGAATTGGCGAGGGGTTAGTATTCCAATTCGTATGACACCTTACTCGACATGTTTTGATAAAGCGATACCAGAGTTGGCATATAACCGCGAGGATTATAATGCACTTAAGAGTATATGGTATGCGATATCATGGAAACAGCTAAGGGATAGATCCCGAAAGCCGCAGACAGGCTCAGCTCATGCCAGAGCACCATCTCACACGATTCCAAGCACTCTGCCTTCAGGATTGTTAAGGCCTGCCATAGGAGTGACTGATAGGAGATCTGTGTGTCCATTTTAGGGTTAGATATAGGTATACTATATCTAAAGCAAAGGGTGATTACACCACCTTGCCCCAGCTGTCAAGCAGCCAGTTGTGTCAGATTTGGATGGCCAGCCAGGGGTGGCATAATACATGCTGCAGCCCCTGGTAGGCCCTGGGTACACCTATGCCCTGGGTACCTAAGGTACACTGTACAGGGACTGATAAGGTGACTCAGTATCCAATTGGATATGTACCTAGGGTACATGGAATCCATTTTACAGAGAGAGCAGTAGGCCTGGGGTCCTGAATAGCAGGGCCCCAGGTCAACTAAGTCAGAAAACCAGCAAAACACCAGGCAAAAAGTTGGGGGCAACCATAGTCAGGGATCTACCTTCCTACATAACCTCCTCCCCCAAACGAAAGGAGATAAGGCTATCCTTGCCAGGTAAGCCTATATTGCCTGAGTGGCCATATAAGGAAGTACCAGCACTGGCATGGTTACCCCCTATGTCATGGTCCACTAAGCAATCCCTCACCCTAAGGGTATCTGAGGGTCTCCACCATAGGGAATCTCTACCTGTGGTGTGTTTTGTCAAAGAAAAAGGCTGGTGCTGAAATGGAGTACTGAAGTGAGGCTCCACTAATTTTGGGCTCAGCTTCCTCCAATCATTTTCCACCATAGAGGCCTTTCTTTCCAAGACTGAGTTGTTTTGGGCTCTCAGGGTCAACCTCTGGCTACCTACAGCTGGAGGTTGGGTCCCTCTGTTTGGCTTACTGGAGGGACAGGTCAGGTCTGGGGCCCTCAGGTCCCAAGTTTGGCTGTGCCCAACAGTGTCCATCTGTGGGAGGTCCCTAACTAATTTTAAGGGGGATCCCTCAGGAGTATGTTTTATTTTCACTTGGCTAGGATTACTAGCTTCAGTGCCCTTAATCTGCTGATTGGGAAATTCTTTTGGACAGGGGGCCCCTTGGGTCCAACACTGGCCTCCCTGACCTCTACAGCCCTGGGCTGACTGAGGCAGGGTAGAGAGGGGCAGGTTACCTGCTCCAGACTGGGTCCCACCTTGGAAGGGCCCACTGACATCAGGGGTTCTGCCAGGCTAGGCCTGACTACCTCTGTGGCAGTTTCCTCACAAGGGGTCAGATCAGTTCCCTGAGGAGGCTGATCCTTTCCTAAAGTCTGGTGGGAGGGAGATTTCTCTTCCTCCTCAATACTCTCTGTCTGAGTGGAGTGATCCATAGTTTCAGGCTTCACAACACTATCATCTGTCTGAGTTTGAGCTGTGGCCATCACAACTCTCCCAACCTTTTCAGGAGGGGGCTCAGTTTGGGTGTGGGCTGTGACCATCACAGCCTTGACAACCTGTTCTGGGAAGGAAGTTGTCTGAGATTGGGCTGTGACTGGCACAGCCCTCCTGACCTGTTCAGGGAGGACATCTTGGACTGGGGCTGTGGCTATCACTGCCCCACTAACCTTACCATGGATGTTTACCATTTTGGAATGGGTTTCTTGCTCTACTTCAGCCCAGGCTGAGAGCTCTAAATCATTCCCCAGTAGGCAATCTACAGGCAAGTTTGGTGACACTGCCACTCTCTTGTGGCCAGTGACACCTCCCCAGCTGAGATTGACCACTGCCATGGGATGATCTCTCTGTACTCCATCAATATTGGTCACCTGGTATGTGGCACCAGGTAAAAGTTGCCTTGAGGGGACTAGACTCTCAGTCACCATAGTGATGCTAGCCCCTGTATCTCTATAGGCCTCAACTTTCATTCCATTGATGAGGGGCTCCTGTCTGTACTTGCCCAAAGTGTTGGGACAAGTTGTGAAGTTGGCAAACCCCATGCCAGTCTCACAGACAAGAGTATCTGAGTTTGGGGACCTGGTTAGGCCAGAGTCCCCAGGAACTCCCAAAGTAAATGCACCCAAATTCTTGGGGGCACTCCCACCACCTGGGGGATTACTACTAGTAGTAACAGGAGGTTTGGGAATGTTACCTGGGGGTATGTTCTCCTTATTGTTATTCTTTGGGCAACTGCTGTCAGTTTTTAAATGACCCACCTGTTTACAGGGATAACAGTAAGGCTTCTTCTGGTTATTGGAAGGATTCTGGGACCCACCCCCCTCAGAGGATTTTTGGGGCCCTGATGTGGTTTGATCTGGAGATTTATTCCCACCCTTCTCTTGAGGCTTGGTTGATTCCTTTTTCTGGTCACCACCTTGGTTCTTGGGCCTAATCCTGGTTCTGACCCATTTGTCTGCCCTCTTACCCAATTCTTGTGGAGAGGTCAGATCAGAGTCTACCAGGTGCTGGTGTAATAACTGGTTCTGACAATTATTTAAGACTTGCTCTCTCATAATAAGATTATATAATCCTGTGAAGTCAGTAACCTTGCTACCCAGTAGCCAGCCTTCCAAAGCCTTAGTGGCACAATCAACAAAGTCAGACCAGTCCTGAGACTGAGTTTTCTGGGTGTCTCTGAACAGCAACCTGTACTGCTCAGTGGTTAAGCCAAACCCATCAACCAGTGCATTTTTCAGGACCTGGTAATTGTTAGCATCCTCAACTCTAGTAGTGAGGAGCTTATCTCTACCTTTGCCATCAAAGGAGAGCCACAGTATAGCTGCCCACTGACTCTGGGGGATGCACTGCACAGTGCAGGCCCTCTCCAAAGCAGCCATCCATTTCTGGATGTCATCCCCTTGTTTAAAGGGGGGCACTATCTTTGTCAGGTGTTTAGTATCTAAACCCTTCTCTTTTTCTCTTGGGAGATTGCTGCCACCAGTGTGAGCTAACCCACTCATCTGCTGCTCTCTAGCAAATGCAAGCTTCTCTTTGGCCAGGGCAAGTTCTTCCCTTTCAATCCTCAGTTTAGCTTGTCTCATCCTTGCTTCATGCTCTCTTCTCTGAGGGGAAGTCAATCTCCTCTGGGGAGAGTTCCTTCTCCCCTGAGAAGAGGCATTAGATTGCAGAGATCTAATGGAGTCCCTAGAAAGAGATCTATCTCTCCTAACTCCAAGGTTAGGCCTCATCAGGGTCAGTACTGGGGGTCCCCCAGATCCTTCCCCAAGTAGGTCTAAGCTGGCCCTAGTTAGCCTTCTGACTACCTCAAGACCTTTGTCTACCTCATCCCCAGAGAGTTCCTCCTGATCCTCCTCCTCCCCAACTGCAGTAGCAGTGTTGGGGAGGTCTGGATCCCCAGAGGTTCCCTCTAAGGCTGGCATGTTCTCATGTAACTGAGAAATCTTTCTGGCATCATATGTCTCTAAGAGACCTATCAGAAAGGGAATGGTGGGGTTAGACCCCTGCTTCAGTTTCCTGGAGGTACAGACTTGTCTCATCTCCTGGAAACTGAGAGCTGCATATCTTGAAGTGACCTGTGGAGGGTCAACACTTACCAGGGGAGTCTCAGTGGACTCTCCATGGTTAGACATGCTTTTCTAGTGAGGTGTAAGTGGTGCACTTACCTACACTATATGTTTGCCTACTGATCCCTTGCTAGAGTTGTAGTTTAGGGTGTGCTAGGCCCTAGGAGCTACAACAGCTGGTTCAGTAGAACTCAGAGTTTTCTAAGCTAAGTTATATGTACCTTTAGTACTTATGTGATCCCTCACAAGATATTCTTAGGATATGTGTGGTAAAACAACAGCAAGCTCAAATCCCAACCGCTGCTCACCAATGTGAGAAGTTGGCCTGATGTGCAGTGCTCACTATTCTAGTGATCACTATATATCAGTCCAAACAACCCTTATTGATGATTGGTTGTAAGTCAACCTTATAGACCAGCTATCCTAGTAGCATGGATACGAGCAGTCTAAGGCTAAGACTCTAGAGGGCGTGTTAAGCCAGCTGTTTTACCATCACATTACCCCTTGAACACCCAGTGAAAGGACACCACACAAGTGTTATGAAAATAAACAGTGTATTTATTAGAATCACAACAACCCTGTACTCTTTATGAGGACAGGGTGCTAGGCACACAACAAAACTCTTACGAAAATACTTAAGTTAGCACAGTATATACAAATGCCCGAGGGGCACGGAAAACCATATACTCTAAAAGTGGAATGCGAAATTACTAGCAGGTAAGTACAGTACTAATAGGCTTTGGAATCGCTAGGACTTGACTAGGGAATCGTTAGATTACTTCTAGGAGACCTAGGGGACTCGGGTGCAGAGTGTGCACTCTCACGCGGGATGCGGGACAAAGTCTATGGGAGCTAGTAAAGGCAAAGTTAGTGTTCACGGGCGAACCCGACCTGGTAGGGAGAAAACGACAGTGGATCCTGACCCTTGGATAGTGAGGCTATGCTGGGACACCGAAGTGCCGAAGTTACCTAGCCCAGGGGCTGCAGCTGCATAGGTCTCAAAAGACGTCGGGAATCCTCGTTGCCGGACCAGGAGCCTGGAAGAAAGATGCTGGCAGGCGACCAGTGGAGATTGTTCGAGTTGATCCAAGCCTGGATCTGGAAGAAGGATGACACCTGAAAGCAGAGGGGACCAAGTTCGTGACTACTAGCCAGTAGTCAGTGGGCACCAGGAGGGCACCGGATGGTAGTCACCTCGACTAGGTGAGTGGGCGACGCTGGCTCTGCAGATCTCACGGACCAGGAGGCGTTGTCGGCGACCAGGATGGAGAGGCGAGCTGTCCCACGATGGATGAAGCTGTCGGCGTCGAAGTTACCCAGGACTGGGCAACAAGCCTTGGCTAATTCAAGCCCACGCGGTGGACTCAAAATGGCGTCTTGAGTGGACCAGGAGGGTCCGGGGTGCTCCTCTTCTGGAAGGGAGCAAGGGCCAGTCTGGAGCAACCAGACCAGCAGCAGAAATGTCGTCGGGCATCGTTCAGAAGGCCACAAGCCAGCGGGCTAGTAGCCAAACAACGCGGTGAGCAGCAAAAAGCAGAAGGGCCCCACGCAGATCGTGGAGATGCTGGGAGGCTGCACTTCGGTGCTGGAGCTGCTCAGTGTCGGGGCTTCTCGGACCCCAAAGCACTCACCAGGAAATTACTCGGCGGGCTTGCTGTGCAGAAGTCGTGCAGTCTTGAAGATGGCCGGTCCCTCGAGGTCTCGTCGCACCCACGGTTCTCAGCTTGGCTGTAGAGGTGGGTAGAGGTCAGAGGTGCCAGGGAAGCCGGTTCTCGTCGAGCTGGGCAGTCGGATTCCGGAGGAAGGACGTGCAGCAGACCGCAGTGTTCTTGATGGTGCCTGCGGATGCAGGGTGACTACTCCTTAGTCACAAGGGAGAAATCTTAGGAAGAAGTCTTGAGTTCTTTTCGTAGAAAGTAGTTTCAGGATTCAAAGATGATCTGATTTGGAAGGGGGCCAGTCCCTACCTTTATCTGGGAAAAGGGGGCTGGCACGCGACTAGGTCCTGCCCTATGGGTGGGACCAGGAGGTGGGTGGTTACACCCACTTCCTTGGCGGGCTTTTCCCCAGCACAGGGTCTGGAGTGTCCCTGGAACTGGTTCGAGCCAGCCTATGCACAGTGAGCACCGGGGTGCCACGTGCAGTCACCTTCCTCTGAAGCCCTGCCTACCTACAATACACAAAATCCTGTCTGGGACGGTGCTGGCACCGCCCCTGGCAGGAAACCCTTTGTCCTTATCTCCTGCTCTGGGAGGACTCCCAGCAGCAGGAGGGCAGACTTGTGTCTCGGTGGCAGCATCCATTTTGTGGAGCTGAGGCTCTGTTTGACTTTAACCGGGGTTAGGGGTTACATACATGTCGTGTCCCTCTAGAAGGGTGGAATGCTAACCCCGTCGCCAGAATTGGCGAGGGGTTAGTATTCCAATTCGTATGACACCTTACTCGACATGTTTTGATAAAGCGATACCAGAGTTGGCATATAACCGCGAGGATTATAATGCACTTAAGAGTATATGGTATGCGATATCATGGAAACGGCTAAGGGATAGATCCCGAAAGCCGCAGACAGGCTCAGCTCATGCCAGAGCACCATCTCACACGATTCCAAGCACTCTGCCTTCAGGATTGTTAAGGCCTGCCATAGGAGTGACTGATAGGAGATCTGTGTGTCCATTTTAGGGTTAGATATAGGTATACTATATCTAAAGCAAAGGGTGATTACACCACCTTGCCCCAGCTGTCAAGCAGCCAGTTGTGTCAGATTTGGATGGCCAGCCAGGGGTGGCATAATACATGCTGCAGCCCCTGGTAGGCCCTGGGTACACCTATGCCCTGGGTACCTAAGGTACACTGTACAGGGACTGATAAGGTGACTCAGTATCCAATTGGATATGTACCTAGGGTACATGGAATCCATTTTACAGAGAGAGCAGTAGGCCTGGGGTCCTGAATAGCAGGGCCCCAGGTCAACTAAGTCAGAAAACCAGCAAAACACCAGGCAAAAAGTTGGGGGCAACCATAGTCAGGGATCTACCTTCCTACATAACCTCCTCCCCCAAACGAAAGGAGATAAGGCTATCCTTGCCAGGTAAGCCTATATTGCCTGAGTGGCCATATAAGGAAGTACCAGCACTGGCATGGTTACCCCCTATGTCATGGTCCACTAAGCAATCCCTCACCCTAAGGGTATCTGAGGGTCTCCACCATAGGGAATCTCTACCTGTGGTGTGTTTTGTCAAAGAAAAAGGCTGGTGCTGAAATGGAGTACTGAAGTGAGGCTCCACTAATTTTGGGCTCAGCTTCCTCCAATCATTTTCCACCATAGAGGCCTTTCTTTCCAAGACTGAGTTGTTTTGGGCTCTCAGGGTCAACCTCTGGCTACCTACAGCTGGAGGTTGGGTCCCTCTGTTTGGCTTACTGGAGGGACAGGTCAGGTCTGGGGCCCTCAGGTCCCAAGTTTGGCTGTGCCCAACAGTGTCCATCTGTGGGAGGTCCCTAACTAATTTTAAGGGGGATCCCTCAGGAGTATGTTTTATTTTCACTTGGCTAGGATTACTAGCTTCAGTGCCCTTAATCTGCTGATTGGGAAATTCTTTTGGACAGGGGGCCCCTTGGGGTCCAACACTGGCCTCCCTGACCTCTACAGCCCTGGGCTGACTGAGGCAGGGTAGAGAGGGGCAGGTTACCTGCTCCAGACTGGGTCCCACCTTGGAAGGGTCCACTGACATCAGGGGTTCTGCCAGGCTAGGCCTGACTACCTCTGTGGCAGTTTCCTCACAAGGGGTCAGATCAGTTCCCTGAGGAGGCTGATCCTTTCCTAAAGTCTGGTGGGAGGGAGATTTCTCTTCCTCCTCAATACTCTCTGTCTGAGTGGAGTGATACATAGTTTCAGGCTTCACAACACTAATCTGTCTGAGTTTGAGCTGTGGCCATCACAACTCTCCCAACCTTTTCAGGAGGGGGCTCAGTTTGGGTGTGGGCTGTGACCATCACAGCCTTGACAACCTGTTCTGGGAAGGAAGTTGTCTGAGATTGGGCTGTGACTGGCACAGCCCTCCTGACCTGTTCAGGGAGGACATCTTGGACTGGGGCTGTGGCTATCACTGCCCCACTAACCTTACCATGGATGTTTACCATTTTGGAATGGGTTTCTTGCTCTACTTCAGCCCAGGCTGAGAGCTCTAAATCATTCCCCAGTAGGCAATCTACAGGCAAGTTTGGTGACACTGCCACTCTCTTGTGGCCAGTGACACCTCCCCAGCTGAGATTGACCACTGCCATGGGATGATCTCTCTGTACTCCATCAATATTGGTCACCTGGTATGTGGCACCAGGTAAAAGTTGCCTTGAGGGGACTAGACTCTCAGTCACCATAGTGATGCTAGCCCCTGTATCTCTATAGGCCTCAACTTTCATTCCATTGATGAGGGGCTCCTGTCTGTACTTGCCCAAAGTGTTGGGACAAGTTGTGAAGTTGGCAAACCCCATGCCAGTCTCACAGACAAGAGTATCTGAGTTTGGGGACCTGGTTAGGCCAGAGTCCCCAGGAACTCCCAAAGTAAATGCACCCAAATTCTTGGGGGCACTCCCACCACCTGGGGGATTACTACTAGTAGTAACAGGAGGTTTGGGAATGTTACCTGGGGGTATGTTCTCCTTATTGTTATTCTTTGGGCAACTGCTGTCAGTTTTTAAATGACCCACCTGTTTACAGGGATAACAGTAAGGCTTCTTCTGGTTATTGGAAGGATTCTGGGACCCACCCCCCTCAGAGGATTTTTGGGGCCCTGATGTGGTTTGATCTGGAGATTTATTCCCACCCTTCTCTTGAGGCTTGGTTGATTCCTTTTTCTGGTCACCACCTTGGTTCTTGGGCCTAATCCTGGTTCTGACCCATTTGTCTGCCCTCTTACCCAATTCTTGTGGAGAGGTCAGATCAGAGTCTACCAGGTGCTGGTGTAATAACTGGTTCTGACAATTATTTAAGACTTGCTCTCTCATAATAAGATTATATAATCCTGTGAAGTCAGTAACCTTGCTACCCAGTAGCCAGCCTTCCAAAGCCTTAGTGGCACAATCAACAAAGTCAGACCAGTCCTGAGACTGAGTTTTCTGGGTGTCTCTGAACAGCAACCTGTACTGCTCAGTGGTTAAGCCAAACCCATCAACCAGTGCATTTTTCAGGACCTGGTAATTGTTAGCATCCTCAACTCTAGTAGTGAGGAGCTTATCTCTACCTTTGCCATCAAAGGAGAGCCACAGTATAGCTGCCCACTGACTCTGGGGGATGCACTGCACAGTGCAGGCCCTCTCCAAAGCAGCCATCCATTTCTGGATGTCATCCCCTTGTTTAAAGGGGGGCACTATCTTTGTCAGGTGTTTAGTATCTAAACCCTTCTCTTTTTCTCTTGGGAGATTGCTGCCACCAGTGTGAGCTAACCCACTCATCTGCTGCTCACTAGCAAATGCAAGCTTCTCTTTGGCCAGGGCAAGTTCTTCCCTTTCAATCCTCAGTTTAGCTTGTCTCATCCTTGCTTCATGCTCTCTTCTCTGAGGGGAAGTCAATCTCCTCTGGGGAGAGTTCCTTCTCCCCTGAGAAGAGGCATTAGAGTGCAGAGATCTAATGGAGTCCCTAGAAAGAGATCTATCTCTCCTAACTCCAAGGTTAGGCCTCATCAGGGTCAGTACTGGGGGTCCCCCAGATCCTTCCCCAAGTAGGTCTAAGCTGGCCCTAGTTAGCCTTCTGACTACCTCAAGACCTTTGTCTACCTCATCCCCAGAGAGTTCCTCCTGATCCTCCTCCTCCCCAACTGCAGTAGCAGTGTTGGGGAGGTCTGGATCCCCAGAGGTTCCCTCTAAGGCTGGCATGTTCTCATGTAACTGAGAAATCTTTCTGGCATCATATGTCTCTAAGAGACCTATCAGAAAGGGAATGGTGGGGTTAGACCCCTGCTTCAGTTTCCTGGAGGTACAGACTTGTCTCATCTCCTGGAAACTGAGAGCTGCATATCTTGAAGTGACCTGTGGAGGGTCAACACTTACCAGGGGAGTCTCAGTGGACTCTCCATGGTTAGACATGCTTTTCTAGTGAGGTGTAAGTGGTGCACTTACCTACACTATATGTTTGCCTACTGATCCCTTGCTAGAGTTGTAGTTTAGGGTGTGCTAGGCCCTAGGAGCTACAACAGCTGGTTCAGTAGAACTCAGAGTTTTCTAAGCTAAGTTATATGTACCTTTAGTACTTATGTGATCTCTCACAAGATATTCTTAGGATATGTGTGGTAAAACAACAGCAAGCTCAAATCCCAACCGCTGCTCACCAATGTGAGAAGTTGGCCTGATGTGCAGTGCTCACTATTCTAGTGATCACTATATATCAGTCCAAACAACCCTTATTGATGATTGGTTGTAAGTCAACCTTATAGACCAGCTATCCTAGTAGCATGGATACGAGCAGTCTAAGGCTAAGACTCTAGAGGGCGTGTTAAGCCAGCTGTTTTACCATCACATTACCCCTTGAACACCCAGTGAAAGGACACCACACAAGTGTTATGAAAATAAACAGTGTATTTATTAGAATCACAACAACCCTGTACTCTTTATGAGGACAGGGTGCTAGGCACACAACAAAACTCTTACGAAAATACTTAAGTTAGCACAGTATATACAAATGCCCGAGGGGCACGGAAAACCATATACTCTAAAAGTGGAATGCGAAATTACTAGCAGGTAAGTACAGTACTAATAGGCTTTGGAATCGCTAGGACTTGACTAGGGAATCGTTAGATTACTTCTAGGAGACCTAGGGGACTCGGGTGCAGAGTGTGCACTCTCACGCGGGATGCGGGACAAAGTCTATCGGAGCTAGTAAAGGCAAAGTTAGTGTTCACGGGCGAACCCGACCTGGTAGGGAGAAAACGACAGTGGATCCTGACCCTTGGATAGTGAGGCTATGCTGGGACACCGAAGTGCCGAAGTTACCTAGCCCAGGGGCTGCAGCTGCATAGGTCTCAAAAGACGTCGGGAATCCTCGTTGCCGGACCAGGAGCCTGGAAGAAAGATGCTGGCAGGCGACCAGTGGAGATTGTTCGAGTTGATCCAAGCCTGGATCTGGAAGAAGGATGACACCTGAAAGCAGAGGGGACCAAGTTCGTGACTACTAGCCAGTAGTCAGTGGGCACCAGGAGGGCACCGGATGGTAGTCACCTCGACTAGGTGAGTGGGCGACGCTGGCTCTGCAGATCTCACGGACCAGGAGGCGTTGTCGGCGACCAGGATGGAGAGGCGAGCTGTCCCACGATGGATGAAGCTGTCGGCGTCGAAGTTACCCAGGACTGGGCAACAAGCCTTGGCTAATTCAAGCCCACGCGGTGGACTCAAAATGGCGTCTTGAGTGGACCAGGAGGGTCCGGGGTGCTCCTCTTCTGGAAGGGAGCAAGGGCCAGTCTGGAGCAACCAGACCAGCAGCAGAAATGTCGTCGGGCGTCGTTCAGAAGGCCACAAGCCAGCGGGCTAGTAGCCAAACAACGCGGTGAGCAGCAAAAAGCAGAAGGGCCCCACGCAGATCGTGGAGATGCTGGGAGGCTGCACTTCGGTGCTGGAGCTGCTCAGTGTCGGGGCTTCTCGGACCCCAAAGCACTCACCAGGAAATTACTCGGCGGGCTTGCTGTGCAGAAGTCGTGCAGTCTTGAAGATGGCCGGTCCCTCGAGGTCTCGTCGCACCCACGGTTCTCAGCTTGGCTGTAGAGGTGGGTAGAGGTCAGAGGTGCCAGGGAAGCCGGTTCTCGTCGAGCTGGGCAGTCGGATTCCGGAGGAAGGACGTGCAGCAGACCGCAGTGTTCTTGATGGTGCTTGCGGATGCAGGGTGACTACTCCTTAGTCACAAGGGAGAAATCTTAGGAAGAAGTCTTGAGTTCTTTTCGTAGAAAGTAGTTTCAGGATTCAAAGATGATCTGATTTGGAAGGGGGCCAGTCCCTACCTTTATCTGGGAAAAGGGGGCTGGCACGCGACTAGGTCCTGCCCTATGGGTGGGACCAGGAGGTGGGTGGTTACACCCACTTCCTTGGCGGGCTTTTCCCCAGCACAGGGTCTGGAGTGTCCCTGGAACTGGTTCGAGCCAGCCTATGCACAGTGAGCACCGGGGTGCCACGTGCAGTCACCTTCCTCTGAAGCCCTGCCTACCTACAATACACAAAATCCTGTCTGGGACGGTGCTGGCACCGCCCCTGGCAGGAAACCCTTTGTCCTTATCTCCTGCTCTGGGAGGACTCCCAGCAGCAGGAGGGCAGACTTGTGTCTCGGTGGCAGCATCCATTTTGTGGAGCTGAGGCTCTGTTTGACTTTAACCGGGGTTAGGGGTTACATACATGTCGTGTCCCTCTAGAAGGGTGGAATGCTAACCCCGTCGCCAGAATTGGCGAGGGGTTAGTATTCCAATTCGTATGACACCTTACTCGACATGTTTTGATAAAGCGATACCAGAGTTGGCATATAACCGCGAGGATTATAATGCACTTAAGAGTATATGGTATGCGATATCATGGAAACGGCTAAGGGATAGATCCCGAAAGCCGCAGACAGGCTCAGCTCATGCCAGAGCACCATCTCACACGATTCCAAGCACTCTGCCTTCAGGATTGTTAAGGCCTGCCATAGGAGTGACTGATAGGAGATCTGTGTGTCCATTTTAGGGTTAGATATAGGTATACTATATCTAAAGCAAAGGGTGATTACACCACCTTGCCCCAGCTGTCAAGCAGCCAGTTGTGTCAGATTTGGATGGCCAGCCAGGGGTGGCATAATACATGCTGCAGCCCCTGGTAGGCCCTGGGTACACCTATGCCCTGGGTACCTAAGGTACACTGTACAGGGACTGATAAGGTGACTCAGTATCCAATTGGATATGTACCTAGGGTACATGGAATCCATTTTACAGAGAGAGCAGTAGGCCTGGGGTCCTGAATAGCAGGGCCCCAGGTCAACTAAGTCAGAAAACCAGCAAAACACCAGGCAAAAAGTTGGGGGCAACCATAGTCAGGGATCTACCTTCCTACAGTCTGTTATGGAAGTTTTCCGTCAATGGAATGCACCCACTCAGAGATACGTATTCGAAGAGATGTGTGTATATCTGTGCGAAGATTTGGAGACGAATGATCCCAAATATACAATGGACTAACTATGGCGTACGCGTTTTAAGTTCCATGAAGGTATGATTACAGGTGCAGATGTTGAGAAAGCGATAGAGTTGTTGCTCTCTTATAGGAGTAAGGGAAACGTCTCTAGATCACTGTACCAAGACGACGTATCAGGTAGGAAAAGAGCGAGACAGTACCCCATGAGAGAGGTTCCTCCGGTTTGGAGGGAAGGCGATGCGAATGTAGTACCGCCAATTCTGCCACATTTCCAGCGTGTATGGGTACATGTCCCCTGGAAAAGATCAAAAGTTTTAGCGGTCAAGCAGACACTACCTGATCCCCGTAAAAACCCGACTGGGTATTATAAGGAGTTATCGCAGACTGCAAACTCATGCATAATGAATTTAGCAGATGTAGACATGTTGTTTGGGAATGTTGTCCCACATCCCTTATGGAGTAAAATTCGTCATACGGACCATGACCAAGAACTAGGTGATTCATGGGCTAATATTACCGCTATAGATGCTAGACAAATTGTTGGTTCTAAACCTGATCCGTTAATAGCCGAACTTCCCGGTAGAATTATCACGTACATGAAAACATTAATGCCTGAGTTACGGGTAAACTGGGACAAGCTATCTGCGTGCAAGCAGAAGAAGGATGAGAATGTGTCTGACTTTTTCACGAGATTTGAGGAGACTTTCACCGATCATAGTGGTCAAGATATGGCTACCGAGGGTGGTCAAAGATTGTTTGTAGACAAATTCGTACATAATTTGCTTCCTGAACTGTGTACTAAACTAAAAGATTCAGAGAGTGCTTGGGCTGTCTCTACGTCAGCGCAGATTTTAGCTACAGCCCAGTACTATGAAAATAGGCGCAAAGACGAGCTAGATAAGGCAGACAAAAAGACGAAAGATTTAAAAACTAAAGTTCTTCTCCAGCAGGCCTATCCGCCTCGCACGGCTAGTCAGCCCAATTATCAACCACAACAGCAGTATTCGAGAAACGCGCAAGGAAACGAGTTTTCCCATCAGCGTCTTCCGTATGGCCCGAATCAATGTGCGTATTGCAAGGAAGAGGGTCATTTTAAAGGTAATTGTCCGGCTCTTGCGCGACGTTTAAACGGCGTTTCAGGTGTAAGGGGAAGAGGTGTTCAACATGCCCCTAGAGGTAGGAGCCGTGGAAATTTCACCCAGAATACAACTTCTTTTCCGCCTCAGAATTCCATGAACAGCTTTGACCAACAGAATAATGCATCGTCTAGGTCAGCTCAGTACTATGCTGATGACTATTACACCGAACACGAAAATGAGGGTAATGATTGCTAGGACAGCCATGGACAAAGAGAGGGAGTCGTTTCAGTTCCAGTAGATCAGAATGGACCTTATGTCGAGGTGATTGCCTCAGGAGTGTCAGAGCCATTTCTCCTGGATACTGGTGCTACAAAAAGTTCTATTATGCACTCAAAACTTCCTGGCGCACCTTTATCTGGCGAAATGAATGTCTCAGTAGGTTTCTCTGGCGCTCCTGTTAGAAACCCGATCTCTAGTCCTATATCCCTTTCTGTTGGCCCATGCGAATTAGAAGCACCCCTCATTTTGACAACAGGTTGCGGTGAAAATTTGTTAGGTTTGGATTTACTAAAGAGATTGTATGCGACTTTGTACTGTTCTCCCTTGGGAGTACAGCTTACTTTAGGTAAGAAAGTCGTTTCTCCAATGTATGTGTCAAAAGAAAATGTTGCAACTGAATTGTCGTGTCTTCCTGATGTACTCTGGGCTAATGGTTCTAATGATGTAGGTCGTTTGGAGATAGCACCGTATGTCATAACATTGAAAGCCAACGTTAGGTTGCCACGTATTCCCCAATATAAAATATCTAGCGAATGTGAAAAGGCGTTATTGACGATTGTTTATGACCTGATTGACAAAGACGTCATCGAAGAAACAACAGGAAATGTTTGTAACAGTCCAGTTTTACCGGTCTTAAAGCGTACCGATCCTTCACAGCCCCCTGTGTACAGGTTCGTGATCGACCTCAGAGAAGTGAACAAGGTAGTTATCCCACAGTTTCCAGTTGTCCCCGACATTACTGCCTTGTTGACGATGGTTCCAGCTTCAGCAGATTGGTTCTCGGTGATCGACCTGAAGAACGCTTTCTTCAGCATCCCGATTGCTGAGGAGAGTAGAGATATTTTTGGATTCAATTTAGGAGGACGAAGCTTCCGCTTCAAGTGCGCTCCTCAAGGCTACTGCGAAAGCCCATCAATATTCAGTCAGGCCCTGAAAACACAACTGGACACAATTGTTCTACCAGATGGGTCAACTCTGATTCAGTATGTAGATGATCTGCTGATCGCTGCAGACACTGAAGAAATTTGCAAACAAGCTACGCTGTCATTATTGCATCACTTATGTGACATGAAGCACAAAGTCTCTCTCTCCAAACTACAATTTTGTCGACAAGAAGTTACCTACCTAGGTCACATCTTGTCGAAGGAGGGAAGGAGACTGACACCAGAAAGAATACAGGCAATAGCAGAGCTGAGTGCCCCAAAGACACAGAGAGAGGTTCGAGCCTTCTTGGGCATTACATCGTACTGTAGACAATGGATACCGAATTTCTCACTACTAGCCAAACCCTTACTGGCACTACTCTGTAAAGACACGCCCAATCCTATGCCCTGGTCTGAGGATTGTCAGACGAGTTTCCACGAGTTGCGTGATGCATTGTGTTCGGCTCCTGTGTTGGGAAACCCCAACTACAGTAAGCCTTTTACATTATACGTCCATGAGAAGGAAGGTTGTGCATTATCAGTCCTAACACAACACTTTGGGGACAAACAGCGCCCATGCGCGTATTTTTCGGCAACTCTAGACCCTGTGGCTAAAGCCCTACCAAGTTGTCTGAGGGCTACCGCCGCAGCAGCTGTCTGCATTCGACAGTCCGCTGGATTAGTCATGAATAATACTCTGATCGTTATGGTCCCACATGCAGTAGACATTTTGCTAAACAGGAGAAGACACAACATCTCACTAGCGCTCGACTATCCAGTTACGAACTTACACTGTTAGCAAGTCACATCCAGGCTACTGGTAGTCCCACGATTCCAGAGAGTGAGGATGGGGGGCCGCTCTTTCAGAGTAGCGGCAGCCAAACTCTGGAACTCTCTGCCTATATCCTTGAGAAGCCTTGGAGATCTCTTATCTTTTAGAAAGGCTCTAAAAACTCATCTTTTTCCCAGGATAGGCTGAGCTACTGTTTTCCATTGAGTACGGGTCAAAGCGCCAGGATGCCCTTGGTGGTGACAGGTTGCGCTATACAAGTATGCCACAATACAATACAATACATAAAGAGGTGTGATACACTCAGCCCCGCTACGCTACTACCCATCCCGACAGTAACAGACGAGATTGATAAACATGACTGCTGCTTTAGGACAGAAGAAGAGACAAAAGGGAGAGTAGACTTACAGGACACTCCCCTTCCTGAATGCAATGATACTTTATGGGTTGATGGTTCATGTTTCAAGTTGCCAAATGGTGATACGACTGCAGCCTATGCCGTAACAACATTACACACCATTATAGAGACCGCGCGCATTTCCCACAATTCTGCACAAGCTGCAGAGCTAATTGCACTTACAAGAGCATGTGTGTTGGCGAAAGGAAAGCGAGTGAATGTGTACACTGACAGCCAATACGCCTTTGGTGTGGCTCACAGTTTTGGGAGATTGTGGCGTGAACGTGGATTCCTTACGTCACATGGTGCAAAGATACAGCATGGTCAGCTAGTTAATGAGCTCCTCGAGTCACTGACCTTGCCACTACAAGTTGCCATTATGAAATGCAGTGCACACAAAAAGATTCAAGACGATGTTGGCCGCGGGAATGCATTTGCAGACGAGGTTGCGAAAGAGACTGCAAGGAACACAATGAGTCGGATGTATGTTGTAGGTCCCGCTAGATGGATTACTGATGTGGGAATGTGTGAGGACACCATCGAAAGCGTGAAATCTATACAAGCCGAGGCAACTGAGAAAGAGGTGAATGAATGGAGAGAAAGTAAGGGTAGGTTAGATGCGAATGGTTGTTGGGTCGAATTGTCAGAACACCAGCGATGGCTATTACCTAACGCATATGTACTTGCAGTAGTAACAATGGCTCATGGATGTGCGCACATCAGTTCGAAAGGAATATGTAAGCTATTGGCCCCAGTATGGCAGAATAGCAATATCCCAAAATATGCAGAGAACGTGGTCAGAAAATGTATGGTGTGTTTGAAGCATAATCCCGGTAAGGGAACCCCAACTCCAGCTGGTCATTTTGCGCCTCCAACGTATCCGTTCGAGGTTTTGCAGCTCGATTTCATCCACATGGAGAGGTGCAACAATCTGAAGTATGTGCTCGTTGTTGTTTGCGCTTTTTCAAGGTGGGTGGAAGCATACCCCCTTAAGGACAATACCGCCTTGTCAACTGCCAACACCCTTGTCAAAGAATTCTTCCCTAGATTCGGCATGCCTAGAATGATCTGGAGTGATAATGGAAGTGAATTCGTAGGACGTGTGATGAGGAGAGTGTGTGAGTGTCTAGGCATACGCCAAAAGTTCCACGCTGCAAACCACCCCCAATCAGCTGGATTAGTGGAGTGCTACAATGGCACATTGAAACTCAAACTAGCCAAGGTCCAAGCCAGCACAGGTCTTAAATGGCCTGACGCCTTGCCTCTAGCACTCCTGTCGACCAGAATGACCGTCCATTCTAGATTAGGACTTAGCCCCCATGAAATAGTGTTTGGCCGCCCAGCCAACGTCTGGGGCGTGCCAAGGCCAAAGAAACTCAGCGAAATAGAACACCCCGTACTGCTTGACTATTTGTGCGAATTGACAACTAAATTGCGTGTTTTACACCAACAGGTTCACAGTTCCTCTCCGCCAGCCTCTGATGATCCAGGTCACTCCATCGAACCCGGCACTTGGGTTCTGGTGCGGAATTTTCGGCGCACAAACAACGAACAACCCAGGTGGACCGGACCGTACCTTGTGCTTCTTTCCACGAGATCAGCCGTTCGGGTGGAAGGAAAGAAAAGTTGGATACACGGGACCCACTGCAAACGGGTCCCTCTGCCCCTTCCATACGACCGGTGGGTCAACGAAGGAATTGCCGACTCCGAGACAGAATCCATACCTCGCTTCATCCCTTTCAGCGATGCACGCTTAAAAGAAACTGGTACCGAAAAGGAGAGTGATCATATTTTACAAGGACTTGTGCCACCGTCAATGCAGTTGGACACTTCAGAACCTAAGACATTGTTTGAAGACCACACCGTACCTGGGAAACAAAAATATAATCTAAGGTCAAGACAAAGAGACTAATAAAAAGCAAATTAATGTGATTTCCCTTCCCCCAAGAACTATTTTTGATTTTTCAGCTCTCTCACTCTCAGGAAACTTGCTCATTTTAGATTTTCGAACCGCCATCCGGTTCTGCTGCTAGGGTCGCGGTTGAAGTCTGGGGAGTGCAGCTGGGGACGTTTAGGTCAACGGTTCTGGTTGGTCCAAGGGAGTTACCCTGGACTGAACAGAGTGCCCTCCCTGGCAGAATCAATCTACCACCGCGGGCAGCAACTAGAGGATGGAGTTTCCTAGGGTAAAGAGACCTACCAGATTCACGAACATTGAAAGACAACTATGCACTGTACTGGCCAAAAGAAGGTTTTTGATAACATGTATTTTAATGTTGTGTAGCATAACGATGTTTTTGACTGGTTATACTCTATTCGTATTCCAAGTTACTTTTTCAAATGACACCCTGCCACCACCTCCTCCTACTATCTCTCCACACTACTTTCACCCTCTACCTGAACACGAGTCTGCCAGAAGACTCGAATTTGTAAACAACTCATTTATTCAACTCCTACACCAACACCAGTCCATAATGAACACATCGAACTGTTGGATATGTGGACTCATGCCACACACAACTGATAAGGGTATCCCATACTTCATCCTGCCATTCAGTTATTATGGTTCTCTGTGGGCTTTCCAGACCATGTTCCTGTTCGCCCTAGAACCATACCCAACCCGTTCCATTGAAAGCGATTCCAACAACAAGGCACTAGTGGCAGGGATAAGAAATATGAGTAGGGAGTTCGACTCATATCAAACGATCCCCAAAGATGAACTCACTCCATACAGTCGTTGGAACATAACTAAGAATGGGATTTCCCTGAGTAAGGGACAGACAGGAAAGAAATCCCGCCCAGTTTGGATAGTACCCCACCGAGGTCACTTATGTTTACAAGGTATCGGTAGGGATCCCAAAGCACAATTAGGAAAGAGCATATGCACGGAAACATATGTGTTCGCTTCCCGAACTTCCCCTATATTCTTAGCAGCCAAAGGCACGTATTTCGTCTGCCACGACCAAGCCTATACATGGTTGCCCCCTGACTTCTCGGGCACGTGTTTCATCTAATTTCTGCTGCCTCCCACCTACACGGCCAGAGCAGATTACCATCGGACAAGGACAGCTAGAGGTGTCGTGAGTAAAGACGACACCGCGAGTCAGGAATTTGCAGACTTCGCAAAGGGTTTTCTGCCATTTTGGGGGCCTATGGTGAACAGCAGGAATATTCGCCAGTTATCGAGGATAGTTGAATCCGCCGTGATTACAACGGCCGGAGCCCTTGACAACTTGACAACAGAGCTTCAGTCGGATCGACTTATGACCCTTCAGAACCGAGTTGCCCTAGATATCATACTCGCCGATCGTGGTGGTGTATGCAGAGTGATCCAATCTAGTTGCTGTATTTTCAACCCTGATAATGCACCGACAGTGTACCAGGCCATCTCCAAACTACACGAAATATCTGGTTCCCTTCACGTGGAAAAAGGAGATTGGTCCCTTCTAGGGTGGTTCTGGGGCCTGATCACTGCCTGGGGATGGAAAACACTGATCTTCGTTGGGATGATCTTAGCGCTTCTGTTTATGTTCTGCCTGTGTGTACAGTGCGCTCCTGCACTATGTGGCCTCTGTGCTACCCCATGTGTAAGGAAGCCTGTGTCAAGGGACGAATTGAGCAACAGAATGATGCTACAGCAACATCTCCACGAATTCATTAATACAGATTTGGACTCAGATTAACATGAGTTATTGCCTTATATGAGGGCAAAAGGAGGGTCTGTGGTTCTGAAAATCTGGACCCTACCGTCATCCCAGTATCGAGATCCAATACCCGTGCCACTAAATATCAACGTACCATGACGAATTTGGTGTCGACAGACCGATAATGATTAGGACATCATCCCTATACATTTGCATCATGATTGAGGGATGCCAACACCCCTAAATCGTAGTTTCCGTTCCGACTCCTCAGACTCCATTTTGTAAACGGCATCCATCTTATGTCTTGCCCTCATGATAAGTCAATTGAGTAAGGTCGAGCTTGATCTAAAAGGACACGTCCACCTCTCCCTGACTTCCCCCTGACCTGTCCCAACTGACTCCCTTGCCTCCAGCCAAACCTGTTTGGGCAGCTCCTCGCCCAGTGGCCGAATACGATAGCATCAATGCATAACATACCACAAACCATTCACCGCGTACAGACCATGTTTTCTACACACACACACACCTGTCCGCGTTCCTTGTTTATGGCCAGTTTTATGACTAGGAGGTGCCCTTCTTTATTGGGGTTTCATCGATATCTGATGTGAGTTCCGGGACTGGCTGGGTAATCTATCACGAACGGGACGTCCAAAATAAGGGCTTGCCTACATGACTTCGCTCTTTGTATTGTTGTAGAAATATGTGTACAGCCATATCATAAACTCAAGAATTCTTGCTTGCAGCTATTATTTCTGTATATAAGGAGAAGGCTTGTTCTGTAAAAACGAACAGTCTCCTGAGAACACACGATCCGCGTGGTCGTGCTTCTCGGACACATGTTACTTGGTAGCTGCCAATAAAACTTGATCTCTGACTGCGACTAGAAGACTCCGTGTTTCTGTGGTCCGGAACAAGGGAGAACTCAGAGGTCTTCGGGTGTTATTCCCTGGCACCACCGGGTTCTTAAAAACCCGGCACCTCACTTCCTGCTCTCTCTATTAAAATGGATTCCAAGAACCTTAGGTACATATCTAATTGGATACTGGGTCTCCTTATCAGTCCCTGTACAGTGCACCTTAGGTACCCAGGGCATAGGTGCACTCAGGGCATACCAGGGGCTGAAGCATGTATTATGCCACCCCTGGCTGGCCATCTAAAACTGACACAACTGGCTGCACGACAGCTGGGGCAAGGTGGTGTAAACACCCTTTGCTGTAGATATAGTATACCTATATCTAACCCTAAAAATGGACGCATATCCTCCTATCAGTCACTCCTATGGCAGGCCTTATCAATCCTGAAGGCAGAGTGCTTGGAATTATGTGAGATGGTGCTCTGGCATGAGCTGAGCCTGTCTTCAGCTTTTGGAACCAAGTCCTTTAGCTGTTTCCATGATAACGCTATACCATATACTCTTAAGTGCATTATCAACCTCGCGGTTAAATGCCAACTCTGGTATAACATTATCAAAACATGTCGAGTAAGGTGTCATACGAATTGGAATACTACCCCCTCGCCAATTCTGGCGACGGGGTAGCATTCCACCCTTCTAGAGGGGCACGACATGTATGTAACTGTGAACCCCGGTTAAAGTTAACTCGAGCCTTGGCATCACAAAATGGATGCTGCCACCACAGACACAAGTCTGACCTCCTGCTGCTGGGAGTCCTTCCAGCGAGGGCGGCTTGGACAAAGGGTTTCCTGCCTTGGGAGGTGCTAGCACCACCCCAGACAGGATTTTGTGTATTGGGGAGGATAGGCCTGAAAGGAATGAGACGTGCCTGGGGCACACAAGGTGCCCTGTGCATACACCGGTTCAAAGCAGTTGCTGGGGCACTCCAGCCCCAGCTCTGGCGGGAAACCGGACAAAGTATAGGGGGTGTAACCACCCCCCTTCCTGGTCCCACCCAGGGGAGGGACCTAGTCAGTAGTGCAGCCCCCTTTAGCAGGATAAAGGTAGGAGCTGGTCCCATTCCAAATTAGATTATCCTGAACAATTCTACAAGAAGAAACTCTGGACTTCGACGTTCTGCTCCACAGAAGACTGAAGAATCTCCCTTGTGGGCAAGGAGTGTCCACCCTGCAACTG
Organism: Lissotriton helveticus; assembly: GCF_964261635.1. NCBI lineage: Eukaryota > Metazoa > Chordata > Amphibia > Caudata > Salamandridae > Lissotriton > Lissotriton helveticus. The sequence continues at coordinate 1,060,428,712 of NC_136068.1, read as the reverse complement.
CAGGCACCATCAAGCGTCCAGCGGCTTCCCTTTGTCGTCTTCCTTCCAGGATCCAGACTTCAGAGCCCGACGAGACCCGGATTCCCTGACGTCTCCGACCTCTACCTACATCTGCAGCGCAGCTGAGATCTGTGGGTGCGACGAGACACGTGGGACCGGCCATCTTGAAAGAAACTGCACTTCGCTCCAGCATGACTCCCGAGGTAAACTCGACCAAGTGCTTTGGGGACTGAGAAGCCCCAGCCCCGAGCAGCCCCTGCACCGAAGATCAGCCCTCCAGCATCCACGAGATCTGCGTGGGGCCCTTCTGCTTGTTGCTGCTCGACGCGTTGTCTGGTCACTTGCCGGCTGGCTAGTGGCCTCCTAGACGACGAACCTTTGAATCTTTGCTGCTGGTCTGGTTGCTCCAGACTGGCCCTTGCTCCCTTCCAAAAGAGGGGCATGCCGGACTCTCCTAGTCTGCACCAGACGTCTTTTTCCACTCACCGCGTGGGTTGCCTTTGCCAAGGCCTGTTGACTCCAATCCCGTATCCGACACCGCCGACAGCGAGAGCCTGCGCTGGACAGCTCGTGCCTCCATCCTGGTCGTCGAAGACACCTCCTGGTCCACGTGGCTGCAGAGTCAAGCGTCCACTCTTCACCTGATCGCGACGACAGCACCTGGTTCCTTCCTGGTTCCACACCGGTCACTGGCTAGTGACTTTGAACACTGTCCCCTCTGCTTTCAGGTCCTCTTCTTCACCGATCCACCCTTGGATCGCACCGGACATCTTCCTCCTGGTCGCCTGCAGCATCTTTTCTTTCAGGCTCCATTGACTCCAACGCGAGAACCCGACACACTTTGGCACCTATGCACCCATAGACGTTGTTACGCATCTCGCGTGTGAGTTCACACTCTGCACACGCATTCCGTGGGCCTCCTATTACTTACCTAGGGTTAGTGTAGCGTGGTCCCATCGATTCTACAGCCACTGGACAGCTCCATTCCGTTTATCGACTCTCACATTCCACTTACTTAGTATATGGTTTGTCGTGCCCCTAGGGCACCATTGTAATTTTGTGCAACTTGTCGTATTTTTTGTAAGAGATTGTCATGTGCTTAGCCCTCTGACCTCATAAAGAGTTCAGAGGTGTTGTTATAAATAAATATACTGTTTATTTTCATAACAACCTGTGTGGTGTCCTTTCATCTGGTATTCAAGGGGTTATATTGTGGTAAAACGGCTGGCTTCACATGCCAAAAGAGTTTAGCCTAAGACTGCTTTGTCCATGCTACCATTAGGATAGCTGGTCTATAAGGTTGACTTACAACCAATCACCATATGGGTTGTTTGGACTGATACAAGGTGATCACTAGAACTAGTGAGCATCATATATCAGGCCAACTTCTCACAGGCAGTCCCTGTCCTAAGATTACACTGCAATAGCTTATCTCCATGTCTACCTTTGACCTTGAGCAGGGCGTGATCTAATATCTTCTTTTTGTAGCCTCTTTTAAGAAATCTCTCAAAAGCCTCTGCTAGACATTTATCAGCAGCTGATTCACAACTACAAATACGGCAGATTCGAATGAATTCGCCGTACGGGATGTTGTTAATAGTGTGTCTAGGATGGGAACTCTGGGCATGGAGAATATATTTACCCGCGGTGGACTTGCGGTGTAATCTAGTCTGCAAAATGCCAGCCTCAACATACATTTGGACGTCCAGAAATTCAGCTGAACTGCTGTTAATGGATGCCATAAATCTTAAATTAAGATCATTGGTGTTGATATCATTTACAAAAGCTGATGCTTCCTCATTGGACCCCTTCCAAATAATATAGACGTCATCAATGTAACGCCAGTAGTGGATTATATGTTTCCACCAGTGGCGATGGGCAGATCTAAGCACGTGCTCCTCCCACCAGCCAACATGCAAGCATGAATAGCTGGGGGAGAAGCACGAACCCATCGCCACCCCACGCAACTGCTGAAAAATTTAGTTTTGAAATAGGAAGAAATTAGATGTAAGGCAAATCTCTATTATCTCTATCAGCATTTTGTTGTGATCTCTTAAGGTGACATCTCGGCTGTCTAAAAAATATCCATTTGCCTTCATACCATGCTGATGGTTGATACTGGTATAGAGAGATTCTATATCCATAACAACCATTAAATAATCAGAACACCAATTCACATTTTTGATTTTGTTCAAAAAGTCAGTAGTGTCTTTGAGATAGGAAGGTAGAGATATAACATGGGGCTGGAGAAAGAAATCGACATATTTGGAGAGATTCTCATTCATGCTTACTTGCGCTGAGATAATTGGTCGACCAGGAACCGGAGTGACCAGCTTATGGACTTTCGGTAGAAAGTAGAGGATGAGAGTGATCGGATGTTCTAGGTTTAAAAATTTGGATTCCTCTTTGGTTAAAAGTCCATTGCTCTTCCAATGATGAATTTTCTTGCATGTCTTTTCTTCACACTTACGCATTTCATTTTTGGTAGATTTGATGTAACACGAAGAATCGGATAGATGTCTTTCAGATTCTGCTAGGTAGTCATTCCTAGACCATGGAACTGTATTACCACCTTTGTCCGAATTCTTATTGATTACATTATGGTTCTTCCAGAGTTTCTTAATAAGCTGGTGATATTGTTTGTTACTGTAGTTGATCCTTTTAGATTTGTGCATTACTGATCTGTTCAGGTTTTTTAGCTCTGTTATAATTCTATCGCTGAAAACATCCACAGCGTCCTTGGGCATCAGCGATAGTGGATTTAGGACGGAAAGGGTTAGGTGCAGATGCCTTTACGTTTGCAACTTGACTGACTGTCGGGCCAGCTTGCGAATCATCCTCAAAAGCCAGATCATAAAGATTTTGTAGATCTGGAATATCCTTGACTTGCATTGGCATAGTAAGCATTGCATTTGTCTGATGATCCGATTGGAGTTTTCTTTTTTTGAAAAGTATTCAATTGAAAATATTTCATAAGCTTAATTTTACGAATAAATTTGAATACATCAATTCGAGTCTGATTGTAAGAGAAACGATATTTGGGGCAAAAAGTGAGTCCAATGACAAGAGCTGCTCCTCAGCTTTAGACAGTGTGACATCAGTCAAATTGATAATAGTATTTTCCACTGCACAAGTTTTCTTCTCCAATTCCTCCTTGCATTGCTTCGCGAGGTACCTCTGTTTGTGTTTGGTCCTCCTGTTGCGCCTTCCTTTGTTAATTGATTCCCTTGCTTTTGTTGAGGTTTGCGGGGCGCAGGGAGTACCGCCGGTCCTCGCTCACAAAATTCAGTTCATCCACCAGCGAAAAACCCATCATTCCTACAGAACTAGGTAATGGCAATCCCGACCTGTATATATATAAACATCTCAAAAACTGATGCACTCCAGAGGACCCATTCTAAAAATTCTCTTTAGTTAACCCAATATCACAAGTACAACAAAAGCGCCAGCCAATGCGTAACGACCACTCTGTCCTGTTCTCTGTTTTTGGTCTCTCGTTGATGTTTCTATTTATAGGCTCTCCTCTCCATAATAAGGTATACTGGGAATGGAAGTTGCATACAACTGAAAGTTTTGTCCATTCACATACAGGGGCAAAAAGCAATAAATGATTTTGCAATATTTCAGTCCTCTAAATATGATTATGTATAATTTCAAAATAAAACTTCTTGTACAAATGGGTGTTGTAATTCACAGTAACCTTTTGAGTCTACAGTGTGGCATTCTGGGACTGGTAGTTTCATCTAGTATACGTATTTAATTTTTTATGGATGCAATTCAATCTGGGTCACAGTAATCCATTTGGTACCAATTTATAGCCTCTCAGTGAGGTTTTTTATCCAGAAGGTCTTTTTGTACGTAATCATATCTATCTAAAACTTTTTGAACAAATGGGTATTATAATTCACAGTGACCCGTTCAGTCCACACTGTGGCATTCGGAGACCCTATACCATGCCACTGATTTCCAAGTTCCTCTTTTGTGAGCTCTAATGTGGTTTAAAATTCACATTTATAATAGATCCAGATCTGCTGGCTCTTCAAAATGACAAGAAGCTGGATACGTCTCCTGCCATTGAAATTGACCCAACCTTCGGTACAGCATCTGCGGAGATGGCTTTTTTTCATGCCGTGCTTAAAAAAGCAGCTGGAGTGTTAGAACTTCCTCTTTCTGAGGTGGAATAATGGCCAAAATCTTGACTGATGATCTACAGTAAAATGCCATCACTGTGGAGCTCCTCCTACCTTTTAATACAGTAGTGGCTGGTAGGGAAAGGGCATGGCCGGGCAGGGGGGGTTGAAAAATATTTTTAAAAAACACTTACCTCTTCTGCCATTTCTCCTCATCGTCTCTCCACTTCTCTTCCTGACTCAGAGTCCAGAAGAAGCAGGAAGCACACAGGCTCCCCTAAGCAAAATCACAGTGCTGCATTGTGATTGGTCTGGGTGCCGTGGTTCGGTGCTCAGACGGGGACAGGCATCCTGTGCATGTTTTCCAACCAGGCTGTGTATTACAGCCCTGTGGAGAACATGCAAAGTGCACATGACTGTTTATCTGCCCAAGACGGCCGGCCAAACCGCCATGAGCACTTAAGTGTATGCACCACTCCTCCTCCCTGTGCAACCAGCCCAGCCCACCCTAACCCAGCCCTGCAGCTTCTAAACATAAAATGATAGTAACATTGTTATTTCATTTAATTTTTCCCTTTTCCACTGCACTGAGAGCAGGGGGGGCGATGCTCCTGTGCTTTAGCAGAAGAGGCACCCCTGTTTTAATAAAACCTATATTGATGCAGTTAAAGATCCATGGTCTAATGCATCATCATGCGTGGAGTCAGTGGCGTGGCCTGGTTGAGCAACAAGATGGTGGCTTGACTTGGTAGCTCCCAGGCGGCCGTGCTGATAGAGCTGCCCTGAGACATGCCGGTGTGGTGATCCGTGCCTCTGAGCGCAGCCTTGGTGTCCTGAAACACTCCTGCATGCGGGGAAAGATGTGAAAACGCCCTGGGACACCCGATGCGGCTGCATGGCGGTGGCGGCCTGACACAGCCCTCGGAGGCCCCACAACATGAGGGGTCGTGGTGCGAGCTTGAGGGTGGGGCCGCCATCACCGAGAGCAGCCGCGGGGATGAATTAAGCCCGGAGAGCAGCGGCCTATCAGGGCCACGGTCGTGAGGTGCCATCTCTTCACGGGTCCATCACTGAGAGGCCAAGCGTGGGACTCCTTCCCTTTTTATAGAACGTTTAGGCATATCTGATGACACGGGCACGGCGCATGGGCGGCGGCTCGGACTGATTGCTCGCTCTATGCCCCGGGGATCGCTTGGTGGAGACTAATGCGCCCCGGGGAGTGGCCGGCTCGCATGCTTCTTTCTATTGCCTCTGAATGGAATGCAGCGGAGGAGTGAGATGCATGACATCTGAAGGCAGGTCCGAGACAGGAGGAAGGTGGTCTCTTGCACTCATGGCGCAGCTGATGCACTATCCAGGAGGACATTCTTGCTGCCTGTACCCAGGCTCTTAATCAGCGTGGCGGTGGAATTGGTGTTGTCCCCCCAGTCTATTCCTCTTCATACTATTGACAGTCTGGAACACCTTGCATCCTACTGCGCTTTGACATGCAGCTGCCTAATATGGGTCTAGGAGACCCCAAACAACGGCAGCTCACCTTTGAGACTGCCAAGACCCCCAGAAAGGAGGGTGGAGAAGATGAGCCCCATGGTGACCCTCTTTGGCGCGCTGATCCCCCGGAGACTGGCAGTTCAACAATGGAGGGCGCTGCCGTAATCATGGCGGATCTGCGGGCCGGCTTCTTGGCCATAGATGACCGATTCAACGAATTGGGACAGCGGATGGATGGCATGCATGGCCGGCTGGAGCAGCACGAGCCCCGCATAGAAGCTGCAGAGAAGTGCATCTCGGATACTGAGGATTTGCAGGCCGCCATAGCCAAGCGTCTAGATTGAATGGAGTGCCTTCTGAAAACGACGGCGGTGGCAAAGACAGAGGACCTGAAGACGCAGTCACGCCGCAATAACCTGCAGATCGCTGGGGTCACCGAGACCACCAATACAGGCCCCATGGAGGCATATGTGGAACGGTTATCTCTTTGGCAGAGAATATTTTTCTACCCCTTTTGAGGTGGAACAGGCTCACAGATTCCAGGCCCCCAGATCAGCTCCTGGCGCACTCCGCGTCTTTTCATTATGCGATTACTTAACTATCACGACAGAGATGTTGCTCTACGCAAAGCCCTGGATCTGGAAAGCCTGCAGTATCAGGGAATGACACTCGCGCTCTACCCAGACTTCACACCAATGGTACAGGAGGCCCGCCGCAAATTTCAAGACATTAAATGGACCCTGCAAAATAAGGATGTCCGCTACGCCATGTTTTATACAGCTGTTAGAACTGTCAAGACTTCACAAGGACATCATCACTCAGTTTGCACTCTGAAGACAAGAGGTAGCCGGATTAGCAGTGAAGAGAGCACTCGGAATCTCAGTTGGACTTCAGCGGTTCACAAGCGGAACTCAAAGATGGCCGCCGACTCGGAGAACGAGTCGGTGGTCTAGTTGTTGATCACTATCCCAGGTGCGAAAGTCTTGGTGATGCGCTCGCGCTTATTCTGTGGCGCACTTCACCGAGGTTCTTGAGAGAGACAGTCGGTATTTGTAGAGCAAGAGAAATTCATAACTTGAGGTTTCGGTATCTTGCTACACGGTTATCAAATTCTGTATACCTTGAATCCAGTCGCACGAAAAGGTGAAGACTAATATCCAGGAGAAACGAGAGAAAATACTTACCAGTCCAGTCTTCGGAATACTCGAGCGGCAATCAGCAGCTTGCTAGTATCCTGAGGAGAAATTACGAAGAGAAAAGAAGATTCAGATAAGTGCACGCAAATTTGTGAGAAAAAGAGATATAGTACAGATAAATAAGTTCTGCGTTTACTTACCAAAGTCTGTGTGAGTGCTAAAGAGATTATTTACAGATATTAATGTTACCGAAGAAAACTTGAGAACATCTGAGAAATTTCGAAAGACAAAGAAAAGACAAGTCTTAAATAAACTAAGGTCTACGCAGTGATATTTCCACAAAAAGGTTGATATTTAAAAAGAGACAAGGCTATCTGAGAGGTAAGGTTAGAGAAGAGTTAGAGGTCAGGAAAAGAGACAGATAACTAAGGAATTTACAAGAAAGAATTAACCTAATTTATATTACAGGTCAAATCACAGATAACCTTCAGAAGCCTAAGAATAGAACACTAGACGATATTCGTATAACAGAAGAGTACCGCTAGTATCTGGATAAATAGGTGAGAGATAGTAAAGAGAGAGGTTAAAGGTAGAGTAGGAAGGAGCAGAGGAAGGAAGTAAATGTTTCTTGTCTTATGTGAATTAGGTCTTCCAAGATTGATTAGAAAAATCATCAAATAGTGGAAGAAGCAGAAAAGAACAGATCCAGAGCAGTCTCTTCTTCGTTTGTTATTTTATCCAATTCCCCTTTCCCCCTTTGGGGTACTTGAGGGCCAAGTTATATAACGGGCTCTGAGCATCCTAGGAGGGGAGTTGGGAAAAGAGCTACGCCTGTTCCTGTGCAAGTCGTGGTCAAGAAAACTTCAAGTCCAGGTTTGACAGAGTGAAGTGCCCACGTTATTTAATTGCATCCGAACAGGATGGCAGAAATAAATCTCCAGACCCTAGGAACTGTACTAGAGGCCATTCAAAAAGAGTTGATAGCAGTCAGAGAAGAAAATCAGAACTTAAAACAAGAAGTAGTGAAATCTAGGAAAGAAACTGCAGAATTGGTTCAGAGAGTAGGGCAACCATTTAGTATTGGGAGGGAAGGTTTGGGAACATCAGCAGAGTGCAAATAGATTGACCACGCAGGTAATCCACTCCTTATCCCCGGTAATCCCATTGGCCCCTCCCGAACAATTTAGTGGAGACCCCCCCGGAAGGCTCAAATATTTCTCACCCAGTGTTCCCTTCATTTTATGTGCCACCCTTCAATTTTTCCAGACGCACTTACTTACTTAAGTGGTGACGCAGCAGCATGGTCCAAGCCCCTGGTGTCGAGAGACGATCCAATCTTGCAAAATTACGATGAATTTAAGAAAGAGTTCCTCCAAATTTTTGACCGAAGGAGAATTTCGCAGGCTGTCGGCAATGAGCTATTGGAATTGAGGCAAGGCAATCGGGATCTAGTGGCCTACTTGGCCCAGTTTAATAAGCTGGTTGTGGAAACTAACTGGCCGGAAAGCAAGAGAGCTGCGGTTTTTTATCGCGGATTACGGGATGAATTGAAAGACGTACTGGCACAAATTCCAAACCGACCCACAGAAATCTCCGAATTAGTGGATCTGGTGCTTGAGATTGACTTTCGTCAGGGGGAACGAAAGGGTGAGAAGAGGAAGTACATTCGACCAGTTGTGCCCAGATTCGACCGAATTCTATCAGAATGGAGCAAGTCTGCAGAAGGACAACAAAAGTCAGAACCTATGCAGATAGGAACAATTTGTGGCCCACTTACTAAGGAAGAGAAAGAGAAGAGAAGAGTAGGAAATTTATGTATGTACTGTGGCTCGAATGGACGCTTCGTAAAAGGTTGCCCAAAGAAACCAAAAATTCCATTCAAACCGAAGGAAAACGAATGGCACCACCTGTTGGAGGAGTTGGACCGGTGGATGCTAATCAAGAATCGTCTCCAAAGGAACATCAGTCTTATTAGATCAGGTTAAAAGTGCGCGAATGTATACCAAACTGGACCTAAGAGGGGCCTATCATTTGATCCGAATGAAGGAAGGCGACGAATGGAAAACAGCCGTTAGGACAAAATTTGGTCAATTCGAATACCAGGTTATTCCTTATGGCTTGTGCAATGCGCCAGCCGCCTTTCAACACTTCATCAATGACATCCTGAGAGAATATATTGACCAATGTGCAATTGTCTATATCGACGATATTTTGATCTACTCTGAAGACACGCGCGAACACCAAGAGCAAGTAAAAGGGGTCTTGCAGAAACTCTGAGAGAATCGATTGTTTGTCAAGTTGGAAAAGTGTGCCTTCAACATATCCAAAGTGGAATTTCTGGGATTTGTTCTTTCCTCGACTGGAATGAATATGGACGAACGCAAGATCCAAGCTGTAGTGAACTGGAAATCCCCTACGAGCGTGAAGGAGATACAGAGCTTTAATGAACGAATGAGGAACTTGTATTGCGTATACTTAACCCCAAGGGGCATTAAGGCGCAAGGAGCACAGACAGACATAGAGAGTAAGAAAACAGATAATGCAGTTAGTAAGACTGAGAGAAGAGCCATGTCTTTAAAAGTTTACGGAAAATCCCCAAGGAGGTTTGGCTAGAAAGTTCGGGGGGGAGAGTGTTCCATAATTTCGGGGCCATAGTGGAAAAGGCTCTTCCTCCCCATTTCGCTTTTTTGAATCTGGGGACAGTAAGCAGATTTCTAGAGGGCGAGCGGAGGGTTCTATTAGGGGTGTAGGGACTGACAAGGGTCTTGATACCTTCGGGACCCGATCCAAACACAGCCCTGTGAGCCAGACAGATAATCTTGAAGGAAATCCTGGCATGTATAGGTAGCCAATGCAGGTCCTTCCTGGCCTGGGTTGCAGATGAAAACCTGGGTAGGTTTAAGACCATCCTGGCTGCGGCATTCTGAACCATCTGGAGGTGATGGAGAGATTTCTTGTTAATGCCACCATATAGCGCATTGCAATAGTCAATCCTGGAAGAGACCAGGGCAACTGTTGACTGTTTGCGGGCGTCGGGCGATAGATATGGGGCAATCTTTTTCAGCATCCGGATGGTATTACAGCAGGTGGATACAGTTCTATTGACCTGGAGGTCAAAGGAGAGAGCAGGGTCAATAAGAACTCCAAGATTCTTGGCCGAGCTGGTCGGGTGTGGGCAATCTCCCAAGGAGGAGGGCCACCAGTCCTTCGACCAGATGTCTTGGCTTCCTCCAAAGATTAAGACCTCCGTCTTCTCCCCATTTAATTTTAGATAGTTACGCACTATCCATTGCGAGACTGCCTCCATACATGTTCGAAATTTGAAGGCAGCATCTTTTATCGGTAGGGTGGAGGAGATGATAATCTGAGTATCGTCTGCGTATGACAATATTTGGTATCCAAAGGATCTTACTACTTCGGCAAGTGGGGTTACAAAGATGTTAAATAACAAGGGGCTCAATGCAGAGCCCTGAGGAACCCCACATTGCACGGCCAGGGAGGGAGACAGAAAGTTGCCAAGCTTTACTCTTTGCTGTCTCTGGTGGAGGAAGGAGGATAGGAGATTAAGGGCACTTCCTCCCACCCCTATCCCCTTCAGCCTGTCTACCAGGATTGAGGGGGACAGGGTGTCAAACGCAGCCGTAAGGTCAAGTAGCACCAATAGAGTGGCCTTTCCCCTGTCCACCTCAGATTGGATGTTATTGACCACGACAGTAAAGGCAGACTCGGTGCTCTGAGTAGCACGAAACCCATGTTGGGAGACGTCCAATAGGTTCATCCTTTCTAAGTAGATGGTCAAGTGACGATTAAGGTGGGCCTCGAGTATCTTGGCCGGGACAGGAAGGAAAGATATGGGCCGGAAGTTTTTTAGCACTTCAGGGTTCAGAGAGAGCTTTTTTAAAAGAGGCTTAACAACTGCCGTTTTCCATGGAGTAGGGAAGGTCCCCTCAGTACTGGCCCTATTCATAACCTCTAGAAGAGGAGGAAGGACCACCTCTCTACATGCCTTTAGGATTTTTAAGGGACAGGGGTCCAGAGGCGAGGATGATTTGGTGGCATCCAAAAGGCGATTGAGTTCATCCTGAGTCAGATGGGAAAGCTAGAAAAACTGGGAGTGGAACCTGGTTCAGGGGTCTTGTTATAGGAGGGGAGAGGGGAAGGAGGCCGGGATGCCCTTTTGGTGTCCTACTCCGAATTGAGGGTTTTAAGGGAGATATAAATGTCCGAGATTTTGGTGTGAAAGAAGCTCGCAATGTTATCGCAGAGCTCCTGCGACTCAGCAACGGAATTGATGATTTTAGGCGTCGACAGAGTGTCTATAATTTTGAAAAGCTCTCGCGACGATTTCAGCGAGGTGGTGATCTTGCTGAAGTAAATCTTTTTTTCCTCAACTATGGCCCTTTTGTATTCCCTTAGGGCTAGCTTATGTTGGCTCTTCCCCTGTGAGTCAGGGCAGGCATACCAGGCTCTTTCTTTTTGCCTACATTTCTGCCGAAGGAGTCTTAGGTGCTCAGAAAACCAGGGCGACAAGGGACTCTTCCTAGCCGAGTAGTGTTTATTAGGTGGTGCTAGAGTGTCCATTGCGTTAGATAGGGTATTCGACAGACTGAGAGATGCTTTGTTCGTGTCTGACTAAGAGAGGGAACTAATGTCTGCCATGAAAGGGGCAAGGGTGGTGTTAGAAACCTCGTTATATTTTCTCCGGATTTCCCATGGTTTCCTATTCACTTGGTCGGGGCCAAAGGGAGGCATGTTAAGATGGAATGGTACTGCCCTGTGATCGGACCAGGGCAGGGGAATCGGAGTTCCCGTCACCAGTCTGGCATCATTTGAGAAGATGCCATCTAGTGTATGTTCAGCGAGGTGGGTGGGGCCGTCAACCAGTTGACTCAGCCCACAAGTAGTTAGACCCTCTATCAAAGATTTAGTATCTTTGTCGTCATCTATCTCCAGATGAAAATTGAAATCACCAAGGAGGGTGAGATTAGGTCTACTAATAAAAGGCTCTAGCAGTGTAAGTAATTCGTGGGAGAAGGTAGTCCTAGGGCCTGGTGGCCTATAACAGAGGATACCTGCAAAAGAGGCTGAAGGAGCAAACTGTATAGTGAAGTACAGTGCCTCGCAGTTATCCGAGAAGGGCAAGAGGGGGTCAATACGACATGTAAAGCAGTCTTTACATAAAATACCCAGTCCCCCACCCCTGCGCCCAGCTCGATCCATTCTGGTTAGTGCGTAACCATCAGGAATGGCCTCAACTAGGTCGGGACCCGATGAGTCCGTACCCCAGGTCTCTGTTATAATGACCCAGGGAGGCTTCCTCTGTGCTACAAATTTGTTAAATGCTATCTTGTTTTTAACCAGAGACCTGGCATTGATAAGAAAACCTGCCTCATTTATCGGATGTTCTGAAATATTGGCTATCCCCGACCTGACCCAATGCCTTCTAGGATGTCTAGGGCAAACAGGTCTGGGTGGAGTACAACCACAGATATTAGTCAATATGTCCTCAGGACATATAGTATGATGGCATGCCATGGGGGAAGGTCTAAAGGCAAGCAGGGTAGAGAGTATACCAGACTCATACTTCACAAGGGAAGGTTAGAGTGGTCCGTCTCGACCGTCCAGAATCGCGGACTCAGCGCGGACGGGCGCAGACGGGCTTGACTCTGGCGAGACTCCGGCGTTGATCCGGCGCGTCCGCTGATCGCGTCCGCTGCGCGGAGGCATCGCCGTTTCTTTATATGTGCTTATCGACTAGAGCACTGCAGGAGTATCCTCCCACCCACCTAAGATGGCCGCCACTAGTTACAAAGTCCGTGTGCCTCAGCGCCTACATCGGCTGGGCACCAGTAATGCGTGAAAGTGAGCTAGTGATTGGGAATGCCGACTGGTCGATAGCTGGCAAGGAAAGTTTTAAACTTTCTAGCTACGTCTTTAATTTTACTCTTAAAAACACGACTAAGTTAAAAGCAGGTATTTAACTTTTTAAATCAAGCAAAACAAAGCATAGAAGTAAAATTAGCACACACCACACCGCCTCCTGGCTTCCGCCTCAGGAGGGAACAACATACAGCAAAGTTGCAAATTTCTATAGGAGATTTATTGATGATTTCTCCAAGAAAATTCTGCCCTAACCAAGCTATTACGTAAAGGAGTTAAATTTGAATGGACCAAAGAGGCGGAGGAGGACTTTAATCTGTTGAAAGAAAGTTTTACTTCAGTTCCAATATTACTGCACGCTGATCCGTCGGAACCATTTTACGTGGAGACCGATGCTTCCGACCAAGCCAAAGGAGGAGTCTTATCACAAAGACACAAGGAAACGGGCCAGCTACACCCTGTAGCCTACAGGTCAAGAAAATTGACTACAGCTGAGCAAAACTATACAATCACTGACAAAGAATTGCTGGCTATTAAAGATGCCTTCAATGAATGGCGCCATTATCTAATGGGAGCTCGACATCAAGTGACGGTTTTTACTGATCACAGAAATTTGAAGTTTCTGAAGTCGGCCAAAACCTTAACGCCAAGACAGCTCAGGTGGTCCCTGTATTTTGCGGAATATGATTTTGTTATCACTTACCGACCTGGAACTCAGAATGGAAAAGCCGACGCCCTGTCGAGAATTGATACCGATGATAAGAAATCCTTGGAGCGGAATCAAGTAATAATACCAGACTCAAGGATTATTTGTGCAACCACACCTGTTACCTTTGGAGAGCAGATTGCTCAGATAATGAGTCCAGATGAAATGCGAGAATGGGCTAAAGAAGAAGAAGGAAGAGAAGTCCAAAATGAACTACCTTATCACAAGGGAGCCTTGTACATACCAACCAAGATCTTGCAGAACTAAGTGTTACGAGAATGTCATGATAGTCTACTGGCCGGTCATAAAGGAGAATACAAAACAAAAGAATTGGTGAAAAGACATTATTGGTGGCCGCACATGACTGCTGACATCGAAAACTATGTGAAGACATGCGAAATCTGTGCTCGTGGAAAATCTGAACGGCAGGCACCAAAAGGGTTATTGCAACCCATTCCTACCCCTCCTGGTCCATGGCATACAGTCACAATGGATTTAATAGTAGATTTGCCAGCTAGTCAGGGTTATGACACGATTTGGGTCGTAGTGGACGCATTCACCAAGATGGCACATTTTATAGCCTTAAAAGGGGTGCCAACGTCTAAACAGTTAGCAATACATTTCAGCACCCAGATAGTCAGAGCTCATGGAATACCTAAGATTATCATATCAGATCGAGGTTCACAGTTTATGTCCCATTTCTGGAGGGCCTTCTTGAAAGGTTTGGGGATTGAGGCAAGATATTCCACCAGCTTTCACCCAGAAACAGACGGGCAGACCGAGAGGGTGAACCAAGAATTAGAACAGTACCTGCGGTTGTTTCAATTGGAGCAGGGTGGGAACTGGTCTGACTATTTGTGGACAGCAGAATTTGCATACAATAACGCTACAAACATTTCCACTGGGTATTCCCGGTTTACTTGAACTATGGCCCGCACCCAAATTCTACAGTGAGGAACACCAAACTCTCTGTCCCGGCAGTTAAGGATTTGGTCACCCATGTTAAAAAGATTCAACTAGATGCTTCTCAAAACCTAAAACAGGCTAAAAATAGATATAAAGTTCAAGCTGATAAAAAGAGAAGAGAAGGCCCTAGTTTAACAGAAGGTGATGAGGTCTGGTTGAGTACCAAGAACTTGAGGCTGAAAGGGAACAGAAAATTCCTCCCTAGATTTGTAGGTCCTTATCCAGTTGAGAAACAAATCAATCCAGTAACTTATCGTCTTAAATTGCCAGCCAAGATGAAAATCCATCCAGTGTTCCATGTTTCGCTATTAAAAAAGACTGCCTTGGGATTGCGAAAAAATTCACCACCAAAACCAATCCAGTTAGAGTCAGGAGTAGAGTTTGAGGTTAAGAAGATTTTGGACTCAAAACTAGTTAATGGAACCTTATACTACTTGGTGGACTGGAAGGGTTATGGTCCTGAGGAGCAATCTTGGGAAGTTGCTTCCGACGTTCATGCTCCCCGATTGGTGAAGTCTTTTCACAAACAATTTCCAACGAAGCCTTGAGAGGAAGGATCTCCTTTGTTGGGAGGTACTGTTAGAACTGTCAAGACTTCACAAGGACATCATCACTCAATTTGCACTCTGAAGACAAGAGGTAGCCGGATTGGCAGTGAAGAGAGCACTCGGAATCTCAGTTGGACTTCAGCGGTTCACAAGCGGAACTCAAAGATGGCCGCCGACTCGGAGAACGAGTCGCTGGTCTAGTTGTTGATCACTATCCCAGGTGCGAGAGTCTTGGTGATGCGCTCGGGCTTATTCTGTGGCGCACTTCACCGAGGTTCTTGAGAGAGACAGTCGGTATTTGTGGAGCAAGAGAAATTCATAACTTGAGGTTTTGGTATCTTGCTACACGGTTATCAAATTCTGTATACCTTGAATCCAGTCGCACGAAAAGGTGAAGACTAATATCCGGGAGAAACGAGAGAAAATACTTTCCAGTCTTCTGAATACTCGAGCGGCAATCGGCAGCTTGCTAGTATCCTGAGGAGAAATTACGAAGAGAAAAGAAGATTCAGATAAGTGCACGCAAATTTGTGAGAAAAAGAGATATAGTACAGATAAATAAGTTCTACGTTTACTTACCAAAGTCTGTGTGAGTGCTAAAGAGAGTATTTACAGATATTAATGTTAGCAAAGAAAACTTGAGAACATCTGAGAAATTTCGAAAGACAAAGAAAAGACAAGTCTTAAATAAACTAAGGTCTACGCAGTGATATTTCCACATAAAGATTGATATTTGAAAAGAGACAAGTCTATCTGAGAGGTAAGGTCAGAGAAGCGTTAGAGGTCAGGAAAAGAGACAGATAACTAAGGAATTTACAAGAAAGAATTAACCTAATTTATATTACAGGTCAAATCACAGATAACCTTCAGAAGACTAAGAATAGAACACTAGACGATATTCGTATAACAGAAGAGTAGGGCTAGTATCTGGATAAATAGGTAAGAGATAGTAAAGAGAGGGGTTAAAGGTAGAGTAAGAAGGAGCAGAGCAAGGAAGTAAATGTTTCTTGTCTTATGTGCATTAGGTCTTCCAAGATTGATTAGAAAATCATCAAATAGTGGAAGAATCAGAAAAGAACAGATCCAGAGCAGTCTCTTCTTCGTTTGTTATTTTATCCAATTCCCCTTTCCCCCTTTGGGGTACTTGAGGACCAAGTTATATAAAGGGCTCTGAGCATCCTAGGAGGGGAGTTGGGAAAAGAGCTTCTCCTGTTCCTGTGCAAGTCGTGGTCAAGAAAACTTCAAGTCCAGGTTTGACAACAGCACGCCTTCGGGTTCAGGTTAACAGTAAAACTGCTATCTTTGATACACCGGCAGAGGCAGCAAACTTTTGGAAATGCCACATAGCAGGCAGAGCGGCCTACCCAGGAAAGTAATGCTGCATGGCTTACGGATATGTAACTGTTACTGAGTCTCCCACTGGGCATCAAGAGGAACACTAGCTTGGGCATGGAATCAGGAACTCCCAAAAAGGTGGTGTGTCATGATGCTCTCCTCTCTCTCTCTTATCGGAGGCACATTTGTCATAATGTCACTTCACGAGGGCAGCCGCATGTGTATCTGAAAGAAACAGGTTAGTATTAGATTCCTTACCTTAGAATATCCCCAGGCGTCAGTCTGGATCCGGAAACTTTTGCGTAGCAGTACCCCTGCGCGTCGGTAGGCGTCGTCTGCAGGCGTCCCCTGCGGCTCCGCGTCGTCGGCGTCGTGCGCCGTGATGACGTCGCTGGAGTATATAGACGCCGCCTCCGCGCGCTGACGTCAGTTCTTCTTTTTTCCGCGCCAGTTAGCGCAGATCCGAAGAGCAGTACTCCGGTCTTTTGACCAAGTGTTTGTAAAACTAATTCTTTCTACGGTGCCGGTAGGATGCCTGGGTTTAAGAGTTGCGACGAGTGCGACCGCATGATGTCGGTCACCGACCACCATCGACTCTGCCTCCGGTGTCTGGGCGCGGACCACGACGTGGAGTCCTGCGTCGACTGTCGGGCCTTGACTGGAAAAGCTAGGCGGGAGCGGTCCCGCAAGCTTCTCGAGCTCCGGGTGTCGGCCCCGCGTCGAGAGCGGTCCCGGTCCGGTTGGAGGTCGAGCGAGCGGTCGAGGGAACGATCGCGGAGCCGCCATGGGCGCTCCGGGAGTCGCCACCATTCCTCCGGCTCGTCAGGTAAGCACAAGAAGTCGGGGCGTCGCCATCGCACCCCCGACTCCCCCCGACGCCCGCGTGATGCGGCCGGGGGCTCGGGTGACCCCACCCCCGCGGCCCCGCGTGGGTCGCCGACGCCGTCTACCCCATACCCGTCGGTCCCTGGGGAAGGCGCGTCGCGTGAGGAGATCGAGGCCTTCCTCATTGCTATGAGGGCGAGGTCTTCTCCGGCGGGGCCTTCGGCGCCTGCGGGCCCGTCGGTCCCGTCTGGGGGCCCGAGCGGTTCGGGTGCTCCTGCCCCGGCGCCGCCGGCGGCTCCGGCCCCGGCGCCGCTGGTTCCCTCTGGTTCGTCGCCGGCTGGTCTCCCGGCCTCTCCGGCGTCGGTTCCTGTGGGCCAACCCGTGGTACCGCCCCCGCGTGGTGCAGCGACTCCGCCGTCGGCTCCGGCCGGCGTCGGGTCCCCGACGCCGCGCGGCGCCACCCCCCTTTCCTCCCCGACTCCGGCCGACGCCGGATCCGACGCCGATGGGGCCCGTTGACCCCGATGTCTATATCGTCGACCCAGAATATGGGTATGATGAAGATGAGTATGGAGAGGGTTGGGAGGGGTCTGAGGACCCTCTATCCCGTGCCTGCCAGTATGATGTGGACTGGGTAGGTGATCTGGGTGATGCCAGTGGCCTGGACGAGTCGCCCAACCCTGGGTTTGTCTCTCCGTCCCCTGTGGCGTCTGAGGCAGGTGCTGCCTATTCGGTGGTCCTGATGAGGGCTGCCAAGGCCTTGCACCTTGAGCTCCCCGTCGCGAAGGTCAAACCGAACATTCTGACCGAAGTGTTTAAACCGCAGTCATGCCCCCAGGAGCCTCTGCTGCCGTTTAATGAGGCCCTGTCGGATGTCCTTTTGGGCACCTGGTCCAGGCCCGCTTCTGGTGCGCCGGTTGACCGGAATGTCGCGAGGCGTCACCGTCCATGCTCGGACGACCCTGCCTTTTTATCCACCCATCCCTCCCCGGAGAGTCTGGTGATCCAGGCCTCCACTTCGCAGTCCGCATTTCCGTCGGCTCCGCCCGATAGGGAATCAAAGCGGTATGACCAATTTGGTAAAAAGGTCTTTTCCTCTTTGAGCGCTGGACTGCGGTCTTGTAATACCGCGTGCCTCTTGGGCCGCTACACCCACTCCCTGTGGGATACGGTCGAGGAGTGTCTGCCGCAATGTCCCCAGGAGGTGCGGGACAAGCTCACACGGGCCTTAGTTGAAGGCCGGGATGCGGCGCGGTACTCGATCCGTTGTGGTCTCGACACGACCGACTCGCTGGGACGGGCGATGTCCACAACGGTGGCGATTCGTCGCCATGCTTGGCTGAGATCTGCCAACTTCTCGCCAGACGTCCAAAATTCACTCATGGACATGCCATTTGATGGCAGTCGCCTGTTTGGTGACAAAGCGGACCACGCGCTGGAGCGCTTCAAGGACTCCAGGGTCACGGCCAAGTCCTTGGGTCTTTCGACCCAGCGCCAGCAGACGGGTTCGTTTCGGCCCTTTCGTGGCCAAGGGAGGGGAGGTCCCACACGTGCTGCCAGCCACGCGACGCAGAACGCTCCCCAGCGCGGTGGCGGCCGTGGTTTCCGCCGTGGTGGCGGTAGAGGCCAGCGGCGTGGTCAGTCCACGCCTCCCTCCGCTGCTGCATCCAAGCCTTCCTAGTCCGAGCTTTCGGGCTCACGTGACGCCAGTGGGTGGCAGGGTTCGCCATCACCACTCCCGCTGGCGCGCGATAACATCGGACAGGTGGGTGCTGCAGCTTGTCCGAAGGGGCTATGCCCTCCCCTTCGAGTCCACTCCTCCAGCCATGCCACCGCAGAACCACCGTGTGTCGGGGGACCACTTGACACTTCTGCAGGAGGAAGTTACGGCCCTCTTGGCCAAGGGGGCCATCGAGCGCATTCCTGGGCCAGAAGTAGGGTGTGGTTGCTACTCCCACTACTTTCTGGTACCCAAGAAGGACAAGGGAGGCCTGCGTCCTATCTTGGATCTACGGAACGTCAACGGCTTCCTCCGGAAGGAGAAGTTCAAGATGTTTACTTTGGCTCAGGTCTTGGCTGCTCTAGACCCACAAGACTGGATGGTAGCGTTGGACTTGCAGGATGCGTATTTTCACATCCCCGTCCTGCCGGCCCACCGGCGTTACCTGCGGTTCACGGTAGGCCACGAGCACTTTCAGTTTATCGTGCTCCCATTCGGCCTTACCAGCGCCCCACGGGTGTTCACGAAAGTGATGGCGGTGGTCGCAGCTCATCTGCGCCGGTTAGGGGTTTCAGTCTTCCCCTACCTCGACGACTGGCTGTTGAAGGCGGGCTCGCCCCAGACAGTCGTCCACCACCTTCAGATGACGGCAGACCTCCTGCACGAGCTGGGGTTTTCCATCAATGTGCCGAAATCACACCTGTGTCCCTCTCAAAAGCTCCTTTTCATCGGAGCGGTTCTCGACTCGGCGCAGTTTCGGGTTTATCCTCCGGAACGGCGGGTCCGGGATATTCAGGCTCTGATTCCCATCTTTCAGCCGTTATCCCGGGTTTCGGTCAGGTTGACGCTGCGGCTTCTGGGGCTGATGGCCTCCTGCATCCTTCTGGTGCATCACGCCAGATGGCGGATGCGGGCTCTGCAGTGGGTCCTGAAGTTTCAGTGGGCCCAGCATCAGGGCAACCTATCCGACCATGTCCTGATCTCGGAGGGCACTGCGAGACAGTTGCAGTGGTGGCTTACGGACCGCGATTGGGTCAGGGGCAGATCCCTCTCCCTTTCCCAACCGGAGCACGTGGTTGTGACGGACGCGTCCCTCCAAGGCTGGGGTGGCCACTTGGGAGAGGCGGAGATCAGAGGCCTCTGGTCTCCGGCGGAATCCCGGCTCCATATCAACATGTTGGAGCTGCGGGCGATTCGCCTAGCACTGAAGGCATTCCTCCCCTTTGTCAACGGGAGTGTGGTGCAGGTGTTCACGGACAACACCACCGCCATGTGGTACTGCAACAAACAGGGCGGTGTGGGGTCGTGGACCCTTTGCCAGGAGGCTCTGCGCCTCTGGCAATGGCTGGAACGTCAGGGCGTGACTCTGACGGTTCAACACCTGGCAGGTTCTCTGAACGCCAGGGCGGACGAACTCAGCCGTCGGTGCTCGGTGGATCACGAATGGCGTCTGAACTCGGATGTGGCGAGAGGCCTCTTTCAGCAATGGGGAGAGCCTTGGTTAGATCTATTCGCCACAGAAGAGAACGCGCAATGTCATCAGTTCTGCGCGTTGGAGTTTCCAAGACGGCACTCGCTCGGCGACGCCTTTCGGCGCGAGTGGAGTTGCGGTCTGTTGTACGCCTTTCCGCCTATACCACTTCTGCCCAGAGTGCTGAAGAAGATCAGGCGCGACCGGGCCCAAGTTATCCTTGTGGCTCCGGACTGGGCTCGAAGGTACTGGTATCCCGAGCTACTCAGCATGACAGTCGGTCCCTCGATCCGCCTGCCCCTTCAGGAGGACCTTCTGTCGCAGCAGCAGGGGACGGTCCTCCACCCGAACCTGTCCAGTCTCCACCTCCATGCGTGGAGATTGAGCGGCGACAGTTGAGGCCATTTGACTTGCCTCCTGAAGTCTGTGATGTCATTCTGGCAGCCAGGCGTCCCTCCACAAAGTCGGTATACGCCTGCCGGTGGAACAGATTTGTGGCATGGTGCACAGCAAAGGCTGTGGATCCCCTTTCTGCCCCTCTGTCTGAGGTTCTCCTCTTCCTCCTTTCCCTTGCCCAGCAGGGCTCTGCTCTGGGCACTATCAAGGGCTATCTTTCTGCCCTTTCCGCCTTCTTGAGGCTACCTGATCAGCCATCTTTGTTCAAGTCCCCTATTGTGTTAAGATTCTTGAAGGGCATCACGCACATGTATCCTCCAACTCCGTTCGTGATGCCTCAGTGGGACTTGAACCTGGTTTTGACTTTCCTGATGTGCGCTCCCTTTGAGCCCCTTCATTCCTGTCCTCTCCGTCTTCTCACCTTAAAGACGGCCTTCCTGGTAGCCATCACCTCTGCCAGGAGAGTGAGTGAGCTCCAGGCTCTTTCTATTCAACCTCCTTTCTCGTCTGTTCATCCTGATAAGGTGGTTCTTCGGACTAGACCTTCTTTCCTGCCCAAGGTAGTCTCTGCTTTTCACATTGGGCAGTCCATCACCTTGCCCTCCTTCTTCCCGCCTCCGCATCCTTCAAAGGATGAAGAGCGGCTCCATCGTCTGGACCCAAAACGTGCGCTTTCATTCTATATGGATCGCACACGCCAGTTCCGGGTGGATGACCAACTGTTTGTTGGCTACGTGGGTGAGAAGAAGGGAAGGGCGGTACAGAAACGGACCATCTCTCGGTGGGTCGTCCTGTGCATCAAAGCATGCTACTCTTTGGCTCGGAAGGAGCCTCCTGTTGGGCTGAGGGCCCATTCCACTCGGGCCACGGCGGCTACTACTGCCCTGGGCCGGGGAGTCCCTTTGCGGGACATTTGCCAGGCGGCCACGTGGGCCTCGCTGCACACCTTTGCGAGGCACTACTGCCTGGACAGTCAAGTCCGGAGGGATGGCTTCTTTGGCCGTTCGGTCCTCCAGGACTTTCTGGTGTAGGTTGTATTGGTTCGCAGACCCACCACCGGGGTTGGTATTGCTGGGGTATCTATTCTAAGGTAAGGAATCTAATACTAACCTGTTTCTTTCAGATGAACAAGTTACTTACCTTCGGTAACGATATATCTGTAAGAAACAGTAGTTAGTATTAGATTCCTTACCGCCCCTCCCATCCTCCCCGTTCTGCGAACTGATACCTAGGGTTAAGGACATCCCTTTCAGGGCCCTAGTTTTCAAATGGCACCAGTGTTGGTTCTCACATGGCTCTGCGTGTTCTGGCGCGGAATAGCTGTGTGCAAAGAACTGACGTCAGCGCGCGGAGGCGGCGTCTATATACTCCAGCGACGTCATCACGGCGCACGACGCCGACGACGCGGAGCCGCAGGGGACGCCTGCAGACGACGCCTACCGACGCGCAGGGGTACTGCTACGCAAAAGTTTCCGGATCCAGACTGACGCCTGGGGATATTCTAAGGTAAGGAATCTAATACTAACTACTGTTTCTTACAGATATATCGTTACCGAAGGTAAGTAACTTGTTCATTATGTCTTAATGTTATCATATTACGTGGCTTGCTTAGGGCGCTGCTACACCCCCAGGAGATCTCCTACTATTCCCATTTAGTGTGGGGCTGTTTTATTTCTTTATTCTTTCTGTTAGCTCAAATTTGTAGGGATTCACTAGATAAAGGTTGGGTGGATATCCGAAGTCGGAGGGGGTGGGGGCAGGGGGTTAAGGTTAAGTAAATTTTGTTTTGTTTTGTATTTGCAGGCAATAAAGGATCACAACGGTCGGCTAACCAAATGCGGTCATAATCACGAACCAGACGGCATACTAGTGCACCTGCTGTAGTGGGGCCGTGGGGGTGTGGGGCGGGTCGGGGAACCTGAGCTGCGATGTGTAACATGGTATGCTCGAGGACTGTCTAACCCATGTAAGGGACGACAGGTGCTTGCCTACCTAACCAGACACAGGATACATGTGGCATTATTGCAAGAGACCCATTATGCCCTGAAATTAGATAACAGATTTGCTGCTGCCTGGGGCGGTAATCGAGGCTTCACCAATTATAGGACTTATTCCAGTGGGGTTTGCGTCTTGATCCATAAGTCACTCCCCTTCACGACCCAGACTGTGATTAGAGACCCAGAGGGTCGCTACTTACTGGTGGCGGGGGCAATAGGTGCGTAGCGACTAATTATTATTAATGTATACACACATAATGTGGACACCCGGGTTTTCTTTTTTGCTTACATATAGACACACATCACTGGTATTCCAAATGAGTCTATTATATTTGGGGGAGACATCAATCTCACATTACAACCCGAGTCTGACACCATGGGTACTGGGCACAACACTAAACCTTGCTCCTTGAGAGAACTTGAGGCACTGCTACATACACACCTTTTGGCGGACACCTGGCAGCATCTATATCCATCGGCTCAGGGTTATTAATTTTACTCTGCAACACATGACAGCTGGTCCCGTATTGACCAACGGTATGTTACCCCTGATCTGATCCTCAACCTGCAGGAAGTGGATCACTTATCGCGCACTCTCTCAGATAACTCGCTTGTGCTGCTGGCGTTCGCTCTACCCACTGTCATGCGTACCTCCAGGAACTGGCGCTTCCCAGCTGAAGCATTACCAGATGCCATCTTTAAGGGAGAGGTGCAGGACGCGATTGTTCAGTACTTTTAGATCAATGCTGGCTCAGTACCCTGCTATGCCACCCTGTGGGATGCCTTTAAGGAGTATATCAGGGGCATCTGTATGGCCAAGCAGGCTGGGGTGCTCCATACGATTCTGCGGGATCATAATGTTACTGAGCGGGAGCTATGTGATCTAGACGCTCGGTTGTTCACGGGTGCGCCCCCTCACCTTTGCAACAATGTGCTAAATTATTGGGAGAATTTCTGGAATTGCCACATCGAGAGACAGCATATTTGGGAAAATACGGGTGTATGAGGAGGGAGAGCAACCGGGACGCACGCTGGCGTGTTTACTTGCCCGAGGCACCAAGTTGCATTTATTACACAGCTCCAGGTTGCGGACAGCACTCCCGTCACGGATGGTGCTGTTATACAGTACAGCTTCTTGTCCTATTACACGTATCTATACCACGTGTTCGCCACTTACGGGCAAGGCACTGATAGATTACTTAAATGAAATAGCGATGTTGTGGATTGAGAAGTCACATCAACAGTTTCTCGCCTTGCCTATTGGTGCGGGTGAGATTATAGAGGCCATACATAGCCTGGATGGTTCACGAGCCCCCGGTATGGACGACTTCACTGGTATGTTTTACAAAGCTTATAAAATACAACTTGTACCACAACTATTGGGGGTTTATGCTGAGGCGTTGGGAGTCGGGCGAGCTGCCTCTGACTATGCGTGAGGCGATTGTAACACTGCTTCTTAAGCCGGGCAAGCCATCTGATAGCTGTGCCTCTTATTGACCACTGTCACTTTTAAATCAGGACTACAAAATGCTAGCTAAAGTGCTGGCCACGCGGATATTGCTTATTATAGGTCAGATCATATCCCCATTTCAGTCGGGATTCATGCCGAATCGGTCGACCTCCGTAAACTTAGGCACATTGTTTGCAGTCATCAATCAGATCAACCTAGCGCTTCCTGCTGTGGCGATATTATCAGATGCTGAAAAGGCATTGGATTCTTTATAGTGGGATTTCTTGGAAGCAGCGCTTAGTAAACTTGGCTACCCCAAAATTTTCGCTCATTAGTTTGCCTTCTATATACTAACCCGGTTGCCCAGCTTCAAATAAACAAAGTGAAGTCCAATAAGTTTGCATTGTTGCGGGGCACCCGACAGGGCTGCCCACTTTCTCCTCTGCTTTTTATTATTGCGATGGATCCGCTGGTGTGGCACCTACAAGAACGGCACCTCCAGCACGGAATAGGGTTCCATCGGGGACCTCACCTGGCGTCCTTATATGTGGACAATATCCTTTTGTTTATTCATGAGCCAGCTATGAATCTCTCACCAATTATGAGGGAAGTGGTGCGGTTTCGTGTTTTCTCTGGGCTGGTCATCAATTGGAATAAATCTGAAATATTCCCCCTGATGGATGCCACCTCACCATTCACGTTGGATTTACCACTACGCGGGTGCGACGATCCTCCCAGATACATCGGGTTAACTATACACCACCCTGCCTCGGAGGTTGTCCGGCTTAATTATGGATCAGCCATTGATCACCTCTCTGGGAAAATAGACCGCTGGATCACACTGCCGTTATTGATGGCCGGTCGCTTTACACTTATTAAGATGGTTGTGCTACCCTGGTTTCTGTATTTGTTTAAATACCCCCATTTCACTCACAGTTTCTTTCTTTCGCACTCTTAGGGGGATGCTGACGCGATTTGGGATGGGCACTGGTGGGTTGACAGACACTTATTTAACCCTTTGAAAGAGGAGAGTTTGGAGTACCCAACTTTACTTGTATTATTTGGTGGTGCAGGTGCAGTATGCTTATTTTTGGTATCACCCGGACGCACGCCTAAAATTCCTAAAGCCGTAGCATACACAGGCCCGTCCCATTCCACTCTCAACTATCCTCCCTCTTGGGCTTAGGAGAACACCGGCTGAGATCCATACACTACAAACCACTAGTTGGGCATGGGGATGGCTGCGCAGATACCTGGCGGCTGATTGCCTATGTTCCCTGCATTTGCCGGTTCTGAATAATCCATGGATACCTCCCATGACTGAAACACTGACACAATGCACGCTTACTCAGTGTCAGATACAAAACATGGGGGGTATGTTCAGTGACGGTCATTTGCGCATAGTGGCGGATCTGACATGTGATCGGGACATAACCACACTAGACTGTGCACAGAACTCGAATAGCACTGAATGCACGCTGCGACCTTCGACAGAGGAACCTCCTGAGCTTCCGACGCTCACAACCATTATTACTGCACTTGATAGTGCACACTTAGGGGCAGATTACGATGGCGGGCGGACTGAGTCCACCGGCCATCGTATCGGTGTTTGGGACTCCCCGCCAGACATGTGGCGTTCCCACCACTGCTATTAGGATGCGCCCGCCATACTGGCGGGTGCATCCATGGCTTTTAACATTGTGGGCAGTGCTGCTGGCTGCAGCACCGTACACAATGTTAAAACTGCTTGCACTGCATTTCCCTGCACTACCTGGCAGGCACCAAGCGGTGCCTGCCACTTGGTGCATGGAAATGCAGGGGGGTACCATGGGTGCCCCCTAGGGCAGCAACCCCCCCAAACCCAATCCCCGCCAGACTTTCCATGGCGGCATTGCCACCATGGATAGGCCTTTCTAAACTCACATCCTGGTTTGGTGGACGGTGCCTGCTAGGCATCGCCACTATTTCAGGGGGCCTGAACCGTCCGCCAGGCAACCGGTGCGATTGCCTTTGGCTGTGACGAGGCGGACTGACTTTGCATCTGCCGCTGTACCCACTGCCATCCTAATTTGGCGGTGGGTGATAGGCTTGGTGATGGCAGAAGGACCGCCGGTACGGCGGTGGTGGTCCTTCCGCCATCATAATGACCCCTTAGTCTCCAGACTATATCATCAGGCACAGGCACTCCGACCATTGAGGGTTGATGGCGCTTGTGCGGCTAGGAAGGGAGACCTAGCACAGTCCATGACAGATAATATGTGGGCCTATTGTTATGAACAAACACGCTTAGTGTCAAATAACTATAAACATAAACTTCTGCACTTTAATTACTCACATAGAATGTACGTCACACCTGTGTTGTTCGCAAAAATGGATCGCACGAGGCCAGATACCTGCCAGAGATGTACAAAGGCACATGCTGACTTTATTCACTTGGTGTGGAACTGCCATGCTGTTCTGGCAATCTGAGAGGTAGTGTTTGGGCGTCTAGAACAAATGGTCGAGACGGAACTCCTCCATACACCCTTGCTGGATTTGCTGGGGAATGTTCTCCCTTTGAGTCTGGGGATTGGGGTGGAGT
Source organism: Lissotriton helveticus (assembly GCF_964261635.1). NCBI lineage: Eukaryota > Metazoa > Chordata > Amphibia > Caudata > Salamandridae > Lissotriton > Lissotriton helveticus. The sequence continues at coordinate 1,060,402,080 of NC_136068.1, read as the reverse complement.
GGGGTGGAGTTGCACTGGCGCTGGTGGGGCCGTGGCTGAGGGATTTGCTGTACTGCGATACTACTAGCAATGTATATGCGTCTTTGCTGCCTCTCACTTTCCACCCCAAAAATATCTGGCAACTACTCCGTTCTTATTTGTTACTACACCCTGAACTCACTGACTAAAATGTATTCTATGTAGACATGATTGATGGATTAGCCGACTGATGCTGTTGCTCAAGACTGCTAGAATGTCGTTGATGCTTGAGCCTGTGATGTTGTTTTATTGTTGATGACTATGGAGCTAATGCTGCTATGCAAGACCTTTCTTTCTAGCTGTTAACAATTGGTTCATATGCTCCGCATTGTATGTATAATGATAAGTAAAAAAAAATAATAATAATCATGCGTGGGGTCAACCGGACTATAGCACAACCCTATATACCAGCCCCTATACACCCTACCTTCTGATCCCTGCATCTCTCATCAGACATTTTGGCGGTTCAAGCCTCCCCTACTTCCCTACTCACCCTTTGACCAAAAGTCGAAAAATTTGAAGGTGTGGACGAGAAGACACTTTTTACAGGCAGCCTAGCGTTGCATTCAATAAATTACTTTTGGGATACTACTGAGTTTTTGTGACACGCCCTTGTGTGTCACTCAGTTGCACAGCCTGAACAGAGAAACTCTTTTCTCTCAACAAACAAAATTCGTCGTGTAATCCATTAATTCCATGTCTGAGTTTATTTATAATTCAAAATGCAGCCAGTTTTAGTCACTTCACTCTAAAGGTTGCGTTAATTCACATTTTCACAGTTTTAAATGCCATTTGCATGGCCTCCGGGCCTTATCAGTGGCACGTTTGAATTAACATTTCATCCTTCGTGGCCCCATGTTTTAAACCCAATGCATTTCGGGCTTCTCTAGCCCGTCGTCAGGGGTAACTGCAACAAAAAATAGGACACATACATATTCTATTCCATTTTCACTGGAACTGCCTTGCTTGTTTATCATTTATACTCAACGAGAACATGCTATTTAAAGAATAATTATCACTGTGTCAATCCGTGACAAACTTCGCCCCTGTTCCTTAAGTTATCGTGTCGAACTGAAAATCAATCACTTCCCCATGCCTTCTACAAACATGTGTTCATCAATACTATTACAACACCACTTTGTACTTTCTCCCTCTTATTGTTAACCAAATCTTATAATTAAGATCACCACTGCGTAACCCACTCCTTGAACTTAATACCTTATATTGATTGAGAAATGTGAACGACTGCCTGGTAATCTCCTCCGTGTGCGTCCTAGCACCCTTGCTCCTTGTTTCTTTGCCTCAGCGATCTCGTCTGAAATTCCTCACGTGCAAACCATCTATTTCAAACTACCCTAAAATTACCAAAAAAATGAGTACCATATCAGGTGACCAAGTGCCGGTTCAACCAAGAGCCTTAAGGGAGTATAAACCCCACATTTCACCTGAATAATTCACTGCCATTCCTCAAAACATTAGTCTCTAATTTGACCCACCCACCAGTGAACTCCCAACAACCACACCTCTCCCCTAATGTTTAATAAAAAATTAAATGTATAGCCGCGTATTTACACAGTGCCATTAACACTTTACATGAAAGGTCCCAAATTTGAGTACACATGTATTCATTGTCCACCATAAAATATAAGTTAGTTCCATTGCCGCATTTGATTCCATCTCGCACCACATCCTGCTAGCCAGATTGAGACCTTGTGGCATATCTGATTCCGCTTTGGCTTGAATTACATCATTCCTGTCAAATAGGAACCAGTTGATCTTGTTGGGATCTTTTCTTTCACCAGCACGTACCGTTGCTACTGGGGTCCCACAGGGAGCCTCGCTCAGTCCACTTTTATTTAACATTTATATGGCCCCTCTTGTCTCGCTGATTTCGCCTTATGGGATCGAAATTACATCTTATGCTGATGATACTCAGTTCACTTTGTCATTGGATAAGAATTCTACTGATGCTGAAGAAAAGTTCAAATCTTGTTTTACAGCAGTGATAAAATGGATGAAAGATAATAATTTCTGCAGTAACACTGACAATACGGAAATTTTACCTATCAGGAAGAACAACTCCTTCCAACCAAAAGATTGGTGGCCAGATAATCAACGGTGGGGGTTGCAAAAAATCTGGGTGTCTGGTTCGACTCTTCCCTTTCCTTTAAACCCCATGTATTGAAGGTAACTGGGACTTGTTTTGGCGTTATAAAATCTCTGGGAAACTTCTTCAATCTGATTCCGCTGGCCTCCAAGAAAACAGTGGCTGTGGCTCTCATCTTATCGCGGCTTGACTACTGTAATAGTCTCCTCGCAGGGATTAATAAAACCACCCTGAGGAGACTACAGTTAGTACAGCATGCTGCAGCTAGACTGGTCCTGGGCTTCCACGTAGAGCGTCAGTCTCGGCCACCTTGAAGACCCTTCATTGGCTCCCAGTGTATAAAATAATTTTGTTTAAACTACTATTGACGACCTTCAGAGCTCACCACCATTTGGGCCCGATATATCTCTCAGCAAGATTCAGACCATATACCACTGCACTACACTGAGATCTAGTGATGCAGGATTACTCAGAGTGCCGGGCTTCAAATTGGTAACCAGAGGTGGGAAATCAGACATGGTATTGGGAGCCAAGGCCTGGAATCGCATGCCTAAGGAACTCAGAGCAATGGAACAGAAGGGGCAGTTTAGAAAGGCTTTAAAGACATGGATCTTTGGAATATCTGATGCCTGCTGCCTGGTTGTAGTTTAGATCTTATTCTATGCAATTGATCCTTGTCATTTATAGCGCCGTTAGGAGTGACAGATGCGCTATATAAGATCTACTTTTCATTTAATTTCATTGGTGTAGTTCGTGCATAACGACATGGGCTCCATTCTGGAGACTCAATGTACTTTTGCTGCCTTTGAAATGCTACTCCATTTTTTCAATTTTTACTCTATTGTTTACAATTTTTTCTTTCGGGGGCAAACTACCATCGGGACATATTATAAAATACACTGAGCATAGTCGTTGAATACACACCTCATTACGTATATGCTATTTCTGGCTCATTTTAGTTATGTTGTGGCGTGTTAACTGAGGCGTGGTCTGTCCCAAAAATCACAAATAGATTAGACAGAATGTATGTGACAGGTCCTTGTGTGTCACTCAGTTGTACAGCCTGAACAGAGAAACTCTTTCCTCCCAACAAACAAAATTTGTGGTGTAATCCATTTATTCCATGTCTTAGTTTATTTCACTTCACTCCAAAGGTTGCGTTAATTCACATTTTCACTGTTTTAAATGCCATTTGCATGCCCTCCTTGCCTTATCAGTGTCACGTTTGAATTAACATGTCATCCTCCTTGGCCCCATGTTTTAAACCCAATGCATTTCGGCTTCTCTATCCCTGTGTAAGGGGTAACTGCAACAAAAAATAGGACACATAAATATTCTATTTGATTTTCACTGGAACTGCCTTACTTGTTTCTCATTTATACTCAACGAGAACATGCTATTTAAAGAATAATTATCACTGTGTCAATCCGTGACAAACTTCGCCCCTGTTCCTTAAGTTACCGTGCCGAACTGAAAATCACATCCCCTGGCCTTCTAAAAACATGTGTTCATCAATACTATTACAACAACACCCCCTGTGGTACTTTCCCCCACTTATTCTGTTAACCAAATCTTATAGTTAAGATCACCACTGCGTGACCCACGCCGTGAACCCATAACTTAATACCATATATTGTTTGAGAAATGTGAACGACTGCCTGAGATACTACTCCCACGCTCTCTGGGACATGGCTAAATTGGGAGTCCATAATCTACTGAACATCTTAGGGGATATTTCAAAGAAGTAGCCTGTGATGGACAGGACAGTCCTGTCACATCATCAGTGCAGGCCATCTGTATTGCCAATACCATTAGCTTGTCTGTTAGCCTGAGGAGGCATTCCTTACTGTCCTCTGCTATTTCCTTTGTAGATGTGCTGAAAACTTCAATTAATATGGTGTTTTATGGAAAGCTGCTTTTGAGTCAAAAGGCAGACGCAGGGCTTGAACACTTCAAGGCAGGGAGATCCATGGAGAGATCTCGAGATCTCACCTTTCAGAGATTGAAAGCCTTCGGCAGAGGCTTTCAGTATAGACAGAACAAATTTACACTAGCTGGTCAACAGCAACAGAATCCACTCTTCCATCAGTACAGAGGTAGAGTCAAGGGACACAGCTGACAGTTCTTCTTCCTCTCCCTCCTCCTTCTCCTCCACAAGGGAAGTCAGTAGTTTCTATATGAAAGAGCATGTGATTCTGGTGGAAGGGTGAAGGTCCTCTTTTTGATGAACCTGGCAGGCCATTACTGCGGACAATGGTTCCTACAAATCTTAGAAAACAAGTTTACCCTACCCTTCCTGCAGCAATATCCTGCCATCCCTCCCCAAAAATCCTTTTCTCCAGGAGCCCATCTACAGATTCTACAGCAGAAGGAAGCACTGAAGCAGGAATTTGAGCAGGGGTGCTACTATTGGTACTTCCTGATTCCTGTGAAGGATGGTGCTCTTCCTCTGATCCTAGACATCAGGTTCCTGAAATGGTACATGTGCAAGCAGAAGTTAAGAATGCTTTGCCTGGCACAAGTTTTCTAGTCCTGGATGTGCAAGAGTGGATGTTGTCCCTTGATCTGCAGATTATGTACTTTCATATACCTACCCTGCATCAGACAGGAAGCACCTGTGTTTTGTGGTAAGTTTTACTCATAACCAGTTCATGTTCCTTCTCTTTGGATTGACTTTGGCATCTCAAGTCTTCCCCAAGCTGATGATTGAGGATTGCAGTTTTGCTATTCCTGCGTGAGTGACTGCTGAAAGCCAGTTTGCCTCGGAAGGTCTCACACCATGTGCACATGATGACTTCATTGCTGTTCCAATTGGGTTTTCAGTATGTCCATATCTCACCTGTAATAAACAAAAGGGGGGAGGGAGAGGAAGAAGTGGATTCTGTCTCCCCTGGTAATATGCATAAACAAAAGGAATCCACTGGATTGAGTTCGGTGATCCCTACAGTGGTGGGGAGCAACCAGTGTTGTTTAAATACCCCTCACACACCAAAAGGCCCCTTGGTGTCATGCTTCATCATCGGGGTCTTCGCAAACCTCTACGGAATGCGGCGTGCTGCGACTCACGACTACGTAGGAGCACTGAAAGTGAACTATGTGTTGGTGTGTGTGGGGTGGTAGAATGTGAGTGGTGAGGTGAAGGTGAAAGCTAAAAAATACCTGGCTCGTAGGAAAACAAAAACTTTATTGAGTCCTCGGCTGGTATCATTAAAAAGTGCAAGCGAGGTTGTTCTCTACTGGTTAGGGTAAGGCAACCTCAAAAGTGCGTCAACATGTTTCGGAGTAGAGGACTCCTTCTTCAGGACAAGGATGTGCACTAGTTATCCTCACCTTACTCACATGTATATGTAGATGTCTAAGTGTGCTCTACAAAAAATTTTTATGGTGAAATGTACCTATCTGTTTTATTAAAGGTCAAAATCCGTTGCGCCCAATTGGCGATATACTGGACCTGTGAATGAACAAAAGGTTATATAAACCATAGTATAAAATACATGTTTATGAAAAACTGTGTAAATACACAGAAGGGTAACACGGAACCAAAAATAAGGTCCAGGAACCCTGGGAAAGAAAATGGAAAAACACAAACAAACACATAGACTAGGACACACATTAATTGTCTATGAAGATCTCCATCTGGTTCCATAAGATGAAAAAAACGGAATTAATATGACATAGTTATCCACAGATGTACATTGCTTACTTATAGTAATGGGCTAAGTAGCCTCATGAGCCAAGAGCGTGGTATTGGGGGTCTTCTGTTCTGCCCAATGTGGCAACCTATGAGGTGTTAAAGAAACCGAGTTTTAGGATCAAAAGCAGTCGATCCTGATACTGATTTAAGCAAAACATACATCCCAACACACACACTCACGGTTACACCATGGCCTGGTTAGCTCTCATCCCCTCAACGCGGCTCCGACGAAGTGTCGGTCCAGTTAGAAACAAACCCCTTTTATAGTGCCTCAAAGGTTACTGATTATCCCTTAATTGGAAAAGGAAAAGGCCCAAACATGGGCATAACCCTGAAGTTCTAACCCGGTTCTGCGCGGGCTTACTGGGTGTGTGCAAAGTAAACAGAGTATGTGCGAAGGTGAGACACTAACCGCAAGCGCATGCGCAAAGCGGTAGTGTCTGCGAAGACGTTCCGGCTGCAGGAGGGAGTTAGCAGCCACTCGCGCATGCGTAAGTGAGAAGTCCCGTTTTTTTGCCTATATTAATCAGGGTCTATTTTGGGAGCGTTACGAGCGCAGCAAATGCAAGCACATGCAATTGGAAAGGGTTAGTTAGAACCTGCCAGCGTTCTCGATAGAGAGTAATGTTTAAATACAGACGTTCTATCAATTATGTGGGCATGAGCACTCATGTTAACAGTGAGATAAAGATATTTTTAACTCTTAATTGATGATGTTTATTTTATTTTTTATTTTATTTATTTGAGCTTTTATAAAGCGCAAGCGAAGGCCCAAAGGCATCTCTGCGCTAAAGTATCTGCAGTGTTTAACCAAAGAGAGGGATACCGAGTTTACAGATTAAAAAGCCAGGTCTTAAGTTGTTTGCGGAAAGACCAGAGTGTAGGGCTTGTTTTAATCGAGTGCGGCAGATTGTTCCAAAGTTTGGGCGCTGACACTAGAAATCTTCTGTCACCCCATGAAACAGTTTTGGTACGGGGTACCACAAGTTCTTGTGAACTAGAGGAACGTAGGGTTCTGGGGGGACAGTAGGGAGTAAGATTTTCGGTGAAAAAAGCTGGTCCCATGTTGAGCAGAGCCTTGTACACTATACAGAGGGTTTTGAATTTGATTCTATTTCTAATAGGGAGCCAATGAAGATTTCTAATGGTTTCTGATGCAGATTGGTGTTTGGGAATTCTTCCTAGTAACCTTGCGGCGGCATTTTGAATAATCTGCATTTTATTTAGTACTCTTTCTTGAGCGTTTAAAAATAGTGCATTGCAGTAATCTAATGTAGACAGTACCAAGGCACTAACCAAGGTTTTACCAGCTGTCTCAGGGAGGAATGGCAAAAAAATGTTTAGCAGTCGTAATTTATGAAAGGCAGAGGAAGTGATCTGATTGGCATGAGGGAGAAAGGTAAGACGGTCGTCGAACATGACTCCCAGGTTCCTCACCTTACTGACTGGTTTGGGCGGGGAACCCAGTGATAACGGCCACCAAAGGGAGGACCATTCTGGGGTCAAGTGTCCGAAAATGACTACTTCAGATTTGTCAGAATTTAATTTCAAACAATTGGCGGCCATCCAGTTCCCTATTGCCTGCATACCCAGATTAAAAGCATTTGCTGTTTTATGGCCATCCTTCCTGACGGCGAGGACCAGCTGGGTGTCATCTGCGTAGGAGGTCAGGCTCATCCCATGTGCACGAATAACGTTGGCAAGGTCCGACACGTAAATGTTAAATAGTGTCGGACTAAGGGATGAGCCTTGAGGCACTCCACATGGCAGTGACAGGGAGGATGAGTGGAAAGATCCAATAGTAACCACCTGGGTCCTGTCCGTCAGAAAAGAGGCCAGAGGTTTTTTGGCATTATGTCGGATTCCCATGCCCTCGACACGGTCGATCAAGATGGTATGATCGACAGTGTCGAAAGCCGCCGACAGATCAAGCAGAATCAAGACTGCTGTACCTCCAGCATCCCGGATGGATCTTACATCATCCGCCGCTTTAACCAAGGCTGTCTCTGTACCATGGTATTGGCGAAAGCGGAACTGAGATTCATCGAGTAGATTATGTTCCTCGATGAAAGCTGATAGTTGAAGATGTAGAGCTTTTTCGACAATTTTCGCCAGGGCAGGGAGGCAGGCGATAGGGCGGTAACTTTTTAAGTCTTCCATATCAAGATTTGGTTTCTTGAGCAGCGGTTTGATAAGGTTTTTTTTTAAGGCATCTGGGTATATGCCTGTGCTAAACATGGAATTACAAATTGCAGTGATAGCCGGCAGAACCGCTTCAATAACCGGAAGCAGGACTTTTAAGGGGCAGGGGTCTAAGGCAGAGCCCGACTTAATGAAAGATATAATGTTCCGGACCTGAGAGCTAGAAATAACTGCGGGAGAATGGGGCCGGAACAGGAGACAGATGTTTTAATGGGAGTATCGGTATTAAACAAAGAAGATATCCCGACAGGATCATAAAACAAGCGATGAAAAGGGCCCGCAATAATAATCGGGAAGCCCTCCTGGAAGACATTAACCAAAAAGAAGAGGCAGGAAACAGAACAGTCTGTGTGACGACGTACAGTTCCATCTCAAACCAGATTTCCAAACTGGTAAATAAACATTGGCGGATTCTGACAAGCGGAAGTCTAAATCTAGAAAAACCCCTATTCGCTCACAGGAGAGGAAGAAACTTAAAAGATATCTTGGTGCACACAAGACCACGCACCAAAGTGATCCAGCAAACTAGATTGCAAGGTCTTCATGGGCACTATCCATGTGGCAATTGTAATAGCTGCCACCTCACTGAAAATAGTCTCACTCTCACCTTCAGAAACGGCACCAGATGGGAACAACGTGCTTTCACAAACTGTAATAGCAGGAACGTTGTGTACCTAATTACATGCCCATGTGGAAAAGAGTACGTGGGGATGACAACGCGTGCTGTAAAAACCAGAATTAATGAACACAAAAGCAATGTAAGGTGCAGGAAACAGACAACGAAAATGGCATCACATTTTCTAGAGGCACAGCACTGTGTGAATGAGATACATTGGACTGTAATTGAGCAACTGCCGTCAGAAAGGGGCCTATTTGAAAAAGAACAGAGATGGGTTTTTCGCTTGGGCTCGGATGCAACAGGGCTAAATGACTCTATTCCATGGAGCCAACTACGTTGATAGCAGACTATTGACTATTCACCTATCCTTGAACATCATAAATTAAGAGGTAAAAATATCTTTATCTCACTGTTAACATGAGTGCTCATGCCCACATAATTGATAGAACGTCTGTATTTAAACATTACTCTCTATCGAGAACGCTGGCAAGTTCTAACTAACCCTTTCCAATTGCATGTGCTTGCATTTGCTGCGCTCGTAACGCTCCCAAAATAGACCCTGATTAATATAGGCAAAAAACCGGGACGTCTCACTCGCGCATGCGCGAGTGGCTGCTAACTCCCTCCTGCAGCCTGAACGTCTTCGCAGACACTACCGCTTTGCGCATGCGCTTGCGGTTAGTGTCTCACCTTCGCACATACTCTGGTTACTTTGCACACACCCAGTAAGCCCGCGCAGAACCGGGTTAGAACTTCAGGGTTATGCCCATGTTTGGGCCTTTTCCTTTTCCAATTAAGGGATAATCAGTAACCTTTGAGGCACTATAAAAGGGGTTTGTTTCTAACTGGACCAACACTTCGTCGGAGCCGCGTTGAGGGGATGAGAGCTAACCAGGCCATGCTGTAACCGTGAGTGTGTGTGTTGGGATGTATGTTTTGCTTGAATCAGTATCAGGATCGACTGCTTTTGATCCTAAAACTTTGTTTCTTTAACACCTCATAGGTTGCCACATTGGGCAGAACAGAAGACCCCCAATACCACGCTCTTGGCTCATGAGGCTACTTAGCCCATTACTATAAGTAAGCAATGTACATCTGTGGATAACTATGTGATATTAATTCCGTTTTTTTCATCTTATGGAACCAGATGGAGATCTTCATAGACAATTAATGTGTGTCCTAGTCTATGTGTTTGTTTGTGTTTTTCCATTTTCTTTCCCAGGGTTCCTGGACCTTATTTTTGGTTCCGTGTTACCCTTCTGTGTATTTACACAGTTTTTCATAAACATGTATTTTACACTATGGTTTATATAACCTTTTGTTCATTCACAGGTCCAGTATATCGCCAATTGGGCGCAACGGATTTTGACCTTTAATAAAACAGATAGGTACATTTCACCATAAATTATTTTTGTAGAGCACACTTTGACATCTACATATACATGTGAGTAAGGTGAGGATAACTAATGCACATCCTTGTCCTGAAGAAGGAGTACTCTACTCCGAAACATGTTGACGCACTTTTGAGGTTGCCTTACCCTAACCAGTAGAGAACAACCTCGCTTGCACTTTTTAATGATACCAGCCGAGGACTCAATAAAGTTTTTGTTTTCCTACGAGCCAGGTATTTTTTAGCTTTCACCTTCACCTCACCACTCACATTCTACCACCCCACACACACCAACACATAGTTCACTTTCAGTGCTCCTACGTAGTCGTGAGTCGCAGCACGCCGCATTCCGTAGAGGTTTGCGAAGACCCCGATGATGAAGCATGACACCAAGGGGCCTTTTGGTGTGTGAGGGGTATTTAAACAACACTGGTTGCTCCCCACCACTGTAGGGATCACCGAACTCAATCCAGTGGATTCCTTTTGTTTATGCATATCTCACCTGTAGCATATACCCAGCGGTTTCATGGCGCTATAGGAGCTACTACTAGCAACAGCAGCAAGAGGGGCAGGTTAGGCAGCAAAAGCTCTGGAAAAAAGGAAGGTTTTTATATTCTTCCGGAACTCCAAATAGGAGGTTGCAGATCTGGGTGTCATGGGGAGGGAGTTCCAGAAGACAGGTGCAAGGACCGCAAATTTCGCCCCACCTGCTTTCTTTTTCTTAAAGCGAGGTGTGACCAGGAGTGCCATGTGGGTAGAGCGGAGTTCTCTGCCCGGCAGGTAGGGTTTGATGGCTGAGCATATAAACTTGGGGGCAGTGCCCATCCTAGCCTGGAAGGTGAGGCAACCTAGTTTAAATAAGGCCCGCTCCCTCACAGGTAGCCAGTGCAATGATTTCAGCAGTGGGGTTGCTCGATGGAATTTGGGCAGCCCATGGAACACGGTGGTGGCAGACTCATCCACCTTCTGGTGGGGCATGCCTCTGAGGGATCTGGAAGTCATAGTCCTCTGGTCACCCCACATCCCTTCGTAACCAGCCTGTTCAGGTCTTGGAGGACAGCACAACCACGTTGTGGTACCTCAGTTATCAGGGAGGAGTGGGATCTCCCCTTCCCTGTCGAGAAGTGTTAAGGCTCTAGACTTGGGTGTATCTTCAGAAGCTATGGCTGCTAACCAACTATATACTAGGTTCACTGTGCCAGTGCTGACAGACTTAACTGGCTTCGTCTTCCAACCACGAGTGGCGTTTCCACCCAGAGGTCGTTTAGGACGTCTGTGACCTATCTGCCACTGCTCAAATACATCTGTTTGCCACTCACAGCAAGCCCCCATTGCCCGAAGTTCTGTGCCTCTGGCAACTATTGCAGGGAGCTTTAGGGGACCTGTTTAAGTTGAAGTGGATGTTTCTGCTTCACTATGCTTTTCCTCCCATGTTCTTGATTCCTTGGATTCTGGGAAAAATTCAACAGGACCCGACCCAAGCTATTCTCATCGCCATAGACTGACCGAGAAGGGTGTGGTGATGGACTTCCTGCATCCCTCCCTATGTGCTCTCCTTTGTCTCCTACTCAAAGCGGACCTCTCCCCATCAGAGAGTAAGGCCCTGCACCCTAATCTCCATGGATTACACCTTAATGCATGGAGAATGAACGGGACACTCTGAGTTCCTTTCAGCTTCCAGGGAAGGTAGTTGATGTGATTCTGTCAGTCCCTCGCCCCTCTGCTAAGTCAGTCTGTTCCGGGAGGGGGAATAAGTTACCAGTTGCATTATATCAATAACTTAATGCCAGACATGTAGCCCAAAAATGGTTGGGTACTCACTTCAAGGTCCTGGTGCCACTGGACCTGCAGCACCAATGATGCCTACTCTTCTACTCATTCCACTGGCCATTATTTCTAGGCCCAAGAACCAAAGCAGATTCTCTGCCCCTTTGTTTCGGAAAAAGGGGGAAAATATCCCCCCCCCCCCCCCATTTCTTGTAATCTTGGCCCCAATGCTAATACAGAAACTAGCTTCCCACTCATTTGCGCTAATACCATACCCATCATTGGGGCACAGTGGCCCCTCACACCATTGTCCCAACTGCTGCACTAATGGTAGTGATGTCCATTAAAAAATTAAAATATTGCCTTCATTTCTCAACACCTACTTTAGGGCATCTCTCTGAGGAAGGGGGGAAGCTGTCTCATTTATAAATGAAAACATTTATTTTGGCATAGGGCTGCCTCTTTAGGGCCATCTTTTTGACGCTATCCATGGTATTCACTACTTTCCTCTTTTTCCTGTGCAATTACCCAGAGACCCCAGGGGTCTAGATGATCAGGCCTATGAATATGACCCTTTCAGTCTCCTAACTTCCATTCTCTCAACTCACCTGAAAGGACATATGCAAGTAAGCAGAGGCCAAAGATGGCAAGGTGTATGAGGACTAAAGTCTCCTTTTGTTTTTAATTTGACAAAAACTGCTCCCATACTTTTTATTAAAAACAACCATCCTAGATTGTTGGAAGGAGGGGGTCTAAAGAGATTTAACTTATGGAGTCACTTGAAGCATCATGATTACATTTTTTTTATCTTTTTGAGGTAATGTAAGGATGTTAGGTTTTGGAAAGTGTCCTTTTAATGGACTTTTAAAAAGAATCCTGCATTAGTCTGCTGACCTGTTACTAATATGTATTTTTGGAAGTTCTTGTTTTATTTTATACCGGACCAAAGGAATGATGCGATTCTGCAGCTGTGGCATTTTTCGAAAAATGATTGATTTACTACATTTGCCACATAAACCACCAGCTGCAATATAATCTGCAGATTTTAACAAAAACTATTTTGTTTTAAGGTCATACGTATCAAAAGTTACTAAAAAAGTGGTGCTGTGTTTGCGCGCAGTGAAAGCCGCTCCCAAAGGGTAACTGGTCATCTTTCAGTTGCTTATTTCTGTAATTGCTTGCTAAATTGGTACTAATGAGGTGAAGCCTGTCTTCAGACAATACTACCATGTGAAAAAGTGTCAAAATAATTAAGTAATACTAGCAAAAAAGGTGCTACTTTATACAACAACATTTGCCTTTTCTTGTGGCATAATCTGGTAAATCCTACCACATAATTTGGTGCACCCATGCTGCAAAATTCCAGTGGCCCTGATCACATACAGGACATCATTGTGTGGCAGTAAATGTTATACATTGTTTAATACACTATCAGAATAATGCCTTTGTAGGAAAGGTGGATCTGCTTTCATGGTCACCCCCGTTTTTTGGTTTCAAACATGTTGGAGTCATAACCCAACACCATTAACGGTGTTCGAGGTATGATTCCATGCATTGTAAAGCTTCTCCGGGAGGCCCTCAGTACTCCTGTGACCAGTCTTCTAGTCCCAGACATTAAACTCTGGCTGATGCCGACCAGAGACACGATTCTGCCATCCGGCTGCTGAGCCAAGCTCGAGCAGTGAAAGGCAGGACAATAGGGTTCCTGTCACAGGGAGGGGTGACCACCTCCCAGACAGGACTAAGGGCTAGATGTGGGTAATTGCATTTTACCGACTCTTTAATACCAAATTTTACCGATTCGGTATTTATGAGTCGGTAAATGCAATGTAGGTAAAAATGAGGATTTTTTACCGATTCGGTAAAAATCGGAATCGGTCATTCGGTATTTAAATATCGAATCGGTATCCCCCATTCATTCCTATGGGCCTTTTGGCCCATAGGAATGAATGGGAAATACCGATTCGGTAAATTCCGATTCGGTAAATACCGAATCCGATAGCAAAGAAAAGTGAAACTGAATCAGGCAGCCAATCAGGTGCCACCACCCTCCCCCTCCCTACCAGGAAGTGGCTACACAGGCAGCTGCAACTAATTAGAAGCTTCTGGAGAGGCAGTTGGAGCTGAGTTGAGTCCCTGAGCAGCAGAAAGAGTTTTGTGCACTTTTAAATTCGAAAAATGGCAAGCAGCACAGACAAAGATCAGCCAGAGAGGAAGAGGAAACTAAAATTCAGCAGCATGGAGCTGCAGGTCCTTGTTGAGGAGGTGGTGAAGGAGCACCAAAAACTGTTTGGCAGGCATTCCCTCACTGTGGCTGAATCTGCCAAAAGGAAAATTTGGCTGGATATTTAAGATAAAGTAAATGCAGTTGGAGTGACTCCTAGAGATATAGAGGACCTCAAAAAGAGGTGGTACGACCTCAGGAGCCTGACAAAAAAAATTTGGTGAACACCACAAGCAGGCAAGCAATACTGGTGGAGGGAAGAACCCAGCACCCCCCTTACTGACCTGGAGGAGATGGTGAGCTCAACCATAGAACCTGAAAGCGTCTGCGGACTAGGAGAAGTAGACAGCTCAGCCAGAGCTGCCAGCAGAAAAGGTAAGACGCATTCACAGCAATCCATCCCACGCCATCATCCTTCCCTTTACCCTATGTGGCTAAGTGAACCCCAGTCCAGTACAGCTAGCACTATACAGGAGCAATGCATCATGGGATATGTAGTCAGTAAATGAAAGACAATGTCATACAGCATAGCAACCAGCAAGTTAGGGAAATGATTCCAGACAGAAGGAAGTGCAGGCAACATGTACATTGTTCAAGTGAAAATGATTTAATTTTAGTGGCTGTGAGGCAGTAGCGCTTAGCTAATGTGCGCTCATATGTCCACAGGTGAGACATCTCGCAGGCGTTCCCGGGAGACTGAAGGCACGGCACCAGAGAGGGATGAGAGTCAGGAGTCAGGTCCAAGTGCACAGAATGTATCAGAGGACACAGGTGCACCAAGTACACAGCCACCATCCCAAGACACAGAAATGGCTCCAGAGTTGCAGGCGTCCCAAGAACGTACACAATCCCCTCTGTTAATGTCATCCCCAGAAATGCCAGCATCACTGCCTGTGACAACACCTGCCGCACAACAGAGCAGGAGGCATGTTGTTGCCCCACTATTGGAAATGGAGTCATCAGCTGGTGACATGGAGGGGGAAGACACACACACCTTGCCTGGGGAAGGTAGCTCTGCCACACTGCAGTCCAGTGCAAAGGTGTCCCGTACTGCTACCAGACGCCGTAGGCTCCGAGAAAAAAGTGTAGCTGCATGTGTGGAGGGTCCCACTGTGTTCCGTGGCCTGGAGGGGAGCATGGTGAAAATCCAAAGGATGCAGGGAAAGGCCATCATGTCTGTCCAACGCCTAATGAGGAACCTAAACAACAATATGGAAGACATAGGGAAGGGCATCAGAGAACTAGTTGATGTCAACAAGGAGATGGCTGCAGGGATGCAAGATATGTCACAATCGGTGCAGCTTCTGTGCACCAAACTTGATCAGGAAATTGCATCAAGGTGAAGCAGCGTGCGCAGCAACAAAACAAAGCCATCAACCGCCTGGCCACGGAAACTTCCCTGCTATGCAGGAGATGCATAAACATGCAGGAGGGACTCACCCAAAATAGTAATGAGGTTTCTAGCGGCATTGCTAGTCTGACCAGTGCTGTTGAGGTGCTGATAAATGCACAAACTCCTCAAACTGCTGCTCTGGATGTGCCAGAGAGTGAAGGGAGCACAAGTAGGAGCAGCATGGCAAGCCCCCTTGTAGAGACACGGAGGAGCAGCAGGCACCACGGTGAGGCAACAACCCAAACGGCAAGTGAAGACAGCCAGCCACAAACATCTGGCACTGGTAGGCGTGGACGAAAATGAGTAATTCAGTTAATGGGGAAGTGACCCAGGACTGACACCATTGAATGTATATAATTTAAGTTGCACAATTGTGCTTTAGCAACCTGCGTAGTGACAAAATTAAACTACTCTGGGTGCATACTCCACCTGTCTGTGTCTCATTACTCACTTAAAAGTAGTTGCGTGTGATCTCTTCCCGTCTGTGTCTGCCATCTGTTGGTGTTGCAACTCCTGCAGTGTTGGGTTCAGTCAGTGCTTGTTCGTCATCATGGTCCTCAAAATCAGATAATTCCACCTCTGTGCCCTTCTTCATAGCAAGGTTGTGCAACATAGCACAGGTTGCAATCATCTTGCAGAAAATCACTGGTGTGTACTGGCGTGCCCCTCCACTTTTGTGGAGGCAGCGGAACCTGCTTTTCCACAGACCAAAGGTGCGCTCCACAATGTTCCTGGTAGATTTGTGTGCCCTGTTGTATCTCCTCTGGCTGGGGGTTGAAGGGTTGAGGTAGGGAGTAAGGATGAAAGACTGGACCCCATATGCACTATCCCCTATATGTAACAGAAAATGACATTACTCATCCACACATACACATACATCTGCAATATGTATCAAGGGAGTGTCACACAGTGTTTTACCTAGCAGGTATCCTTCGCCAAATTCCCCCGCAGTCAGGCGTGTGTAAATTCCACTAATCTGAAAGATGTATGAGTCGTGAGTACTTCCAGGAAACTTGGCAACTATGTCTGTGATGATGTACTTTGCATCACAGATTACCTGTACATTTATGGTGTGGGTGGACTTCCTGTTCCTATAAATGTACTCTGTGGCCGCAGGTGGACATTTTGTGGGTGCCATCAATATAGCCAATGACGTTGGGGAAATGTGCCATTTGATAAAACTCTGTCTTGGTCCTGAGCTGTTCTGCGTGCGTTGCAGGGAAGCTGATGTAACAATGCATTTTCTGCATCATGGCCTCTAAGAATTTCCTAAAGAAATGAGACAGACAGCTCTGGGACACCCCACCTATCGCAGCAACCACACTCTGGAAACTCCCAGAGGCAAGGAGGTGTAGGCTACACAGCACCTGGAAATGGGGTGGGATGGCGTACGCCCTTGGGATTGGGTGCTCCAAAAGTGGGTGGAGGTCCCTGATCAGCTCCAGGATGGTTTGGGGGTGTAGCGTGTACCTTTATATGATTTCTGGCTCAGTCAGTTGGAATAGGGTGATTCTCTGCCTGTAGACCTGCTTCTCCCTTCTCCAGACCCTCTCTCCTTCTACCTGGAGTCGTAGCCGCCTCGCAATCACGTAGAATGCCGCCATTCTGGTCAAACAGTTGTTTTTTAGGCACTCTTTTATAGCCTGCACCTGGTTACCACCTGATTTGAATCCATGTTAAATACAGACTCTTAAATACTGAATTTCATTGAAATTCGGTATTTTAGAGGCTACCTACATCTCAAATGTCAATTTTTAGGATTTCTTATTTACCGATTCGGTAAATTTACCGAATCGGTAATTTTACAGATTCGTACGATTTTGTGGCCCCTACATCTCAAACACCAATTAGCCGTCGGTAACGGCCGAAATTCAGTAATTTCGGCCATTACTGACCGGTATTTGGTTACCTACATCTGGCCCTATGTGTATTTGGGACAGGGTGGAAGCGCTTACCAGCGCCAGTAGACTGCTTTGAAGGTGCCCTCCTTGCATACTCCCGTGGAAACCAGTTCAGGGAGCTGTTGACTCACGCTCTGGCGCCAAACTAAGCAAAGAACATGGGAGTATTCTCCTTACTGTCCAGCCCCTCTTTTGGGAGGGACCCCAGAATAGTACCAACCCTTTCCTAAGGGCTTACCCGTGGGTGCTCCCTAGATTCATCGTGGGACAAGATTCACATCCAAAACCACTTCAACATCAACTATCTGAAAGAAACAGGTTAGTATTAGATTCCTTACCTTAGAATATCCCCAGGCGTCAGACTGGATCTGGAAATTTTTGTGTAGCAGAACTCTTGCACGTCGGTAGGCGTCGTCTGCGGCTCCACGTCCGTCGTCGGCGCCGAGATGACGTCGCCGGAGTACTTACACGCCGCCCTCGCGCGCTGACGTCAGTTCTTCTTTTTTCCACGCCAGCAAGCGCCGATCCGGAAAAAGTTGTACCCTAGTTAATTTTTTACTAACTTTTTCGATCCTTTTTGATCATCTTTCGAGTCTCTAATGACTCCGACGGTGCCGGTAGGGATGCCCGGTTTCAAACCCTGCGTCGATTGCAACCGATTGATGTCGGTTACCGACCCCCATCGCCGGTGTGTTCACTGTCTGGGCCCAGACTACGACGACAAGTCCTGCTCCGACTGCCGAGCCCAGACGTCTAAAGCTAGGCGGGAGCGGTCCCGCAAGCGACTCGAGCTCCGGCAGTCAGCCCCGCGCCGCTCGAGATCCCGGTCCTGAAGGAGGTCGAGGGACCGGTCGCGGGGCCGGATTCACCACAATACCCGGGAGTCGTTATCAGTCTTCGGGCTCGAAGTCCTCAGGTAGGAGTCAAAAGTAGTCCAAGAGACGACATCGCTCTTCTGACTCCCCCCCGATGCTCGCTCGCATCGCAGCCTGCTTCATACCTGCCGGTCACTGGGCAGCACGCGACGCCGTGGGAGATCAAGGCCTTCATCTCGGCCATGAGGTCGCTCACTCCTCCGTCGGGTTCCGAGGCACCTTCGGGCCAAGCGGCCCCGACTGGGTCCCCCACAGGGCTGGGTGCTTCGGCCCCGGCGCCGTCGGGTGCTTCGGCTCCGACGCCATCGGCGACTTCGGTCCCAACGCCGCAGGGCCCCGCCGGATCCGGGTCCGGTTCTGGGTCGCCGCCGGTCGACCTCACGACCTCGCCGGCGCCGGCCTCGAGGGCATCGCCCCCGGCGCCGTCCCAGGACGACACCGTCCACGGTCCTGCCCGCGATTCGGGTCCGGCGCCAGAGTGGCGCCGCTCTCGACGCCGATGGGAGAATTCTACTTCTATGACCCGGCCCCGTCTCTTGGGCCTGTGTATCAGGCGATGGGTGACGAGGGGGATTGGGAGGGGTCCGAGGACCCTCAGACATGGGAGTGTCAGTCTTTTCAGGACTGGACAGGTGAGCTTGGGGAGGCCAGTGGTCTGCACACCTCGCCCGACACTGGTTTTGTCTCCCCTCCTACCGTGGATACGGAGGAGGGGGCTGCCTATAGTGTGGTGCTGACGTGGGCTGCCAAGGCCTTGGGCCTTGAGCTCCCCGTCGCGGCCTTGAGGACTAACCTCCGCACAGGGGTCCTTAAACCGCAGACAAGCTCAGCCGAGCCTCTGCTGCCTTTCAATGAGGCCTTGTCAGACGTTCTTCTGGGCACTTGGTCCAAGCCCGCTACAGGTCAGCCTGTAGATAGGAACGTGGCCAGGGGCCACCGCCCGGCTCCTGGCAAACCTTGCTTCCTGTCCACCCACCCTACTCCCGAGAGCCTGGTTATCCAGGCCTCTAACTCCCAGACCGCATTCCCGTTGGCTCCCCCCGATCAGGAATCCAAGAGGTATGAGCAAAACGGGAAGAAGGTATTCTCCTCCCTGAGTTTGGGATTGCGGTCAGTCAACACCGCATTCCTCTTGGGCCGTTACACCCACTCTCTGTGGGACACGGTCGCGGATGTGCTGACACAATGTCCGGAGGAGGTCCGGACTAAACTCGCCCAAGCCCTTGCGGAGGGTCGAGATGCGGCACGGTATTCCATCCGGTGTGGGCTGGATACAGCAGACTCACTGGGCAGAGCGATGGCAACGACGGTGGCGATTCGTCGCCACGCCTGGTTGAGGTCCGCCAACTTTTCGGCTGATGTCCAAAACACCCTTATGGACATGCCGTTTGATGGCCGTCGCCTCTTTGGTGACAAGGCAGACCATGCACTTGAGCGCTTTAAGGACTAAAGGGCTACGGCCAAGTCCTTGGGCCTCTCGGCCCGTGCCAGAAAACGGCTGCCTTTCGCACCTTTCGTGGCCAAGGAAGGGGCGCCCCCACATGTCCTGCCAGCCACAGGCCGCAGACTACCATCCAGCGCGGTGGCGGATGTGGAAACCGCCGTGGCGGCGGTCGGAGACAACGGCGAGGCCAGTCCACGCCTACCCCTGCAGCATCCACCTCAAAACCCTCCTAGTCCGTGCTTTCAGGCCCATGTGATGCCAGTGGGGTCAGGGTCCGACATCACCACCACCTCTGGAGCACTGTCACATCGGACAGGTGGGTGCTGCAAATCGTCCGAAGGGGCTACTCCCTCCCCTTCGAGGCATCCCCTCCAGCCATGCCACCGCAGTACCACCGCGTGTCGGGGGATCACTTGAATCTTCTGCAAGAGGAAGTTACGCACTCCTGGTCAAGGGGCCATCGAGCGCGTTCCTGGGCCAGAAGTAGGGTGTGGTTGTTACTCCCACTACTTTCTGGTACCCAAGAAGGGCAAAGGGGCCTACGCCCTATCTTGGACCTACGGAACGTCAAAGGCTTCCTCCGGAAGGAGAAGTTCAAGATGCTGACATTGGCTCAGGTCTTAGCTGCCCTAGACCCTGGAGACTGGATGGTAGCGTTGGACTTGCAGGACGCTTACTTTCACATCCCCTTCCTGCCGGCCCACCGGCGCTACCTGCAGTTCACGGTAGGCCACGAGCACTTTCAGTTTACCGTGCTACCCTTCGGCCTTACCAGCGCCCCACGGGTGTTCACGAAAGTGATGGCGGTGGTCGCAGCTCATCTGCGCAGGATAGGGGTTTCAATCTTCCCCTACCTCGACGACTGGTTGTTGAAGGCGGGCTCGCCCCAGACAGTCGTCAGCCACCTCCAGACTACGGCCGACCTCCTGCACCTGCTGGTGTTCTCCATCAATGTGCCGAAGTCACACCTGTGTCTCTCTCAGAAGCACCTCTTCATCGGAGCGGTTCTAGACTCGGCGCAGTTTCTGGTTTATTCTCCCAAACAGCGGGTTCGGGATATTCAGGCTCTGATTCCGATCTTTCAGCCTTTATCCCGAGTCTCGGTCAGGTTGACGCTGCGGGTTCTGGGGCTGATGGCCTCCTGCATCCTTCTGGTGCATCACGCCCGGTGGCGGATGTGGGCTCTGCAGTGGGACCTGAAGTTTCAGTGGGCCCAGCATCAGGGCAACTTGTCCGACCATGTCTTGATCTCGGAGGGCACTGCAAGACAGTTGCAGTGGTGGCTCACGGACTGCGATTGGGTCAGCGGCAGATCCCTCTCCCTACCCCAACCGGAGCACGTAGTTTTGACGGACGCGTCCCTCCAGGGCTGGGGGCCACATGGGAGAGGCGGACATCAGAGGCCTCTGGTCTCCGGTGGAGTCCCGGCTCCACATCAACCTTCTGGAGCTGCGGGCGATCCGGCTTGCACTGAAGGCATTCCTCCCCTCTGTCCGGGGGAGTGTAGTGCAGGTGTTCACGGACAACACCACCGCCATGTGGTACTGCAACAAACAGGGCGGGGTGGGGTCGTGGACCCTATGCCAGGGGACTCTGCGCCTCTGGCAGTGGCTGGAACATCAGGGCGTGACCCTGGTGGTTCAACACCTGGCATGTTCCCTAAACGCCAGGGCGGACGAACTCAGCCGTCTGTGCATGATGGATCACGAATGGCGTCTGAACTCGGACGTGGCGCAAGGCCTCTTTCAGCAGTGGGGAGAGCCTTGGTTAGATCTATTCGCCACAGAAGAGAACGCGCAATGTCATCAGTTCTGCGCATTGGAATTTCCAAGTTTGCACTCGCTCGGAGATGCTTTTCGTCGCGAGTGGAGCTGCAGTCTGTTGTACGCCTTTCCGCCTATACCACTTCTGCCCAGGGTGCTGAAGAAGATCAGGCGCGACCGGGCCCAAGTTATCCTTGTGGCTCCGGACTGGGAACAAAGATTTTGGTATCCAGAGCTACTCAGCATGTCTGTCGATCCCCCGATTCGTCTGCCTCTTCAGGAGGACCTTCTGTCGCAGCAGCAGGGGACGCTCCTCCACCCGAACCTGTCCAGTCTCAACCTCCATGCTTGGAGATTGAACGGCGGCAGTTGAGGCCATTTGACTTGCCTCCTGAAGTTTGTAATGTGATTCTGGCAGCAGGCGTCCCTCCACAAAGTCGGTATACGCCTGCAGGTGAAACAGATTTGTGGCATGGTGCACAGCAAAGACTGTGAATCCACTCTGTGCCCCCCTTTCTGAGGTTCTCCTCTTCCTTCTTTCTCTTGCCCAGCAGGGCTCTGCTCTGGGCACTATCAAGGGCTACCTTTATGCCCTTTCCGCCTTCTTGAGGCTACCTGATCAGCCTTCTTTGTTCAAGTCCCCGATTGTTAACAGATTCTTGAAGGGCATCACTCATATGTTCCCCCCTGTTCCTTTCGTGATTCCCCAGTGGGACTTGAACCTGGTTCTAACTTACCTGATGTGCGCTCCTTTTGAGCCGCTTCATAACTGTCCTCTCCGTCTTCTTACACTTAAGACTGCTCTCCTGGTTGCCATCACCTGTGCCAGGAGATAGACACAGCCTTCCACATTGGGCAGTCCATCACCTTGCCCACCTTCTCTCTGCCTCCGCATCCCTCGAAAGAGGAAGAGAGGCTACACCATCTGGACCCAAAACATGCGCTCTCCTTCTATCTGGATCGCACACGCCAGTTCCGGGTGGATGACCAACTCTTTGTTGGTTACGTGGGCGCTAAGAAGGAACGGGCGGTGCACAAACGGACCATCTCTCGGTGTGTTGTGTTGTGCATCAAGGCGTGCTACTCTTTGGCTAAGAAGGAACCTCCTGTTGGGCTGAGGGCCCATTCCACTCGGGCCACGGCGGCTACTACTGCCCTGGGCCGGGGAGTCCCCTTGCAGGACATATGTCAGGCAGCTACGTGGGCCTCACTGCACACTTTCGCAAGACACTACTGCCTGGACAGCCAAGTCCGGAGGGATGGCTTCTTTGGCCGTTCCGTCCTCCAGGACTTTCTGGTGTGATTATTGGTTCGCAGACCCACCACCGGGGTTGGTATTGCTGGGGTATCTATTCTAAGGTAAGGAATCTAATAATAACCTGTTTCTTTCAGATGCACAAGTTACTTACCTTCGGTAACGATATATCTGTAAGAAACAGTAGTTAGTATTAGATTCCTTACCGCCCCACCCATCCTCCCCGTTCTGCGAACCGATATCTAGGGTTAAGGTCATCCCCTTTCAGGGCCCTAGTTTCATGGCACCAGTGTTGGTTTTTATCATGGCTCTGCGTTTCTGGCGTGGAAAAGCTGTGTATAAGAACTGACGTCAGTGCGAGAGGGCGGCGTCTAAGTACTCCGGCGACGTAATTCTAGCGACAACGACAGACGCGTAGCTGCAGATGACGCCTACTGATGCGCAAGGGTACGGCTACGCAAAAATTTCCGGATCCAGTCTGTCGCCTGGGGATATTCTAAGGTAAGGAATCTAATACTAACTACTGTTTCTTACAGATATATCGTTACCGAAGGTAAGTAACTTGTGCGTCTGGGCACTTTAAAATTCGCCAGACTTCGCTTTGGGAACTGGAACATAAACTGGGAAGACTCCTGCTGCATACACGTACTTCACAAGGTCTGTGGACATCCAAAACACCTGAAGGAAGCTCCCTTGGAGTGAAGGAATCACTCCCCTGCATCTGCAGGCACTGCAACGAAGCTGAGCCAGACCTTGACCGACTTGGAAGATGGACCGAAGAAGGATTGCCCGGCAGCAACGACGAGGGATACATCTGCTGCACCTGGTGTCTAGCGATGAGAGGGATTGTGTCTGCTCTGACCTGCTCACGGAGTGGCTGTCTCCAGAGCCCAATCAACCCAAGAGAACTCCAAGGGCCATCTGACCCATCTTAATCACACTGAAGCAGTTAAATTACACAAGAAATGGCAGTGACAATTGTTATTTACGTCATATTCAGCCTTTGCTCGTGGAGCCGCGATATGGCCCAGGAATGGTACCCCTTTTAAGTTAATAGAACAAAGAATAGATACGAGTGGTAAATATGCACTCATATACGGGTTGCTTTATGGAGAACATATAGTGATGGGAAGCATATACACTCCAAATATTGACCAAGACAAGTTTCTGGACGTTCTTAGTGTAATGTTGACAGGATGGGAAGATTACCCATGGGTATTAGGTGGAGACTTTAATGCGGTGCTTGATATCGAACTAGATAGGTCACACCCCCCATTGGCCAGAACGAGTTGTAGGAAATTAGCGGATGCACTTAAGCGATGGGCGGATGGGTGGGGAATTATTGATGCATGCCGTGCAACGCACCCTAGAGACAGGGAATACTACTTTTACTCCCCGCCACACAAATTAAACACTTGAATAGACAAAATATGGTTTTCCGGACGGCATTGTCCACAGCCATAGACAATTATTTTGCTGCAAATACATCATCCAGGTGCCAGATTGAATGGGATGCCTTCAAAACTGTAATGCGAGGAGTAGCAATCAGTACAAAAGCAGTGGCGCGGCATACCCTCAATGCCCAGCTTACTGACATAGACAATAGTCTAGGCAGATTGGAGCGAAAGGCTATGTTGGGTGATGCACAACAAGCGCAGTTACAAGAACCACATATTAAGCATGCAGAACTATCTGAAGACCTGCGTCTTCTAGATTATTGTCTTTACACGCTGAAACAACATGCTGCAGCGGACAGGGCGGGCACACTCCTTGCTAAAACCATTAAGGATGCCCCACCGATTTCTCCTATTTTAGAGGTACGGAATATGGAGGAAGATATGATGTGCACACAACTTGACATAAATAAGGCCTTCAAGGATTATTATGAGAAATTGTTTATAAAACCAGTTGCTAGTACTGACACAGAATTTGACAAATTCTTTGATGGCCTACAACTCCCACAACTGTGGCAACACCACAAAGAGGCATTGGAGAAACATGTGACTTCTATGGAAATTAAACAGGCGATCAATCGCTTGCCCCGTAATAAGGTGCCAGGTGGAGATGGTCTGCCCATTGAATTCTACGCAGCGTATTCTGATTTGCTAATAGCGTTTGTATCACACAGCTTTAGAAACAGGAACTCTACCCATTACCACACTTCAGGCAACAGTGGTCTCACTACTGAAACCGGGCCGGGATAGTACTGACATGACGGGATATAGACCTCTTTCACTACTAAATGTGGACTTTAAGATATTGAGTAAATTACTGGCTACTAGACTCTGTCAGTGCATACCACAGCTGATACACATTGACCAATGCAGGTTTGTCCCAGGCAGGAGCACAGCCCTTCACATTAGGCAGTTGCATCAAATAATGACACACACAGCAGCTGATGCTGAGCAGTGCATTTTGCTGGATTTACGCCAAGCCTTTGATTCTCTACATTGGAAGTATATGTTTCAGGCACTGTCCAAATTTGATATACCAGAGGACTATATAAAATGGGTGAGGCTGTTATCTCCATCCCACGGCACGAGCACGCACGGGACAGCATATCTCACAACAATACAGAGTTGCACGGGGCACCAGGCAGGGCTGCTCACAGTCACCCTTATTGTTCATCTTAGCCCTAGAGCCTCACTTACACAAACTGCGCTCTGTGGCGGGTCACAAGGAGATTGTGATGGGGCCCACCACACATATTGTTTCCGCATATGCGGACGACTTAATATTATATTTTAAGAACCTAGATGAGGACTTTGAACACATACCTTCCATGTTTGCAACATTCCAAAAACTTTCCAGGCTCTCAATTAATGAAAATAAGTTCTATCTTTATTATTTTACTGATGCAACACGTACTTCGACTCTACGTTTTGGGAACTGGTCGTTCAATATTGCACCTATTACTTTCAAATATTTAGGTATAAATATATATAGAGACACACAAGACCTCCTTGCAACGTACATCGCGCAATAGCTACCCTCTGATCCCAAATAAAGTTTTGGGCCTCCTTGCCTATATCAGTGGCAGGCAAGGTGGCTAGTGCCAAAATGGTGATGGTCCCTAGATTGCTATATTATTTCACTAATTTACCCATTATGATACCGGCCCTGATATTTAAATTATTGTCCTCCCTATTAATTGAATTAATATGGGGCAGAGATCGGCGACGGATAGTGTTAGCGAAATTACAATTAGATACTAAACAGGGTGGATTTGGGGGTCGCAGACCTGAAGGCCAACTGCTACACGAGTCAGCTACCATGGTTGGCGTATTGGTTGGCAGGCGAAACTTGCAGGAGATAGGTATGTCTCAACTAGCTTAGCAGAAAGGGGATATACATATACTCCTGTTACCTAATAGCGGAATTCCACCAACGGCGCCCCTTTACTGAGAGTTGCGTTATTATATTGGAAGAATGCTATGAATTACACTAAAACAATGACCCCATATGCCCCCACTATCCCTCTGATGGGGATCCCCACACAGTTAGGGGTGGTTACAAATAGGAGAATGTTGGTATGGGGTGATGCAGGAATACACACTGTGGGCGATTTTTTTCAAAGATGGCACCTTAATGCCACATGTTGTATTTGCTAGAGAGCATGGAGTACCAAACACGCTGTTTCTTCTGCACGGCAGTATTTCTCACTACATACATACCACTTGGACCCCGGGGGGGGGGGGGGACAGAGCCGGCAACGCATACACTGATTATCATGCAACATCTGATGGGAAATGGCTGACACTTGACGAAATGGCTATACAAAGGAATTCGCACGATAGCAGCGATGCCACTCCAACCCCTCCGCGACAAATGGGATATAGATGCGGGCAGGGCGCTCAGTGAGGGGGAATGGGGCACTATTCTGGAATATCCTAAGAAAGTATCAAGGAACCCTAAATTTAAGTTTACACAATTCATGATATTACATAGGGCCTACCTGACCCCCTGTGAGCTGAGTGCTATGTTCCCGGACGCATCGGATTCATGCCCCCGTTCTCAATCCTCGGAAGCGGGCCTGATACATATGTTGTGGAGTTGCCCGAGATTGCGGTACCCGTGGGTGTCAGTCTGTAAGATACTGAAAGATATAGCCCTGGTTCGAAATAACGACCAAATGGAATATTGTTTGCTAGGGCTAGGTCCAAAAGGGAAGAAAGGGAGCCCCGTTACCAAATTCACCAACCTTGCTCTCATATTAGCAAAACATAATATTACCATGAATTGGAAAGCTGCTAGACCGCCAACACTGCAGGATTGGCACAATGAGGTGGTGCGATGGAGAAGGGCAGAGAGGGCGAAGCTAAAAAGGGAGGAACAACGGGGTTGTATAAAACACCCATCGCTATGGAATGGAATGTGCTATTGAAAGAATTTATTGCTGTAGATCTACACACGTATGAATAGATTCCATATGTGTTTCTTCCCCCTCCCCCTCCCCTCTGGTGCGTTCCTTGGGCAATGCATGTAGACAATCAGAGTTGTAATACATTTGTACATTACAATGTAGGGTATTGTCTTGACATTCACAATACAACTTAAATGCTTTTAGTTATAATGGGCTGGATTGCTGAAATGCTTGGATTTCTGCTGAGTCTACAGGTGTGGGAGGTGGGTGGGTTGGTACTTGAGTTAAGTTGAATTGTTTTTATTTACAACATATAACTAATGGAATGGAGCTTTCCGAAAACTGTTGGTTTGACCATGATATATTGTTGCGGAATTTAATGTACGGAGACCTTCATGAACAAACTCTGAAGAGACATGTGAAGCTGTGGATGTAAGTAGGCTATTGCATGGTTAAAACCCTCACTTGGGGATAAGCTAAAATAATGTTTGCTACGAAATCTATAAAATCTCGATGTGAAGGTAATAATTGCTATTCTATGAACAATGGTTTGATGACTAACTCTAATAAAAATTTGTAAAAAAAAAAAAGAAGGCTGGCAGCCCAGCCACCAGAAGCCAACAGGCCCAGAAGTAGCCCAACCCTCTGTGGAATGGCATGGTGCCTGGAGAAGAGCTGCCACCTGGAAACCTGTCAGAGCTGGCAGAACTCCAAGAATCAGGGTGTACCTGTAGGGAGGACTTGAGCGATGGACAAAGGACATGTCCCACTCTAAAAGACCTGCGACGGTTAGCTGTTAAGTAGACACAAGGGGATACCAGCGGTACCTATAAGGTATACTGGGAGGAGGGAGTTCTTTACAGTGAACCAAGGTACCCCAAGCCAGGGGCATCTAGAAGACTCGTGGCCCCTCAACAGTATAGAGAGTTCCTCTTTGACCAGACCAGAACCTGGGAGAGCCTGGTCAACAACTTGTGCTGGCCCCAGATGTCTGAGAAGGTCAAGTAGTTTTGTGACTGCTGTGTGATCTGGCAGGACAGTGGCAAGGCAGGAGGAAAGCCAAAGGCTCCCCCTATACCACTACCAGTGGTGGGGACCTCTTGTTTATTCTTTGAAGCATCTGTTTATTGGTTTTTCTGTTACATTTACGGTTTGCATTGCACATTTACAACATCATGGTTACACAACTTCTCTTCCGAGGGAATCTCATCAAAGTCAAAAGCACTGAATATTCCTGCCCATGCACGGGGAACCCTTAAAACTATAAAAAATGAAATATGAAAACATATATATACAGCTCTATAAATATACATGTATCAATTTTCCACACATCAATGCAGCCTTTCATAAAACAAAAAGGGTAATCAATGCACTGACAAACCGTTTTTACCACCATCTAATATAGAACATAGAAAACAGGTGGAAAAGTCTAACTTGAACTCTCTTTAATGAGTAGAATCCAAAGAAAAAACTCCATCTGCAAAACAGCAGTCATAGGCTGCATTGAACAACACTAGCAATAAAAATGAAAGCAATTGTAAATCTAAACAAGCATTGACATAGCCAATAGGTCTCCAATGTGGATCCATATAAGTGCTTAGGCAGGGGTTTTGGCTTGGCCTTTGTTTTTTTTTTTGTAAAAGTTTTATTTTATTTTAAGTTGCACAGGAAAATAAACAGAGGGCTGCGGGGGAACCGCACATAACTCAAAGTCATGGTAAAATCTTTGTACGCACAGCAACAGTGACTCAAGCCATTCCATATGCATATCCAGCCCAGGCGCGAGACCACATAGCAATTAGGACCATTGTACACAGTGTTCTAACAGTTTGTCATTAGGTCAGTCCAGCTGAGACACCCAGCGCCGCACTGCGCCGGGCCCTAGCCCACCAGGAACCATACAAGCGGTGCAGATAAGCAGTTCGTGGATCCTCCACAGCCCAAAGACAGAAACAACCAACATCCCCACCCCACCCCCTCCCTCCCCCCAGTGGTGACGCCATTCACTCAACACTCAATCATACCTACATTACACTTGAAAGAGGTGCATCGACCTCAAAGAGGCCGGACAGACGGCCGAGGGCAACCCCTTAGACAGAAACGTAACCAGAGGACCCCACTGATACCGGAAATTCTTATACTGGCCCAGGAAGATGTCCGCCACTCTCTCCAGACTGAGCAACCTCCACAGCCGCGCGTGCCACAAGGAGACCGCCGGGGCCTCCTTCTTCTTCCAGGCCGCAGCCAGTGTGAGCTTCGCTGCACCGAGGCACAGCCACATAATCTTTTTATCCGCCCTGGTCTGATAGATGAGGCCAGGGTCCCGCAGCCCAAGCAGGACACAGGCCATAGAGTCATCAATGGGATAAGGCAATATGTCCTTCATGTGGGAGAGGATTTCCTCCCAGTACGGACGGATCACCGGGCAGTCCCACCAGATATGGCGGAAGTCCCCCAAAAGCCCGCAACCCCTCCAGCACTTATCCGAGGTCCTCGGGAAAATGCGGTGAAGCCTAGTCGGGCACATATACCACTGCATGACCGTTTTGAGATGGGCTTCCCTCAGGTGCAAGGAATGGTTAAAGGACGACAAGTCGCGCCACAGCGCCGACCATTCCGCGTCTGAGACATCTCGCCCCAGCATTTCCTCCCATTGCCCCATATAACGAGGTCGAGGAGCTATAGCCGATTGAAGCAGCAGTTGGTAAAGGAAGGAAATGGCCCCCTTCATGGCAGACGTCCGCAAAATAAAGGCTTCGAACGGCGTCGGTGGTCTCGTAGCCGCCTCCACCACTCCAGGCGACGTAGCCCAGTGAAGCAGCTGCACATGCCGGAATTGCTCAGTCTGGGCAACCCCATAATCCCTCATGCAGTTAGCGAAAGTGAGGGTGTCCGGGCCGTGGAACAAATGGGTCAACGCCCGACACCCCCCCTCCCTCCACACCGCAAACGGCCCCTCATGTAGCGCCGGCGGGAAAGCCGGGTTGAAATGCAAGGGCGTGAACGGCGAAGGGAACGTGGTCCAACGGTCATCTCCCGCCAGTGAGTCCCACACCTTCAACACCGTGCCGGTGGGAGTGCTGATATATGCATTGAGGGGGCGGTCCTTCTTCGGTTTCCAGGCCAGGTCCCAGATTGACCTGCCGGCAACGCATCGGTCCATATGGAGCCAGTGTTTCTCGGAGGTCTGTTGCGACCATTCTACCAAAACTCTTAGTTGCGCTGCTTTGTAATACAACTGCAGGTCCGGGAGCCCAACCCCACCCTCCGATCTCGGCCGACGGAGAACCGCATAGGAGACCCGTGCCTGACCCCCCTGCCACACAAAACGCAATAAAGAAGTCTTGAGGCGCCGAAAGAAATCGCTGCCCACGGGGATAGGCAAGGCTTGGAACAAATATAAGAATTTGGGGAGGAGGACCATCTTCACGGCATGGATTCTGCCCAGCCACGACAGAAACTTCGGCTTCCACCTATCCAATTCCGCCTGGGATTTCGCCAGCAAGGATGGGAAATTAGCCTGGAACAGCCCGCCCACCGTCGGAGTCAGGTGGACCCCCAGGTAGACAATCGAACCCGTGGCCCAGGACAACGGAGTCAGCGGCAGCACCCTGTCCCTCTCGACCTGCGACAGGGTAAGATTCAGGATGTGCGACTTGCTATAGTTGACCTTAAAGCCCGCCACTCCCTCAAACTCCAACAGGGCCTCCCGGACGCAAGGAAGCGAGCTCTCCGGATCAGTAACAGAGAGTAAGACATCGTCCGCGAAGAGCGAAATCTTATGCTGTTCCCCCGCGAATGGTAAACCTCGGATCCCCTCATGCTCCCGCACCGCCACCGCCAGCGGCTCAATGCTCAGCGCGAATAGCAGGGGGGACAGAGGGCAACCCTGCCTGGTGCCGCGAGTGTGAGCAAAAAATGCCGACACATGACCATTCACCGCAACCCGGGACCGGGGGCAGCAGTAGTTGGCCCTCACCATAGTGATGAAGGTCTCCGAAAAACCAAAGGCAGTCATGGTATTGAAAAGGAACCCCCAATCCACCCGATCGAAGGCCTTCTCGGCGTCCAGGCCCACTAGAACCGCCGGTATACGAAACCGTTCCGCTTTTTCTATAAGATGTACCACCCGACGCGTGTTATCATGCGTCTGGCGCCCCTTGATGAAGCCAGACTGATCCGGATGGATCAGCGCCGGCATAAGGTCTTGGAGCCTACGCGCCAGGATCGCCGAGTATAGTTTGGCGTCCAGATTAAGAAGCGCTATCGGGCGAAAGGAGGCGCAGTGTGCCGGATCCTTCCCCGGCTTTGGCAACACCGTAATCATCGCCTCTGCCAGGGAGCCAGTGGAGGAACCAGAGGAGGCCACATCATTAAAAAGGGCGACCAAGAAATCACAAAGCTCGGAGGCGTAAGATTTATAAAACACAGCCGTGTAACCGTCCGGGCCAGGCGCCTTGTGAAGCTTCAAGTTCGTAATAGCCGCTAGCACCTCCTCCCTGGTAATCGGTGCCCCTAAGAGCTCATTCCATTCCTTAGACACCTGCGGAAGGGTTAGACGCCCCAGGTATGCCTTCTGGGCAGCCGTTCCTAGTTGTTCCCCCCTGTATAGGTCCGAGTAAAAGCGACCGAAGAGGGCCGCCTTCGTCTCGTCCCGATGCTGCAGTTGTCCAGCAGAGTCGCGAATCCCTCCAATGTACTCACGTTCCCGCCTGTCACGAAGCTGTCGGGCCAAGTGCCTCCCCACCTTATTACCACAAGAGTAGGACTGTCGGCCCAACCGCAGTAGGGTAAACTCCGCCCTGTTATTGTAATGGGCCCTCAGTTTCCCCCGTACCGCCGTGAGAGGCCGGAGGGTCACCCTCGAGGGGTTGAGTTTATGTACCTGCTCGAGAGAGGCCAGTTCAGCCTCCAGGGCCTCCCTCTCCCTGCGTCGCATCCTATTGAGTTGTGCGTTAAGGCCCAAACAAGTGCCCCTGATGGACGCCTTAAAGGCATCCCACGTGTTGGTTACCGAGGTATCCGACGGTGGGTTGAAGGCAAAGAACTCCCTAATGGCCACCCGCAGCGCCTTGTTAGAAGCCTCGTCTCGAAGCACCGAGGCCGGGAAATACCATTTCCGTTGCCCGGAGCCTGTCGACGACCAGCGCAGAATAAGTACCAGCATGCTGTGGTCCGAGACCGAGAGGGGCAGTATGGTGGAGTCAAGGACATCTCCTCTAAGAGCCTGGCTAAGAAATATATGGTCCAGTCGGGAATATGAGCGGTGCACATTAGAAAAAAACGTGTAATCCCTGGACGTTGGATGTAGAGATCGCCACCCATCAATCAACCCCATGTCCACCACTTTTTGCCGCGACACCTCTGAGAACACACCAGTATCCGCCCTGCGAGCGCCAGAGCAATCCAGCGCCCCGTCCCACACCAAATTACAGTCCCCCATGATAAACAACTGCCCTTCAACAAAATCACCCACTTTCTGCAGTAAACTTTGTAAAAACTTATTCTGGCCAGTATTAGGAGCATACAGCACAACAAAGGTACAGAGCCTCCCCTGAACTAATCCCCGCACCATCAACCAGCGACCCTCCCTGTCCGTGCGCACCGCCACAGGCTGGAAACGCAGCGAGGCATGGAAGAGGAGGGCCACCCCCCTGTGCTTTGTGGAAGCGGAGGATCTGTATATCATGGGATATGCCTTATGCTTAAGCCGCAGCTCATCCGTGCGGGTAAGGTGAGTTTCCTGCAGACCCACTATATCCAAGTGGTGGTCCGTTATGTATTTCCACACCTTATGCCTTTTCTGCGGAGAGTTCAGTCCCTTAACATTCCAGGTCCCTATGCTAACAGGCATCGGGAGACAAAAAACAAGAATCCTCTATACCTCGGGGGCAGGCCCTCCACCCCAGCCGGTAGATGCCCTGTTTACAACACATGGCAAGATCAAGCCCCCGCCAACCCTCCGCCCCACAGTCCCAACCTCGAGTCCCACGCCCATCCGCCTCGCATCCCCCACACCAACAGCACCTCTCAGTCTCCCAATCATCACCACACAGCACCATCCACAGCACAGCCGCGTCACCACCAACACCCCCCCTCGCCCCCAACCCCAACACCCCAAACAACCCCACCAAGACCCTCCCCCCCCCAGAAACCCCCCCACAAACCATCAGAAGTCCAAAAGAGTCCTCCATGGGACGGCAAGGAGACATCGGCCGATGTCCCCCACGAGTCTCGTATCTGGGCGTCTTCTCCCAAAGTACATAGGAACCCACGATACCTGTAGGGGTGCGCCCCTCCGGCGCCAGCCAGATCCCTCTTCAGAAATCACGCCGCCCCGGAACCAAGCTGAGAGGCAGATAGCGTGGCGGTGGCAACCGAGGCCACCGCGTCGACCCGTTCTTGCAAGCTGGTGGGCCTGTCAGGCACCCTCCTCCCCCCCTCCCCGCCCACCCTGTGCCAGGAGGGGGACCGCCGCCGGCCCCTTGCGGAGGGACTCCTGTCGCCAGGTGAAGCATCCGGTCTGTCGATCCCCAGTAGATCCATGGCCGCTTGAAGAGACCTGATCTGTTCAAGCCTGTTGTTCCAACGAAATATGATGCGGAACGGGTGGCCCCAGGAGTAAGCAACGCCGCGGTCCCGCAGGAAGGCAGTCACAGGCCTGAATTCACGCCGCTTCTGAAGAGTAGAAGCTGCCAAATCCTGATACAGCTGTGGGTGGTGTCCACGAAACTGGATAGACGTAGCCTCCCGGGCCTTCTTCAGAATGCGCTCTTTCAACTGAAAATCGTGGATGCAGACTAGAATGTCCGGCGGAGGGCCCCCCCCGCGCCTAGGAAGACCAACCCTATGGGCTCTGTCCATCTTGACATCCGTAAGTTCTTCGTCGCCCAAGATCTGCCGGAACAGCTCCAGGATATAGCCTCTCAAATCGCCGGACTCCCCGTCCCATGGTACCGACTTAATACGGATGTTGTTCCGCCTGGAGCGGTTCTCTAGATCCTCCGCGTGGGACTGCAGATCCAGATTCTGGTCCCTAAGACGCAGCACATCCTGTTGCAGCTGATGGACATCATTAGCCAGGGTAAGATCATGGTCCTCCAGGGTGGCTACCCTCTCGCCAACCCCATCCAGGTCTCTCCTCACCTCCCGAAGGTCCGACGCGAGCTGGGACCGCAGCTCTGAGATGTCATCTTTAATGGAAGCAAATAGCTCAGTCATAAATGCTTTTGTGACCGGCGCCTCACCGTCCCCGGACATGGAGGAGGAGCCCGCCCCAGGCGATGGCGGAAGATTGGAGCCCCTGGCCAGGCCATCCTTGTTAGGCTTCCCCCTCCTCTGGTTGTTCGCCATCACAAGGTCCGCCGTGTGCGTCCCCTCAAGTTGATCCCAAGTCGCCGTCGACCACAAATCACAGTGGCAATCGCCGGCCACGAGGGCCTCCCGGCGTCCTTCTTCGAGGTGTTAGGGCCGCTATATCCGGACCTCTCCACTGATCGGCCCGCCCTGTAGATCTTGCGACAGCCCCCCCCAGGTCACAGTTCAATGGTGTGCGTGCCCCCACAGACCAGAGAGCGCTTCACATGTCCGGGCCACCGCTCCCAGATTCAATGGTGCCCAGGTCACTGCAGGGCACAGGCCCTCCGAGCCGAGCCTCACGCAGGTCGTAGATCACAGCCAAGACTCCAGGCGTTACGCCTCCTCCTCCACTATAGGCCGCCGCCGTCCAGTGTGCCCCGCAAGCAAGCGTAGGCCGCACTCGGCCGCAATCTGCAGGCGACTCGCCCCGGGGGGGCCGCCCAACCCGCCCAATGCCGCTTCTTCACAGCTCCCGCCCAGCAGTCCGGCACAGCCGTCGCCCTTCGCGGGCCAGATCGCGGTCCCGAGCCCCCCGGCTGCCTCCAGGCGCTCACCTCAGTCCGCGCTGCAGGGCCCCCGCTCCGCCGATCTGCATACAGCCCCCAGCTCAGCCGCCGTGCCCCCAGTGCGGTACACGGGAAGGGGGCAGCGGAGCAACGCCGACCTCCGGAGGTCCCGTCGGCCACTGAGGCTAAGGAGGCGCCGCTCCAGGTATCGGGCCGACCTCCACCACCTCACGGCAACCGCTCAGCCTGCACTTCCTGTCGGCTTCCTTTCTACGCCAGTCCGGCGTCGGACAGGCCCTTCACCGCATCCGCACCAAGAGCGCGCTTCTCCTCGCGGGACGCTCCGAGGGGCCAACGCTGCCGCCAGTACTCAGCCGCTATGCTCCGGTGCCCTTAGGCTACAAAACCACCGGTCTAAGCACGGTCCCGGGGGTGCTATTCGGTGCGTTGTAGAATTCGGCGCCGGAGGGAACGCAGAGAGCGTCTTACTCCGTCGCCATCTTGGCCACGCCCCCTTGGCCTTTGTTTTTAAGCTATGTTGTAGAGCAGTGTGGCTGCTGTGCAGCATGTTGAAAAGTTATAATGAACAAGAATGGTCACATTATATTGTAGGCAAATGCATGCATCACTAGGTGAAATGACACAGGCGCCTTTTTTATTTTTATGATCCAAAAAGGAATGCAATAGCGTTCTCATTTGCTTAAAGGGGTTTCTGCCTTCTGGGGGGGTGGGGGGAGGTACACCAGTGAAGGTATTCAGGGGCAGAGCAGAGGAATGCGTGGGTGTCCCACTTTCTAACAATAACTCTCTCTAAACTGAGCACTTGGATGCCAGTGTTATCCAAGCACCTGGGCTTTAAGTGGGCTGGGTGTTAGTTCTAAATAGCAGGTGCTGAGATGGGTCTCTATCAGACTCTCCATTTTTGCCCTCACCATCATGGTAAAAAAATGAATCTGAACTCTGCATTGGTGCCACCCTTCACTGCCTTTGAGGTAACTTGAAAGAGAATCGTAATAGAACTTTCAAAGTCTCATCATTTCAGCACTGAAGCATTTCCAATGTTACAAACAAGAAAGCCATAGTTGTTGCTTCTTTATCTTATGCAATTAACAACCATTGACAAAGCCAATAGTCCTGCCTTGTTGTAGGTTTAATGTTACTTGCTGTATCATATATCTGTATGCAATGACAGAAGAGGCAAAATGCCAGTGAGGCAGCACACTATGCTAAGCACATATTTTTAGCTTAAGTTTTTAAGCCGTGCCCTTAATTACATTGACCATACCCCTTTGAGAGACCCCCCTCCTCCCGGTTTTTATTCATCGGACTTAAAGCCCTGCTAAGCACTGAAAATGCTCACTCAGTCGGACTATTAAAAAATAGTATGTCCACTTATCTACAGCTATCTGTAATGGATGCACTAGGTCAACAGCCTATCATTCCAGCAAATACCATGATACATCAGAAACTCCTGCCTAGGGCCAGCCAAAGTGCAGAAGACACCTCAAACTCAGGTCTCAGCACTCCGTGAATCAGAGAGACTAGCCCTCACAGAGCACATGTCCTAGCTCAATGAAAGACAGCAAACAAGATAGGCCACTTGGACCAGGCGATTCATTTATTATAATAATAGCGCAACTCTTCCAAGTAAGAGTCGTGCACGGCTACTCCATCTCCAAGGGTTGGCAGCCCACGCAGATGCTGTGGATAGCAGCCAGGCAAGCAGCATGCCTCACAGCCAAGAATGGAGGACAGAGAAGGGACTGCCCCAGAGACCCTCTGACCACACCAGGCCAGAACTATCAGACGGACACATGAGGCCCTTGGCAACGAAAGACTATACACCAGGGCACGCATCTAACAACATAAATGGGCAATGAATTGGCATAGCAAATGCAAAATGATGTCACAGGGGATGTCACGTGATAGGAAATAATGTAACCTCCTGTTAGATTTGGGGGTCTCTGGTTGGCACAGGTAGGTACTTGTGACAAGCAGGGACCCTCTCCTTTAGTCAGGACAAGGGGATTACACTCCTAAAATAACCCCTGCTCACCCTATAGGTTGCGTGGCGCGAGCAGTCAAGGCTTATTTCAGAGGCGTTGTAAGTTAAGCAGTTGTGACCACATACAATAACCCAGTGACAATACTACAAATGGACACCACACAGGTTTTATATAAAAAATAAGTAGACTTTATATAGAGTTACCACAAGACCATAAACGACAAAAATACACAGTACGATTACTTTAAAATGGTAAATTTAAGCTTAGTTCAGTTCAGTTTAGTTGCGACACTCTGCATCAATGTACCTTAAGTTGCGTTGCGCTTCCACGACAAGCAATGTCGCAGCGATGGGAAATGCGGCAAAAGTCAGGTGGAAAGAAATAAAGACGTGAAGATCTTCCAGATGCGGCGCGCTTCTCGGGGATGCGAGAAACTCTCGATTCGAAGCGTGGACTGCAGCTGCGACACCCTTACGATGCAATGGCAACAGCTCCAGCGGCAACGCTCTTCTCCACGATGCGTGAAGCTTCTTCTCGATGCGACAACTACAGCGGCGACATTCAAGATACGATAGCAGCAGCTCCGACGGCGACGCGCTTCTCGGGGATGCGAGGTGCTCTCGGTCGATACGGTGCAATGCGACAGTTCCAGCGACGACACCCTCCTTCTTCGGAGTTGCGACGGCAGGCACAGCGACGGCGACACGCTCCGACCTCGTTGCGAGATTCTTCTCCTGATGCGGCGCAGTGCAACAACCACAGCGGCGACACCCTCCTTCTTCGGAGTTACGACGGCAGCAGTAGCAACGGCGACATGCTTCCTTTTCGTTGCGGCACGCTTCTCTCAAATGCGGTGCAGTGCGACAGTTCCAGCGGCGACACCCTCCTATTTCCGGAGTTGCGACGGCAGGCACAGCGACGGCGACGCACTTCTTCTCGTTGAGTCTCGCTTCCTGCTCCTTGCGACATGAATTTCCTCAGAAGGCCCAAAACAGCAGCAGGCACTTCCAAAGAACTCTGGGGAGCTGGGGGGGGGTGAAGTCTGTTGTCCCTGAGACTTCAGCAGGAGGCAAGCTCTTTTCCAAGCCCTTGGAGATCCTTCACAAGTTGAAAGCAAAGTACACAAAGTTCCTTTCTCCTTCCTTTGACAGTAAGGCAATCACTGCAGGCCAATCCCCCAAGCAGCACATAGCTTGGAAATAGTCTCTACTCAGTTTCTTCAGGTTCCTCTCCTAGGTAAAGGTTTCTTCTTGTAGTCCAAAGTGATCTAATTTCAAGTGATCAGGGTCCCAATATTTATACCCAGAAATCCTTTGTTCTCTGAGGGGAGAGGGGCCTTTGCCCAGTCCAAACCAGTTCTGAAGCACTCTGTTTACCAGACTTCTCCTTTCCTTTCACAGTGCAGGGCATGCACATCAGACGCCCCACAGGAGGTGGAGCCAGTATTGTGGAAGGCAAGTACAATCCTGGAGCACTCTGTTTACAGGACTCCTTCTCTTCTTTCACTGGGCACGGCAGAGACATCAGCCGCTCCCAGGGGGTGGAGCCAGTATGGTGGAAGGCAGGCACAGACCTATTCAAGGTTCAGGTGAACTCCTCCCTCCCATCAAGATGCAGATCTCTCTATTGACCACTGGGTGACCCAGCCTGTCTCCTGGAAGTCCCCAGCCCTGTCACTCACAAAACCAGACATAGGAATACACAAACTAGAAGAGGCAGGTTTGAATGGTTAGACACGCAAATACCTACTTTCTAAGAGTGGTATTTGCAAACACAGAATATTAAAATAAACTTTACTAAAAGATGTATTTTATTATTCTGAGTTCGGGCATACTAAACTTGAATGTCTACCATGTTGTCTAAGACAGTTAGGATTATAAAATGTAATAACTCTAACAGCCCATTCTGGCCTATGGAGAACAGGTAGCCTTGCAATAGTGAAAAACGAAAATGGCTGTAATTCACTATTAGGACATGCCACACACATCAGGGTTTGTCCTACCTTATACTTACAATGCTTACAATGAACCCTGCCCTTGGGCCTGCCATAGGGGTGACTGATATGAAGAAAAGGGAAGGTTTAGGAACTGGGAAGTGGGTGCACTTGCACAGTCAGCATGACAGTACCAGACTGCACGCAGGCTCTGCAATGGCAGACCTTAGACACATTTTACAAGGCTGCTTCTGTGGGTGGCACAACCAGTGCTGCAGGCCCACCAGCAGCATTTGGATTACTGCCCTGGCACACTCAGTGCACTAGACCAGGGTCTGACAAGTAAACCAAATAGCCAAACATGGAACCACTGATTAGTACATCAATTTACAGTAGGGATCACTTGCACTGTGGCACTGAATAGCAGTGGCACAGTGCCCAAAGCATCTAAACACCAGCAAAAACACATGAGGCAACAGCAAAAATGGAAGGGAGACCCACGCCAATGGTGCCAGGTCTAACACCTCCATATCATACTCTTCAGGAACAAGCGTATTTTACAGGCAAAACAGAGATGGCAACTTTTTACATAACTCCTACAAAAATAAATGTGGGCATAAAAGTTCAGTATTGATACACATGTCATGTAGTTATGCATTGAATTATTTAGAGGCAGTTTTATCTAGCGCCAACAGGACCTATGGGGGAGAGAACGCTTCAGGAAACAGACGTTTTGTACAAATAGCAGACAGGAAATATAATAAACTTTCAAGAGGTAAAGTACAGGGTCATACGATAAATAGTATAGCGACTCCCATGCAATTGTACCCATGTCTACGAAAGGAAAACATTGAAGGCTTTAGAAAACTAAATCTAAAATAAATAAATAAATAAAACGCATGCAATTATAAACATTTTAACATTTGTTTAGTTGAAACATAGACGAAGTACAATCCTTCTGACCAATTACAAATAAAACAAGGAACGAATATAGTTTTGTGGCAAACTACCCATATTTTATTGTCATTTATAAAGCAAACATCAAGTTGATACCTTAAATAACACAAAGGCGATTAATTTCTTCACATTAAAAGATTGTAAACACTACACAAGCTTACAAATACTATTATTTTATCAGATGCAAAGCTACAATAAAAATGTCCTTGCTAAAATCCAACTGCTATTTCAACCTAGTTCCACAGGACATCAAATCTGAAAAACCATGGCTCTCTTCGTGTCAATGGTTTGTACCCAATGTTCATATTGTGCGAACTGAAGAGAAACTTTCAATTCAGTTTCTAAAGCATTCGGCTGGGCTAATAAAAGAAGCATGTTCTATTTGGATGGATCATGCAATTTGAGGGCAGCAGATAGGGGGCATTACGTGAGGGAGCGGCCACAAAAGAGGCCCTAGCTCACTGGTGACCTCTTAAAGGACACCCCATGTATACAGCCTCACCCCACCCACTTCTGAAGCCATGAGGCCATAAACAGAGGCGGACACACTGCCCAACCCCTCTAGCAGGGGATTAAGATGCTGCCCCCCCTAGTCTACCCTGAAGAGGACGTGGCCAGCTGCAGGTGTTGTTTGGGGTAGCCCATTGACTCCGTGGCACCGAATGACGTGTGTTTACACGACTGGGTTTCTTTAACTAGCTAAATGCATTTTGGGTTTTGTAGTTCATTTCACTTCACTGGAAACAATTGGACTAACTATCAAAGTACAACGTCGTATACATACAAAGAGATCTGGTTGTTTCTTCACGTCCAAACTATAAAGTGAGAGGAAGTAAGAGAGCCCGGGGGTAGCTTCTGACTGTCTTGGGGAATGTGGAAGAGGGTAGGGAGAGGGCGTGCTAAACATTTTAACTGATTATGGAAACACCGTACCTCACCTCGTCACCTGAACTTCTAACAGCACCACATATGCAGTGACAGCGCATGGCAGATTCACACCAAAGGAATCTCTCAGAATACCTCACACATCTCCACAAACAGGGTATGCGAAGTCTGTTTACCTGAATGGAAAAGAGATGCCCGATGTTCCACTGACCTTCAAGGCCACAAGTACTGCTTAGAAACATGATGCTAAAGCATGCCGTTAACAAAAATAATTTGCGCTTCTGTTAGGTGCAACGCCCAAAAAAGCCAGCCAGCATTACTATAAAACTGCAGCTTTGAAACACAAGTTAATTTCAAGCACACCAATACAAACTTGCACACGCAAACAGAACAAATAGGAGTCCACAGGTTAACGAGTGGGAGGGGTGGCGGGAGTGCGGCCGAGAGCACACACAGCATTTCCCTTGCGGGAGTGAGCAGGGGCACCATCTGTTTGAAAGTTAATTACAAACAGATGTCACCAAAGCTCGCTTCCGCAAGGGAATCGCCAAACGTGCAGGCGTTGCCATTGGAAGCAATGCAAAGCGTGCACATTTTTGGCAGAAAAAGCAAATAAATTCCTGAAGGTCTCCTCCTATGCAGCGCCTGAGCGCTGCGTAGACGAGACGTAAAAACTGGCAAGTGCCTTTAAGACAGCCATTAACCCCCGGATTCACATCATGCCTCAGGGGTGACAGTTAGGACAATTGTTCTTTCAGGCTCCTTCAGTCAGACCCTGGAGTTTTCAGCTCTGTCTAATTTTCACTTTTTGTCAATAATTTTCACTTTTATTAGTGTTTTTTTACCTTTCAATTGACGTTTTTCACCTTGTAGAGTGGGGTACTAACTTTTCTGACAGAAACTTGGTATTTTTCTGTCACAAAATGCCTTCTCTTTTTTACCCTTGTCCCTCCTGAGGCAAGAAGAAGGCAAGACTGACACACACTCTGGATGTATACTCTGCCTTCCTGAGTCTCACTCCTCTGACGCTTGCCAACACTGCAAAAAGCTGTCTAGGCATACTCTCAAGGAGAGGGAGAGAATTAATCTCTATGGCCTCTCCGATAAGCAGAAATCCACCTCCAGAGGAAGATCTCCTGTGATGCAGAAGAAGAGGAGGTCCAGATCGATGTCGAAAAGTAAGATCACGATCTGTTCCCCATCAGCGTCGAATAGACCTCCAGCGGCAAAGACAAGAGTAGCTTCGCCGTCGAGACCTCCACTGTCCATGGTACTGGCATAAAAGAGCAGACCATTGGATCAACCTCATCCGTTGAAGTCAACTCGGTGGCGTTCAACATCGAAGCAGACTCCGTCAGCGGTGCAGTAACATTCTATGTTGAAGCACAAGACTCCGTCATCAGCACAGAAACATTTGATGTCGAAGCACAGGACTGTCGAAGCCTTCGCATAGACGGTCGACGTTGAGGCTGTTGAAATGTCACGTGCGGGATGCTTCCCACAGCTTGCATAGTCTGGTGTTTCATAGAGAAAGGCGCTGATAAGTATAAGTAGAACATATACAGATAAAATGATACAAACTTGTACTTAATTGCTAAAAGTAAATTTACTGCAATATGTGTTATAAAATGATAAAATGTGCAAATTCACTGTTATACACAAAGGGACTTGAATATCTCATGTGTCGTTTTGAATTGTTCAAGGTTACATGAAATGTGTTTTTATGTGGGCACTGTTAATGTTGTAACTTTTTAATATGTATATATATATGTTGTCTTGTGTGGCACTTATAGTATTATTTGTGTATGTTTTTTTAAACTCACAGCCCTGAAGAAGTTCTGGTAACAGAACGAAACGCGTTGGCTGATGTCTTGTCTCTAAATGGATCATTAAAAGAACATTGAATTTTGTACATCACGACTCAGCGTCTATATAAGAGGACATTTGAAAGACGTATTAATCTCCCATGATTGGAGGAAGTTTACCCTTGTAGCGGTGCTTTTCCATTTAGGACTAAGGTCGACGTTGAGGCGCTTCCCTCCGTTGACGTCAACCAGGCGACGCTCGACTTCGAGGCTCAGAAACACACCAGAGTGATGTCGGTCAACTTCCAGTGGGCATTCGCCTTCGGCAATGCATCGCCCGACGTCGAGACATCTGTCTCTGTCAGCATCTGTTCACTTGACGTCCAAGGCTATAACACAGCAGGTGCACCACTCTCCATCAGTTTCTTCTCTCCCGACGTCGAGAGTTCAATCGCCTTTTGTGACCCAAGAGCCACCAACTCCACGTTTGAAATCAAGGCACTCGCTACAGTCGACCCATCATTCTGACCGATCAAGGTCAAGACACACAGCCTCATCAACCTCGAGGTTATCCAGTCAATGTCGAGCAGCTCAGCTTCATATCCTGAGCTTCCCCGTCCACAGGAGACAGAGGCCCCTATACTAGAGGAGACAAGGAGGCAAAAATCACCCTCTGTACAGCTCTCTCCTAGGTGGTTGTTACCACTGTATCACTAGCAAAAATCCACAATGAAGCGGGTACAGGATACGCAGGCCTACTCCAGCCGCTGGCTTGTCTGGTTCAGGCAGTAGATCTCTCGCCTACCACTCCCTCAAGGGGTCGAGATCAGGCTCGTACAGTGACAACTTCCTCAAGAAGGAGGCCTACATCTCGGGGGCTGTAGTGACCGGATAATTTGTTCTATTTGAGTGGTGGTGACTGTGGTCTACTACCATCTTTGTATAGTGGATAGATCCCTATTCTTAGCCTATCCTTAGAGTTTGCCTATCGACTTTGACATAATTCTGTGCCCCTTTCATCGTCTTCGGGCCTGAAGGCTTATATTAGGAGGTAGATTCTTTCTTTCTGACCTTATATTACCTATTGGTAGGGCTTGCCTATGTACTTTGACAGAGCTGTGCGTCTCTTTCATCTTTTTCGGGCCTACAAGGCCCAAACGAGAGAGTCTCGATTTTCCTTTCTGCCTCGGCTGCACGAGGCGCTTGTAGGTCAAGAGTGATATTTTAGTTATGAGCTGTTGTTCGCTGGAGAGGAACCGGTCAGAGTCGGCCCTTATCGGAGGAATGTGGACGGAGCTCGGGCTCTTAGACGAAACAACAGGTGGCCACTGTGGGAGCGTCGAGAGCCCGGGGCCTGGTACAGTGGTCTGGTGGGCGGCAGGTTACTGTCTGGAAATTTCCACGAACGAAGAGCTCTCTATATTATCGAAATGCAGTAAGGCAGAGCAGTCAGTAGTCAGTTGGCAGTCGGCAGACGCAGACGATCCTTTGGAGAGACCGAAACTACATCATGAATTGGTCTGTTAGAGCAGTTAGAGTTAGCTTGTGACCAGTATTGGAATAATCAGAGTGAAGAAGTTAGTTGAACGGATGGTTCTCAGAATAGTGGAAACTATATCATTAGATTGAAGCTTGGAAGTGAAGACAGTTCGTGGGAGAGGAGAAGTCAGTGCAGATTGGCCGGTGCAGAGCTGAGAGACAGAGACGAAGACCAGAGAAGGGTTCCAGTGCTTTGGAGGGGTGACGGAGGTGAAGGAGCATAGCGGTGCAGACGTGTATCCGTGGGTGCAGAGCAGAGTCTGAGATGAGCCAAGGCACAGAAGAGAGAGGGACCTAGATGACAGCCAGAACCGGACTACGTAATTATAAGGTGAAATCTGTCCTGCTATTATAGTGCGCAAATATCCTAACTCTTTCCTTTACTTTTCAGGCTATGTTTAGGCTGCTAGGTGTTACTATGACTTTATAATGCAATGTTTAT
Organism: Lissotriton helveticus; assembly: GCF_964261635.1. Classification (NCBI taxonomy): domain Eukaryota; kingdom Metazoa; phylum Chordata; class Amphibia; order Caudata; family Salamandridae; genus Lissotriton; species Lissotriton helveticus. The sequence goes on along the minus strand of NC_136068.1, from coordinate 1,060,357,633 downwards.
TTTTATTGTTTAATAAAGGCACCCCAGTTCTTAATGAATATATCTGAGTATTATTTCCATGATGAAGCTAACCTTTCTTTTTAGTCAGGTACTATCGTAAGGACGGATGGGCTATTCCCTTCCTACAGGTAACTGGTGACGGAGAGTAATGTGAGTTTCATATTGGGAAATAATTCTTGAATGTAATAATTTGACAGTTCTTGTGTGAGAGGATCGGATCTCCTATCCATTACACGAGGGATAATAATAATTCATATGAGATAGAAGATATTTCTAGTAGATATTAGGTACTTAGGAAATTCCCAATAGAGAGCAGGAGGTATTAATAGGACAGTGGGAACACTACACAGGGAAATCGCTCAGGATAGGGCGTTATATGTTGGAGCTGCTCCCCGAGGAGAGAGGGGGTGGAGTAGTCCGGGTCGGATTGCCGTGGGGCTACAAGTGGGGACACTATAAAGGGAGATTGCTCAGGATAGGGATTTATATGTTGGAGCTGCTCCCCGAGGAGAGAGGGGGTAGAGTAGTCCCGGTCGGATTGCGGTGGGGCTACAAGTGGGAAAGAGCTGCTCTCCGACACAAGAGAGAGTACGTTAGCCCGGGCCAGATTGTCGTGGGGTTATAAGGTGAGATCATAGGATATATCATGGAATTCCGTAGTTATTACTGACTTCTATAGTTACTTCTTAGCAACCCTCTAGATTTTAGTGGTATTTTGGATGTGTAAGCTTGTATATTGCGAGTTCCCCATTCCCAGGTAGGTACCCAGGTACCATTGTAAATAGGGTCTGGGAAGGGATGAAGTTACGTGATGACTGGGTTTGTGGTGTTTGGGTGAGCTGATAACTTGGTCAGAAAATCCGGTCATTACATTTGGCGTCATGAACAGTTCGAATGAGGTGCGGGAAATGTACTGATTTTTGTTACATTTGGTGTCTCGAACAGCTTTCGAAAGCCTTGTAGCGCGTTTTCTTGTCATCTTGTTTGTTTGCGCTCGGCGTGTGCGGAAGCTCTTTTTGTATATTTTTTTGTTTATATGTGTATATATTTTCTGTCTTTGGTACAATGTTTTTGAGATGGTCGAAGTCTACTTTTCAGTTGCCTATTGAGATTCCAGGGTGGGAATCGACGCCTTATGAGGCGCTAGCTCATGAATGGGCTAATTGTACAGGTTTGAGTGAAAATTGGATTTCTTGTTTGGAATCGGCGGATCCTGCTCAGGTGATTGCTTGTTTACAGAAGGTGCCGATTGTGAAGGGTGAGGAACTCCCCATATTGGGGCGTAGAGGTTGGATTTTGTTGTATGCGTACAGGCTTGTACATGAACAACTTCTGAAATTGCAGCGCCAATGCAAGGAATCTGAAGACCAGTTTGTTGAAGTGCAGAATGCTTATACACTTTTGAGATGTCAAAATAAGTTGTTTGCCGACAAATTGGATACATATCAGACTATTGCGGAAAGAGCTGCAGTTCGAATTGCTAAATACAAATACAAACATCGACGTGGTCGAGTCAGTAAAAGGAAAGTGCATTTGGTTGTGGCGAAAGCAGGGCTCGATTGGAACCCTGATGAGTGGGATGGTAATATCTGGGACTCAAATGAATCTGGCTCCACGGCTGAGGAGACTGCACACCGAGACTCTTCTCGTACTGGACGTGACTGTACATCGAGTGCTTCTTGTAAATCTGTCGATCGTTGTACATCTGACGATCGCTGTGACTGTACTGATCGTGCAGAGGTTTCTGCGCATCCGGTCTTTCGAAGGAAATTACAGCAGGCTCCTGGTAATCCCAATGGGATTCCTTTGGATAGTTTGGAGGATTTTACGCAACAAGAAGTTAGTGACATTTTGGAACGATTTCGGCAACGGCCTGGCGAGGCCTTGCTTACTTGGATGGTGCGTCTTTTTGAATTGGGTGCTGCTGGCATCATGTTGGATATGGGAGATTCGCTGAAGTTTTGTTCTTTGAGTTCCGATTCTACTGTACAAGATCATTTTCGGAATTATGCTAATGCTGGTCAGGTCAGTTTGCTTCAATTGGCGACGGAGGGTTGTAATCATAAATACCCTACTGAATCTGATTGGCCCTTGAATGACAAGCCGTGGTATACTTTGAGAGATACCTCGCAAAAACTGAAAGAGGAAGTGATGAAAACTGCAATTTTTCTGAATACATCTGATACATTGATGAATGGTTTGTTGACTTCTTCGGTGCGGAATAGGATTATTCGTTCCGCCCCTGTTGCTTACAAGCAAGTTATGATGACTTTGTTGATTAACCAGACTGGTGCTCCTTTGTCTGATGTGCTTGAGGCTGTGCGTCAGCTCGGTGAATTGGGCGTATGGCTTAAACCGGATAGACAATCTAGACCTGAGGGTCGTACTGGTCATTATCAATTTACTAGACGTGACATGTATCTTGCCTTATTGGCTGATGGTGTAAAAAAGGAGGATATTGATGGTGAGCCGAATAACAAATTGTGGTCCTTGTTTCTCAAACATGGTTTTGACAGAAAGGAAGGCGCTAAGCGGGTGCGTAAACAGGATCGTGCTCCTTGTCAGTCTGGTGATAGTGATGATGACGGATATGGAAACAGATGTGACAGGAATGACAGAGGTCGGTATGAGAGAGATGTGTCTCCCCGTCGTGAACAAGAGAGAGAGAGAGAGGGGGAAAGAGAGAGGGGGAGAGATGAGCGTTTTGGATACAAATACAGAGAGGAGAGGGATGAATCTCCTGAATTCAGAATGAATGATAGATGACACAGGTTTTCTGAGCAAAATTCACATCATTTTATGGATGACAAGAATCCATTTCGTGAGGGAAACAGGCATGAGCAAGAGGTAACATTACCAAATAAATTTGAGAGTCTTTACCCTGATTTATCTTGGGCGACAGAACGCAATAAAAATGACTAGGAAATAGGCCAAGCTCCGGTACGCAATTGGGCTCACAGAGATAATAGACCCTATGTAGATATTGAAATTTTTTGGAGACATCGTAATATACAGAGGGCCCGAGCATAAGTAGATACAGGAACGGAGGCCACCTTAATTTATGGAAATCCGAAGAGATTTAAAGGACAATTTTTCACATTTACTGGCCTAGGAGAGAAGTGTGGCTCACTGGTTAGAGGAGGCAAACCAGGGTTCAATTCCCGGCTCGGCGGGGTCTTGAATCCTAAAAAATGTCCATGGACTCGACAATTCTTGCTCCGGTGCCTACTCGATTCACGGGTTCACACTCTGCGACTCTGGGCAATAGCTTGCTTAATCTCCACAATGGCCCCACGCGGCGGGATGCCTGGCTTTCACCTTGCGGATACCCTGCCGGGGTTATCTCACAGGGGAATACCAGGACGGGTTCCCTAAGCAATCGCTTAGAAACCGCTTCGTGATTTGCGCTATATAAATTCATGTACATTTACATTTTCTAGGTGGTAAAGAAACTCCCGCAGTACAAACTGATGTCCAGATGAAAATAGGTAGAATTCCCCGAAAAGAATATTCTGTACTGGTAGTACCCCTTTGTGAATACATAATTGGAATTGACATTTTAAAAGGTCTGACATTATATTTAGATGACGGATGTTATCGTTTTGGAGACAGGAACTACATATCATCAATTTCGTGAGAGTTGGATGTTTGAGGATTCCCCCGGTGAAAATTCCTCAAGCTACAAAAGTAATTTCTCAGAAACAGTATCGTATTCCAGGTGGGCATGAAGAGATTAGTGCCACAATTCAGGATTTAGTGGATGCAGGAGTTATAACCCCAGTTACTTCTGCCTGGAATAATCCTGTATGGCCGGTGCGCAAGAGTGACAATTCTTGGCGCATGACAGTTGATTATCGCAAATTGAATAAACATACACCCCCTTTGACTGTTGCAGTACCTGACATTATTGCAAACCCTGGGCGTAGTGGGCATAGTGGGGCTTTGCAAAGCTACGCGAAGTGGGCAAACAAACTACGCCCACCCGCGCACTTTGCGTAGCCCCACTACGCGCCCCGCCTCCCTCCCGCCCTCCCTAAATGCTTACATTAATATATAAAAGAATTATAAAGCCACTTACCTTGTCCTGCCGCGTCCCCGGGGCTCTCGCTCATCATTGCGCCGCCGGCGCGCGCGTCTTGGATGCTAAGCGCGCGCCGGCGGCGCAATGACGAGCGGGAGCCCCGGGGTCGCGGTAGGACAAGGTAAGTGGTTTTATAATTCTTTTATATATTAATGTAAGCATTTAGGGAGGGCGGGAGGGAGGCGGGTGGCGGGCAACTTCGCTACGCCCACAAAGTGGGCGTAGTGTTGCCTGCTTCGCCTACTTTGCAAAGGGCGAAGTAGGCAACACTACGCCCACGAAGTGGGCGTAGCGAAGTTGCCCGCCCAGGGTTAATTATTACCTTGATTGAGAGAATTCAAAAACATTCAGGAACGTGGTATGCTTCTATCGATATTGCTAATGCTTTCTTTTCCATTGCGATTGCCTCTGAGTGCCAGGAACAATTCAGTTTTACATGGAATGGACGTCAAATGACGTTCAGATTTCTTCCCCAGGGCTATGTGCATAGTCCTACGATCTGTCATCGGCTGGTGGCAGAACATTTAACTGAGGTTCCAGTGAATCCACAAATACAGGTGTGTCATTACATCGATGACATTTTAATTCAAGGTGAAACACAGGATATGGTTCAGACCCAATTAGACCAAATCGTAACTCATTTACAAAATAGAGGTTGGGAGATTAATCCAGACAAATTGCAAGGTCCAGCACAAAATGTAAAATTTCTAGGTATTAATTGGCATGAAGGAAATCGAGAAGTAATTCCGCTGGTAAAACAGAAAATTGCAGAATTTGCAGTCCTGAAAAATAGAAAGGAAGCACAGAGATTTATTGGTTTATTTGGCTTTTGGCGTCAACACATCCCACATTTGAGTCAGATATTAGCCCCTTTGTACAAAGTTACCCGTAAAAAGAATGTGTTTGAATGGAATAAACCACAGCAAGATGCGTTTGATTTGGCAAAAGAAGCAATTCAGCATGCTTTGGATTTGTGGCCAGTGCGTGATGGTGATGTGGATTTGAATGTGTCTGTGCAAGGCCCTTATGCGAATTGGAGTTTGTGGCAAAAACAAGGTAAGACAAAAGTACCGTTAGCCGATGCTGGTGAGCGTTATACCCCATTTGAAAAACAGTTACTTGCATGCTATTGGGCTCTGGTGGATACCAAACAATTGACTTTAGGACATGATGTGATGTTGAGACCTGAAATTCCTATTATGCAATGGGTTTTGAGTTCACCAAAAACTCATAGAATTGGACATGCTCAAGAAGCGAGTGTGATTAAATGGAAATGGTATATACAAGACAGAGCACGTGTAGGACCGAAGGGTGTTGCGTTGTTACATGAGCAAGTGGCGCTGGCGCCGTCAGGAGAAGCAGAAAGTGATTACTTCTTATCTATAGTACAGGAATCCCCTGTTACGTGGGGAAGCCGTTAGATGATTTGTCCGTGGAGGACAGAAAACATATATGGTTTATGGATGGTTCAGCGAGGTACATAGGAGAGAAGAGGCATTGGAAGGCAGTATCCTACAATCCGATCACACAAAAACTGCTAAGTACCACAGATGAAGGGAAAAGTAGTCAATTCGCGGAGCTATATGCTGTTTATCAAGTTTTGAAACAAGAATTGCCTGGTACATGTCACATTTTTACCGATTCTTGGTCCACTGCTAATAGTTTAGTGGTTTGGTTACCAACGTGGCATTCCCATGACTGGAAGCTTCATTCGAAAGAGTTTTGGGGTAAGCACTTGTGGCAATAGATTTGGGAGCTACTTCCTCAGAGTAATGTAACAGTTTTTCATGTTGATGCTCATACATACGTAGACTCCCTTGACAAACTTTTTCACCAAATTGCAGATGAGAAATCTAAAATTTCTGAGGCAATGGTGGACAAACAAGATTTTGATTTGGCGGGATTTGCGAAATGGGCCCTCTCAATTTGATTAAAGATACCATACTTCATTGTCCCGTATGTCAGCACTCTAGACAGCGAGAAGTGCCCCAAATTGTAAGAGGTCAATTACATCGAGGAAAATCTCCTGCACAAATTTGGCAAATAGATTATATAGGTCCTCTTCCCATGAGTAAAAATTGTCAGTATGTTTGTACAGTTGTAGATACTTTCAGTGGCCTTTTAGTAGCCTTTCCCTGTAAGAGAGCTACCCAATTGAACACTATTAAAACGTTGGAGTTAATCATGTTGTACTATGGTGTTCCACTTCAAATACAGTCTGACAATGCATCTCATTTTAAAGGTAAACTTGTTCAGGATTTCTGTGTGGAAAACAATATTGAATGGGTGTTCCATATACCATATTACCCGCAGGCCGCAGGCCTTGTGGAGAGAATGAATGGCTTATTGAAAGACCAATTACGTAAGCTGTCAGATGGAACTTTTAAGAACTGGAGAGATCATTTGTTTGATGCATTGTTAATTCTGAATAATCGCCCTTATCTGAATTTTGATTCCCCATTAATGCGTTTATTTCCTCCAGCTATTGATGCTAAACCAAATACTATTGAGAGTACAGTGATGTATTGGGAGATTTCCCCTGGAGCTCTAGCTCCATGCAGAGCAACCCCAGGTTCTGCAGGCTTAGATCTGCATTCTATAAACACCATTACTTTAAAGAAAGGAGACATTACTATTGTGGAAACTGGAATTGGTGTCCAAATACCCGTTAGAAGTTTTGGATTAATTGCCCCGAGATCTGGCTTGGCTCTAAAAGGCGTCCAGGTACTCGGAGGTGTCATTGACAGTGATTATCAAGGAGAGATTAAAGTGATCCTGTTAAACAGTGGTGACTCTGATTAACTGATACACAAAACAGACCGAGTTGCTCAATTAATAATTATGCCTGTCTTCAGTGGTGAGATTCAAAAAGGTACTGCCCCAACTCTATTAACTGTTTGTGGAAAAAAGGGTTTTGGCTCCACTGATAATCCTGGAGCGAGAGTGTGGGTTCAGTCACCTACAAATCCCCCTGAACAGGCCGAAATTATTGCAACAGGTCAGGACAATACTGTCCTAGTGATGAGACCAGGGCAAGATAGCTGGGATGTAGTTCCAGCTGACAAATGTTATTTACGAGAATGAATAATACCTGTATTTTAATCCGTTCTCCTAGACCATAGCATGGATTGCTGTTGCCGGAGGTGTCGTTGCTGGACTCCTTTTGGTTTGCTGCGTCGGGAGACGGGAGGGCCCCCAGGACTGGAGTAATTCCTTGGACCGAAGACGTCGTTCTTCTGCATCGTGGGATTCTTCATCGAACGTTTGGACTACACTAGCAAACAAACTCACTGATTCAAATAATTTTTGTTTAACCCCTATGCATTCAGTGACTGATATTCTCTTTCAGGGGATCCTCATCAATAGTCATAAGCATTAGAATATTCCCGCCCATGCGCGGGACCCCGGAAACAATATATAATATGTGCCCCACATATATATACTCATATATATATGTACATATATATATGTATAAAAATAAGCAATTGCAGCCAAATAAACAGTAGAGCTGAATTATGCTGTAAAGAATTTCCACCTTACATGAACATCTGCATTAAAAACATGAGAAACAACACCAAAGATTGTTTAGAAACTGTTTTAATGCATAGAAAACAGCAGAAATTCTTATAAATCACTGAAAGCATAGAAAGCTCCCAGGCTGCATTGCAAACACACAGTCTAAAAAGACTGAAAAGCTAACCTGTAGCTGCATGCAACAAAAAATTGACACCGTGCCTTTAAGGCACTCATGACCCCCAGTATCCCATCATGCCTCAGGGGTGACAGTTGGGGCAGTTGTTCTTTCCGGCTCCTTCAGGAAGGACCCTGGTAACACAGCTCCACTCTTTTCTGGCTTTTCTGACAGAAATTTACTTCATTTTTCTATCCTTTGGTACTTACTGTGACTTTTAACATCTTGTCAAGTAAGGTTCTGTCTTTTTAGACAGTTTTTTGTGTGGCATTTTATTTTAAAATGCCTTCTCTTTTTGACAACTGTCCTTCTGGTGGCAACAAGAAGGCAAAATCAGACAGCCATGATGTCTGTATACTTTGCTTACCTGATCATCATGATCCTAAGAACTGTCCACACTGCGAGCGCCTGTCTGAGAGAACTCTCAAAGACAGAGAAAGAAACCGCATTTATGGACTGGCTCAAAGGTCCTCCAGAGGAAGATCCCCAGAGAGGAAGGGCATCAAGAGGCAAGTCTTCACGTCCTTCAACTTCAACGTCGGGCTCGGCGCTCAAGAAACATCTTCCGGTGGGTTTTCCAGCTGAAAAACGACCATCGACGGCGGGCTCGCCGTCGATAAGAAGATCAGGTTCACCACCGACGTCGAGGATGCCAGCTCTGTCGGCGAAATCCCCTCCTCCGTCGTCAACCAGGCGACGATCGGCATCGAGGGAGGTCACGCCTCCGCCCTGTCAACAGGGCGGCGATCGGCGTCGAGGCACGTGACTCCTCCGCCGTCGTCAACTGGGCGGCGATCGACGTCGAGGAACAAGACCCCTCCGCCGTCGTCAACCGGGCGGCGATCGGCGTCGAGGAACAAGACCCCTCCGCCGTCGTCAACCGGGTGGCGTTCGGTGTCGAGGACCAGAACACCTCCGCCGTCGTCAACTCGGCGACGATCGGCGTCGAGGACCAAGACCCCTCTGCCGTCGCCAACTCGGCGACGATCGGCGTCGAGGGGCGGTACGCCTCCACCATCGTCATCTCGGCGACGATCGGTGTTGAGAAGTGTGACTCCCCCGCCGACGTCAGGGCGACGTCCGGCGTCGAGGACCAAGACCCCTCCGCCGTCGACAACCAGGCATCGATCGGCGTCGAGGAGGCGATCTCAGTCAAAGTCTCGTCGACGTTCGGTGTCGTGGATGTCCAGAGTTCCTACGCCGTCGTCACGTAGACGCTAGACGTCGAGAGAGAAAGCTCTGTCGTTGGCAAGTCAGCGCTGTTCGACGTCGAGAGACCATCGTACTTCGCATCACTCATCGACAATGAGGGATAGATCGACGTCGAGACACTCGGCGATTCGTGTTACAGAATCGGCTTCGCGTCACTCATCTTCTCAGTCTTCAGGTTCCTCCAGATCATCTTCAAACACCAGAAGTCCTGTCCGTAAATCTCCTCCACGTCGGTCAGAGGTTTCAGCTCATGGGGGGAGGCTGTCCCCATGATGGTATGCACCACTGCAAAATTGGAAGGAATCAGGGGCTACGGAACGCCTTCAGCAGTACGTCAGCCCGGAACATAGATCTCCGCTGCAAAGGCTGGTTGCGGAAGTGGACAGAGTCAGTCCTCCCAGGCAACAGGCAGCACGTTCACCTGAAAGGAGACCAGATAGATCTCGTTCTCCAAGAAGGGAAGAATGTTCCAGAAGATCGCGCGAGAGGCTACGCAGTTCCCATCGCAGGAAGAGAAGAACTCCTTCCACCTCTTCTACCTCCTCTACCCGATCTTCCAGAAGGAATTACTATCCTACTCTCACAGACAGCCCTATCTCCAGAGTCTCTCCAGTGGACAACATCAATACTTATCTAGATGTTCTGCAGAGAGGGGCTCAGAAATTAAATATTGAGATGGCTGTCCCACAGGTGACTACCACAGTAATTTTTGAGACATTACACCAAAAATCTTCTTCCCGTCCGTTACTTCCTTTAGTCCCAGGGATCATGGAACCAGTCAAGAATGTTTTCCTCACCCCTGCAACCATCAGAGCAGTGCCGGCTCGTATACAAAAGAAATACAAGCCTGCTGACTCAGACCCAATCTTTGTCAAATCTGATCCACCTGCAGATTCTGTGATTGTGGCAGCAGCTCGGAAGACCCATGCAATCGCTCCTTCATCTTCTGTCCCGCCAGATAAGGACAGTAAGACACAGGACTCATGGGGTCGCAAAGTTTGTAAAGCTGCCGCTTCTGCCCTGAAGGTATCAAGTGCATCCGCGCTGCTGGGAAGATATGACAGAGCCTTATGGGACTCGATGGTGCGCTTCAAAGACAAGGTCCCGAAGGAGGACCAAAAGAACTTTGAAGAAACACTAACGGAAGGCTGTCTGGTTGCAAACCAAATGATTAGCACCGCGGCGGACGGTGCAGTGTTGGCGGCGCATTCTTATTCTCATGGAGTATGTGCCAGAAGGTCTTCTTGGTTACGCTTAACAGGCCTGAAACCTGATGCTCAACAACGTATCTTGAATCTTCCTTTCTCTGGGTCCTCTCTCTTTGGGGAACACGCGGATGAGGAGATGACCCGGATGAAGACAGAACTGGACACGGTAAAAGCGGTCGGTTTGGAGAAGAAGAAGGAATTCAAACGACGCTTCAAATCCAACAGGGGCAGAGGGGCTCAACAGAGGGTTCAAACCCCTCAGTGGTCCCAGAACAAAAATCAGGGAAAAACCCAATTTCGAGGAGGCAAATCCAACAGGGGTAGAGGAGGTCATAAGCAGTCCTCTTCTACGACGAGAGGAGGAAAAGCTTGAGCAGTGGCTTCCTCTGGCGCCGTTGCCCACTCCAGTGGGAGGAAGTGCTTCGCAACATCTGGCAGAGTGGGTCAGCATCACAAAAGATCGTTGGGTGCTGAATATACTGCGCAATGGATATGCACTACGTTTCCGGGCGATCCCAAAGCCCATACCTCCAAAGTCTCGCCCGTACCAACTAAATCTTCTCCGAAGAGAAGTCAAGACTCTTCTTCAAAAAAGAGCCATCGAGGAATTGCCTCCCGCTCAAAGGGGAAAAGGAGTCTACTCCAGACACTTTCTTGTCCCCAAAAAAGATCAGGAGGACAAGTTCAGACCCATCTTGGACCTTCGCCTTCTAAACAAGGTGGTGGTCAAAGAAAAGTTCCGCATGTTGGCTCTTCACCAAATATGTCCACATCTCCAAGTCGGGGATTGGATGTGTTCGGTGGATTTGCAAGATGCATACTTTCATATCCCAATCGCCCTTCGCCATCGGAAATACCTGAGATTTGTGGTAGGAAGCAAGCACTACCAGTACAAAGTGCTGCCCTTCGGGCTCAAGTCAGCACCACGAGTCTTAACCAAATGCATGGCAGTGGTTGCGGCTTATCTACACAAGAAGGGGCTCTTCGTCTATCCATACCTGGACGACTGGCTCTTGAAAGGCCCGTCTCCCCGACAGGTCCTCAGCGATTTTCAACTGTGCCTACGACAGTTACACAAACTAGGCCTCCATGTGAACATGGAAAAGTCTGTCCAACAACCAACCCAGAGCATCCACCACCTGGGCGCAGTTCTGGACACAAGTTTGGGAAAAGCGTTTCCTTCGGAGGAGAGACTATCATCTATGAAACAGAAGTGCAGGTCTCTCCTCCAGTCTTGACCTCCAACAGTCGGACAGGTAGCTTCCCTGCTGGGCTCCATGGCATCCTGCATTTTTCTGATTCCAAACGCCAGACTGAGAATGCGGCCTCTGCAGCAGGCTCCAGTGGACCAGTGGGACCAAGCGACAGGGAATTGGGAGGATCAAATCAATTTGTCCCAGGCAGCGAAGACTTCCATCCTATGGTGTGTGAGAAGTTGGCCTGATATATGATGCTCACTAGTTCTAGTGATCACCTTGTATCAGTCCAAACAACCCTTATGGTGATTGGTTGTAAGTCAACCTTATAGACCAGCTATCCTAATGGTAGCATGGACAAAGCAGTCTTAGGCTAAACTCTTTTGGCATGTGAAGCCAGCTGTTTTACCACAATATAACCCCTTGAATACCAAGTGAAAGGACACCACACAGGTTGTTATGAAAATAAACAGTATATTTATTAATAACAACACCTCTGAACTCTTTATGAGGTCAGAGGGCTAAGCACATGAAAATCTCTTTACGAAAAATACTACAAGTCGCACAAAATTACAATGGTGCCCTAGGGGCACGACAAACCATATACTAAGTAATTGGAATGTGAAAGTCGATAAAAGGAATGGAGCTGTCCAGAGGCTGTAGGATCGATGGGACCACGCTATACTAACTTCAGGTAAGTAATAGGAGGCCCACGGAACGCGTGTGCAGAGTGTGAACTCACACGCGAGATGTGTAACAACGTCTATGGACAGTACAGTTCAAAGAAAAGGTGAGTACGGACAATCCTGACTAGGTAGGACTAAAATGACTGTGGAACTCGACACTAGGACAGTTAAACTACCCTTGAGCACCGAAATGCTCGTGTTACCTCACCCACGGGCTGCGGGTGCATAGGTGTCAAAGTGCGTCGGGTTCTCGCGTTAAAGTCAATGGAGCCTGAAAGAAAAGATGCTGCAGGCGACCAGGAGGAAGATGTCCGGTGCAATCCAAGGGTGGATTGTTGAAGAAGGAGACCTGAAAGCAGAGGGGACAATGTTCACAGTCACTAGCCAGTGACTGGAGTGGAACCAGGAAGGAACCAGATGTCGACGTCGCGATCAGGTGAAGAGTGGACGCTTGACTCTGCAGCTACGTGGACCAGGAGGTGTGTTCGACGACCAGGATGGAGGCACGAGCTGTCCCACGCAGGCTCTCGCTGTCGGCGGTGTTGGATCCGGGATTGGAGGCAACAGGCCTTGGCAACGGCAACCCACGCGGTGAGTGAAGAAAGCGTCTGGTGCGGACTAGGAGAGTCCGGGGTGCCCCTCTTTTGGAAGGGAGCAAGGGCCAATCTGGAGCAAGCAGATCAGCAGTGGAAATTCACAGGTTCGTCGTCTGGGAGGTCACTAGCCAGCCGGCAAGTGACCAGACAACGCATTGAGCAGCAACAAAGCAGAAGGGACCCACGCAGATCTCGTGGAGGCTGGAGGGCTGATCTTCGGTGCAGGGGCTGCTCGGGGCTGGGGCTTCTCAGTCCCCAAAGCACTTGGTCGAGTTTACCTCGGGAGTCGTGCTGGAAGCGGAGTGCAGGTTAGTTCAAGATGGCCGGTCCCAAGTGTCTCGTCGCACCCACGGGTCTCAGCTTTGCTGTAGATGCAGGCAGAGGTCGGAGAGGTCTGGGAATCCGGGTCTCGTCGGGCTCTGAAGTCTGGATCCTCGAGGGAAGACGACAAAGTGAAGCCGCTGGACGCTTGATGGTGCCTGCAGTTGCAGGGTGGACACTCCTTGCCCACAAGGGAGATTCTTCAGTCTTCTGTGGAGCAGAACGTCGAAGGCCAGAGTTTCTTCTTGTAGAATAGTTCAGGATAATCTAATTTGGAATGGGACCAGCTCCTACCTTTATTCTCCTAAAGGGGGATGCACTACTGACTAGGTCCCTCCCCTGGGTGGGACCAGGAAGGGGGGTGGCTACACCCCCTATCCTTTGTCCGGTTTCCCGCCAGAGCTGGGGCAGGGATGCCCCAGCAACTGGTTTGAACCGGTGTATGCACAGGGCACCTTGTGTGCCCCAGGCATGTCTCATTCCTTTCAGGCCTCCCTACCTCAATACACAAAATACTGTGTGGGGTGGTGCTAGCACCTCCCAAGGCAGGAAACCCTTTGTCCAGGCTATCCTCGCTGGAAGGACTCCCAGCAGCAGGAGGTCAGACTTGTGTCTGTGGTGGCAGCATCCATTTTGTGATGCTGAGGCTCGAGTTAACTTTAACCGGGGTTCACAGTTACATACATGTCGTGTCCCTCTAGAAGGGTGGAATGCTACCCCCGTCGCCAGAATTGGCGAGGGGGTAGTATTCCAAATCGTATGACACCTTACTCGACATGTTTTGATAATGTTATACCAGAGTTAGCATTTAACCGCAAGGTTGATAATGCACTTAAGAGTATATGGTATAGCGTTATCATGGAACAGCTATTAGGACTTGGTTCCGCAAGCTGCAAACGGGCTCAGCTCATGCCAGAGCACCATCTCACATAATTCCAAGCACTCTGCCTTCAGGATTGATAAGGCCTTCCATAGGAGTGACTGATAGGAATATATGTGTCCATTTTAGGGTTAGATATAGGCGTACTATATCTACAGCAAAGGGTGTTTACAACACCTTGCCCCAGCTGTCGTGCAGCCAGTTGTGTCAGTTTTAGATGGCCAGCCAGGAGTGGCATAATACATGCTTCAGCCCCTGGTAGGCCCTGGGTACACCTATGCCCTGGGTACAGGGACTGATAAGGTGGCCCAGTACCAATTGGTAAATGCACCTAAAGTACATGGTTGTCAATTTAGAGAGAGAACAGCTAGGCTGTGGGTCTGATTAGCAGGCCCACAGCCAGGGAAAGTCGTAAACCAGTGAAGCAAAAAGCAAAAATCTGGGATTGCAGACCCCACTCTCCTACATAACCCCCCCCCCCCAATCTTAGGACATTAAACTAACCTTGACCAGGTGAGTCTTCCTGTTCTAAGTGGAAATACCTGGAGAGACCATCTGCATTGCCATGGTCAGTCCCTGGTCTGTGCTCCACTGTAAAGTCCATCCCCTGTAGGGAAATGTACCACCTAAGAAGTTTGGGGTTTTCGCCCTTCATCTGATTTAGCCATAAGAGGGGCTTATGGTCGGTCTGAATCTTGAAGTGAGTTCCAAACAAGTATGCCTCAACTTCTTCAGAGCCCAAACCACAGCAAAGGCCTCCCTCTCAATAGCTGACCAACGTTTCTCTCTAGGGGTTAGCCTTCTGCTTATAAAAGCAATGGGCTGGTCATGACCATCAATATTCAGTTGAGAAAGAACAGCTCCCACACCCAACTCAGATGCATCTGTTTGGACAATGAAGGTTTTGGAGTAGTCAGGACTCTTGAGAATAGGTGCAGTACACATGGCCTGCTTTAGGTCATCAAATGCCTTCTGACAGCTAACTGTCCACTGAACTTTCTTGCTTGTCAAGTCATTAAGTGGTGTCACAATGGACCCATAATTTTTGACAAACTTCCTATAGTAACCAGACAGGCCCAAGAAAGCTCTGACCTGTGTCTGGGTGGTTGGAGGAGCCCAGTCCTTTATGGCCTGTATCTTGCTCTCCAATGGTTGAACCTGGCCTCCACCCACAAGGTGGCCCAGGTACACAACCTGACTCTGCCCTATCTGGCACTTAGTAGCCTTGATAGTGAGGCCTGCCTTTTGCAGGGCCTCCAAAACGTTCCTCAAGTGGATCAGGTGATCCTCCCAGGTGGAGCTAAAGACAGCAATATCATCTAGATATGCTGCACAGAAGTCATCCAACCCAGTGAGAACTTGGTTCACCAACCTTTGAAAAGTGGCAGGTGCATTTTTCAAATCAAAGGGCATCACCACAAATTGGTAATGACCTCCTGGGGTAGAAAATGCTGTTTTGGCCTTGGCATCCTCAGCTAACCTGATCTGCCAATAACCAGCTGTTAGGTCAAATGTACTTAAGAAAGTTGCAGAAGCCAACTTGTCTATCAGTTCATCTGCCCTAGGTATTGGATGGGCATCTGTCTTAGTGACAGCATTGAGACCCCTGTAGTCTACACAAAACCTCATCTCTCTCTTACCATCCTGGGTGTGAGGTTTAGGCACTAGAACTACAGGACTAGCCCAAGGGCTCTCTGAGGGTTCAATGACTCCCAATTCCAACATCTTTTGGACTTCTTTCTTTATGCAGTCCCTGACGTGGTCAGGTTGCCTGTAGATTTTACTCTTGACAGGCAGACTGTCACCAGTGTCCACTTCATGGGTGCACCAGTTTGTCTGACTGGGGGTCAGTGAAAACATTTGCCTGAAGGATTGAAGAACCTGTTTACAATCCTCTTGTTGATGGGCGGAGAGGCTGTCAGAAATGACTACACCATCTACTGACCCATCATCAGGGTTCTGATTGAGCAGGTCTGGGAGAGGGTCACTCTCTTCCTCCTGCCCCTCATCTGTGGCCATGAGCAAGCCCATGTCCTCCCTGTTGACAAATGCTTTGAGCCTATTCACATGAAGCACCCTGTGGGGGCTCCTGGGAGTTCCCATGTCCACCAAGTAGGTGACCTCTCCCTTTTGCTCAATGATGGTATGGGGTCCAGACCATTTGTGTTGGAGAGCTTCTGGGGCCACTGGCTCCAACACCCACACCTTCTGTCCTGCATGGTACACAGTTAGGACAGCCTTTTGGTCATGCCAAGCTTTTTGGAGTTCTTGGCTGGCCTCAAGGTTTTTAGATGCCTTCTCCATGTACTCTGCCATCCTGGAGCGGAGACCAAGTACATAGTCCACTATGTCAAGCTTAGGCTTTTTGGGAGGTAACTCCCATCTTTCCTTCACAAGACATAGGGGTCCTCTTACAGGATGCCCAAACAGAAGCTCAAAAGGGCTGTAACCAACCCCCTTCTGTGGGACCTCTCTGTAAGCAAACAGGAGGCAGGGTAAAAGGATATCCCATCTTCGCCTGAGCTTCTCAGGTAATCCTTTTATCATCCCTTTGAGGGTCTTGTTGAATCTCTCAACAAGCCCATTGCATTGTGGGTGATAGGGTATGGTGAATTTATAATTGACACCACACTCCTTCCACATAGCAGTCAAGTATCCTGACATGAAGTTTGCACCTCTGTCAGAGACAACCTCCTTAGGAAACCCCACTCTGGACAAAACTCCAAGTAGGGCCCTGGCCACAACAGGAGCTGTAGTGGTCCTAAGGGGAATATCTTCTGGATACCTGGTGGCATGATCCACTACCACCAGTATAAATCGGTGCCCAGATGCTGTTGGGGGGTCCATTGGTCCAACAATGTCAATCCCCACTCTTTCAAAGGGAACCCCCACCACAGGTAGTGGTATGAGGGGGACCTTTGTTGTGCCACCTGATTTGCCACTGGCTTGGCAGGTGATACATGAGCAACACAACTCTTTTGTGTCCTCAGACATATGAGGCCAGTGAAAGTGTGGGGCAAGCCTGTCCCAAGTCTTGTTCTGGCCTAAGTGACCTGCAAGGGGAATCTCATGGGCTAAGGTGAGAAGGAAACCTCTAAGAGACAAGGGGATGACCAGCCTCCTGGTAGCACCAGGCTTGGGGTCTCTTGCCTCAGAGTATAGGAGTCCATCTTCCCAATATACCTTATGGGCAGCTGTAGCATTCCCTGCAGCCTCAGCAGCAGCCTGCTGTCTGAGGGGTTCAAGAGAGGAACAATCTAATTGGGCCTGCCTCAAATCTGCCCTGGAAGGTCCCCCTGTCCCAAGAAACTCAACCTGTTCAGGTTCAAGCTCTTCTAGGACAGTTCCTTCTGGGGTCTCTGGGTCAGCCTCCTGAGAGGGCTGATCCTCAACCTGAGGCAAGGGGGAAGGCTCTGCCTTAACCCTACCATTCCTTCTCTTGGGTAGTGTCTGGTCCATTCTTCCAGGATCCAGCACTTGTTCAGCTGGGTATTTCTTGGCCTGTGACCTAGTCATAGCAAGGACATGTGAGGAGAGACCTAGCATTTCTACATGAGTCCTGTACTCCACATCTGACCACAGTGAGGATTCCAAATCATTGCCCAAAAGACAATCTACTGGGAGGTCTGAACTAACTACAACCCTTTTGAGGCCAGTTACCCCTCCCCAGGAGAAATTAACAATTACCATACTGTGATTGGTAGTGACATTGCTAGCATTGGTCACTAGGTAATCTGAACCTAGCATGATCTGGGCAGGATCCACAAATGTTGGTGTCACCATGGCGACACTGGCACATGTGTCACTGTAGGCCTGAGCCATTTTTCCATTAATTAAAGGCGTTTGTCTGTATTTGCCCAGAGTACTAGGACTTACAGTAGGGGTCATATCCATGTCCCCAGTACAAACAAGAACTGCCTGAGTAGGAATTCTAACTAAGTCAGAACCCACCTCAGTTCCCAGGGTTAACCCAACTATAGCCTTGGGAGGTACACTACCACTACTAACTGTACTAGGGGGTGCAGGTGTCTTAGGGACAGTAGTGGTAGGAGTTTGGCCTTTCTTGGTGCACTCACTAAACCATTGAGTCTTACCTTTACAGTACTGCCACCATGGTTTCTTAGGACCATCATTCTTCTTTTTCTGGGAATTCTGGGACCCACCCTCCTTAGGTTGTTGGGGCCCTGTTGAGGACTTCTGGTCATTTTGCTTATTCTCATTGCCCTTCTGGTCTGCTTTCTTCTGGCCACCACCCTGGTTCTGGTTCTGCTGCTTGACCCTTGTCCTGACCCATCTGTCTGCCTTCTTTCCCAATTCTTGGGGAGAGGTCAGATCTGAGTCAATCAAGTGCTGATGCAACAACTGGTTCTGACAATTATTTAAGATTTGCTCTCTCATAATTAGATTAAACAATCCTGTGTAATCAGTAACTTTACTTCCCAGTAACCAGCCCTCCAGAGCCTTAGTGGCACAATCAACAAAGTCAGTCCAATCTTGAGCCTGAGTTTTCTGGGTATCCCTGAACATCAACCTGTACTGTTCAGTGGTTAAGCCAAACCCATCAATCAGAGCAAGTTTCAAGACTTGGTAATCATTAGCATCCTCATCTCTAACAGTGAGGAGCTTGTCTCTACCTTTACCTTCAAAGGAGAGCCACAATATAGCTGCCCATTGACTCTGGGGTACCTGCTGTACTTTGCAGGCTCTCTCCAAAGCAGTCATCCACTTGTGGATGTCATCCCCTGTCTTATAGGGGGGCACTATTTTACTCAGGTGTCTATTATCAAAACTCCTGTCTTTGTCCTTAGGGATATTGCTGCCACCAGTGGGGACTACCCCACTCAACTGTTGCTCTCTAGCAAACGCAAGCTTCTCCTTAGCAAGGGCAAGTTCTTCCCTCTGGATCCTCAGATTAGCTTGTCTCATCCTTGCTTCATGCTCTCTCCTCTGAGGGGAAGTCATTTTCCTCTGGGGAGAAGTCCTTCTCCTCTGAGCAGAGGCATGAGAGTGCACAGATGTGTTGGAGTCCCTAGAATGAGATCTATCTCTTCTAACTCCAAGGTTAGGCCTGCTCAGGGTCAGTACTGGGGGTCCCCCAGATCCTTCCCTATGTAGGTCTAAGTTGGCCCTTGTAAGTCTGCTGACTAACTCAGGACCATTATCTGCCTCATCCCCAGACTGTTCTTCTTCTTCCTCCTCCTCTTCCACATTCTCTGTTTCAGGGAGGTCTGGATCTCCAAGAGTACCTTCTAAGGGGGCATGCTCCTATCTGGATTAGAGGCGTCTGTGTTAGCAGCCCTTCTGGCATCATATGTCTCTAAGAGACCTAACAGAAAAGGAGTGGTAGGGTTAGAACCCTGTTTCAATTTCCTGGAGGTACACAATTGTCTCATCTCCTGAAAATTGAGAGCTGCATATCTGGAAAGGACCTGTGGAGGGTCACTAACCTCTTGGGGAGTCTCTGAAGACTCTCCATGGGTAGACATGCTTCTAGTGAGGTGTAAGTGATGCACCTACCTACACTATGGGTTTTCCTACTGATCCCTTGCTAAGAGTTGTAGTCAGGGTGTGCTAGGCCCTTTCTACTACAACAGCTGGTTCAGTAGAACTCAGAGTATTTCTAAGCTTGTTATATGTACCTAGGTACCTTATGTGATCTTTCAAATGATATTTCAAGATTATACGTGGTAAAAACAACCGCAAGCTCAAATCCCAACCGCTGCACACCAATGTGAGAATTTGGCCTGATATATGATGCTCACTAGTTCTAGTGATCACCTTGTATCAGTCCAAACAACCCTTATGGTGATTGTTTGTAAGTCAACCTTATAGACCAGCTATCCTAATGGTAGCATGGACAAAGCAGTCTTAGGCTAAACTCTTTTGGCATGTGAAGCCAGCTGTTTTACCACAATATAACCCCTTGAATACCAAGTGAAAGGACACCACACAGGTTGTTATGAAAATAAACAGTATATTTATTAATAACAACACCTCTGAACTCTTTATGAGGTCAGAGGGCTAAGCACATGACAATCTCTTACGGAAAATACTACAAGTCGCACAAAATTACAATGGTGCCCTAGGGGCACGACAAACCATGTACTAAGTAAGTGGAATGTGAAAGTCGATAAAAGGAATGGAGCTGTCCAGAGGCTGTAGGATCGATGGGACCACGCTATACTAACTTCAGGTAAGTAATAGGAGGCCCACGGAACGCGTGTGCAGTGTGAACTCACACGCGAGATGCGTAAGAACGTCTATGGACAGTACAGTTCAAAGAAAAGGTGAGTACGGGCAATCCTGACTAGGTAGGACTAAAACGACTGTGGAACTCGACACTAGAACAGTTAAACTACCCTTGAGCACCGAAATGCTCGTGTTACCTCACCCACGGGCTGCGGGTGCATAGGTGTCAAAGTGCGTTGGGTTCTCGCGTTGAAGTCAATGGAGCTTGAAAGAAAAGATGCTGCAGGCGACCAGGAGGAAGATGTCCGGTGCAATCCAAGGGTGGATTGTTGAAGAAGGAGACCTGAAAGCAGAGGGGACAATGTTCACAGTCACTAGCCAGTGACTGGAGTGGAACCAGGAAGGAACCAGATGTCGACGTCGCGATCAGGTGAAGAGTGGACGCTTGACTCTGCAGCCACGTGGACCAGGAGGTGTCTTCGACGACCAGGATGGAGGCACGAGCTGTCCCATGCAGGCTCTCGCTGTCGGCGGTGTTGGATCCGGGATTGGAGGCAACAGGCCTTGGCAAAGGCAACCCACGCGGTGAGTGAAGAAAGCGTCTGGTGCGGACTAGGAGAGTCCGGGGTGCCCCTCTTTTGGAAGGGAGCAAGGGCCAATCTGGAGCAAGCAGATCAGCAGTGGAAATTCACAGGTTCGTCGTCTGGGAGGTCACTAGCCAGCCGGCAAGTGACCAGACAACGCGTCGAGCAGCAACAAAGCAGAAGGGCCCCACGCAGATCTCGTGGAGGCTGGAGGGCTGATCTTCGGTGCAGGGGCTGCTCGGGGCTGGGGCTTCTCAGTCCCCAAAGCACTTGGTCGAGTTTACCTCGGGAGTCGTGCTGGAAGCGGAGTGCAGGTTCGTTCAAGATGGCCGGTCCCACGTGTCTCGTCGCACCCACGGGTCTCAGCTTTGCTGTAGATGCAGGTAGAGGTCGGAGAGGTCTGGGAATCCGGGTCTCGTCGGGCTCTGAAGTCTGGATCCTCGAGGGAAGACGACAAACTGAAGCCGCTGGACGCTTGATGGTGTCTGCAGTTGCAGGGTGGACACTCCTTGCCCACAAGGGAGATTCTTCAGTCTTCTGTGGAGCAGAACGTCGAAGGCCAGAGTTTCTTCTTGTAGAATAGTTCAGGATAATCTAATTTGGAATGGGACCAGCTCCTACCTTTATTCTCCTAAAGGGGGCTGCACTACTGACTAGGTCCCGCCCCTGGGTGGGACCAGGAAGGGGGGTGGCTACACCCCCTATCCTTTGTCCGGTTTCCGCCAGAGCTGGGGCAGGGATGCCCCAGCAACTGGTTTGAACCGGTGTATGCACAGGGCACCTTGTGTGCCCCAGGCATGTCTCATTCCTTTCAGGCCTCCCTACCTCAATACACAAAATCCTGTCTGGGGTGGTGCTAGCACCTCCCAAGGCAGGAAACCCTTTGTCCAGGCCATCCTCGCTGGAAGGACTCCCAGCAGCAGGAGGTCAGACTTGTGTCTGTGGTGGCAGCATCCATTTTGTGATGCTGAGGCTCGAGTTAACTTTAACCGGGGTTCACAGTTACATACATGTCCTGTCCCTCTAGAAGGGTGGAATGCTACCCCCGTCGCCAGAATTGGCGAGGGGGTAGTATTCCAAATCGTATGACACCTTATTCGACATGTTTTGATAATGTTATACCAGAGTTAGCATTTAACCGCGAGGTTGATAATGCACTTAAGAGTATATGGTATAGCGTTATCATGGAACAGCTATTAGGACTTGGTTCCGCAAGTTGCAAACGGGCTCAGCTCATGCCAGAGCACCATCTCACATAATTCCAAGCTCTCTGCCTTCAGGATTGATAAGGCCTTCCATAGGAGTGACTGATAGGAATATATGTGTCCATTTTAGGGTTAGATATAGGCATACTATATCTACAGCAAAGGGTGTTTACACCACCTTGCCCCAGCTGTCGTGCAGCCAGTTGTGTCAGTTTTAGATGGCCAGCCAGGGGTGGCATAATACATGCTTCAGCCCCTGGTAGGCCCTGGGTACACCTATGCCCTGGGTACAGGGACTGATAAGGTGGCCCAGTACCAATTGGTAAATGCACCTAAAGTACATGGTTGTCAATTTAGAGAGAGAACAGCTAGGCTGTGGGTCTGATTAGCAGGCCCACAGCCAGGGAAAGTCGTAAACCAGTGAAGCAAAAAGCAAAAATCTGGGGTGACCATAGGATTGCAGACCCCACTCTCCTACATGGTGGACTCGCCCGCAGAATGTGTTGCTGGGAGTACCGTTTCACCAAGCTCTTCCAACACTGTCCGTGGTCACGGACGCTTCTCTAGAGGGCTGGGGGGCACATATGGGGTGCCTTCAAATTCAAGGTCGGTGGTCAACTCAGCACCAAACCTACCACATCAACATGCTGGAGCTTCGGGCAGTTCATCTAGCTCTCAAGGCTTTTCTTCCAGCTATAAACACCGACTCAGTCCTGGTTCAGACGGACAATACCACCACCATGTTCTATCTGAACAAACAAGGAGGCACACGATCTCGCCCTCTCTCCCTGGAGGCTCAGTCGATCTGGCACTGGCTTCTGGCTCGGGGCCTATCAGTAGTGGCAGTACACCTTCCAGGCGAATTAAACACCAAGGCAGACGCACTCAGCAGGCACTTCGAAGATCAGCCAGACTGGGTGCTAAACGATGAAGTGGTAGAAGAACTTTTTTGTTGTTGGGGTCGTCCAACCATAGACTTGTTTGCAGACGACGAAAACGCAAAATACCACGCCTTCGCGTCCAGATTCCATCGACCAGGGACGCAGGGGAATGCTCTCCTGATGGATTGGTCAGGAGCATTTGCTTATGCATTTCCTCCCCTGGCTCTGGTTCCGAAGGTGGTGTCCAAACTCCTCCGGTCGGACATGGAGATGATCTTGATAGCTCCGGATTGGCCACGGCAGTGGTGGTACCCGGACCTTCTGCATCTGTCTGTGTGTCCACACAGACGACTTCCTTGCAGACCGGACCTGTTGAGCGAGATGAACGGGAGGATACTACATCCCAACCTCCCATCACTGAACCTGACAGCATGGCTCCTGAAGTCCTGCAATATGGGCATATGAACCTGCCTCCTGAATGTATGCACATTTTAAAAGAAGCTAAGAGGCCTTCCACGAGAGCGTCATATGTGTTTAAGTGGAAGAGGTTTTACATATGGTGTAGGGATCGTCACCTAGATCCTATTAAAGGGCAGGAGGAAGTCATCCTTCCATATCTCCTTTCCTTGGCAACTTCTGGGTTGAAATATGCTTCCATTAGAGTGCATCTGTCAGCCATAGTAGCGTACAGAAAATCAACTAACCAGATCTCTTTCTTTCAGGTTCCTGTGGTCAAGGACTTCCTCCAGGGGTTGAAAAAAGTCTATCCCCCTGTGCGAAATCCTTCTCCTCCTTGGGAATTGAACCTGGTTCTATCCAGGTTAATGTCACCTCCTTTCGAACTCATCCACAAGGCCTCTTTGCAACATCTCTCTTGGAAAGCAGCCTTTTTAGTGGCGATTACGTCAGCGTGCAGAGTAAGAGAGATACAAGCGCTCTGTACAAAGGAACCATATACTATTTTCCACCGCAATAGAGTAGTCCTGAGGGCTCATCCATCCTTCTTGCCTAAGGTGGTTTCTGATTTTCATATAAATCAGTCCATTTCCCTCCCTTCGTTTTTTCCAAATCCTACGAACCCAGCCGAGCGGTCACTGCACTCCTTGGATCTTAAGAGAGTGCTCAAGTTCTATTTGGAAAAGACCAAGGGGATCAGGAAGACGGATCAGCTGTTTGTGAACTATGGTTCAATGAGAACAGGCTTTCCAGCGGCCAAGAGATCCATCTCTAGATGGATTGTCTCCTGCATTAAATTGGCCTATTAGCTTGCAGGCAGGCCTTTATTGGTGTTACCCAAAGCGCATTCTACTAGAGGAAAAGCAGCCACAGTAGCTTTCTTGCATGACTTTCCCATATCAGAGATATGCAAGGCTGCAACCTGGAAATCAGTTCATACCTTTACAAGGCATTATTGCCTAGAATCTGATTCCAGGGCTGATACTCAAGTAGGACAAGCCTCCTTGAGGAATCTGTTTGGGTAGCCTATGGCCTGCTCAGGCTTGATGATGAGATTACTGTCTTGTTATTCCTTTGCCCGTAGGGATGAGGTGAGGCTCGCTATTCTATTCTAATGCTTATGACTATTGATGAGGATCCCCTGGAAGAGAAGGATTAGTTACTTACCTGTAATCCTAGTTCTCTTCCAGGGGTATCCTCATAAAAGTCATAAGCAACCCTCCCGCCTCCCCGGGCAAAGGACATTCGTTAATGAGGAGATATTGTTAACCTATTTGTTACTTGGTTTTTCAGTCTCCGAAAAGAATAACTGACCCAACTGTCACCCCTGAGGCATGATGGGATACTGGTGATCATGAGTGCCTTAAAGGCACGGTGTCAGTTTTTTGTTGCATGCAGCTACAGGTTAGCGTTTCAGTCTTTTTAGACTGTGTGTTTGCAATGCAGCCTGGGAGCTTTCTATGCTTTCAGTGATTTATAAGAATTTCTGCTGTTTTCTATGCATTAAAACAGTTTCTAAACAATCTTTGGTGTTGTTTCTCATGTTTCTAATGCAGATGTTCATGTAAGGTGGAAATTCTTTACAGCATAATTCAGCTCTACTGTTTATTTGGCTGCAATTGCTTATTTATATATATATATATATATGTATATATATATATATATGAGTATATATATGTGGGGCACATATTATATATTGTTTCCGGGGTCCCGCGCATGGGCGGGAATATTCTAATGCTTATGACTTTGATGAGGATACCCCTGGAAGAGAACTAGGATTACAGGTATGTAACTAATCCTTCTAGCGACCTGCTTGGTCGCTGTCCCAGCTTTCATGGAAACACTTACCCATATTTTCAATTTAACTGATACTCATCCTAATGTAATTTTCAGTGACTTTGCGGCCTGTGATTACTGTGCTTTATGTACGGTTTTGATTGATTCACAGCCCCCTTTAAATTCTCAAATCACAACTTACAATATCACTGAAGGTCATCTTTGCTTTTTTATGACCTGTGATCCCAGGCTCATAGGCAAGTGCGTTCAATTAAGACTGAATAATGCTACTTCATTTTCTGCCCATGAAAGGACTTTGTGCTTTACTAGAACATGTACATCATGTACTTCTGTTAAAAATAATATGACTTGTAGGCGTCTTGTAGTTACAGCTAGTCATTATCGCATTGTATTGTTACCCCCTGGATGGTTATTTTCATGTGGCAATACATCTTGGCCCTATATTCCTGCAAATATTACTGGAGGTCCTTGTGCTATTACTAGATTGAGCTTATTAATGTTTTCTTCACATCCCAATGTTATTTCTCGAACTACACGTGATGCCCCATCTTTAACATCAAATTGTGACTCCTCATTACATTTATTCTCTACATCTGAATATCTTAGCTTAGCTCTCTCTATTGTAGGTGTTCCTGCATTGTCTGTATATAATTCTAAATCAATCGGAAAACTTGCTTGCTGGATGGTTAAGTCTATTAACCATACTTCTGCTGTCTTATCTGACCTTTTATTAGATGCTGAAAGTGAGCGTAGAGCCATTTTACAAAATAGAGCTGCAATAGATTATCTTTTACTCAAACATGGTTATGGCTGTTCAGATTTTGAGGGTCTTTGCTGTTTTAATTTATCAGATCATTCCAGATCCATTCAATCCCATATTAATAAACTTCATTAATTAACTGAAGAAGTTAGGCAACATTTAGATCAAGGGTGGTTTAATTGGCTTTTCAGTTGGTTGCCTGATTTACACTCCCTACGACAAGTGTTGGGGGGTGTCTTGATTGCTATTTGCATTTTAGTTACTATTTGTTGTTGTATTCAATGTGTCCCTTCCTTTGTCCAGATCTTTAGACCACAAGCTATGTCTAGATCTGTTCGTTTTGTTTCTTATTATTCCTCATCAGATGTTCGTTCTGCTTGAATTGTATTTTGACTTGGGTCTAAGTTGTTAGTAGACAACAGTCAAGGGTGGAATGTGGCGATCGGATAATTTGTTCTATTTTCTGAGTGGTGGTGACTGTGGTCTACTACCATCTTAGTATAGTGGATAGATCCCTATTCTTAGCCTATCCTTAGAGTTTGCCTATCGACTTTGACATAATTCTGTGCCCCTTTCATCGTCTTCGGGCCTGAAGGCTTATATTAGGAGGTAGATTCTTTCTTTCTGACCTTATATTACCTATTGGTAGGGCTTGCCTACGTACTTTGACAGAGCTGTGCGTCTCTTTCATCTTTTTCGGGCCTACAAGGCCCAAACGAGAGGGACTCCATTTTCCTTTCTGCCTCCCCTGCCCGAGGCGCTTGTAGGTCAAGAGTGATATTTTAGTTATGAGCTGTTGTTCGCTGGAGAGGAACCGGTCAGAGCCGGCCCTTATCGGAGGAATGTGGACGGAGCTCGGGCTCCTAGACGAAACAACAGGTGGCCACTGTGGGAGCGTCGAGAGCCCGGGCCTGGTACAGGGGTCTGGTGGGCGGCAGGTTACTGTCTGGAAATTTCCACAAACTAAGAGCTCTCTATATTATCGAAATGAAGAAAGGCAGAGCAGTCAGTAGTCAATTGGCAGTCGGCAGACGCAGACGATCCTTTGGAGAGACCGAAGCTACATCATGAATTGGTCTGTTAGAGCATTTAGAGTTAGCTTGTGACCAGTATTGGAATAATCAGAGTGAAGAAGTTAGTTGAACGGATGGTTCTCAGAATAGTGGAAACTATATCATTAGATTGAAGCTTGGAAGTGAACACAGTTCGTGGGAGAGGAGAAGTCAGTGCAGATTGGCCGGTGCAGAGCTGAGAGACAGAGACAAAGACCAGAGAAGGGTTCCAGTGCTTTGGAGGGGTGATGGAGGTGAAGGAGCGTAGCGGTGCAGACGTGTATCCGTGGGTGCAGGGCAGAGTCTGAGATGAGCCAAGGCACAGATGAGAGAGGGACCCAGATGACAGCCAGAACCGTACTACGTAATTATAAGGTGTAGTCTGTCCTGCTATTATAGTGCGCAAATATCCTAACTCTTTCCTTTACTTTTCAGGCTATGTTTAGGTTGCTAGGTGTTACTATGACTTTATAATGCAATGTTTATTTTTATTGTTTAATAAAGGGACCCCAGTTCTTAATGAATATATCTGAGTATTATTTCCATGATGAAGCTAACCTTTCTTTTTAGTCAGGTACTGTCGTAAGGAAGGAGGGGCTATTCCCTTCCTACAGGTAACTGATGACGGAGAGTAATGTGAGTTTCATATTGGGGAATAATTCTTGAATGTAATAATTTGGCAGATCTTGTGTGAGAGGATCGGATCTCCTATCCATTACATGAGGGATAATAATAATTCATATGAGATAGAAGATATTATCAGTAGATATTAAGTACTTAGGAAATTCCCAATAGAGAGCAGGAGGTATTAATAGGACAGTAGGAACACTATAAAGGGAGATCGCTCAGGATAGGGCGTTATATGTTGGAGCTGCTCCCCGAGGAGAGAGGGTGTAGAGTAGTCTGGGTCGGATTGCCGTGGGGCTACAAGTGGGAAAGAGCTGCTCTCCGACACAAGAAAGAGTAGGTTAGCCCGGGCCAGATTGTCGTGGGGCTATAAGGTGAGATCATAGGATATATCATGGAATTCCGTAGTTATTACTGACTTCTATAGTTAGTTCTTAGCAACCCTCTAGATTTTAGTGGTATTTTGGATGTGTAAGCTTGTATATTGTGAGTTCCCCATTCCCAGGTAGGTACCCAGGTACCATTGTAAATAGGGTCTGGGAAGGGATGAAGTTACGTGATGACTGGGTTTGTGGTGTTTGGGTGAGCTGATAACTTGTTCAGAAAATCCGGTCATTACAGGGGCCTTGGAGAAGACGCAGATCACTGACACGTTCGCCTTCTTCGACTCAGTCTTCAAAAAGGGACTATTCTCTGACCCTAAAAAACAGTCTACCTTTGAGGGTCTCCCCAGTGGATTATGTCAATACCTTCCAAGATGTACTGACCAGGGTGCAACAAAATTGAGCATTGATATGCCTACCCCACCAAACTTCATCCTCTGTGATTTTTAGACAATACACCACAGATCAGCGTCCAGACAGTTGTTGCCTCTTGTACCGGGTCTTCTGCAGCCTGTTATGGACGTGTTCCTCACACCAGCAACTATAAAGACCACACCAGCAAGGAACTTGAAAAAATACAGGCCTCCAGAAGAGGACCGGCTATATCTTTAAGCCAATCTACCTCCAGACTCTGTGATCATTACGGTGGCTAAAAAGACACACGCAGTGGTGTTCCCCTCAACGGTGCCTCCTGATAAGGAAAGCATAGAACAGGACTCTTGGGGGAGAAACGTCTGGGGTACTTCAGCCTACATGCTAAAGGTTTCCAGCGCCTCAGCTCTATTAGGACGCTATCATAGGGCTTTGTGGGACTCTTTAGAAAAATTTAAGGACAAGCTCCCAAAGGAGGACCAGAGACATTTCGAGGAGGTGTTGCAAGAAGGAGGTCTGGTGGCTAATCAAATCATTAGTACTGCAGCTGATGTAGCATCCATATCTGCTCACTCCTACTCCTATGCTCATGGGATCTGTGCCTGACGTTCATCCTGGCTTCGGCCTACTGCACTAAAGCGCAAAGCTCAGCAACGTATCGTAAATATCCCTTTTTCTGGATCTTCCTTATTCGGCACACATACATATGACAAAATGTCAAGAATAAAATCAGAGCTAGACAACTTGAAAGCGGTAGGTCTTGAAAAGAAGAAAGAGTGCAGGCGCAGATACAGGCCGTACGACCGCCGCCCTTTCCATCAGAGGGTTCAAATCCCTCAGTGGCTGAGGCAGCAGCAGCAATAGCACCTAGCCAGAACCCACTATCAGGGGTGTCTCAACCCTAGATGGAGAGGGGCTTCCCATCAAAACGCTACCTCAGCAAAAGCCCCATCAAAACACTGAACAATATCTTCCCCCGTTGCCGTTTCCCACTCCAGTGGGGGGAAGTATAGCCAACCACCTGGAAGAGGGCACATCATCACAAACGATCAATGGGTATGAGGTACGCTGTAGAATGGGTATTCTCGACGTTTCCATCACCAACCTCCATAGATCGCACCAGTAAAGACCGTGGGCCACCAACTGCAGGCACTACAGTAGGAAGTATCCACTCTCCTACGAAAATCAGCCAACCTAAGAAGTTCCTAGGTCCCAACGGGTTCGAGGAGTATACTCAAGGTATTTTCTAGTGAGAAAAATAGGCCAAAAATTAGAATTCAGACCTATCCTGGATTTGCGCTCTCTTACCAAATCAATCAGGAAGGAAACATTTTGCATGTTGGCTCTCCATCAAATTTATCCTTATCTCCAGCAAGGGTACTGGATGTGTTTGGTAGACCTGCAAAATGCATATTTTCATGTCCCAGTCAACGGACATCACCGGAGGTTCCTACGTTTTCTGGTGAGAGCTAAGCATTATCAGTTCAGAGTTCTACCCTTCAAGTTGAAGTCAGCTCCCCGAGTGTTTACCAAATGCATGGCAGTAGTAGCAGCTGCCCTGAGGTGACAGGGAATGTTTGTTTACCCTTACCTTAAGGACTGCCTTCTGAAGGGCTCATCTCCCCAGAGTGTGAGGGCCCACTACCAACGATCTCTAGCCCTCTGCCAACGGCTGGGTCTTCATGCAATTTCAAGAAGGCAGTTCAATATCCTACTCAATTCAATTCAATTTATTTATTTATGATTTTGGAACTCACATGAGATCCACATAAGAGAACAACATAAAAAGAAAATTACAATTACATTCAAATACGGTGGAGAAGCAAAAAAGCAATTTCATACCCACTAATATAAGTCTAGAAAGTATTTTAAAAAGTTAAAATTTTTATAGAAAAACATTTCATTAGGGGGATTATAAATGACATCCATTAAAGACCTGGCAGTCGAAAAACTTAATTGTAAGCAAATTGGTCTCAACCACTTTCGTCGGTATAACAATAGAGTCGGGGCGTGGCTAGCGGCATGGTGGAGTGAGACGTGCTTTCACCTGGCTCCCGGTGCCCTGCTTTAATCTGTCAGTATAACTGTACCCCATACTTTGAAAACTCACCACTTTAGCGTCTGAGGGGTCCCGACATCTTTGCCGCTCAGCCAGCCTGAAATCCAGCGGGAGGAGGGCTGAAATCGGCGCCGCGAGTAATCTCTGCCTGGCGCCACGGACCTGGGGCGAGATGGCGGCCGGGCCGGCTCCCTCGGTCTGAAGATGAATCCGCCTGTCCCCGACATCTGCGCCCCCTTGGCCCCGCTGCGCCCACGAACCATCTCCTCCTCCGACTCCCGGTGTCTGCTGTGGGAGTCTGCGGGCATCTACGGCGTTGGACGGGGACCTGGAGGGGAATCTGCCACCCGATCCGGGGTCGGAGAACAGGACATCGGACTGCGGGAGAGAGGCGGAGGCGGAGCGTCTCTACGGGACCGGCGGTCCGGGTAAGGAGGGGGGCCGGCACAGTCCGGAGGCCCCGTGGGTGCACGTCTCCCCCCCCCCCTCGGAGACCGAGGTTGCCGGTCCAGATTTGCGCGCAGGGGCCGGGCCGGACAATTGACTGTGGTGGCGGCTGTCCTCGTCCGGGGGCCCCGGCGGCCGACTGCGATTGTACACTGCACCGCGGTGTCCCTGTCTGAAACTCTGCGGAGCGGTGCCCCGCGCTCTCGCCCCCCTCCCCCCGCATTCCTCCGCCGCTGCGACACAAAGTAGATAACGGCCCCGGGCTGCTCTCTGGGAGACCTGCGGCCAGCACCACCGTCGGAGGGGAGAGGGCCTGGCTCACCCTGCTGTACGCCATAGACTGGCTAGGGCTATACCGATACCTGCTGGGTCTGGGCATGGACTGGGCTGCATGCTCCCTCTCCTAGCGGGGTGAGGACCGAGGTCTGTGTCTTGGGGAGTTTGAAAGCCCCTCGGAGCTTGCCACACCTCCCTGGGAGTCCAGCGTGGAGGGCATAGATCACCGCCACTTCCACGAAGGGGGCCCTGCCATGGCGGGGTGGAGGAGGGGACCCACCTCCGGACCACCGGCGACTCGTGCCCACGGCCTTACATTTCTCTCCCCCCACCCTCGCCGCCCCTGCCCTTGCTTCCTGGACTGTGTCCACGTGTAGGGCCTACTACACTGAGGGGGCCCGGAACAGAGTGTCTCTCTCTCTGGCACCTCATCTGCCCTTCTGGCCACGCAAGAGGCTCTCGCCCAGGACTAAGACTCGATATGGGGAAAAGGGACCCACCGCCGAGGCCGGCCAGACAAGAAACCATCGACAGTTATGCCACAAAGCGATTGCAGAGGGAGGGGTCCCAGGCGCCACTGGACCCGCGTACGGACACGGCCATCATTATGGAGGCGATCCAGGCCGAGGGCGGATATTCAAAATTCTAGGACGGCACTTGAGACAAAAATAGGCGAGGTGGGCTCGGAGGTCCTCTTATTGCGCCAGGATTTCCGGAACTTAACGGAGAGGGTGACGGCCACTGAAACCAGGATTGGCGAGGCGGAGGATTCACTCACCACACTTCGGAAAGACATGGCGGAGCTGCAGGCGTCGCACAAACAACTGCTATGGAGGGTGGACGATGCTGAAAATAGGGCGAGGCGCAACAACCTCCGCTTTGTGGGATTTAGGGAAGGCATTGAGAAGGCTGACACAGCGGCCTTCCTCCGTGACTGGCTAACATCAACATTCCCGCAAACCCATTTCTCGAACTGCTTTATTATAGAAAGGGCACACAGGGCCCTGCTCATGAAACCCCCAGAGGGGGCACGGCCACGACCGATCATTGCCCGATTCCTTAACTTTGCGGACAGAGACCTCATCCTGAGAGAGGCGAGAAAAAAACACGACCATTATAATTTTCCCGGATTATAGCCAGGATGTACAGAAGCAACGACGGTCTTATGACTCGGTTAAAGCAAATCTCCGAGATTTACATATATCCTACATGTTGCTCTTTCCGGCAGAACTGAAGGTGCTCTACAAAGGCAGATCACTCTTCTTCAACCACCCTGAGGAGGCCTGGCAGTGGCTGGAGGAACGACCGATGCTCCGGGAGGCGTAGGAGGAGGGCCGCAGGATCCGCTCCGAAATGGCGGCAGCCAACTTCCGGAGGAGCCCGCCTCAGACGCAAAGGTCCCATATCCCGAGGATGAAAAGACACACACTTTCGCCGCTTCATACAGAACGACCCGCGACGACCAGAGGGGAACGAAACCGAGCAGTGAGCACGGAGGGAAATCCGGTGCTGGGGTCCAGATCCAGCGGCTTGGCTCATCATACAGCCGCCGGGCTGGACGACACCGAAAACGACCATCTGTCGGACATGGAGGATTTGACGGACCATTCGGTCCACCCTCTAGTAACAGTGATCCGAGAAATGGAACAGGGGGCTACTGGAGGAGCGGAGGACCGAGACATGGACACGCAAGACTCCCATTCGTGAAGAAGTATGGAACTGAAATCCGTGACGGCAGTGCACCGCTGCCGAGGACACGCAAGTTACAATCACTACTTTCAAAGTGTTTTTTGACTCTATTGTTGTTTGTTTGCCTAGTTGCCACTTCTAGTGGCTCGGGGTGAGGGTATACCCCTGGGTTGCATCCTGAACGTAGTTTGATTTGGGATCCTGTGGGTGGGCGACAGACCTTCACCGCCTGAAAGTCCAATTAGTTGAGGGTTACACGATTGGGCTGGAAGGGGGGGAATGGTGGGGAGGGGGGAGGATGGGGGGGTACAGTTGAAACAGTTTGGTTGGGGGGATCTTTGTTGGGGAGAGGGGGGGAATATTGGTTAACTGCAGTCAAATGTACTGGTGTCCTATGCCGCGCCTCCGCACTGCCAGTCATTCCTGCATGCCTAGAGATGCCCTTGGGTGCACCACGACATATCACACTAATGCTTGGGCCGCTTACGATGAGGGGGCCGCCCGCCTGACCGCTTCAGGCCAGCACCATGCTAGCTGACCACGACACACACCGGGAAAGCCGAGGAGGGATTAGTATCTTGTCATGGAATGTGAATGGACTGGGCAGTAAGATTAAGAGGTGACTGGTCAGCTCGTATCTGAAATGTACAGCCCCGGACATCACGCTTCTACAAGAAACACATCTCAGAGGTACCAAATGCGGCTTCCTAGCTAGAGGTCGATTCAAGCTACTAGCACACGCAGGGTATACGTCGGACTCTAGAGGAGTCGCCATTATTCTGAAAAAGACCACTCCATTTCTCATCACACAAACGTGGACTGACCCCCAGGGAACATATGTAGCAGTCAAGGGGATATGGAACAGATGCGCCTACACTATTGTCTCAGTCTATGCACCACCGAAACTCCAGGCCCCCACACTTAAGAAAGTAGCAGACATACTGCTTGACACAGCTGACACTATACAGATTGTCGGGGGAGACTTTAATGACGTAATGGATGCCTCTAGGGATAGATCAAGCACGGCACAGAGGAAAGGGACGCAGACCCCCTTGTCACAATGGGCAATCAACCTAGGGCTCACGGACACATGGAGGTGGCTGCACCCTGAGGCACGGGTTTACTCGTTCTTCTCGGGCGCCCACCAGGCCTTCTCGAGATTGGACTATGTCTTTATGGCCCGCCAACACCTGATGATACAAGACGTAGCAGAATATAAAGCTAGAGGGGTTTCGGATCACTCACCACTGCTAGTCAGACTAGGGGCGAAACGCCAGGGAGATAGACGGCAATTACACTTAACGGCATGGGATCTGCAAAACCCAAACGTCATACGGGGACTCAGAGCGGACACTAAAGTCTATATTGCCGAAAATGAGGGGTCAGTGACCTCGAAAGTGGTTTTCTGGGAGGCTTTCAAGACAGTTATGAGGGATAGGGCGAAGAGTAGGTTGGCAGAAGAGCGAAGAAAGTTCCACTCTGAGATCGAAATCATCGAGCTGGACATATTAGAACTGGAATGGGAATGCCAGAACTCGAGAGACCCTGTGGCAATCAGGAGACTCACAGATAGACAATCACAATATAGAGAGCTGGTGACAGGAGAGGCGAAAACCCAGGCACTGGCCACCTTACATCGCCTATACGACGTAGGAGACAAGTCTGGTAAGCTCCTGGCGTGGCTCAGCAAAAAAGAACGGGCGGAGAGATGGGTGGAGCAGATTACTGACCCTCAGGGAACGACACACCAATCAGGCGTGCATATAGCTGAGGCATTCGCAGACCACTATGAACACTTCTATGAGTCTAGAGATCTGGGGACACGGGAAGAGGCGCTGCGGTATATGGACCAAACTGACCTCCCGACCTTATCAATTGAGGACGCAAAGGAGATGGACTCGGACATTGCACTCGACGACATATCTGATGCACTGGCCAAACTGAGACCGGGGAAAACACCAGGTCCCAATGGCTTCCCAGCCGAATTCTTTAAAAAAAACGGCTGATCTACTAGTGAAACATCTGAAGGGCCTATATGAGGACGCCCTTCGGGATGGTAGGCTCCCTCCCGATCTGACCACGGCTACTATTGTCCCTATTCACAAGGACAGCAAACCGAAAGAGCTTTGCGAATCCTATCGTCCAATCTCATTATTAAATTCGGAAACAAAGCTATTGGCCACTGTCCTGGCACTGAGAATGAGACGGGTGATATCGCGGCTGATCCACCTTGATCAGACTGGGTTCATACCGGACAGGGCTACTAGATTGAATCTCAGGCGCACCCACAATTGGCTGCAGGAGGTTAGAGACAGGGTAGACCCTCACTGGTTCCTGTCCGTCCCTAGATGCAGAAAAAGCCTTTGATGCGGTGCACTGGCCTTTTCTGGAGGGTGTCCTACAGAAATTCGGCTTTGGGCCGAAATTTCAGAAATGGGTACAGCTGCTATAAACTGGACCGAGGGCCAGGGTGAGAGTGAACGGAGTCCTCTCTCGGGAATTCAATATACGGCGAGGGACCAGACAGGGATGCCCCCTCTCCCCACTCTTATTCGCTCTAACGATAGAGGTCTTGGCGGCTAGAATCTGCCAGAACCCGACCATCAGGGGATTTCAGCGGACCGAAGAAGAAGTAACTGAGGAAAAGATCTCGCTCTATGCAGACTACGTCCTCCTATATGTAACTTCGCCGGAGACGTCGATCCCGCAGCTATTCCGTGAACTGGAACTGTACGGTGACCATGCCGGATACAGAATAAATTGGCATAAGTCGGTCTTATACGACCCCGCAGGGAGAGAGGAGTGGTCAGCCCTTCCAGAACGGCTGCTCACTACGACAGAGGGATTTCAGTACTTAGGGGTCCACCTCACACTGGATAGACATATCTCATACACCCGTAACATTGAGCGTATCATGATTAACTCCATTGCAGATATGGACCGCTGGAGACAGCTCCCGCTCACCCTCCTGGGCCGAGCGGCCATGTATAAAATTACTATTCTCCCCAAGTACCTGTACGCCCTTCAAAATGAGTACTACCCCCTCCCCCAAAAAGTCTTCCCCAAGATACATGCAGACCTTCGTGCCTTTCTATGGATGGGCAAACAACCTAGGGTGGCTCTGACCACCCTACAGAGGCACCAGTATAGCGGGGGGATCTCGCTCCAGAATCTGGAAGCATATTACTGGGCGGAACATCTAGCCCCGATCAACGAATGGTTACATGCTCAGGCAGACCACCCCTCCTACGCACTAGAGCGCCACAAACTAGCACCCAGACACATCCTTTCCTATCTATATGGGGGACATGGCCGGAAACATCTTCTACCGGCAACTGAAATTACCATTCATGCCTGGAGGGCGTCCACGAAACGTATGGGGTGGGACGGGAAACCAACAAAACAAACACCAATCTGGCACTGCACGTGGCTGACGGAGCTCCACAAACTGACGGGATACGGTAGGTGGGATGACATAGGGATCTCCACGTTGGGAGATATTCTTGCCAAAGGGCAACTGAAAACATTTACGGCTCTGGCCACGGAATTCGGCCTACACCCCACACAATGATACAAATACACTAGATTGCAACATGCATGGGGAGCCCAGAATATTGACACCGTAGATCTGGCAGAATTTGCCCCACTTGAAGGCAGGCTCCTACAGGAACATATCCAGCAGAAGGCGGTATCTCTGACCTATAAGACCCTCACGAACAACATGTTGGGGGACCTGACCAGGCTGCGACAACAATGGGAGGCAGACGTGGGAGGCATGGAAGACATTGACTGGGAACTGGTCTTAACACATCCTAGGGAGGTGGCAGTTAAATCCCGACTCCGCCTTATCCAATTTAATGTGCTACATAGAACCTACTTTGACAGGGTGAGGCTTCAGAAGATGGGAAAGGCAGATGATGCCAAATGTCTGCGATGTCAGGACCCCAGGGGGGACTTCTTTCATGTCCTGTGGTCGTGCCCTAAAGTGCAGGGGTACTGGTCATATGTTTTCACGGAACTGTCTGCTGTACTAGAGATTCCACTACAGGTCGACCCCAAGCTGGCTCTATTGGGCATGACAATCGATGTGGACCTTCCGCGCCCTCTGCTGACTTTCCTTGTATTGGCTTTAGTTGTGGCCAAGAGGGATATTGCGAAATACTGGGGGGCACCAGTGCTACCACGCCTAGCGGAATGGAGGGGAGGACTAGATATGTATATGGCGGCTGAGAGGGTTACATATAAGGCAAGGGGGTGTCCCAGGAAGTTCAGAAAAGTGTGGGGGAAATGGCGAAACTACCATGGACTGGATGCCGTACTGTGAGGATTCATAACGAGAGGTCCATATCGGAGGACACAGAGATTCTCTAATAATTGAAACGCTGATGATGTTGTGGGGAACCCATCTGGTGCTCACCTGTATATGTGTATTGTATGCCTTATTGTGGATAATGGCTGGGGGGGCGGCGGGAGTGGGGGGAAATGCATAATGTACTTTACGGTAGAGATGACTGCATTGTTCAGTTTGGAGAAAATGCCAATAAAAAAGGTTAAAAAAAACAGGAAAAAAAACCAATAGTC
Source organism: Lissotriton helveticus (assembly GCF_964261635.1). Taxonomy (NCBI): domain Eukaryota; kingdom Metazoa; phylum Chordata; class Amphibia; order Caudata; family Salamandridae; genus Lissotriton; species Lissotriton helveticus. The sequence continues at coordinate 1,060,320,404 of NC_136068.1, read as the reverse complement.
GGGCATACAAAAAGAACATGAACGATGTCCTGGATCGAATTATTACACTGGTTGCACATTGCTGAGGAACCATACCATCTGGATAATAAATTGTTCAAAGGGAGAAGGTCCTTCCTCAAAAGGAACCAAAAACGCCGTATACCATGAGGAAGGTTCCAAGAAGAATAAGGTTGCATGTTTCTAAATAGGTAGGATTCAATGACCAAAGGGACACCTTTCTTTAGGATAAGGGTATCCATATCCATCCCAAAACGTAGATTCCATGTAGCCAGTCTTAGGGTGGACTTCAACTGGTGAGTAGATAGCGTAAACAGAGTTGATTCATCCAATTGCAATAGGACAACAGCCCTTCTAAAGTTTTTTACAATTAGAGAATACTCTTTTAGGGATCCCAATAGTTCTTTTTGTATAAGGTATCTTAGAGTATCCGGTTTTCCCTTTGCCAGACATAAAACCCATCGTACTATCCCAGCAAGGCCCTGGACCCAGCTGCTACGCATACCAAATTCTAGCCTAAGGGTAGCCACAGTACAGCCATTGTTAACCGTAGTTAGATACCGTAAGAGTCTGCCCTCAGTAGTATGTAAGAAACCCCATTGCCCTAGTTCAAGTAGTTCAGTACCATAAAGTAAGGAGGCCGGGATTTTAGCACGGAAGGCCTCTAACAGATAAACAAAATGCCTTTTGCCTGTGGATTTATAGAGCGCACTTAAACCCTTGCCTTGTGCCATTGCCTTCCGAATGTTATAATCTCTATGGGCTTTATCACTCAAATTAGCAGATACTATTTTCCCTAAAAAGACATATGATTTAACAACTTCTAACTTGTTTCCACCTACCGATCACATCAAATTCCCATATATATGTTTTTTCTTTCCTGTCATACACATGACTTTACTTTTTGAAATATTTATCTTCAAATGGTGAGTCTCTGCATATATGTGAAGTGCCTGCAGACGGCTATTTAATCCTTTTGGAGTTAGGTCCAATATTAATATGTCGTCTGCATACAACAAACATATAATTGGTTTATCCCCCAAAACAGGGGCAATACCTTCACTTTTTTTTTTAAACAAATTTTTATTGATTTTCATGCAAACATCTTACAACTATGCATCAAATATAGATCTCCAGCGCCATGGTTCTTATCAGGACAACCTCTTCATTAGCCCACAACATCTATGCCCTATCGATCCCCCCCTACCCCCTCTACCCCCCCCTTGTCAGTGTGCCCTCCACTGTCTCTCCTACAGTGCAGCATAAACCTTCGTGTGATAGCCTGCGACTCCTCCTTGAACCCTCCTATTCCTGGCCCCCCAACTAGTTGAGGACCCAGAATTGCGCAGGACATTGCATGGTGCCCAGGCCATCCCTCGTACCCTCTCGGCATAGGCATTCAAACCCTTGCATGCTGTAGGTTGCGCAGGCCTAGCAGTCCACACCCCCGGCCAGTGCCCCCACAATCACCGCCCTAGTCTCCCCTGCCTGGCTCGCCGGCACTTCCATCTCCTCTCCCTCATTAGCTTCCGACAGTGATTGAAGGTCCACCACCAGCGCACCCCACGCCCTGGCCGCATCTAGCGCTTTATCATTAGCAGCGCGTCTGGCTAGTTGTAATCTAAGAGACCCTTCACTAGTCGCCCATTGCTGGAAACACCCCCGCCATCTCAGGAAGCTGGGGCCCCCCCTAGATTTCCAGTGCAGCGTGAGCTCCCTCTTGGCCAGGATTAACCCCAAGTCGAAGAATTTACTTGTAATTTTTGTAATTTTTGTGGCTGGAGTGTGTGGGAACCAGAGTAAGAGGCAAGCCCCCATGCTCGCGTCAATTTGGCGGCCTGTAACCTAATTTAAGCAAGACATAACATCAGCCCAGTATGCACCAAGCCTCGCGCATGACCAGAACATATGACCAAAGTCAGCACCCTCTGCGTTACATCGAGGACACACCGAATGCGCCCCTCCAAAGACCCGCTGGATTTTGACCGGCGTCCAATACGCCCTGTGCAGGGTAAAGTATTGGACCATCTGAAACCGAACATTACGCGTGCCCTTCCAGGCCCTACGCACAAGCTGAGGCCAGGTCGTCTCCGGTATCTGCTGGCCGAGGTCTCCCTCCCGCAACCTATCTAGAGGTGGCGGTCCATCCAACGCCAGTCTCCTGTACAGGCAGGTGATAGCCTTGAAGGTGCCGGCGGCCATCGTGATGTACTGGCAGCCCAGCGACGTGGGGGGTTCCGCAAGGCCCATCCTCCAGCGTTTCTGAATCCCGGACACCAGAGCCGCACAGAGCAAAAAGTCACCCCTCGGCAGATCGAAGTCCTCTTGTAGGTCGTGAAACGGCAGCAAAGTACCATCTCTATACAAGTCCCCTATCATGTGGACCCCGCGGTCCTCCCAAGCGGCCAGTGCCGACCAGTCCCCGCCATGCGGGAGGGCAGTACACATGCCCAAAGGGATCTCCGGGGCATATGGGCTGGAAAGCCCGCCCGCTTCTGGCTGCGTAGCCAGCATTGGCGAAGGGTACGCTCCTCCAGAGTCAGCTGGTCCAACCGGAGCCCCTGCTGGAGCACACTGAAGGACAGGACATGTCGCTGAATAACTCTGCCCTGTGGGCCGTCTGGGCCCCTGATCTCCCGCGCCATCGCCTGCGTGAGCCATTGTAGCTGTGCCGCCAAATAGTACCATTCAAAATCCGGCACCGCCATGCCTCCTTCCTCCCGCGATCTATGCAGAATGTTCAAAGCCACACGCCTCCTGCCGGAACCCCAGATGAACCCTATCACCATTGACCGCAGCATCCGGAAGAAGGAAAGCGGAATCCACACCGGTAGTATGCGAAAAAAATAAAGCAGGCGCGGGAGGACCACCATCTTCAACAGCGCTATCCGTCTGGCCACAGACAGTGGAAGAGTACGCAAAAACCCCAAACTGCCTCTAATGCCTCTCAGCGCTCTGCCCACATTCCCCTCATACAAGAGTGAGTGGGTGTGGTAAATGTAGACCCCGAGGTACGGTAGACACTCCGATTCCCAGCGCAATCCCTCAAGCTCTGCAGGCATAGCACAACAAGGGGTCAAGGGGAATAAGCAGGTCTTGGACCAGTTAACACGTAACCCTGACAAGTCACCAAACTCTCGGAGCATGGCCCGTGCACCCTGCACCGAAGTCTCCGTGTCAGCCAAGTACAGCAGAAGGTCGTCAGCATTCAAGGAAATATAGTGCGGAACGCCGCGCAGGAGCACCCCCTCATAAAATCGTCCCTGCCGAGCCCTCGCCGCCAGAGGCTCAATCGCCAAAGCAAAGAGGAGCGGGGACAAAGAGCAACCCTGTCGGGTGCCTCTTTCCACCGAGCATGCCGCAGATATTGAGCGGCCCGTGCGCACCCTGGCGGGAGCGGAGTCATACAGCAGCTGCGTCCACCCCAACCCGAATCGACGAAGCACGCAAAACAGATACGACCACTCCACACTATCGAACGCCTTTTCGATATCCACCGATAACACGGCCGCGCCCGAGGGGCCTTCCCCCTCAACTTCCATGACCCGTATCAGTCACCTTATACACGTCGAGGTGTTCCGCTTGGGGATGAAGCCCGACTGGTCTGGGTGTTCCAGAGTGCACATATGCACAGACAGCCGCGTGGCCAAGATCCTGCTCAGCACCTTATAGTCCACAGTGAGCATCGAGAGCGGGCGATAAGCCGCTCTTGCGGTAGGAAGCCCGCCCTTCTTCAGTAACGGCACTATGATCGCCTCCCTTGCCGACGACGGCAACCTGCCCCATTCCCACGCCTCTCCATACACCTGATGCAACTGAGGCACTAGGAGGTCAACGTATGAGGCGTAGAACTCCACCGGCAGTCCGTCACCATCTGGTGTCTTCTTTCTGGCCATTTGTTTAATCGCCGCTCTAATCTCCCCCAGGGATATAGCAGCACCCAGCGCATTCCCCTGTTCTGAGTCCAACTGCGGTAGCTGTGCCTCATCCAAGAAGGCATCCAACTCGGCCGGGAGTACCAACAGTCTGCTCCGATAGAGTTCCGAGTAGTAAGCCAGAAACTGATCGTTAATCTCCTTTTGTGAATGAACCAAGTCCCACGCAGGCGTGGCCAGCGACAGTATCGGTTTACCCCTAGATTGGGGGTTGGCCAGCCATGCTAACAGCGAACCGACCCGGACCCTCTCAGCGTGCGCCCGCACCATGTACTCCCGATAATCAAGGCAGCGAAGCCTCTCAACTTGGGTGGCTACCCGCTCCTGAGCTGCCAACACTTCCTCCCTACTGCCCCCATCCACATGACTAGCCTTCTCCGCCTGCCGCAGTGAGGCCTCCTCCCGCTCTATATCATCTAGCAATGTCTTGCGTATCCCTGCTGAGGACGAGAGGCACGCGCCTCGTACCACCACTTTAAAGGCGTCCCACTCGTGCGCCCTGGTAGTCGCGGACCCTGCGTTCTCCTGAAAATAACGCTCAATGCACTCCAGCACCTCCGCGTCAAACACCGGGTCTTCCAGCGCCAACGGGTTCAGCCGCCACGTGGGGACCGGCTGCCGCTGCCTGGACCAAAGGACCGTGAGCAAACAAGGGTTGTGATCCAAGATGGTCCTCGCTAGGTATTCGCTGCTGCGCGTGAGTTCCTGGGCCCCAGGTGTACAAAGAACAGTGTCAAGGTGCACGTGGTGGTCATGAGGCGTGGAATAAAACGAGTAGTCCCTGTCAGTGGGGTGATGCGTCCGCCAGGCGTCTAAGAGGCCCCACTTTTCTTGCCAGTTCTTCCGCGCCTTGGCCACCCTGCGCACCACTGATTGCTCCAGCGGAGGATGAGAACGATCCATCTCCACGTCCACCACCGAACTAAAGTCCCCCCCCATAAACCCGTGCCCACCAGCAGAGTCGCCAACCTCCTTGACAGCGCCGAGAAGAACGCGGCCTGATCAAAGTTTGGTACATAAACACTGCAAAGCGTAACGTCCCGGCCATCCAGACGCCCTAGTACCGCCACAAACCTCCCATCTGAATCCACCACCGTAGTCATGGGCTGGAAGGGGACACCTGCGCGCACCCAGATTAATGCCCCTCTTGCATGAGCGGAATAGATAGTATAGAAGAGTTGCCCCCTCCATCGCCGCTGCAGCGCTTGCCCTTCTGCTTGAGTTAAGTGCGTTTCCTGCAAAAAAGCCACCTGGACCCCCCTGCGGACCAAATATGCATGCACCTTATATCGCTTCCTCATGAAGTTGAGCCCCCGCACATTCCAGGTAACACATTTCAGTTCAAGTCTAGCCGCCATCTATAGGCCTGTAGCTGAGTCCAGTCCCATACAACCCCAGCGGCACACTGACAATCCCCTGCAACATGTAACAGCCCCAACCAACCCCCAACCCACCCACCCCCAGAACAGGCGCCAAACAGTTGTTACCCATCCAAACCCTACCCCCGTCAATGAGGGAAACTCTGGGAACTACCAGAGACTCACAAGTTATGTGAGATAGAGGGGGTGACTCCACACCAGCCAGGCCGGACAGCAAGAGACCCACCACACCGTAATAGGCTGATCCCGACTAAAAAAGGCTCACCCTCCCAGCAGCACCTCAGCCCAATTGAGTTCACAGTTCACTAGGGCCCTCATGCACCCCGGCAATACCCCGGCAAGACAGGAGCGTCCCTCCCAGCGCCCCAAAGAATGGTTCCCCATCGTCCCCCACAATGTCAACCCCGCAGGCTGAGCATGCCCCCTTACTGTACTGCGCTCAGCTTCCTGAGTATCATTCGTCCATTAGTCCATCGGCCGTCTGTGGGGTAACCTGAGATAGCTCCCCAGGGTCCTTCTTCGAGCCCCCTTCGAGGCTCATCTCCCCAGTGTGTGAGGGCCCACTACCAACGATGTCTAGCCCTCTGCCAACAGCTGGGCCTTCATGCAATTTCAAGAAGTCAGTTCAATATCCTACTCAAAGATCCACTATCTGGGTGCAACAATAGACTCCACAATAAGAAAAGTGTTTCCTTCGGAGAAGAGACTATCATCTATCAGTCTGAAGTGCAAACAGATCCTTCGCACCACCTTTCCTTCGGTTTGACAGGTTGCCTCCCTCCTAGGGTCGATGGCATCCTACATGTTTCTCGTCCCCAACGCCAGGCTGAGGATGCATCCTTTACAGCAGGATCTGGAAGACAAATGGGATCAATATACTGCTCGATGGGACGACAAGATCCATCTGTCTAAAGCAGCCACATCATCCATTCAATGGTGGATGCGCCAGGAGAACCTCTTGGTGGGAGTTCCCTTCCATCAGCCTCTTCCAACACAATTGATGATACGCCTCCCTCCAGGGGTGGGGAGCGCATATGGGATCCCTCCATACTCAAGGCCAGTGGACGGCCATAGAACAGTCGTACCATATCAATATGCTGGAGCTAAGGGCTGCAATGATACTTGGGGGGGTGGGATGCACTCCTTGTTCTCAATGTTTTTATTTTCTTTGATTTACACGTACTCCTGTATGCGTGCAGCATGGTTACAGTGTTTTGCCCATTAAACACCGAGGAATCATAGAACTGGATGAGTGGGACGAGTATGCGTCCCAAACCAAATGCACTGCGAATTTTGCCGAACAGGCACTCCTTTGTTTTCGTTTTCATACCTCTTAAGCTTGTTTATTCATATTTATTCTCTTCTCTTTTCTGTTAGCTTTCTCAATTTTGTAGTCCCCACTTGACTTGGCATACCGCCTATTTTCCATGTTTCTAATGTTCAAACTGTGCCACTCGGGGCCTCTGGAAAGAACATGACTGATGCGCGGTTCGTAAAAAGACAGTGTTTATTTCAAATCACCCAATGCATTTCGGGCACGGACTGCCCTTCGTCGGGGGTCACTGTGAATTAAAAAATATATATAACATTCAATCCTTATACCAAGAAATGTCTCACTTAATGTCATCATTCAGTTATGCAGTATAACACACAGATATTGCAATTACTTCAAAAAACCGCATTTATCTCTTTTTAACCAAATCCTCTATGACCCTGATGTTTTACAAGCACATAGTATCAAAATAACAATTAATGTCTTCCGTTCTGGTCCCCACTGTATCTCCATCTACGAGTTCAATAAACGTTCAATGATCGTGGCGGTATGGCCGCAGATTCCCTTTCTACTGATAGTTTAAGCTGCATAGCTTCCCTCGCGCTTCATATATTCTCAAGCGTTTCACATTTCCATGTAATCTGACATTAACTATCGTGAATGCATGCGTACCTGCCATAGTGATTAAAAGCGCCCGTTCTCCTCTACCTTGTCAGCAAACGTTTACAACTCCCATCATGCCTTGCATTTTTAAACCTCCCCCTGAACCAGCAGCTGTTCACAATTACCCTTGGTTCAAAAGCCTTACTGACTGCTTCGTTCCTGTGCTCTATACTACGTGTCCCATAGTTCAATGTGTTAGCAACAACGTGGTCTGGCGAAAAAAATCTGTCTGCAATATACTGTTGATGCACTGTGGATATAAACAATTTCACTGTCCTGTGTTTGGAAGTCCGATTCCATCTCCAAATAAACTCCAACTTTCAACAACGAACGATGTTATTCCAAATCTTGTGTGGGGAATTTTCATTTTAGTTTTAATCCTGTTTATCAAGTGGGTGCAATCCCGTGGTTGGGCAAACTTTGGCAACAATGATACTTGGGGGGGTGGGATGCACTCCTTGTTCTCAATGTTTTTATTTTCTTTGATTTACACGTACTCCTGTATGCGTGCAGCATGGTTACAGTGTTTTGCCCATTAAACACCGAGGAATCATAGAACTGGATGAGTGGGACGAGTATGCGTCCCAAACCAAATGCACTGCGAATTTTGCCGAACAGGCACTCCTTTGTTTTCGTTTTCATACCTCTTAAGCTTGTTTATTCATATTTATTCTCTTCTCTTTTCTGTTAGCTTTCTCAATTTTGTAGTCCCCACTTGACTTGGCATACCGCCTATTTTCCATGTTTCTAATGTTCAAACTGTGCCACTCGGGGCCTCTGGAAAGAACATGACTGATGCGCGGTTCGTAAAAAGACAGTGTTTATTTCAAATCACCCAATGCATTTCGGGCACCGACTGCCCTTCGTCGGGGGTCACTGTGAATTAAAAAATATATATAACATTCAATCCTTATACCAAGAAATGTCTCACTTAATGTCATCATTCAGTTATGCAGTATAATACACAGATATTGCAATTACTTCAAAAAACCGCATTTATCTCTTTTTAACCAAATCCTCTATGACCCTGATGTTTTACAAGCACATAGTATCAAAATAACAATTAATGTCTTCCGTTCTGGTCCCCACTGTATCTCCATCTATGAGTTCAATAAACGTTCAATGATCGTGGCGGTATGGCCGCAGATTCCCTTTCTACTGATAGTTTAAGCTGCATAGCTTCCCTCGCGCTTCATATATTCTCAAGCGTTTCACATTTCCATGTAATCTGACATTAACTATCGTGAATGCATGCGTACGTGCCCGAAATGCATTGGGTGATTTGAAATAAACACTGTCTTTTTACGAACCGCGCATCAGTCATGTTCTTTCCAGAGGCCCCGAGTGGCACAGTTTGAACATTAGAAACATGGAAAATAGGCGGTATGCCAAGTTAAGTGGGGACTACAAAATTGAGAAAGCTAACAGAAAAGAGAAGAGAATAAATATGAATAAACAAGCTTAAGAGGTATGAAAACGAAAACAAAGGAGTGCCTGTTCGGCAAAATTCGCAGTGCATTTGGTTTGGGACGCATACTCGTCCCACTCATCCGGAGCTAAGGGCTGTGCACCTGGTCCTCAAGGCTTTTGTACCCTCTATTCAGACCAGCTCCATACTAGTCCAGATGGGCAATATGGCCACCATGTACTATCTAAACAAACAAGGAGGAACCCAATTACGTTCTCTGTCCCTGGAGGCTCAAGTGCTCTGGCATTGGCACTTAGCAAGGAAACTGTTGATCATAGCGATACATTTACCAGAAGAGCAAAACTCTCAAGTAGATACCCTCAGTCGCCACTTCGAAGATCAACAAGACTGGGTTCTAAATGACGAAGTGATGGAAGACATTTTTCGAGAGTGGGGTCGTCCAAGTATAGATCTTTTCCCGGATGAGTCAAAGAAAATAAATGTAGGGACTTGGCGTTAATGTTCTACCGGCCAGGGTCGAGAGGGAATGCCCTTTTGATCAACTGGTCAGGTGGCTTTGTTTACTCTTTTCCCTCTCTTCCTCTTATCCCGAAGGTCGTAATCAAGCTCTCCCCCTCCAAGGCGAGAATGATTATGATTGCACCAGACTGGCCACGACAGTGGTGGTACTCGGTCCTCCTACACCAATCGGAGTGTCCACACAAGACGCTGCAGTACAGACTGGACCTTTTGTCCAAGATGAACGGGAGCATTCATCACCCCAACCTTCCCTCGCTGAATTTGGCAGCTTGGTTCCTGAGTTCCTCCAGTATGGACACTTAGCACTTCCTCAGGACTGCATGGGTATTTTGAAAGAAGCGAAAATGCCTTCTACAAGACACTCCTATGCTTTTAAATGGAAACTTTTCTATTTGTTGTGTACAGAATGGTTTTCATCCTACCAAGGGGCAAAAGGAGGTAATGTTACCCTATCTCCTCCACTTGCCAGGTCAGGCCTAAAGATTTCATCCATAAGGGTACACCTGGTTGCCATTACGGCATATGGGTGGTCTCCTTCTCAATCTTCTTTCTTTCAATTGTAAGTGGATAAGGATTTCTTACAAGGGTTAAAGAAGGTTTACCCTCCTATCTGAACTCCTTCACCTCTCTAGGAGTTAAATGTGGTTCTGTCCAAACTCATGGCTCCCCCGTTTGAACCAATTCACAAAGCATCCCTCCAACACCTTATATGGAAGGCCGCTTTTTTGGTAGCAATCACTTCTGCCCGAAGGCTAAGAGCAATACAAGCGCTCTGTTCTAAAGAACCGTGCACAGTTTTTCACCACAACAGAGTTGTTCTGAGGACCCTCCCCTCTTTTCTTCCGAAGGTAGTGTCGGACTTCCACGTTAACTAATCTATCTCGCTGCCTACCTTTTTGCCTAATCCCTTTACACCAGCTTAGCGGTCACTTCACTCTCTAGACCTGAAAAGGGTTTTGAAATTCTACTTGGACAAGTCTAAAGCTATTAGGAAATCTGATCAACTGTTTGTAAATTATGGTTCCTTCAGAACAGGTTTCCCAGCCTCTAAGTGTTCCATCTCTAGATGGATAGTGTCATGTATCAAGCTGTCTTACCAGTTGGCACACAAACCGCTTGGTTCAATCCCCAAGGCTCATTCCACTAGAAGGAAGGCAGCCACAGTAGCTTTTCTGAACAATGTACCTACTGCTAAGATCTGCAAAGCAGCCACTTGGAAATCTATACATACATTTACGAGGCACTATTGTCTCGACGCAGATACCAGAGCAGACACTCAAGTAGACCAAGCTTCCTTGAGAAATTTGTTTCAATGCTGAATCTGCCATGATAGTTTGGTTGGTTCACTTCTCATTTGTCTGCAGGCAGAGGATGGGCTTGCTACTCGATTCAGTGCTTATGACTATTGATGAGGATCCCCTGGTACAGAAGGATAAGTTACTTACCTGTAATCCAGGTTCTCTTCCACGGGTATCCTCATCAAAGTCATAAGCAACCCACCGACACCCCAGGCAAATGAGACCTCTTTAAGCCATATCTTTGTGCCCTGACCCTCGGGTCTCCGCAAAGAACAACTGACTTAACTGTCACCCCAGGGGCATTATGAGAAGCTGGGGGCCATGGCTGCCTTAAAGGAATGGTGCCAGTTTTTTAGATTTACAATTGCTTTCATTTTCAATGCAGCCTATAAGCTAATAATGACTGCTGTTTTGCAGATGGAGTTTTTTCTTTGGATTCTACTCATTAAAGAGAATTCAAATGATACTTTCCCTCCTGTTGTCTCTGTTCTATATTAGATGGTGACAAAAACAGTTTATCAGTGCATTCATCAGCCTTTTGTCTTATGGAAGGCTGCACTGTTGTGTGGACAAATGATATATGTATATATATAGAGCTGTTTATATATGTTTTCACATATAGTTATTTATAGTTTTCCGGGATCCCCGCGCATGGGTGGAAATATTCAGTGCTTATGACCTTGATGAGGATAACCCTGGAAGAGAACTAGGATTACAGGGAAGTAACTAATCCATATAGACAATTACCAGTCATGAACAAATTAGTGTTTGTCTCCGCTTTCTCGTGTTGACGTAATTGCAGGTGTTTCCCACTAGTCATTTAGCTTGTTGTTGTGTACAATGTCTGATCGGCATAGGTATGGTATTCACGTCTGTGTTGCATTATCTCATACCCAAACAATATTCTACTCATCTATCAATCAGTAAGTAGTATAGACCAATAATAGTTCTGAACATTAACAAGGGTAACAACTGAACAATGCAGATACTAGTTCCTCCTATGATACAGTACCCAGCTCTGCACCCATGGTATAGCCCTCAATGTTTGATGTTTGTGCACAACATTTGTTTATAGAGCTATTCTTACGGTTGAGCATTTATTTATCTATGTTCTCATTAACTCCCACGCGTCTTCAGGACTAATGAGACTAGCTAGCTTTGCCTACAGGTGCCCGGCAGTCCATTCCTACATATGCTTTACCCCCACCTCCACGCATTGGGCGATTGCTTTATTATGGTTCAGGCGTAAATCAAGTAGTGAGGGTGGTGATGGTGGGCGGAGGACCCTGCCTGGAAATGGGTGTGGTCGCCTGTAAATGTTCATTCCACTTTACTGCTACCAGGCTCTCTGCGCCCCTGAGTGTGTACTTTAATGACAGCTGCAAGATCTAGTAGGGGGGAACTGAGGAGTGGTCTTAAGTGTCATTTGTGTGTTCCCCCTAGAATTCGTGGCTGAAAGCTTCCCATTGTGCAGCAATAGATTCCCTGCGAAGCACCTGGGTGTCCTCGGTTCTCAGTGCTGCTCCCTCCTCCCTAGCCCACACTAGGAAAGACTGTCTCCCGGCCTGCAGGGACAGTGGATCAGGCCTCTTCCACCTCTTTGTAATCAGACGCTTGGCCGTCAGCATGCCCAGGTCTAGGAAGCGGGTGGTGACCTTGCAATTTTTACCTCTAGAGTAGTGATGGAGTATGTATTCCTCCCACGTATATGTGAGGGTGTGGCCAGTGCACACTGCCAATGCGTCGCTGACCTGCTGCCAGTAATCACACAGTGACGGCAGGCCTAAAGCATATGGAGGAGGTCAGCATCTAGTAGCTGGCACCTGGGGCACTCCGCATTTGTTCGCTTGTATATTGTGTTGATCATTGCTGGGGTGAGGTATGCTCTCTGGGTCATATAATATTGAATGAGTTTAAAGCGCGCATTGCGTGAACATAGGTAGGGCTGCGTACTATCTCAGTCCATTCCCTGTCTTCGAAGGGATAACCTATATACGTTTCTCACCGCTGCTACAGCGATATAAGGTGCCTGCCCTGTCCCCTGAAAAGCAGGTATTGGATGGTCAGGTGTGTAGGCTTTTCTGTGGCCATGTCCCCCCATTTGTCCTAGAGGGTCGCTAGGAGGGAGTAATGCAGGAGAATGCCACTAGGTGGCAGGTCATTCACTTCTGGGAATGCTTTATATGGCACTAATGTGCCATCTTGATGAAGGTCCCCTAACATCTGAACCCCTGCTTCCAGCAATGTTGACAGCTCTGCAGCAGATGCGACACCCTCTCCCCGCATGGTGCTCCGTATCGGTAGTGCCGACGCATAAGTTGGCACTGTACATGTAATGTACAGACTTCTACTATACCATTTGTGTGCAACTTTTAGGAATAGCTGCCCCGGTGTTCTATGCTTAGCACAAGGGTGGAACAAATGAAGAATGCATCCCAGTGACCTAGGTGGGTCAATGGCAGGCGTGTCACTCAGTTGTAGGACCGCTAGCCATTTTGCCTCCCATTGTAGTTGTGAAGCCAGGTATTAGGGCTCCTTCTTGGGGACTGCCAGTCCTCAAGTGTCCGACGGGAGGTAAAGTTTGGCTAGAGCTACTCTACATTGGGAGCTACTCCAAATAAACTCTCTCATCTGCCGCTCGAAACACCCGAAATCGGGATGGTGGGATGTAGTGGGGCAAGTTAGTGAAATAGTATAGCAGCCTGGGAAGCGCTACAATTTTTAACAAGGCTATCCGACATAGGAAGTGTACGCCAGAAGCTCATCTGTGATTTCAGCGCTGGGATCGCCCTACCCAGGTTGCCCTCCAGGATGTCCACTTGGTGGTGATGGATTCTGACACCTAGGTAGTGAAAAGTGTCGGGTTGCCACCTAATACATTCCCCGCTGTGGGCATGTACTGGTTCCAGATGTCAATGTACAAAGGGGTAGACCCAAGACTTGCTCCAGTTTACCCGCAGTCCATAAATGCATGCAAACTCCACTAATGTTTGGGATAGTCCTGGTGGGATCAGGTGCATGTCCCTGAGATACACCAAAACGTCTGCGTAAAGTGAAGCTGTGTGTACCCCGTCTCCCAGGGGTATCCCTCATTCTACCCGACCCCAGAGTGCCTCTTCCAATGGCTCCACCTCCAGCGCTAAGAGGAGCGGGGACAGTGGCAACCCTGTTGTGTGCCCTGGCATATAGGTATAGGCCCAGGGACATGCGGGCCCATTTTTACTCACGCTGTTGGTTCTATATGTTGCTCTCAGGTTAAGCTGAGGAAACGGCCAGTGATGCAATATTTGGCTAGCATCGCAAAGAGATATTCCCACTACAAGTAGTCAAAGGCCTTTTCCAGGTCCAGCATCAGGCACCCTGAGTGCAGCCATTGCTACGGTTAGTAGGTGGATACTCTAAAGAAGCGCCTACGGTTCCGTGAAATGTTACGGAATGGGACAAAGCCATTCTGATCGTGATGCACTAGTCGGGCCAGTATTTCAGCTAGGATCTTATAGTCCGTATTTAGTAAGACCAGTGGGTGGTACAAACCAGGCTCTTCTGGATCTTTGTCGGGCTTGGGTAGGGAGACGAGCAGCGCTTCCCCGAGAGATGCAGGGAGTAGTCCGGCTTCAAGTGCCTTGGCATATAGCGCATGTAGGCACGAAACAACCGCGGGCGGATAGGTTTTGTAATATCCAAACAGAGGAGGCCCTCGGTGCCCAGAGTCTTGCCTGTGGCCTGTGATATAATGCCCTTTCTTATTTTGTCTAGTGAGATGGGCACTTCTAGATTCTCCGATTGCGCGAGATCCAATGTGGGAAGCCTTATTTAAGAGAGGAAGGCGTCAAGTTGCCCGTTCTCAGAAGCTGTTTTTATGCGTATAGGGTTTGATAGTAGCTGGTTAGTTCACCATGTATTTCCGTTTGCTTATGCAGAAGGTGAACCATTCTGCTTCTGAGTGTGTGGATGGAGTGCGCTACCTGCTCCTGCCATATGAGCTACACCAGAAGACGGCCTGCGCAATCCGAATTTGCATTCTTGCGGGTTGCATGTGCTGCATATTGAGGCATCTGAGGCGTTCCAGTAAGTGCGCTAGCTCCTCCCGCTTTGCCTCGAATTCCGGTGGCATGGATGAACGTTTCACCAGTTCCGCCTCCAGTTGCATCAAGGTCTGTTCTATCTTCCCTATGGCTTCACTAAGATGCTTGGGTATGTTCCAATTAATTCCCATGCATTTGCCCCTGACAGTCACCTTGAACACCTCCCATTCAATCACCTTATTTCCTGCTGTCCCCTAATTCAGTTCAAAGTATTCTGCTGTGGCAGTCCCCATAGCCGCTCAAAATGGCACAACCTCCAGGGCAGAGGATTGAAGGCGCCACATGGGTATTGCCTGCCGCGGCTGCTCCCATTGCAGACATATGCATTGTGGACTGTGGTCAGTGTGTGGGGCTTAGATACCCTATATTCTTGACCTTGGTATGTAATATCTGCAACCCTACGATAAGGTTGATGCGAACATGCAGTTCGTGAGGTGCTGAGTAATGAGAGTACCTGCTTGTGTCTGGATTCCAGTTGCGCCACAGGTCCACCAATGACCAGTGATTTAGCCATTCGCGTAGCGCTCGAGCGTTTGACGTAAAGTGCACCCTTGGCAAAGGAGGGAAAGAGCAGTACTGTGTTGTGTCAATGACCGCATTGAAGTCGCCTCCCAGCAGCGAGGGGAGTTTACTCCATTCAGCCAGTATGGGCACCAGGGAGAGGAGAAAATACCCCTGCTCCAAGTTAGGGGTGTATAGCGTATCCAGCACTAACTGCAAGCCACTGAGATGAGCTTTCATTTGCACATATCTCCCATTTGGGTCTATCCTCGCCTCCTCTGCAACAAAAGGGTTCCCCAACTGTAGGAAAGTAGGATATGCTTTTGTGGTCACCCCCACTTATTGCTGGTGTCATTATGTTTTACTGACTACTCTGACTGAGAACCTGCTAACCAGGACTCCCGTCTCTGTGCTTCTTCCCTAAATTGGACATGGTGAGTACTTAGATACACTCCAGATTGGCTACTGGTGTACCCTTGTAAGTACCTCATATATGGTACTAAGGTACCCAGAGCATAGGTACACCAGGGGTATCCCATAGGCTAAAGCATGTATAATGCCACCCATGAGAGACCACTCAAATTGTGACTACAGGCCTGCCATTGCAGCCTGTGTAAGCTGGTGCTAGCACCACTTACAACAGATATACATTTCCTTATATCTGAGGTCACTGCACTTAAAACATATAGGTTTCTCCTAAGGCAGGCCTTTCAATCCTGAAGGCAGTGCACTCAGTTCTAAATGTTAGGGTGCTCCTGCATGAGCAGGACACCCCTACAACCTTCGGAGTCTATTCTCTCGGGTCGCAAGTGCATCAGCCATTACAATACATAAAGTGGTCATGTGTCATTACCCAATGACCATCTCTAAACTGGCTATAACGAACCCTGTCATGTTTGGTATCATTCCAAGCACTGTAAAGCTCCTCCGGAGACCCTCATTGCTCCCAGTACCAGTCTTCTAGACCCAGACAGTAAACTATGGCTGCTGCTGACCAGAGACACGATTCTGCCCTCTTGCTGTGGAGCCAAGCTTGAGCAGAGGAAGGCAGGACAATAGGTATGCTGCCGCAAGGAGGCATGACCATCTCCCAGACAGGACTTAGTGTATTGAGACAGGGTGGGCGCCACTCAGACTACTTGAAGGGCACATTTGGTGCCCTCCTTGCATACTTCAGTTTAAATCAGTTTAGAGAGCTGTTGGCTCCAGCTCTGGCGTAACACTTAACAAAGGACCTGGGAGTTTCCTCCCCACTGTCCAGCCCTTTCTTTGGGAGGGACCCCTCAATTGTTCCCACCCTTTCCTTAGGTTACTTAAGGACTTACCTGTGGTGGTTCCTTAGATTCGTCATGGGTCAAGATTCAGATCCAACACCACTTCAACTTCGACCGTCTGAGCACTCTGTACATCGCTGGATTGCGCTGTGGGAACCGATACTGCAACTGGGAAGACTCCTGCTGCTCCTGGTTTCGTGGTCCTGCAAGTCTGCTGCAACGTCTGTGCCTGTCCTCCATACCGGCTCTTCACAAGGCCTGTGGACATCCAAAGGAGTTTCCCTTGGAGTGAAGGATGCAATTCCCCGCATCTGCAGGACTGCAACAAAGCTGAGCGGTCTGCTGGTCCTGAGCTTCTATGGACCCTGAAAGGTTCAGCAACACAGGTGTTGTTCCACAACTCCTTTGAGGCCTGCACTGTCTTCCTAGCAAGTTGGAGGCCATTATCCCTCGTCGGAACCGCTGGAGCAGTGCCCCTGTGCAACGCGCCAACTTGCAACGGCAAGGAAGACAGTGCAGGCCTCAAAGGAGTTGTGGAGCCAGAGATCTTTGGGCTCCAAGAAGCTGTTGCCTCAAGTATCTCCTACAGCCAAGATCTTTGCCTGCACCTCATCCCTTGCATCGTAGGCCTTCATCCTTTGGTGAGCTCCTTGAGGTCCTCTTGCGACTCCTGTGCCTTCGGCCAGTGAGTTCTCTTGAGGGTCCTCTTCGACTCCAGTGAGCTCCCCTGCTTGCTCGGGCCGGCTCTGACTTGCCTGCGGGTGTTGAGATACTTTTACCCTGCTGATCCCGACACGGCACCTTTTTCAACAACTGCGTCTCTTGCTGCTGCCAAGGCTTGTTGGTGCCCCTGCCGGACACTGACACCGTGGCTCTCGACATTCGACATGGGACAGCTCGTGAAAGGCTCCTGGTCTTCCTCAGCATCACCTGGACCATACAGCTGCAACTACAAGGGCACCGTCAACTCTCCTGTATTCCAAACATCGGTGGGCATTCGTCTCTTGTGCCTCCTGGTCACTCAAGAGTGGCATAGACTCTGTCCCCTCTGCTTGCAGGTACTTCTCACCTTGAATCCACCTTTGGGTTCCACCGGACACTTTCACCTTCTTCACCAGCATCATCTTCCTGAAGTCCTCCATTGTGGTCTATGGCGGTTTCTGAAGTCGCTATGCACCTATGCACCCGGCTTCCATGGTGTAGGTATCCTGGTTCCTGGGGTATCCACGGGTGGGGTGACTCCACAACCTTCCATCTTCCACAGGGTTTCTTCAAGGTCCACTGGCAAGGGTCGTTCTTTAAAATTGCAGCTGCAACTTACACATTGACCCATTGAGTACGCAGTCGTGTTCCCACTGTGCACACAGCATCCGTGGGGTTCCTAGATAGTCACCTTTGGTGGTTCCTTGGTTCCCCGGCTCTTCTACATCTTCTGCGTCCACTCGACCTAGGTCATGGTACGCATTCCACTATTTTAGTATATAGTTTGGTCTCCCACTGGAGACCCCTGTGTATTCTGTGCTATTTACGAATTCTCTTGATAAAGCCAAAAGCTCAGCGCAGGATCGTAAACCTCCCCTGCAGTGGTAACTCATTATTTGGCACACATGCCGATGACGAAATGGCTAAGATGAAGCCTGATCTGGACACCCTGAAGGCAGTCGGGCTGGAGAACTGTAACAACTTCCGTCATAGATACCGACCTTACGACCATCATCACTTTCAGCTGAGGGCTCTAACCCGTCACTGGACAACACAGCTGTCGTAATTTGTCAGCAACTGAGTTAGCATTTAGCTCAGCTACACAAACTTTTATTGTTAACTTGACCAAACGTGCGGGGGCCATTTTGTATTTCCTGGCTTCCATTTTGTATGAACATGCGGCCTAGTCAGCATGCCCTTTTGTCCTTTCTCAGTACCAATGACCATTTACTTTGCCCAGCAACAGGCTATTTTTAGCACTGGTCAAGCTCACGCATGCGCACTCAAACATTTAGGTTAATGAGCGGTCACTTCTTAGGAATGTTCTCTGAAACTGACCAGTGGTACTAAACTCCTCCCACATGTTGGCTGTGTTCCAAAAATGCCCTTATATGTACCTAAATTGTGCAGAAGTATACCGCCTACCTTTTAATTACTGTTAAATTTGTATAAAAGAGGTCGCGCACCGATGTTCGGTGTGATACTTCTTGCATTACCGAAGGGTGCTGTAGGAATGTACCACCACCCCATGGGCTCTTAATAAACTTGTCTTTTGCATTTCCAGTTTCCATGCCAACTTCTATTCTATGGTGTTCGAGAGTTTTTGCAGAGTATGTAGACCTGACGAAACCCAATACCACAAATTGGCGACCACGAAGGGACTCATCGACGACTCGGATGCCCGAAGGAGAGGTCGTGACGAAGGACTGGAAACTCGCCATGGACGCGTACGCTGCCACTGAGTGACCCGAGTCTTGGCACCCACGATGTTTCTTTCTTTCCTTCTGACCCGACCTTCCAGGTGGCGCCGGTCCTCGACTGAGATCCTGATCGGTTGGGTTGCCGTGCAGTGCCCGTTTGGCTGATTCGATTAAGGAACTTGGCAGTTGGAACCTGGACGTTTGAGAATATTTGGTAAGCTTGTGATTGGTAAGGTAGTCTACTGACACTTACTGTGGCTTTTTGGCTTTGTTTGAGTTAGCTAACATTTGGACCTATGATTTGAGTTATATGTGGAGTGCACCTCACATAGACAGGCATGTAGAGATATTTCTCTGACTTTGTATTTGTTTGAACGGCACACCGTGTATAAGACATATTTAAGTGCCATTTTATGTAATATCGCGTTTTCGTGATATTTTGACATGCCTGTTCTCAGCACACTTCGAGGAATGTGCTGTCTTGGAAATGGTACCAATTATCGATTAAATGAATCTCAGCCAGCTCCCCCTGAGGGGACACCTAATCGTGAAATGTAGGTAAAATTTGGCCTTCCTCCCATAATGTATAGTACATTGTGGCATAAATATACAAAAACTGATAGTGAATTGCAATGGCCTCTACATGCGTCGTTTAATCTGCGAAAGGTTCAATATGTGGAGCAGTGTTTGTTTCAGCGTAGGTCTAGACAGGATATGTTTGATTGTGTGCGTATGTGGGAGAAAGCGGTGCGTGAACGAATGAATCGTGAACAAGCCTTGGCGGATAAAGAGCAGCGAAAGGCTGCTCGTGATAAAGCTTTACAGCTGCAGGAAAAAGAATTGCAGGAACAGAAAGAGAAAGAGATTCGAGAACGTAATTTACAAATTAATGGTCATTTTTCTATTCGACGTCCTCTTTATCCTGTCCTTACTAATGAATCAGATGATTTTTCATTACTAGATCGTTGCCCGCCTCCGTACGTTCCGCCTACGGCCCCGGATGAGGATTTCGACGAGGATAGTCCGGGAGATCAGCGTACCAGGTTAACTGCTGATCGAGCCTCGGAATTACGTGCGTTGGCTCGTAAACTTAATTCAAATTCTATAACTGTTTCAGAGGTTACTGGTCTTATGAGTACGTGGTTTGAAAAGGAACAATTGTATTTTTTAGATCATTTTGCAGATGAAGTTGTTGAACGCTTTAGACGACATTCACCTGAGTTGGAACCTAAGGATGTATCAGTTGGTCGTGAGAATTTTCGTAAAGGTCTTTTTGTTCTTGCAGATGCGGATGAGTTTTTCCAGCGTTTGGTTAAGCTGCGGGATGAAGCGTCACGACTACGAGCGACGAAAAAGGCATCGAATTCGTCTGCGCCTGGATCAACGGAAATATCCAAAGAGTGCCCTATCTCTGACACAAATAAGAGCGCTGCAGTTAATGTTATGCCTATGCGAGAAGCTGCGCCTTTGTATGTCCCTCCTAAAGGGCAAGGCACAGATGACGATAAAAGGTCTAAAGATGCAAAGGGTTATTTTGTGTATAATTGGGTTTATACGCCATGGAATAGGACAGATGTTATGACACTTAAAAATGCTTTGCCCGACCCTCGCAAAAATCCGGCAGCTTTCTATGAAGGAGTGGAAGGTGCTATTTCTTCATGCATTATGACGTTAGTCGATATTGATCTATTCTTTGGGTTAATATTGCCCCCTGATATGTGGAGAGCTATTCGTAAGTTTGATGATCGAGCGATTTTAGGGGCAGATTGGAAAGACTTAGCTCAAGCTGATTTGGATAGGGAACCCGCATGTAAGCCGTGTCAATTGATTTTAGACCTTCCGGCAGCTATTTTGACTAAATTAAAAACACTTGTTCCTTCTAAGAAAATTGATTGGACAATGCAGGCTTCTTGTAAACAGAAGCCGGATGAATCGGTTTCTGACTTCTTCTCCCGTTTCGAGGAAGCGTTTCATGATTACAGTGGGCAATTATTAACAGAGGACACGGGCAGGCATTTGTTTGTTGATAAGTATGTGGCTAATCTCCTACCGGAGATTGCGCGGCGATTAAAGACTAGTGAAAGTTCATGGACCACGGCAACCCCTGCTTCTTTATTGACTATGGCTCAGTATTATGAATGACAGGAATTGGAGGCTAAAGAAAGTAGTGATAAGAAAGCGAAGGATTTAAAGACGAAGGTGATGTTGGCTCAGGTTTATGCTACGCAGCCGAGAGGGAATGA
Organism: Lissotriton helveticus; assembly: GCF_964261635.1. Classification (NCBI taxonomy): domain Eukaryota; kingdom Metazoa; phylum Chordata; class Amphibia; order Caudata; family Salamandridae; genus Lissotriton; species Lissotriton helveticus. The sequence goes on along the minus strand of NC_136068.1, from coordinate 1,060,299,406 downwards.
TAGGGGTAGACGAGGATCGTATGGTACGTCTTATACTCGTTCTGACATTTCTGAGGATCAGTGTGCATACTGTAAACAGTTTGGACATTGGGCTTCAGATTGTCCGGTGCTCCGAGAACAGCGTAATCAGCGTGGTCGAGGAAGTGGAAGGTCACGGAATGGTTATTCAGGATTGAGGGGTGGAGCGAATGATCGCGGTAGGTTTGAAGCGAGGGGCCGTGGTCAGGCTGACTATAATACTTTTGATCGACGGAATCAGTATCAGATAGCTGAAGGAGAGTTCACTGAGTCTCAGGATAATAATTATGCATAGGGTTGCGTAGGATGGGGTGTGGAATCGGTTGAAGTACCAGTCGATCAAAGGGGTCCATATATATCAGCACATGTTTTGGGTTCTACTGATCAGTTTCTGGTCGATACAGGAGCTACTCGTAGCGCTCTGTCCAAACACTTGGTTCCAAGGGCTCCCCTGTCTGGCGAAACGATTACATCAATAGGGTTCGATGGAACGCCTTCTCTTAGCCCATTGTCTCAACCCCTTACATTTCATATTGATAAATGTGTTACCCATGCCCATTTTTGTTATCTCCAAACACCCCAGATAATATCATGGGACTTGATATGCTTAAACATTTTCGAGCAACTATACGCTGTGCCCCTGAAGGGGTACGGGTTATTTTAAATGAAAACTACCTAGAGGTTGAGAGATCGTGCCTCATGCAGGAGGCCGATGCGTTCGCTTTTCTTCCAAGCACTTTATGGGCCACTTCCGATACTGACGTGGGTCAAATGACTATTCCTCCCGTACATATTACTGTAAAGGAGGGAGTGTCTTTGCCCCGCATACCACAGTATAAGATCTGCAGAGAGGGTGAAATAGCTCTAACACATATTGTGAATGACTTGATTGAGGCAGGGGTGGTGGAGGAAGTTCCCTATAATGTTTGTAATAGCCCAATCCTTCCGGTCCTTAAGAAAGACACAGGCACTAAGATCTATCGTTTCATTATTGATTTGAGGGAAATTAATAAGATAGTCGTACCCCAGTACCTGGTGGTGTCTGACATTACCACCCTACTTACCTTAATTCCACCTACCGCCACTACATTTACTGTCATTGACTTGAAGAATGCTTTCTTCTCGATCCCTATTCATCCTGATAGTCGATATTTGTTCGGCTTCACATTAAATAACAAATCATGTAGATTTTGTCGAGTTCCTCAAGGCTACACAGAAAGTCCTAGCATTTATAGCCAGGCTGTTAGACCTGACATCATTGGCATGAGTCTCTCCTCCATTTTTTCTGTTTGCCTCCTATGTTTATGATGTTTTTGCTGGTATATTGCTTTGGGCACTGTGCCACTGCTGATCAGTGCCACAGTGCAAGTGCTCCCTGTGTGAAATTGCTGTATTGATTGAATTCCATGTTTGGCTTATTTGGTTTACTGTCAGTCCCTAGTAGAGTGCACCAGGAGTGCCAGGGCTTGTAAATACAAATGCTGCTAGTGGGCTTGCAGCACGTGTTGTGCCTCCCACAAGAGCGGCCTAGTAAAAGTATGTCTACAGGTCTGCCATTGCTAGACCACGTGCAGTCTGACTGTCACGAGGACTGCGCAAGTACACCTACTTGCCAGCCCCTACACCTTCCCTTAACTTCATGTTAGTCACCCCTATGGTAGGCCCAAGGGCAGGGTGCATTGTAAGCATAAGGTAGGACAAGCCTGACAAGGTTGGCATGTCCTAATAGTGAATTACAGCCATATTCGTTTTTCACTATTGTAAGGTTACCTGCTCTCCATCAGTTAGAATGGGCTGCCAGGATTATTGATGCTATAATCCTAGCGGGCTCGGGGAGCATGGTGCAATGTCGAGTTTGGTATCCCTGAACTCAGGGTTTAATAACGCATCTGTTTGTGTGGATGGTTTTTGGACTCTGTGTTTGAAAATAGCACTTTTAGAAAGTAGCTATTTTCTTGTCTAACTGTCTACCGGTCTCTGCTGGTTCTGGTGCGCGTGTGACAGGAGCTGGGTGGCTCCAGAGGTCTGAATGAGTCAGTGTGGGGTGAGTGGGGCATTTGCATTGAGAGTAGGGGAAGAGTAGCTCCTGATAGCCTGCCCTGCCTGATACAATGCTGGCTCCGCCCCCCTGCCAGGCGACTGATGACTCTGTGCCTGCCTGGGACTTTCCTGGCCCACCTCCTGCCGGGCAACTGATGTCCCTGCCCCTGCCAGTGACAATGCTGGCTCCGCTCCTGCTGGGCGGCTGAAGACTCTGCCCTGCACAGTGAATAGGCCAGGTGCTTCGGCCTGGCAACACCCACAACAAACCCAAGATGGGGGGAAATTCCCCTGCATGGACAAAGGGATCAAAGCCAAAAAGGGGTATAAGAGAAGGACCCCTGAACCAAGAATTTAGATCACTTCTGACAAGGTAACCTGAACCAAGGACAAGAAGCCTGCTGATCTAAGGACTGCCTACTCCTTCTGCCAGAGTGCTGGTTGTTGGGGGAATCCTGCAGTTGCTTCTTTATTTTTGCCAAGGAACCAGGAGAGAGGAACTGAGTGTGTACTCTCAAACTTGCTAAGAAAATCTCCAAGGGCTGGAAGAAGTGCCAGCCTCCTGTTGAAGTCACAGGGTCAAAGGACTTCATTTGTTTGCTGAAAGTGCTTGTTGCTGGAACCTGAAATCCAGCACCTCTGAAGAATCCAGCAATCTCGACGCCGACGGACGCCGCCGAATCCAGCTCGACATTGTGAGTAACGGCTCCAGTGTCCCGCACCTTCGACGCCGGCCGCCGGGCCCGATCGACGCCAGTAGCGACGCCAGTGAGTAGCGAGTTCGGCTCCAGCTCCAAGTGACCCTGTGTCGAAGCCGTCGCTGATCGCATCGACCCCGAGCCCTCTCGACGCCGTGAGCGCTGCTCACTCTTGCAACATCGACATCGACGCCGTATCCTGCTTCATCTCGTGAGCGCTGCTCCCGCCTGACTTCGGTCGACGCCGCTGCAGATCGCCCCGACTCCGAGGCCCGATCGACGCCGAAGACGCGACGCCGGACATCTCGACGCCGCTGATCATCGAGTGCTTCACTTTTCCAAGGTACTGTGTTGTGGGGGTCTGTGCGACTCCGGGCTCGACGTAGCGCTCCTCGCGGTCGACGCCGAACCTGTGGATTAACTTTGCCTCGACGTCGTGTGACTCCCGTGTGGGTTACATTGTTGCCAAGAACTGTGTTTTAAAGAAGAAGAGTTGCTTTTGATACTAAAGACTGTGTGCTAAGAAGAAACTACGCTTGAACTATTATTTTTCCTTCCAAGAGTATTTATTAAGATTGTGGTATATTTTTGTCGTTATTTGGTCTTGTGCTAAGCCTTATATAAAAATCCTTATTTTTATAATACTACTGTGTCGTGTCCATTTGTAGTGTATTCACTTTATTACTGTATGTGGTCATAAATGCTTAACGCACTGCCTCTGAGATAAGCCTGTCTGCTTTGCCAAGCTACCAAGGGGGTGAGCAGGGGTTATCTAAGTGTGTGATCCCCTTGCCCTGACTAGAAAAGGTGTGTCCCTGTTTGTCAGAAGTGTATACCTCTGCCAACTAGAGACAGCCGCTTCTAACATTGGTGGCAGCGGTGGGATTTGAACTTTGCATTTATGACCCATGTGCAGTGATTACATTACAGTCCATTGCACTAATTTCTTGTTTTGATGTCGATATAATATGTTCTTTTAAATAGCCAGTTTCTTGTGTTCGAAGTCTGCCTGGGCATATACCTTTACACAAAAAAAAAGTGATTAGTGTGCGCTACATAGTGAAAGCAGACCATAGCGCATCCACAATCTACTTGGTTGGATATTTTATTTTTGTTCTCCACTTTCCTGGAACTTGATTTTTGAAACTGCCAGTTTTGACCATGAGTGATGCCGGAGTCACTGCCCCTGTTGTTGTGGAGGAGTTTGATAGGAGTAAGATAAAGGATTACAAAGTACAGCAGCTGAAATCCTTTTGCAAGCAATTTAAAGTTCCTACAACAGGCCTCAAAGTTAAGGAAGATTATCTTAAAGCATTGCAGGCCTGGTTAGAGGCCAGAGATTCCTCTGATCCGGTGGTGGTACCGACAGGGGAAGGGGAAGAGGAGGTGCCAGTGAATGGGCCCCCCTCCCCTCCTGGCAGCAGTGTTTCCTCCAAAGGTCTTTCTCCTGAAGAAAGAGAAGAAAGGGCGAAGGAGCGAGCATACAACATGGAAATGGCAAAACTTAAGATAAATGGTCAGTTGGAGCTAGAGAATGCAAGAGGCAGGAGAGAAGCTGATATGGAGATCAAAAGGTTGGAGTTTGAAAGAGAGAAGTTAGCTTTGGAGCGTGATACCAGGTTGAGGGAGTTGGAGCTCAAAGCTAAAGAGTTAGAATTGAATCCCTCTGGTGGCAGCATCCCATCTGTGCCTGCAGAAAGTAGGTTTTATTTTCCCAAAGATGTGATCAAAGATTTTCAGAAGAATGAAGATATTGGTCAATGGTTTAAAGCATATGAGTTAGCATTGTTGGCCCACCGGGTCCCTGAGAAGGATTGGGGAGCGGGGTTGTGGGGTCGCTTTGTGAATGAGGGAAGAGATACCCTGTTAGACATGCCTGTTGAGGATAGGATGTCTTATACTCATATGAAAGATGCTTTAATGTTAAGGTATGGCCTAACCCCAGAAAAGTACAGACAGGCCTTTAGAGAATGTAAGAAGTTGCCTGGTACTACGTGGGTGGAATATGTGTCATTTTTTTGCAGAGCCATGGATGGTTGGGTAAAGGTCAGCAAAGTGGAAAGTTATGATGCTCTTTATGATTTGTTTGCTTGGGAGCACTTGTCTAATAACTGTTTTCCAGAGCTGCGCCAGCACCTTATTGATAGCAAGATATCTAACGCTAGAAAACTTGCTGAGGAGGCGGACCGCTGGGTCAGTACCAGGGTCCACAAGAGTCCAGTGGGAGACTCAGCCAAAGGTGGGCAGGGTCCCCAGCAGAAGAGTGGGGGGGACAAGGGTAAACAGAGGGAGTTCCAGAAAGGGCCCCAAAGTAATCCCCAAGGGAACCAAGGGAAGGGTTCCCAGCCTCCCCCAGATAAGAAATCAGAGGCCCCGACAGGTAAACCTGTTCGTAGGGGCCCAATGACCTGCTTCGCTTGTAAGCAGGTGGGACACCGTTTTTATGATCCTCAGTGTCCCTTGAAGAACTCTAGTGCACCACCCAGTGCACCACCCCGTCAGTTGGCGAGCGTAGCCCTGGGAGGGGAGGAGATGATTGCCCATGGTGGGGAGGGTCCCGCAGAGATGTCCCTGGTCTCTCTAGGAGACATGGAATTGGTCCCTCCACCCCCTCTGCCTAGTAACACTAAGAAATATAGGCAGTGGGTGACCATTAATGGCCATAGAGTGGAAGCTCTCAGAGACACCGGAGCGAGTGTGACAGCTGTCAAGTGTCACTTGGTGTCCAGAGAGCAGGTTGTTCCCCACGCATTCTACCCTGTGATAGCTGCTGACAACTCCCAGAGAGAGTGTGAGGTAGCTCAGGTTCCCTTTGAATGGGGGGGAGTTTCAGGTACAATCAGACGATCTACTGAACAGACTCATGGAACGTGTATACCCTGAAAGACTCACCAAAAGGGCACAGAAAAGAGCTTGGCTGCCCTGGCTCCAGACTCACTACAGAGGGATATGCAACCCTTTGTGTTGGGACAAGACACAGCCATTTCAGGTGTTGGTGTCAGCTCCTACCTCCCACCCTGCTTAGGATAACCCATCAGCATGCAGATGGCCAATCAGTCACACCTACCCTTACTTTGTGTTTAGGTTGTGTTTTTAAATTGCCATTTCAGATACGCCAAATTTGGGGGTCCCATCTCTTCCCAATTGGAAATGACTCCTATAAGCTGTAATAAGGCAATCCCAATGTTACCCGATGGATGAGATAGGCCTTGCAGCAGTGAAACACAAATGTAAGAGTATTTCACTACAAGGACATGTAAAACCTAAACGTACATGTCCTACTATTTAAATATACTGCACCCTGCCTATGGGCTGTCCAGGGCCTACCTTAGGGGTGACCTATATGTAATAAGAAGAATGGTTTGGGCCTGGCAAGTAGGTTAACTTGCAAGGTTGACATGGCAGTTTAAAACACATCACTGTAAAGCCCTGGCAGGCCTGAGTAAAGGGCTACTTAAATGTGTGGTACAATCAGTTCTGCAAGCCCACTAGTATCATGTGATTTACAGGCCCTGTGCAAATGCAGTGCACATTACTAATAATGTATAAGTAAATTGAATATGCCAGTTGTGGATAAATCAATGTTACAATTTTTTAAGTAAAGACCACATGCACTTTAGCACTGGTCAGCAGTGGTAAAGTGTCCAGGTTCCTAAAGCCAGCAAAAATAAAGACAGCAGAAACAGTAAAAAACAGGAGGTTAGAAGGCAAAAAGTCAGGGAAAACTGTGTCAATGATACCAGATCTAACAATGGACATATGTTGTATTTTCCTAATGGATGCCTAAATTGTACCCACACCAGGATGTTATGTAACTTCTATCCTAGAAAAACCTCAAGGCGAACTAGCCATCAATTCAAGTCTAATTCCACATAAAACCTATTCCATAACGCACCTGATATGACCCTTTCTTCATGTTGTTACAAAAGAAATACAAAGTAGAGTGCAAGGATTATATTATTTCTTTCCTTTCAGTGTACCTCCATGGGACAACCCTGGCTGACCACTGTGAATGTCTTTCATCAGATAGGGCTTGGCCCAAGTAAAATCACAATCTCTAGTACTTTAATCTCTGGTTTTCACAGTGAAAGAATAAAATATGGGTCTCAGTATCTGAAGTCTTTTTTGGCTGCCGGACAACCATGATTTGTGTCCTAAGGGCATGGGAACTTGCAACCCTGTTGCTTTCTCAATCAATTTTAGCGCTTGGCCTGGTGTACAAGTCCAACCATGACGCAATTTCACCATTAGCCACCCAATACAACCCCCGCCTAACTCCCCAAGGTATTCGCTCCATGTCATCCATCCAGAGGCCAAATATCAGCCTTGTTCCTTTATCTTGCACTTCTCCTGTCTAAACTGAAACCGCTTGGGGAACTTGGCACTATTGAAGCTTATCCCCAAGAACTCTCTCCCATTGCGTCTACACAACGACCCACCAACCACATCTTTTCAAAAATATCCCAAAACCCACCTCTTCCTCCCAGCATTTATCCCCTAATATCAAGCATCCAAAGGGGAAACATCCGTTACATTGCGGTCTTCACACCACAATACGTTTACAGCGCAGGCATTACAACGACTTGCGCTGGATAGCGCTATACACTGAGCAATAGTATGATATACTATTCCAACACCTTCCCTACTGTTACGTGGGCTGGAATTTGAAAAGTAAATCATACTATTTTTAAGTCCAGCGCCATCCAGCGCAAGTCGTAACGACTTGCGTTGTAATGTCTGCGTTGTAAATGTATCGCTGTGTGAAGACCGCAATGTAACGTCATATATTCATCCTGAGACTACTGCTTTCCTTGAAACTCCTGTCACTTCGTCACACCCTCTTATTGCCTGAGCACATTAAGAAACCATTACATAAATAATTTTAAAAAAACAGGCAATCTGGGCCAGGAGCCTTATCAGGGTTAAGAGTGTCACTAACCGCAACAACCTCCTGAAGAACTATTGGAAGGCCAAAGCTGTAGCTTCCACCTGATCCACTTACATGATCAGCCTCACTGAGGTTGAGTCTCAACACACCAGAGATACAGAGTGTCTGACTGTAAAACACCTAATAGACATAGAATAACAACTCATTCATTGCCCATCTCCTATTCTACTCTGGTGTGCTATTTGCCCTTCACATATTTCAAACTGCTCTTGAATCATATTATTGCCTTGTCCTATCTATCTATCCTGTTCTTCTGGCTAAGACATTCTGTTCCATGATCTCCTGTTCTGACAATACTTGTGTTGTCCCCAGGGGCATCTTAAACTAATCCAAGTTGCACTCTATCCTTCCCTATCACCTTAAGAATGCCATTTTCAAGGGTACAGATAGATCTCTAATGTACACCTTAAATGTTCCCCACACAATGACATGTCTAAGGATACAGTGTTAATTTTTATAAAGCCTTATAATTTCATCCAGTATTTTAAATGAGTATATCAGGTCGAACGATGCGTCTAGCATGAATTTCTAGGCTTTTCAGGTTTTTAAAGCCCTATATATGCTCTTATTTAGAGAGCGTTGGTCTAAAGTCTGAAAGTTTGCAAAATAGGAAATAACAAACCTTTACATTTCTGTCCACACTACGCAACTTCAAAAAATTGTTGCTCCAGGACACAGATGTTCAAAAAGTTTAATAATATGTGTACTCATGGACACTAGAATGAGCATGTCTGAAAGTATCAGCCACAGTGTTAGAACAAAATGTCTTCAACACCTGAACGAAGCAAAACCAAAGGGATGATGGACGGAGTGTTGAACATAGCAAAGACTCACCCAAGCCAACTTAGGGCGAACAAAGCAAAACCAAAGGGATGATGGATGGAGTGTTGAACATAGCAAGCACTCATCCCCAGTCAACTGATCTGGGTTTAATCCATCATCATTCTTTAGCTCACTCCACCACCCCAGTTCAGACACGGCCATATGCAAATCAGTCTGACCCTGTGCCTCTTGGGAACAGTCCAGCCGGAACTGCCAAGCCATGTCTTCCCTGGACCGGAAACATGCATCATTCGACCAGTTTCTGGCTAATCAGCTGTCATCAGCCAGGCTAGCTTAAATCCAGTGGCAAAGTGAGCAAGGGGCCCACGTCTGGGCATACCCTGCCAACTTAGGGCGAACAAAGCAAAACCAAAGGGATGATGGATGGAGTGTTGAACATAGCAAGCACTCACACCCAGCTATCCTGGCTGAAGAGGGGTTAAACCCCAAAACCGGTCCTAGGGTGCATGTTTCCAGTCCAGGGAAGACCTGGCTTGGCAGTTCGGGATGGACTGTTCCCATGAGGCACAGGGTCAAGACTCATTTGCATATGGCTGGGTTCAAACTGGAATAGCATGGTGAGCAAAAAAACGATGGATTTATGCCCAGATCTCAGTACTGGAGTGAATGTATAACATTGTTCTTCATTCTGTCCATCAAAAGTTCTTTTTGCATTCCACACCTGAACAGCTGCCCTAGCCATAACCGGTCCTAGGGTGCATGTTTCCAGTCCAGGGAAGACCTGGCTTGGCAGTTCGGGATGGACTGTTCCCATGAGGCACAGGGTCAAGACTCATTTGCATATGGCTGGGTTCAAACTGGAATAGCATGGTGAGCAAAAAAACGATGGATTTATGCCCAGATCTCAGTACTGGAGTGAATGTATAACATTGTGGTATATAAATAAATAATACCGGATCTAGGTTTGACTGGACATAGCAATAACAGATAGCTCAATAAATAAGAGTCAAGATTCGAGGTAGTAGGAGTTTGCAGGTTTAATACAGCATAAAGGACAGGAACAGGACAACCTGCACGGGAACAGGATGGCAGCGCTGCCGGGGGCAGGATCAGAATCGGCGTAACATTTAATAACAATACACAAGTATATATACTAAAACAGTTACATTACAGTGCATACAATAGGCGGAGCAGTGGGTGTGGTCAATAGCAGTCGCGAAAGATAAGGGTGAAAATGGGTGTAACAGGGCGTATACATAGACATGTGATGTAAACGTAACAGAATATGTCATAAATGGGGCGGAAACATGGAGGGGGCTACCTAAGGAGCCGGGACCTCTAACCTAGTGGTGCGCGCAAACTGACAATGACGTGTTACTAGGAGAAGCTGGGGGCTATGAACTCTGTGCTAGGAGTAGAGACTGAAGTCTGGAGAGTCAGGGCGACATGTACCTAAACCCTATCTAGTATCTGATGTTTAGAGAACATGTTGATAGAATCCAAAAGTTATCGGGGTAAAGGCTAACAGACTCTAAGACTGGAGCATACATTATTCCACATGTAGTGCGTGATGAAGAATATTAAATGACCATTGAATGCAGTATTTCTCTTACATGGAGACGTAAAGGCTAGACAATGACGGAAACTATTGATGCGATTCAGTAGCTTAGGAATGCAGAGAAGGAGGGCTGGACTGATAACTAGAATCATAACATACTCTTGGCAGACTTGTAGGCAGAGCCAGGCTGAGCCGGGCACTGTGAGGCAGGAAGTAAGTGAAGGGTCAGGAATACAGGCGGGGGCTGTATCGCTCCTCAGCGAGGGCTCAGGAGACAGAAGCTGAATCTGGTGTCCGGGCCCTTTTGAGGCCTAGAAACGGGGACTTTTCAATGAAATAACGTGCACACTGAGAAACGTGGCAACGCAACTTTACATAGGCCTGATACTCGTAGCTTTCACGAGAACTGGAAACTGGCATACTAGAGATGGACACAACTATAATTGCGTCTTTAATCAAACATGGGGAATACATATGCATATTAATCATGCACACATAACATAAGATGGAGGACACGTAGGGACACAGAACATGGCAAAATTTACTTTTCCACATTCCCTCCTTGTCACTACGTTTCCATCAGGAAACATCAATATTCATAATACCATCTATCATTTCATACAGTATCATTTGCTCGTCTCGAATTTTCTTGGAACTGGATTTAGAACGGGACTTGGGACTAGGAATACAGGATGTAGCACAAATGCCGCAAATCGCAGGGCCACATTGTAAACAGAGGCAGCAACTGAATATGATCGCTACTGCAATACCTAGAAATGACAATACTTTCCATCCCCAGGCGGAAATTATATTCCAGAACCAACCGGACCATGTCCAGGTGCCTGGATTCTGGTGTAACATATGGGCAATATTATGGAGTCTGGTAATAGCTGAATAAACAGACGGTGCGTTATTAGGAATGAAAATGCAGCAACTAGATCCGATGACTCTACATGCCCCGCCCCTATCGGCCAGTATGACGTCAAGGACGAGACGATTCTGGAGCACGACAATTCTCATAAAGGATTGCTCTTCGGTTAAGTTACCTAGAGCAGAAGTAGTCTCAATCACTACTGCTTCAAGTGTTCTGGTTAATCTACGTATCAGTTTACTATTTACAACAGTACCTAAGTAGGGGAAGACACCTTTATTGATATCTATGTATTGTTCTAGAGCAGTTTCAGTATAATCGACAATCGGGAGATTTCTCTTGTGTCTAGTATGTACTAGGTGGGAATTCCTATGATAGTCAGGTGGGGCTAGAAAAACTGGTGGCAGTAGGAAGGAAATGTAACAGGTACCCTCCCAATCGAGGGGCAGACGAACATATGCGGTCTGACCACAAACAAAATAAGAATGACGTGAAGCTTTGAAAATAGATTTCCCACTGTCACTATACTTGACAATAGTAGTACAATCACTATGGCCTACATGTATGGAACCATTATTTCGGACACATAATTCACCTTTGACTGGTAGTACTGACATAGCAGGTAAGTCTGGAGTAGAATCAGACTGAACATTCAGGACCATGAAATTCGAAGAATAATTACCCAAATTATAAACTTCATTTTCTAGATCTAACCCTGTTCTGTGGGGAAGACCTTGCTTGTCTGGAAAACATGTACTGTTCAGAAAAGACATATCTGTTGAGGATGACGTTAACGTGGACCATGCTCCACACGAACCATTATGTGAAAATGGATAAGGAAAAAGTGGCAAAACTCCCTTCGGTGTCTGGAAAGGGGGGAGTCGACCACACACCCAACAATTAGTGGCATTGCTGGTCTGGTGTGAATAATGTAACATGCGGATAAAAGAATTATTACGCATAGCAAGACGATAAGAGAGTTCATGAGGAGGCAGATCACTAAACGTGTGCTCTACTGTAACATTAGCAGACTTATTTACATGAGAAACTGGAAGATACAAATAAAATGCATAACTGGTGCAGGAAATCATAATGCTGAAATATAGCAGAAAACATAAAATAACAGTGCAACTTTTAGAGTTCTCACTAACTCTCTCTCTGTGGGGGTCTATTTTATACATGTCAGAAACCGGTCTAACCGTTTCACCTAGGGGAGGACTTAGACAATCAAACTGGCTGACTTATTTTACTAGACCTTAGTTTAAGCTTATACTCCTGTTGCGGAGTTTTCTCTAACAGGGAAGGGTTCGTAGCAATGTCTTTTGCGGGACAGTCCTTAAGATTAGTACTTTGACAGTTTTTAGAATCCTCGGGAATGTTCTTTGAAACTGGTTTCAGTCCATAAAACTTTTTGATATGCGAAAGATGCACCCAGCCTTTTCTTCCCTCCAACTTCACGGCTGTACGGGTGGTTAGGAGGACCAGTCGGGGTTCCTTCCAGCGAGGCTCCAGCGGACTTGAACGATCAAAATTCCGGACAAGAACCATGGATCCGGGAACGATTTCATGCGGTGCCACCTCGGTATTGTCTGGAAATGCGGCGGCAACCTGTGAACGACAAGAGTGTAGGGCAGACATCAAGGAAGCTAGGTAATCTGTCAGCATATTACTTGAAACATCGGTAATACTTCGGGGTCTAGGTGTACCCCACATGTTAGGGGGGCGGCCGAATACGACCTCGTACGGGGACAGACCTGACCTGGAATGTGCGACCATGCGCATATAAAACAAAGCAACTGGCAGAGCTACTAGCCAGTCCACACCTTTCTCTTTACATACTTTTGCAATTAGGATTTTCAGGGTCTGATTATGTCTCTCTACGAGACCGGCTGCTTCTGGATGGCGTACACAATGAAACTTCCACTGGTACCCTAACAAAAGGGAAATATGTTTCATGAGCTCAGATGAGAATGGCTGGCCGTTGTCAGAATATACGACTCTAGGGAGTCCATAACGGGGGAAGAATTCATGAACCAACTGCTTGGCAGTGGTCGCGGCTGTGTAATCTGGGACTGGATATGCCTCTGTCCACCTGGACAAAGCGCATACAACTACAAGGACATACTTGAAACCTCGGCATCGCTCCATCTGAATGTAATCCATCTGGAGGACTTCAAAAGGGTGGTCAGGGGGCTGGAATCCACCTTGTTCCACCGGGACACTTTTACCTGGATTAAACTGGCAACATATCATACAGGTACGGACTTTCTGCTTGGCTGCAGCTCGTAAATGCTTGTTGAACCAAATGTTCTGAATACTGTCTAGCATAGCTTTTTCTCCTAAATGTGCTGGACTATGTGCGGTATTGATAATGACTTGAACCATAGAGTCGGGGAGAAACCATGTGGCTTTACCCTTCGTTACCCATCCCTGATCTGTCTGGACCCCTCCTTGTTCGGACCATTTCTTGATTTCATCGGGAGTAGCATGTAACTGGATATCTATGACATCTTGAGTGGGGTCCTTAACTGTCATACATGTAGTCGGATCTGGAGTGCGTGTCGGTGTCTTATTAACTGGAATGTCTGGTGTCTGAGCTGTAAGCTTGGCTGTGCGATCTGCTAGATCATTACCTTGAGAAATAGTGTCAGTAACTTTCGTATGTGCTTTGCATTTCATAATAGCAATGGATGTCGGTAAGTGTATGGCATCTAACAGAGCCTGAATAAGGAGACCATGCTGAATCTTGGTTCCATGAGAAGTCATGAAACCTCTCTCCTGCCAGAGCACTCCAAAGTCGTGTACGACTCCAAATGCGTAACGTGAATCTGTGTAAACATTAACTTTCAGGTTCTTAGCGTGTATGCAGGCTTGTGTCAGAGCAACTAGCTCTGCTGCTTGAGCGGACAGAGTGTCAATACGGTGTGTTTCAATAACTTCAGTGTCAGTAGTCACTGCATACGCGGCTACTAGTTCTCCTGTACTTGTTCTCATACATGAACCATCCACATAAAGTGTCAGGCCGGGATCTGGTAATGGAATATCTGTCAGATCTTGTCTTGGCTTTGTCATAGTATTAACTACTTCCACACAGTCATGTGTGGCAGGTTTTGAAATAACTGAAGGCAACAGTGTGGCAGGATTTAAAACGTTGCAGCGTCTGATTTCTATGTGTGGCTGGAACAGTGTCAATTCATAACCTGTTAAACGTGCAATTGTCAAGTGCTGAGTCTGTGTTCGGTTTAAAAGAACTTCCACGGAGTGTGGAACTTGTACCGTCAAGGAATGTCCTAATACTATGGAATCACTTTGTCTGATAGCTAGTGCTGTGGCTGCAACTGACTTGAGGCACGCAGGCAGAGCCTGGGCTACAGGATCTAGTGTGCTCGAAAAATAAGCACAGGGCTTGTATTGTCCTGCTTGATCTTGTGTGAGAACAGATAATGCTGTACCTTCACGTTCAGTGACGAAAAGTGTAAAAGGCTTACTGTAGTTCGGTGTAGCTAGAACTGGAGCTTGGCATAAAGCTTTCTTTAACTCATTGAAACTAAGTGTATGTTCAGATGTCCAAGGGAGGACAGTCGATACGGCTGCCTCCTGTGTCGTTAACTGTATCAGTGGCTTGGCTAGAAATGCATACTGAGGAATCCATTGTCTGCAGTAAGAAGTGAGGCCAATAAAAGCACGTACCTCCTTCTGGGTCTTGGGCTGAGGAAGACTCGCTATTAACTGGATACGGTCAGGTGTCAACTGCCTACCCCTCTTGGACAGTAAGTGGCCTAAATAGATCACTTGCTGGACACAGAATTGAAGCTTAGAAGGGGACACCTTGTGCCCCATCTCGGCAAGGAAATACAAGACTGTAAGGGATGCTCGCTCGCAAGCACGTTCAGAACGGGCTGTGATCAGTAGATCATCGACATACTGGAGCAGGGCAGTGTCAGTTGGCATGTGAATGTTGTCTAGTTGTCTCTTAAGTGCTTGACTGTAAATACTTGGACTTTCTGTGAAACCTTGAGGAGCGCGTGTGAACATATAGCTCCTTCCATTTAAACAAAATCCGAAAAGAAACTGGCTATCTGGATGAATGGGGACACTGAAAAACGCGTTCTTGAGGTCTATGACTGTAAAAAAATGAGGCTTCGGAATCAATGGCTGTCAATAGGGCAGAGATATCTGGGACAACTGGGTACTGGGGAATAATACATTTATTGAGTTCTCGGAGATCAATCACCAATCGATACACTGGGGGTGCATTTGGATCAGTACGTTTCATGACTGGAATGATCGGAGAATTACATACATTGGAGTCAGTTTCTACAACTACTCCTTGAGCGATGAGCTCGTCAATAATTTTGGATAAGGCTGCTACAGCCTCAGGTGGCAATCTGTACTGTCTGATTCGTGGTAACACTACACCTGGCTTGAGAGTCACACGATGGGGTGTGATTTGCATATAACCAACATCAGTTGGACCTTGCGCCCATAGATGCTGCGGAACATTAGACAATCTTGGATCAAAATCTCGTAATACATAGTGACCCTTGAAGTCACGTAGGAACAATCGTATTCCCTCTGGGGAGCAGCAAATAACTGCACCTAATTCTTTCAGTGTTTTAATACCTAACAGATTTTCTGGGCATGACTTCGTAAGTAACAGATCAGTAGTGCGGGACAATGGACCTACTTCTAGAGTAACTGGCTTTGATATCTCATTTATAATAGGCTTTCCTGAAAATCCAAGGGAAACATTTCTAGAGCCTGAGAGCGGAGCCCCTGGAACTTCGGCGTGACTGATGGTGGTCCTACTTGCCCCTGTATCAATCAGAAACTTTCTGTCTTTCCCTAATACTTGACTATGAACATAGGGACCCTCTTGATCTACAGGTATCTCGATGAGAGGCAAGCCTACCTCCCTCTCTAGGCTATTTCATGAATATGGCTGATACTCTGGATACTCGGACTGTGCATACTGGTACATCTGCTGTGTAACATGCTGTGTTGCAGCAATAGGCTGCGGTACTGTAACTGTCTGTTGTGCATTCTGTGGCTGAGAAGTCTGTGAAACTTGTTCTTGTCTAGGCGGACGTGGTCTTTCTTTAGTCTTACCAGTAGCTATGTTATGTTTCAGAACTGCACACTCGTTTATATAATGACCTGGCTGTTTACAATAATTGCATGTCCCTTTAACAGGAACTGCAGGATGGCTGGCTTGATTCGTACCCCTCTTCTGACTGTCTTGAGGAACAGATTGTGCAACTAGTACTTTCATTTTCGTGTCTTTCATACGCTTTCTCTCGTGATCTTGCTCTTCTCTGATTCTATTCTGGTGGTATTGAAGCATCTGCAACATCTGGGACGGGGTATTAGCTTGCCAGGTACTTTCGACTTTCAAAACTCGGTTCTTAACTTGTGGACTTGAATTCTCAACTAATTTAGTAACAAAAAGATGAGGGTATGACTCGCTACTTGTCTTGAGGCCACTGTTGATACTAAAGCATTTCTCAAATCTAGAATAAAAATCACTAGTGTCTTCATCTTGTTTCTGTTTACAGGCTGAGATTGCATCCCAGTCTTCCTTTTTAGTGGCTAATAATCTGGGCAAAATTTGTATTAACAATTCTGGTAATTCGTTACATTTCTCTCCAAGACCGGTACCTGGTACACGTATCTTATCTTCAGCTTCTAGAACTGCCCAATCGATCTTTTTCTCTCCCACCTCCCAATCTTTTTCCTTGAGTTTTTCATATACCCCTGCGGGCAACAGGACCTTTAACATTTTAATTATATCTGGATACGTGTATTCTCCCATACGGAGCATGTCCTTTAATTCTCGGTGGAACCCTGCTGGATCTTTGTCATGACAGGGAATTAATTTCTTCATCTCTAAGAGTTCCATCTTTGTAATCGGAGTGTAAACAAACACTCGTTGCATTTCACCATCTGTTGTCCTGACTGGGTGTACTTCTCATAACGGATTCTGTCTGTCTATATAAAAGGGTTTACTTTCTGGGGGTGAGACATGAACAAAATGCGGGTTCAAAAACATACTATACTTGTGGCGCTGTTCTAGAATGATACTAATTAAATCGGTACCTAGACCTTTCCATCTATACTGGAGTAACTCGTTCAGGACATCATGTAACGGACCAGGATCAGAATGTTGACCCTCATACAGAGTAATGAGGTGCTGGATCATATACATACCCACCAGTCGCTGCTCGGCTGGGGGCAGTTTCAGAAACATTTGTGCCACTATTTCGTCTGGAAAAGTGGTAGAATCAGTAATCCATCGGACTGCTGATCGGGCTAGTTCTTGTTCATGCATGGTACTTTATTCACTGTAACTGATTCGTGATTTCAGAATGTGATCGGTAGCTTGAAATACTTGTTCTAGAGAACCTTGTTCTGGTGCTGGATGATGTAAAACTGACTTGTGTTCTAGGCGCAAATGGCGATCTGGAAATCTAGATTTTCCTACATACGCTATTCTAGCGGGATTCTCGTCCTCTACCTCTTCAGTAGAGTCATTTTCTTTCTCGCTTACTTGTGCTGCTTTACGTCGTTCGTGTAACTTTAGTATTTCTTTACGAATTTTCTTGTACATACTCTCTATACTACTGATAGTCTTGTGCTTACCCTCGGCTATATTATCACTCCACCTTGTCAGGATTCTCATTTCGGCCGGATCTTTAGTTGGGTAATCTTGTTCTCTTATTAGACAATTAATCAGAAACTTTAATATCATGAGCTGGATCTCAGCTTTCCTTTGGGACATGGCTTCGCCAATACTTTCTGGATCATCCCCTGTACGGATGAAACGATATATTCTGTCTAGATCTCCTTTCATATCTGGTAGGGTGTCCAAATACCCGGTCACCCGTCTTACACGGATGGAATATATTACTGTACTATCATCACCTGCAACTGGATCATAGCGGCATTCAGTAAGAGCTCGTCGGATTTCTGCAACGGACTTAAATTTGGGCGTACGCTGTAACGCACATTCATGTAACTCGGCCAACGTTCTACGTTGGTGTGGTGGCGGGGTACCAGGAGGACCTCCTCCTGCGGCCCCTATACTGGAATCGTCGACTGACATTCTTCGTGCTGGCAGAGTGGGAAATGGTAATGTTGGCTGGACCGGGGGTACCGTAGCAGGTACTGCAAGAGGTGCCCCGGTGTCTGGAGGAGCTGGATTTACATTATTTACAGGGACTGGCGGAACAGGATTTGCATATTCTGGGACTGTGTCGTCCAAATAGGACGAAATAAAAATATCAGCTGCGGTCGGTCTATGGCGTAGCTTGGTCGGAACTAGTAGTGGCGGAAAATTTCTGGATGCCTCCGGGGTCGCTTTTGGCAAGCCCTCGGCAAGAAGAGGGTACATACCCTTAATGAGGGCATTCCTCTGTCTGTCTGATTGTTCTGTTTTAACTCGTTCACCTATCTTGATTAATTCCCTTTCTTGGGCTCGTTCTAAGGATTCTCTACTTAGTTCTGACTTTCTGATTTCTTTTTCGGTTCTTTTATGAGATTCTTTGCGCCATAACTCGATGGCATCTTTCTGTGACTGTCTGGCTTTCTTTTTCCATAATGCTTCTTCTACTCTCATGATGCACTCGGCATCCCACGTACCTGATACGGGCCATCTATACTTTTCCTCTAACTCTTTGGTATACTCTACCCATAAATCTAGATATAATATGGCACTTATGCCATGTTTCTGATACATAAAATGACCTGGACTGTCCCTAGGCGGGACAGGAACTGCTGCTTCTAACAGACCTTTTCTGGTTTTTAACTGACGTAATTTAGAAAATAAGGGCATGACTGAACTGTAATCTGGACACAATACAATACACAATGAACACGATAATTACTCCACATTCATACCACGACATTAAAATACATGAATAACATTTAAAATAACAGTTCGAACAGAATACTACCTGGAATACTGAAAACAGAATACATGAATCTTCTCGAGAACAGAACTGACTAGAACAGAAACTAGATGCACTGCTGAAACAGTACGAAACTTACCGGTCTCATAAAGAGACACGTCAGGACCCGCATCCACCGAAGTGGACACTTCGTTTTGGGTCTGTGTACCACCAAAACCCACGGACCAGAGTCAATTAAATTGACCCTGTCCAGATACTACCCCAGCAACGGTACTCACCGGGCAGCAAGAACGGAAGGCCTCGGACTGGACTGGACTGCTTCGACGCCGGTCGGACGAACTTCGGACTTCTGTTACGGGTGGGCCTCCGGATACCTCGGACCTTGGACTCTCGGCTTGGGCTCTGGTCGGGACTCGCCGCGTTCCTCCACCGCCTCGTCTGGATGCTGGACCGCCACCTCCGTCTCCTCCGTGGGCCTGAGGGATACTTGAAGCAGAAATATCTGCACGTGCACGGTATGGTTCCGTCACGGCTGCAGAGGGTCAGGGGGCCGGCGTGGCTTCACCGGCGCGTGGGGAAAGGGCAAGTCCCTATTCGGGCGCCATTATGTGGTATATAAATAAATAATACCGGATCTAGGTTTGACTGGACATAGCAATAACAGATAGCTCAATAAATAAGAGTCAAGATTCGAGGTAGTAGGAGTTTGCAGGTTTAATACAGCATAAAGGACAGGAACAGGACAACCTGCACGGGAACAGGATGGCAGCGCTGCCGGGGGCAGGATCAGAATCGGCGTAACATTTAATAACAATACACAAGTATATATACTAAAACAGTTACATTACAGTGCATACAATAGGCGGAGCAGTGGGTGTGGTCAATAGCAGTCGCGAAAGATAAGGGTGAAAATGGGTGTAACAGGGCGTATACATAGACATGTGATGTAAACGTAACAGAATATGTCATAAATGGGGCGGAAACATGGAGGGGGCTACCTAAGGAGCCGGGACCTCTAACCTAGTGGTGCGCGCAAACTGACAATGACGTGTTACTAGGAGAAGCTGGGGGCTATGAACTCTGTGCTAGGAGTAGAGACTGAAGTCTGGAGAGTCAGGGCGACATGTACCTAAACCCTATCTAGTATCTGATGTTTAGAGAACATGTTGATAGAATCCAAAAGTTATCGGGGTAAAGGCTAACAGACTCTAAGACTGGAGCATACATTATTCCACATGTAGTGCGTGATGAAGAATATTAAATGACCATTGAATGCAGTATTTCTCTTACATGGAGACGTAAAGGCTAGACAATGACGGAAACTATTGATGCGATTCAGTAGCTTAGGAATGCAGAGAAGGAGGGCTGGACTGATAACTAGAATCATAACATACTCTTGGCAGACTTGTAGGCAGAGCCAGGCTGAGCCGGGCACTGTGAGGCAGGAAGTAAGTGAAAGGTCAGGAATACAGGCGGGGGCTGTATCGCTCCTCAGCGAGGGCTCAGGAGACAGAAGCTGAATCTGGTGTCCGGGCCCTTTTGAGGCCTAGAAACGGGGACTTTTCAATGAAATAACGTGCACACTGAGAAACGTGGCAACGCAACTTTACAAAGGCCTGATACTCGTAGCTTTCACGAGAACTGGAAACTGGCATACTAGAGATGGACACAACTATAATTGCGAATTGCGTCTTTAATCAAACATGGGGAATACATATGCATATTAATCATGCACACATAACATAAGATGGAGGACACGTAGGGACACAGAACATGGCAAAATTTACTTTTCCACAAGCTGTCATCAGCCAGGCTAGCTTAAATCCAGTGGCAAAGTGAGCAAGGGGCCCACGTCTGGGCATACCCTGCCAACTTAGGGCGAACAAAGCAAAACCAAAGGGATGATGGATGGAGTGTTGAACATAGCAAGCACTCACACCCAGCTATCCTGGCTGAAGAGGGGTTAAACCCCAAAACCGGTCCTAGGGTGCATGTTTCCAGTCCAGGGAAGACCTGGCTTGGCAGTTCGGGATGGACTGTTCCCATGAGGCACAGGGTCAAGACTCATTTGCATATGGCTGGGTTCAAACTGGAATAGCATGGTGAGCAAAAAAACGATGGATTTATGCCCAGATCTCAGTACTGGAGTGAATGTATAACATTGTTCTTCATTCTGTCCATCAAAAGTTCTTTTTGCATTCCACACCTGAACAGCTGCCCTAGCCATTTGTTTAACTCTCGTATTGCCCTAGGCAAATGAATACCTCAAACCATATTAAAAGCACTACCATTGGCCTATGTCTCAAGTAAATTGCAACACAACTATAGAAATGAGTTGTAGAAACCCGGGCTGTCTGTTTAAGTCCACTATTTCTTATCAGCAGAATGGTATGATTATTAATGGACCCATTAACTACCACAAGTCGATCGATGGGATCCAGGAGAGCCCTGAAGTCAATGGGTTTATGAACCAAAGCAAAAACTCCATAAGAACCAGTTGCATGAACAACTGAATCCGAGTGCCCCACGCTACATACATGCAATTACAATACAAAACAATACCTATTGTTGCATATGGCAATCCAAATCATCTGCTCCGGTTTGCAGCATGTACGCAGAGGCAGAGGAGTGAGTGATGGAGGAGCCACATATAACATTAATTTTTTTTTTTAAACCTGCCTTTGTGCCACCCATTCCCACCACCTTCAACATATATCCCCAACCAAAATTGAAAAATTAATACCTGGCCTCCTGCCACCCACCACCCTCTGAAAAAACTCTCACCGCCACTCTCGAATCCTGCCATCCATCTGCACCACCCTCTGCATGAACCCCTCCATGCCCACTTACAGTGGAATAAAAATAGTCACCCCGCAGCCACCCACCATTCTCTTGCAAATCCTCACGGCCCAAACTAAACAAGCATTTACAATGCAATGGTCTCGTCTTTGTTAAAGTTAGAGCTATTGGCATTGCAAATGTCATTTTTTTCATTTATTGTTTTTTTTTTAAACCGATAAATATATGGTATTGTCATTTACAATGGCACTAGGTAAGCATTAGAGAGTAGTAGAGAGTATTAGCAGTAATTAATAGTTAGTAGAGAGTGACTAGTTGATTAATAGAGCCACACACACACACACAGAAGCACACACAGAGCCACACACACACAGAGCCCCACACACACAGAGCCACACTCACCCAGAGCCACACACACACACACAGAGCCACACACACACTGAGCCCCCCACACACACAGAGCCCCACACGCACACACACACCCCCACACACACACACACACACACACACACATCCCCACACACACACAAAGCCCCACACACACACAGAGCCCCCAACACACACACATAGCCATACACACACAGCCACACACACACAGAGCCACACACACACACAGAGCGTCTCACACACACACACACACACAGCGACACACACACAGAAGCGCCGGGGGTGATGGTGAGGGGGTGTGAGGGTTAGTGAGGGTGTGAGGGTTAGTGAGGGTGGGTGAGGGGTTGTGAGGGTGAGTGGGGTGAGGGGGTGAAGGTGAGGGTGAGGGTGTGAGGGTGAGGGGGTGTGAAGGGGTGAGAGGTAGTATTTCATTTAAACAAATTTACAACAAACAAAATCACAAAAATTGGCAAAGCCAAAAGTTAGCAGCCAACAATACCAGACTTATTGACTTTACTAATGTTTCTGTTTTTTGCCAACAAGTGTAGTGTACTAACGGTGTTTGAAACATGATCCAACCCTGAGAGAAGTCTTGCTGTTAAATGTTGTAGTAATTCTAGTTGGGCCATGTTTTTGTTAATCTCTACTATATATATCAGGGCTGTTACAAAGAGAGGTAGGGGACTGCCAGGGCTGTTTGCCCCAGGCACAGCACTTTACACAGCCACACACTGCTACTGTCCAGTCTAGGTATTTTATCCAAATGTAGGCTTCATGTGTTTTTGTGGTATAGTATTAGACAAGTTAAGACAGCTGCCAATTTTAGTGATATATTCATGAGAGAAGTAAAGGCAACTGCCACTAGGTTGTGCCGTGTGCTCCAAATGTTTCGTCAGATATTGCTTCTGTTTTGAGGTGCTTGTGCTACCAGAAAACGTGAGAGGCCCTCTCACATATGATATTTGCCCCCCACAAATGTTTTTGACAAGCCATGATGCTGTAGGCACAGCCCAAAACATACTGGGTCAGCGAATTCCTCACAGTCATGTGCAGCGCTGCCAATTAATCAGTCAAGTCATCGACTGTCTATGTAAGTGTTTAGACACAAGACTCCCAGTAATGGGTAAAATCCCAGATAATTGGGCAAACAATTATGAGTCCACCCCTCCAAAATATTCATCTACTTCCATTCATCTATCTTGAAAGTTTAAGCTGAGTCTGGTTTCCCATATTAAAGAACATGATCACTTGTGTCCAGTTTCCCTGCGCAGTCCTCAGCTGAGATTTAAACCAGTTGGGTCACCAGGGCACCCTTACTGACGGCTATTGTCCCTTACGGTAATTAAGCGAACCGCAGCACCAGAGCTGGGACACCCAAGTGCTCCAAGGCAATGAGTTAAGAGGAAACGTACTCTGTTAGTACTATGAACAGTGTAGTGAAAGGAGATTGCTTGCATGAATGCGGGTGACCGTATTGGCTGTTGAACTTCTGTTAGTTGGTTACTGACTTTAGGGTTCCAGAAAGTACACAGCGGTCAACGATTGGTTAGCACAGCTGCTATCATTTATTTATTGGCTATGGGGCCACGAAGATTGCATCGTCCCTCGCATTGGCTAGTGGACCGTCTGTCAGTTTTCCATTGGCTGTGGGACCCCGGAGAGAGCTGCTGCACGTCCCGCCATTCGTCAGTGGGCGGGCTTCACCGACGCGAGGGCTGAGATCCTGGCCTTTTACTGAGTGACTTACTGTTGTGTGAGAAAACCTACGTCCCAGGCCCACTGAGCCTACCGGTGTGAAACAGCCAGCACCCGTATGTGAGACCATCTGATATACACCTTCCCCTCGTGCAAATGTGAACAGTGCAGGTAACTAGGCTCGTCACCACAACAGGCTTAGTCTTACTGGACTCTAGCTTAGCCACGCAGAAGCGTCTGTGGCGCGCTCCGCCACCGGAGAGCGGGCCGGACGGTACGTTCGTCACTAACGCGTCACCTCCTGTTTCCCTCCCGCGGCTACCGACGTCTGGTCCTATGGTCTCTTCTGCTCTGCGTCCCGCCCTATACTGTGCCGCCGCTGCTGTGAGTGTTTTCCTGGGCATGGGTATGGCTCTGTGACTCCCTGCCTTCTCGTAGGCCCTTTATCCACTTGCAATTTTTTTTCTCTGCTCTGTGCCTCCGAATGCTGCTGCTGTGAAAGCTTCTGGGTGTGCAGAGTGCGGACTGGTCTTGGACATGCCCCCACAAAGAGCTGTTTATTGGCACCAAGTGAACTTAACTACTCAATGCGCACACAGCAGCGTGTAGTGTTCGCAGCGCACCAGGAGAGGACTCAACACAGCAGCAGGAGTCTGTAAGCCCCGTCCTTTTCAGACTGCGGGACCTGTTTTTTTTAATGACTTGAGACGTCACAGAGTGAAAGAACCTAAAAAACACACTCCCAAATCCGAAAAAGACGGGGCTTAGTTGGAAAGACAAACCTCTTCTCCAATGGCTGGCCAGCATTTAGGAGGCCAGCCAATGGAGAAGAGGGGCGGGTTCAAGCCCCACTACTAGAAAACATAAAATCTCGCCAGCGAGACTGCGCAAGCGCAGCCTACGCTTACCGACACCTAAAAATAAGTACTTGGCCCCCTGCCTCCCACCCTCACTGCCCTCTGCGCCATCCCACACCCTCCCAGCCCCTCCCAGCCCCATGTATTGCTCTTACATTGGCTGCACTTGCATGCTCGGTTTTTTCCATACAAAGCAGTAAACTGGCATGCCAAAAATAAAAAAAATCTAATTTCTTGTTCCAAGTTCAGCAGTAGCAGGGGCGTGGCTTGGCGCGTGGCAAGATGGCAGCGCTGTAGTGCTGCTCCGACGGCCACCGTGAACTATCCTTCAGTATCCTCCCCTTACCTTTTACCACTGACCGTATATCGATACGGAGCGGACTGCTGACACCAAGTGCTGCTGGCTGAGGGGCTGACTGGAGCTGTGTTGACCTGCGGCGACATAGTAGAGGCGTGGGCTGGATCGGACTCCGGGGCCTTGCGGGGCTGAGGACTGATGGACTGCGGCTGGGACACTGCCCGAGGCTCCGGACGATAGTAGGTGCAGATACACGCAAGTGTGAAGCTGTCTGTGTAGATTGAGCCTGGCGAGAGAACTCTGACTGCGGAACAAGGGAGCTGGCTGCGAGCGGTCCTTGAGTTTCACGACGCAGAGGAGGTGAGGATTCTTGATGGGCTGGGGCTTAATACTGACGATCGGATCCTGCTCCGGGCCTGAGTGAAGGCCCCGAACGTCTCCTCTGCCCAAATACCTTATCCGACACTGAGCACACAGCGGGAGAATTTTGCATTCCCTATAAGTGTTAGCTTTTTCCCGGATGTTGTTACTTTATTTTTTGTAGGCCGCATATTGATCTTGTCTAGTGCTTAATTTTAATTGAGCCGCATCCAGGTGCTTATAGCGGGCAACAATTGGGTTGTAGTTCAAGACAGTGGGAGTTTTTCTCAGTGGGGCAGTACGGTGTTCAGTGGGGGAGAGGATGTGGCACTATGGTCAGAGCTGTTGAATTTGGAACTGGGAACCTGGTTCAGCCTTAATAACGAGTCCGCCAGACCACTCTCCGGCGAGAGCACAATCACATGCTAGATCTTTGAAGGCTTCACAACACCTTAGAAGTCCTGGTGTCTTCGCACCAGCAGGTGGACCCTAGCATGACAAGTGTAGGTTAACCTTCAAGGCTTGTCCACCACTATCTATACTGAAGTTCAACTCCAGTCTTGCGGGCAGGCATATGAAGCAGCACACCCTAGAACAACAGTCACTGACATCACAGGACCCTTGAGAAGGGCCAGCTCTAGGGCGCTGCAACCAGTGTGACCACACCGGCTGCTGACTTTAGGTGGAGGCATCATGTTAGCAAGTATATTATGGTTTTGAAAACGATTGCTGCCTCCTTCCTGGCCTCCACCAATTTTCGGCAACAATAAAAATGTCATGATGACTCTGGTGATTAATGTTCTTCCTAGAGAGAGATCAGAAATTTGTCTAGTGGAAAAGATTTGAGCCACGCAAGGGCGATGCCTTTGATTCCAAGTTCCGTAACCCGCGACAAGAGTTGGTAATGATTGTCCATGTGAAATGCTGCTGATAGTTCCAACAGCATCAGGGCACTTTGCTTCTTCTTCTTTTTGACCCTCACTCTTATTCGTCCAGCACAGACAGCATGTCCAACTTTGCTCTATAGTGGGCCTTAATCCCGCCAGATTAAATTGTAGGAGAATGTTGTCCTCTAGATAATGTGACAGAGAGCTTAAAACGTGCTGTTCCACCACATTTGCCTGGAATGGGCTCTGCAAAATTTGGCTGAAGTTTTTTTGAATGTTCGTGTCTTCCCTGGGTTTTTTCAGGAGTGGGATGACACGGGCTCCCTTTGAAATTAGTGGTGACTTGCCCTGCTTCCATTGAATGATTGCGAAGCAAGAGAACTTTGGGGCATATTATCAAGGGGGTTTATCTCCGCTTTTTTGACTTTAAAAGCCAAGAAAGCGGAGATAAAATTATCTCCCTAGGAGATAGCGACCATCTTGGGCCCCACTTTGCATGTCAGTGATATTTATCACTAATGACATGCAAAGTGGGCGTGCCAAGATGTAAGCGACTGGAAACAGTTGCTAACATCGCTATCTCCTATTACCAACTTTTGGAGGTATTCAAGCTAAGCGCGAATATCTCCAAAAGCTAACACCTGCCCTGAGCAGTTCTTAGCCATGTTATCCAATGGGAGGTGGATAACATGGCTAAGAGCATTAGCTCGGTAATGCATGAATATCGCTGACTTTTCAGCGATAATCATGCGTTGCGGCCGTTTTTTATCGCATTTGCGATAAACCTTGGTAATACCAAGGTTTATCTGCGATAAAAATCGCCGCAGCTCAGCGGTAAATTTTTGTCTCTAACCAAGCAATAGCGATAATTATCGCTTTTGCTTGGTAATATGCCCTTTGCTTTTTATCCCAGGGAGTGCCATCTCAAAGATCCTTGGTAGACAGGCATCTCACGGTACCCTCTCTATTAAAAGAGACAGAGAATCATGGTTGATCCTGGGGAAGGCACTCACTGGTGTTTTAATTTCAAATTTGTTTTATTGATTTCAAGAGCAACGATAGACACTACAATGCAAGGAAAGCACATCAGGCATGAGAGACAAGCAAAACAGATAAGTACACAGTTTCTGCTAAGCAAATAGGTGGCCAGTTGAAAGTGACATAACAAAGGTATAGTGCCTGGACTGCAAATGTCCCCTGTAGTGCAGCGATGAAATTGTAGGAGCAAAAACCATAACCAAAACTCCCATCCAATCCCCCGCCCCCTCCCCTTTCCCACCCCACCCAGTGTGCCAAACATGGGAAACAAGTATAGCTACATACATGTAGTAGATGATGCAATCACCCAGATGGTCATGAGAAGTCATGTGTGGTCGCCGTGAGTCGCAATAAGCGAAGGTATTTAGGACATGTGATCTCATTAAATTCTTTGGACAGGAGGGAAAGCAGTGGGAGCCATACCTTCTGGTAAGCAGCCGTGGAGTGTGTAAGCGTAGCGTGGATACGTTCCATCCCTAAGGTGAACCATAATTTATGCAGCCAACCCGTGTGAGTGGGCCTGGTGTTGGAACCCCAGAGTGACAGGACGTGATGAGTTGCGGCCTGCATGGCGATCCCCATCTGGAGACCTCTGGGAGATTTGAGGGGAAAAGTGAGTATGTTAGGTAGGCCTAGAAGAGTATAAGCTGGGAATCTAGGGATTTCCGTATCAAAGGTGGAATCAATGTCATCTAGGACTGCTTTCCAATAGTCCTGGATTTCACGGCACTCCCAGAGGAGGTGAGTTAAGGTGCCCCCTTCCCCGCAGCCCCTCCAACATAGCGAGCTACGTGTAGGGTTACCTTTATTGAGCCGGACTGGGGTGAGGTGCCAGTACATGGCCAGCTTCGTCGCCGCCTCTCTGCCTGTCGTGTTGCGGGTGGTGTGAGAAGCTCTATAATACACAAAACTCCATTCCTTGGGCGATAGGGCCCTCCCCAGTTCTGCCTCCCATCGTTTTTGGCCTGCTGTCTTGCCTGAAGGAGCGGGGGGTGTAAGCATTTTGTAGAGGTCTGTGATAAGGTGTCTATCCGAGTCCTTCGTCACCAGCCATTTCTCAAAGGTCGTCATGGGTCTGCCAGCTAGGTCTGGATGTGTGAGCCAGTGCCTAGGCTGGAAGTACTTGAATAAGCGGGGAGAGACAACGTCATAGCTCCGTGTTATGTCCGCTAGGGTGAGGAAGCACTGTAGGTCAAAGAGGTGGCCGGCGGAGAGGCAGCTGATGCCGCGCCATTGCGGAAATGCATGAGGAGTGTTGCCCGGTGGGAAGTCCGGGTTGTCCAGGATAGGGGTAAGTGGAGAGGGGAAGGTAGTGAGCCCTTTCTTGACCGCAACCGCATTCCAGACCTGCATGACAGTGCGAGTAATGGGGGATCGTAGGAGGTAGCGCTGTCGGTGCTGTCGAGGAAGGAACGGAATTTTCCAGAGGGATGTCCGAGCCATCGCTCTATCCTGAAATACCCAGCATTTCTCGGATTCCGGCCTGAACCATTCCACCAGATATCTAAGTTGTGCAGCTTGGAAATATTGTAAAAGATTGGGGACCCCGAGACCCCCCTCGTCCGCATTCCTACACGCTTGTTGTTTATGTAGGCGCGCACGCTTGCCTTCCCAGATGAAATGATGAAAGGCAGCTTGTAGGTTCGCGATGGTGCCAGCCGGAGGGAGCACCGGAAGGGTCTGGAAAATGTACAGAATTGTAGGCAGCGCTGACATCTTCACAGCCGCAACTCGTCCCAGCAGGGAGAGGGGCTGCTTGGACGAGCGCGCGAGATCGGACCGAATTTGGGAGGAGAGGGTTTCATAGAGTCAGTGTAGACTCCGTGGATGAGGTTAATGTGACACCCAAGTATGGGAGGCGTGCGGTCGATGATAATCCTCCCCCGTAAGCAGGTGGAGGTATCTGTGTCTGGGCGTTTCTGCCCAAGGGTAGTATGAGGGATTTCCCCTTATTGATTTTGAAACCGGAGACGACTCCGAAGGATTCCACCTCTGCCAGGAAAGCGGGGACCGAATAGTCCAGGGGTCCAGAGCAGCTATGATATCGTCG
This sequence comes from Lissotriton helveticus, assembly GCF_964261635.1. NCBI lineage: Eukaryota > Metazoa > Chordata > Amphibia > Caudata > Salamandridae > Lissotriton > Lissotriton helveticus. The sequence goes on along the minus strand of NC_136068.1, from coordinate 1,060,270,212 downwards.
GCGTAGAGGCCGATCACATGAGGTTCTCGACCAAAGGTCATACCCTGGATGGCAGGATTGTCGCGGATCTTTTGCGCAAGGGTCTCTACGTATAGGGCAAACAGGAGGGGCGAAAGAGGGCACTCGTGCCATGCTGGATCTCAAATGGGTCTGAGCGTAGACCACCTATGCGAACTTGAGCTTGAGGGCGATGGTAGCAGCTCGCGATCCAAGCCTGAAACCGATCTCCTATCCGAAAGCGCCGCAGGACTTGTTGAAGGTAAGTCCAGTCAACCCAGTCGAACGCTTTCTCCGCGTCGACAGCCAGCAACACAGAATCCGAGTTCTGGAAGTGGGCCTTGTCAATCAAATGAAGTATTCGTTTAGTGTTATCGCTGCATTGGCGATTGAGAACAAAGCCCGATTGGTCGGGTTCCAAGATCCCGGGCAGACATGGACCAAGACGTGCCGCGAGGACCCCCGTAAAGATTTTCAAATCCAGGTTAAGTAGGGATATAGGCCGGAACGCAGAGCAGCATGTTGGTTTTTTACCCGGTTTGGGCAGCATTACTATCTCGGCTGCTAGCATATCCGGGGGGATGCAGCTCGGGCCTTCAAAGGAATTAAAAAGCCGGGTGAGAACCGGAGCTAACAGCTGGCTAAAGGTCTTATACAACCCGGCTGAGAAGCCGTCAGGTCCTGGGGTTTTAAGAGGACGGAGGCGAAAGATAACAGCAAGTACTTCGTCCAAGAGGATAGGGGCGTCCAGGGTGTCCGCACTGTCCTGGGACAACTCCGTGATCTTTGCCGATTCCAGGTAGGTATGAACATCCTCCGACGAGACAGAGTCGGCCTTATATAGAGTGGCATAGAATGTCCTCCGCAACCTAGGTCGCACCAGTGATATCCAGACCCGAGTCATCCGTGAGGCTAGTAATTTTGGAATATTGGGTTTTCGCCTTCAGGGCGCTAGCAAGTAAGCGGCCCGTCCTGTTCCCCCCAACGTAATAGGAGTGACGGAGGCGCAGAGCGGCGAATTCCGCTCGGTCCGTATCTAGGCTGGCCAGTTGGGCTCTGGCGGCTTTCAGTTGTCTCCACACCCGCGGGGCGCAGGTGCGACTATGGACCCTTTCCAATTCAGAGACCTGAGCGGTGAGGTCGTCCCTTTTTGCTTTGCGGTCTTTTGCCTCTGCCGCAGCAATTGCGATAAGCTTGCCACGAGCCACCGCTTTCAAGGCCCCCCAGAGGGCGGACACCGAGGTCCCAGGGGTATTATTAATAGCTAGGTAGTCAGTGAGGCATGTGTGAAGTTGCTTGGTGACTTCTGGCCGATGTAAGAGGTTTTCCCGCAGCCGCCACGCCCCAGGGGGGCTGGTGGACTTGGGAACCTGGAGTATCAGCTCCACTGCATCGTGGTCAGACAGTGCCGCTGGGACTATGCTTACATCTTTGAGAGTGGCGAGTAGTTCGGAGGAACCCAAGTAGTGGTCTAACCTGGCATATGTGCGATGGACGTGGGAGTAGAACGTGAAGTGTGATGTGTTGGAATGAGTAACCCTCCAGAGATCCACCAGGTCCCTGTCGTGCAACCAATCTTTACCGGTGGCAGTCATGGTGCCAGTGTCCCCGTATCGATGACCCGACCTGTCCATGTTTGTGTCCATCACTAGGTTGAGGTCCCCCCCAATAAGCAGGAGAGAGGCAGGGGATTGAAGTGACTCGGATATGGCGCTTTTTAAAAAAGGCTTCCTGGCCTGAGTTCAGGGCATAAAGGGAGACAATCGTGAAGCGCTGGCCCCCCAATGAAAAGGTGATTGCTAACAGCCTGCCCTTAATCTCCCCGACTTTATCACCTACGCTACCGCGGAAGCGCTTGGAGACCAAAATAGCTACCCCCGCCTTTTTGTTGGAAGCGAGGAGAAAAACTGTTGGGGAAAGGCGCGTGAGCGCATCCTATGCCAATCTTTAGGTAAGAGATGGGTTTCTTGTAATAAACATATGTCAGCTCCGGAATTCTCCAAGTATGAGATCACCACCCTCCATTTAATCGGGTTGTTCAAACCCTTCACATTAAGGGTTGATACCTTCAAACTAGACTCCATCATAGAAAATCAAACAATCCACTAGCTGTAGAAGAACATCCCCCTGGTGTAGCTGATGACGACTCGAAGAGCATTTCAGTGCCACAGAACCCCCTGGCACACTGGGCCCCTCCCGCAATCCCGCCCCCAGTCCCTTGTCCCAACAGCACCCCTCCACTCCTCCCCACCCCAACTGACACCCACCCACCCACCCCCCACAGTCCCACCCCAACTGAACCCATGTCCCACCCTCCCCTTCTCGGTTCCAACCCCAGGAGCTCAAAACGTGGACCCCAATGCCCAGACCCAACCAACCGTTCCCCACCACCCACTCCCCAACACCCAATCTTTAAGAACACATAGACCCAGTCCTGTCAGTCCACACAGGGCCGTGGCCAAGTTACATAGTGGAGTCATGTCCAGTGGCGCCCATCGTGGCCCCCCCCGCCCGGACCCCCCCGGCCCGTGAGCATGGTATGCGTTATGAACACCCCCCCAACGGGTATATAAATCATTTAGAGGGTGATGTTTCCCTGGCCACCTCCGCCACTGCAGTCGCTCTCTCTTGTGTAATGACGTGGGCCTCGGGTTTCAAACGTTGTGACAGAGTCCTTCTGCGGCCCACTGTTTGCCATCCTCCTCTAGAGGGTCCTTGCGAGGCTCTCACCAGCAGCGCGTCCTGCTCCCAATCAAGTTCCAGTAGAGCACACGTGTCTTTGAGCAAACGCATTTGATGTAGGGCCCCATTCCATTTAAATATCAGCCGGAACGGGTGACCCCAGGAATATGTAACCCCTTGTTGCCGCAGGAAATCCGTTGCCACCTTGAATGCTTTCCTCTTTTGTAATGTGATAGCTGAGAGATCTTGGTATAAGGTGACAGGGTGACCATTAAATTGAAGCGGCTGTGCCAGTCTAGCCTCTCTGAGGATTCTCTCCTTGAGCGGAAAATCGGGAAGGAAGGCCAAAATGTCCGTCGGCGGGGCCGCAGTTCGCCTGGTTAGCCCCACCCTATGTGCCCTGTCAATTCGAATGAGAAAGTCAGCAGGTTCTCCCAAGATGTGTCGGAAAAGGTCCTGTAGATAGCTAGTGACATCTGCCCCCTCCGCCTTTTGAGGTACTCCCCGGATGTTATTGCGACGGGAGCGGTTTTCAAGGTCCTCCGCATGGGCCTGGAGGTCTAGTTGTTGATCCGTAAGTCGCAGAACTTCCTGCTGGAGCTGTTCGATTTCGCTGCTCCTGGTCTGGTCAGCCTCTTCGATAGCGACTACGCGTTCCCCAAGATTCTCCACATCTCTCCGGAGTTCCCGTACCTCTCGGGCCACCTCTTGTTTCAGGGATTTGAAATCATCCCTGAGGGAGTTGAACAAAGTTTCCAGGAAGGACCTGGTGATGGGCACATGGTCCTCAGATGACTCCAGTGGCGGTTTTGCGGCCTCAGGAGAGGGTGGTTCTTTACCAGGTTTGCGTTGGGGTTTCGCCAGCAACTCCGGGAGGGTCTGGGTTGTTTTCCTCCCTTTGGGGTTAGCCATGACGTGTCCAGTCGTTGGAGCAAGCTGGCTCGCAGATCTCCAGGGGGATGGTAATTAAGGCAGAGGCCCGGGAGTAGCAGGGCGGGGGGCACTACTTATGTCGCAGGGAGGTAACTCCGTTCCCGCGACAGCAGGGGCCAGGGGACCGACCTCTATGCCAGGGGTAGGCAGAGCAGCGGAGGGCCGTACCAGGGATCAGGCGGTTCCTTTCCGGTCTACCATGAAGCTCCGGTATCAGGTGGGGGCGGTAAGCCAGTTCCAAGCACCGGGATAGTTCCCCGCCAGGCGTCAGCTCATGTCGGTAGGCAGATCCGGGGCGGTCAACCACACAGAGGGCAAGCGGCCAGGAGCCCCACCAGAGCGCACGCAGCCCCTTCACAGCTTTAGCAGCGTAGCGTGATCTTCAGGCCCAGCCAGGTCCCGCTGCGGGAGCTCGATTATGCCCCCCGAAGTCCCTTTCAAAAGACCCTCCTCCGCACTCCTCACCTCTGTCTGCCGGCTCGTTAGGGCTGACCACTCTCTAGGGCGTGTAGGCCGCACTCCGCCTCGACCCGACCCCTCGGCTATGCCCGCCGATTTCTCGGGCCGATCTTGACACTCCCTTCCTGACGGGTGCGCCAGTCGGGTCCCCGCACCTCTCCGCCGGAGCCCCGGGCACCGTGCAAGGGACTGTCCCGCTCCGGCAGGCGCCGAGGTCCGAGGCACACAGTCTCGTTCTGCCTGATTGGCCAGGCCCCCGTCGCTGGGGGCAGCGCGACACAAGGGATGTGCCTCAAGTTCGCCCCAACACTCCAGGGGCAGCCAGTCAGATCTGCGGCGCGGGTAGTGGCCGTGTGCTTTAACTGGGCCCGGAGCCGGTGCATCGATTTTCGTGATGTCCGGCCGGCACCTCCGCACCCCGCCGGCCGAGTCACAGGAGCCCGCAGCCGGCCCTCCGCCACACCCCCGCCTCGGGAGCCGCCGATGTCGGAGAGCGGCTGCAGGCGCTACGGGCGGTTGTCCGGGCACATTAGAGGACTGGAGGCGGACGAGGGCAAGAAAGAAGCCGATCACCGCTGCTGGGCACCCGCCATTTTGAGAGCCGCAGCTGAACGGTCGCCCGGCGCCAAAGTAGTTTTGGTGGGTGCTCAGGCCAGGCGATCGAAACCTGGTGGTGACAGTCGGTCGCAGACTCTTGGCAGCCAAGGTTTGTGGCGTGTGGGGGGTTAGGCAACAGTGTAGGGGGCTCCAGGAGGGACCAGGGCAGGGAGCCACGGAGACCTGCGTCTGATCAGGTCGCCATCTTGGCCACGCCCCCCCCTAAGTGGTGTTTTAAAAATACTTAGGGGCCCATTACGATGGCGGACGGAAACGGGTTCCGTACGCCATGGTCGCGGCTAAAATACTCCCGATCGCACTGCGGAGAAACCGCGGGTGCGATTAGGATATTTTTTCCAACACACACCGACCGCGGCGGACGGATCACCACAAAGTCCGCCGCCAGCGGACGGAACCACACAAACTGCGTCCGCCGCGGACGCAAAGGCCGCGGAAACAGTCCCAACCGCCGCAACACCTGCGGAGTGTCCGTACGCACGATTAGGATTACCTCGCCATCCCAACGGAACTCACCACCTTCCACGACCGCTGCGGAAACAAAGCATCGACAAACGGAGTTAGCTGCGGAAGGACCAAACGAACACCACCCTTGCCGTCAAACCAAAAGAAAAATGGCGGACGGAAGTAAATAGTAAACAAAAAAAACAAGACACACACCCACCTGGAACACCCACCTCCAACAACTAGACGCTCCAATGACACCCCCCCAGCACAAACCAGGGCACCCAAGTAACCACACCCACAGAACATCTGACCGCCACAAACCATTGTTACACAACCACCACACAGAGTATAAAAGGAATCCCTCCCATCACCACAATCCTATGCATCTCAGCACAGCATCAACATAGAGACAGAGCACCAGAAACAACAGAGAAACACAAACACACATACAACCAGCACAACAACACACCCACCACACCAACCCCCAAAACACCATCCTCACATACCACACACCTGCACACCCCACACCACCCACACCTTGCACATCACACACCATGGCACCCAAGAAAAATCCCAAATTCACAGAGAGTGAGTTGAAGGTCATGGTGGATGAAATCATCCGTGTGGAACCACTTTTGTTTGGTACCCTAGTCCAGCAGACAACCTTTGCAACCAAAACCACCATGTGGGACAGGATAGTTAGCAGAGTGAATACATCAGGGACCGTGCCACACACCAAACACGAGATCCAAAGGTGGTGGCACGACCTCAAGACAAGGGTGAAGGGCATCAGGACGAAAAACCACCTGCGGGCAACCCACACTGGCGGTGGCACTCCCCCGGAACCCATACCATACGCCGAATGGGAGGAGAAGGTGCTCGGCATACTGCACCCAGAGAGCCTGGAAGGAATCGAAGAGGGACTCGAGTCTGGTAAGTACAAACCAATGACCACTATCACACTGTAATTGTCTGCCGTGCTCAACTGCCAAAACACATGTCTCCTGGGAGTGGGGTGAGGGGGGGGGGGGGGGGGGTGGGTCCAGCACTACAACTCCCACCAGTCCCACATGTCTCCTGGGAGGGGGGGGGTTGGGTCCAGCACTACAACTCCCACCAGTCCCACATGTCTCCAGGGAGGGGCGATTGGGAGGGGGTCCAGCACTACAACTCCCACCAGTCCCACATGTCTCCTGGGAGGGGGGGGTTGGGTCCAGCACTACAACTCCCACCAGTCCCACATGTCTCAAGGGAGGGGGGGTTGGGAGGGGGTTCAGCACTACAACTCCCACCAGTCCCACATGTCTCCTGAGAGGGGGGGGTTGGGTCCAGCACTACAACTCCCACCAGTCCCACATGTCTCCAGGGAGGGGGGATTGGGTCCAGCACTACAACTCCCACCAGTCCCACATGTCTCCAGGGAGGGGGGGTTGGGGTCGGTGGGTCCAGCACTACAACTCCCACCAGTCCCACATGTCTCCTGGGAGGGGGGTGGGTGGGTCCAGCACTACAAATCCCACTAGTCCCACAAGTCTCTAGGGAGGGGGGTGGGTCCAGCACTATAACTCCCACCAGTCCCACATGTCTCCTGGGAGGGTTGGGTGTGTCCAGCACTACAACTCCCACCAGTCCCACATGTCTCCAGGGAGAGGGGGTTGGGGGGGCAGCACTACAACACCCACCAGTCCCACATGTCTCATCCCAGAGCAAGATGGAGTCCATCCACCATTTGCTGACCAGTGCATCTTCCCCTTCAAACTCACAGGTAGGTAGCCATCTTCACAGGGGCACCATCCAATAGCAGGACAGGACTATACACATCAAGTATTGTCCACACACCTCCACACCACCAAAATGTCGACTATTGTGTGCAAGATCAATATGATGACACCAACAACCATGTACTGATTTGCCAGAAATATCTAATGTAACAACTACAAACCTGTCATGTCCACAGCATTGATTCCTACATTCTAGTCCCTCAGGTGATCGCAACTTGACTGGCGAAACCAGCACCCGCCAGCACCAGTCGCCCCCCTCATAGCCAAGTCCCTCAAGAGAGGACTCCCTGGACAGCTCGGGTGCAGAGAACGATGCTGGGCCCAGCACACTGCCAGGGACATCTGGCTCCCAGCCCATCCATGCCTCCACCACCTTGGCCACTGTAACTCCAGCAACAACTCCCATTGTCAGCTGTGCAGCTACCGCCACCACCACCACCACTCCTGCCAGTGCCACCCTCCATGAGCCATCTGACCATGATGGGCCCTCTACTTCTCAGACCATCAGGGAGAGTGGACGTGGTGTGACAACGTTGAGGCCACAGCGCACAACCAGGAATGGAGGAGCAAGGGGAGTCCAGAGACAAGAGCCAGCCAATCCTGGGACTGAGACCCTTGCAGCCATCGCCAGGGTGGAAGTCTGCTATGAGCGGTCACAGGCTACAGCGGAGAGGGCACACCAGGACTCTGAACTGACCCGCCAGCTGTTGAGGTCCATGGATGCCTGTATGGGCCAAATGGTGGACCTCATGGGCCAGCAAACTGCTCTGTGGAGGGAGTGGCTATCCCGCGCCACACCACCTCCCCCTACCCTAAGTGCCCAGTGGGGCAGGTCACCAACACCACCACCGCCACCATCACCTGAGGCCACTGACAGGGAGGTGGTCCCTGAAGATCCCGCCCCCACAGCTGGGCCAGCTCCGGGTCCAAGACGGAGGGGCCGTCCGAGGCACGACCAAGCACAGAGCAGTGGCAATGCCCCATCCACCCACTCAAAGAGGGGCCGCAAATGACTCCACCCTACCTTCACCCTGGCCTTCACCCTGCTAACTCTCTTGTCCCACATTGCCAAGCATTGGCACAGGTCTGTTGGACTAGGTGGACACCACTCAATGTGGTGTCCTCACGTTGTTTTCATCTGCCATGACCTTCAACTCACTCTCCCCCCTTACCTTTTTGTAAATATGCACAAACACTAATCAACACCATGTAAATAAACTGCACTGAAACACTCAAGGCTGTGTGATCTCCATGTTTAAACACAGGTATGTCTCAGTTGTTTTGATCAGCATGTGCCGGGATCAATGTTGGTTTCATTCCTTTGTCGGTGTGAGTGACCTAGGCACAATCAGGAACAAGAAGCACAGGTCAGGAAACTGATTCACAACCATCACAAATCAACGTACAGCAACATCACACAAACCACATTCATCACAAAGTAAGCGGATCACAGGACACACATCAGGCATCAATGCTGGTAAACCATGTCCCACACACATTTGCGAAGATAACATGACAGGCAGCATTCACACACCACATCCAACAATCTCCAGCAGACAGACGTCACGCATTGGACAGCAGCACAAGAGGCACTTATTCACATTCAAGGAAAGTAGTGATCGATGAGCTGACGCCTCTGGTCCACACCTTCTTCCTTGCCACTATCCTCATCATTGGACATGAGTGGGATGGGACGCGGAGCAACCTGTTGTTCTTCAGGGTCCAAGATCAGTTCAATATTTTTGCGCAAGGCCAGGTTGTGGAGCATGCAGCAGGCAATCACTATTTTGCATACTTTGCCTGGTGATTATGGCAGTGCCCCTCCGGTCTTATCCAGGCATCGAAACCTAGACTTCAGCAGTCCAAATTTACGTTCAATCACACGACGTGTCCTCCCATGTGCCTCATTATAGCGCATTTCACCTGGGGTAGTAGGATTCCGTAGGGGGCTCAGCAGCCATGGTCGGTTTGGGTACGCAGAGTCGCCTAGGTGGGGTGGTGACAGAAAAAAACATCATCACCAGGATTGGTGTGAACAGCATGGCACACATACAACACAGTAGTGAAGAAGTGTGGCTCAATGGTTAGAGCAGCAGACCCTGATGCAGAGGTCTAGCCCGGGACCAGTATTCAATTCCCTGCCTCGGCGGGTCTTGGGCTCAAAATTACACGGACCAGATAATTCTCGCCTCGGTGCCTATTCCAATCATGGAGTCCCACTCTGCAACTATGGGCAATAGCTTGCTTAATCTCCACGACGGCCCCCACAACGCTAAGGATGCCTGGCCCCCACCTTGGGGGTGCCCAGGAGTGGACACCTCACAGGGAAAGCCAGGATGGGTTCCACAGCGGTATTCGTACAAGCGCCTTGAGACCCTTGCGGGTGAGTAGTGCGCTATACAAGTATCAATTTACAATTTACATTTAGTCAGCACAGCACAGTCACCTACAAGCCACGCACGTTCTTTTTTTTTTTTTTTTGTAACTCTTTATTATATAAAACAACAAAAATAAAACACATCAACAAACAAACAAGGCAATATGACGAAAGTACAACCATTAGGCATGTACTCAAGGAGGATGGGAGATATATGATAACAGGAGAAAAATACTTCGAATACAGATGAGGGGGGGAGCCGAAGGCGAAATTGCATATAAACAGCACAATATACCACAGCATTGCCGGAATGCAGGTCAGGGCGATTGAGAAGGACTAGGGATCTCTACTTCTGGTGGCGTACTTATATCTCCCCGGTATGAGTTCCACTGGTTCCAAACCTTTCCCCATTTCCTGGGTCTACCTCTTGCTATATACACCGTCTTCTCTCTGAACATGCACCAATCCATACTCTCTTTCCAGGCAGTCACTGTAGGCGGCCTCTGGGACCCCCATAATTTTGCAATATCTCGTTTGGCAACCATATTAGCAAGAGTCACCCATCGAAGCTGCGATACACCATAATCATTTGGGCCCCACACGTTCAACAGACATTGCCGGGCTTCTGGCATCATCACAACACCCGTTACTTCATTCATCACTTCATGTATACGATTCCAAAAACGCATCACCTCAAGGCATTCCCAGATTATATGAAGATAGGTGCCAAGGAGACCACAACCACGCCTATATAAGCCATCAGCGGAATAGCCCATATGGATCAAACGGGGGCTGGTGACATAGATTCGATGGAGGATCTTGAGTTGGACCAGGCGGAGACGGGCCGGAATAGCAACCTCCCTGGGAGAGGAGACCGCGGACTGCCAGTCCTCATCATCAAGTTCAATACCATCAGCAATCCAGGTGTCCCGCAGGCGATCAAGCAAACTCGATCGGTCATTAATCATCTTTTTATAAAACAATGAGATGGTACTATCCGGCACATGACCATCCAATATACGGTGTTCGAGGGCGGAGGATTTCGGAATGTCACTACCCACAGGAAACACAGAATTCAACGCATGGCGTATTTGAACATAACGAAAAAATTCCCTGTCACTCAGCTGATATTCCACTTTTAAGTCCGAAAAGGTCTTCACCCCACCTTTAACCCATTTATCAAACCCCTTCGTCTTCCATAGACAACCCAGTTTTGCGGAGGCATAAAGCGGAGTAGCGCCGGTTAATCTGTTGCTCCAACCCATAGCTGCATTCGCGCTATGCCATACGCGCACGGCTATAGCGGTAGGTCCCGAAAGTCTTGAACAGGAAGATCCCGAGTAGAGCGCCCTGTTGTAATCACCAACCGGGAGCAGCCACCTATCCATTTCAAATGCTGGATTCAGTGCCGGACCATACATCCCATGGTTGATGGCAGCAAGTTGGGAAGCCCAATAATACCTTCGAATATCCGGAAGCGCGATGCCGCCATCATACCAGGGAAGTTTTAGTTTCGGAAGAGCGATGCGTGAACGTCCGCCCCATATCAACTGCCTCTGCGAGGACTCTATCTCCCGAAAATATTTCGACGGGATCACATCAAAACTGTTCTGAAGTGAATATAGGAATCGCGGTAAAGACATCATTTTAAAGAGGGCAGCACGCCCTAAAGGAGACAACGGTAATTTATGCCAGCGCACTACATCCGAGCGCAACCGTTGGAGTGGTGGGAGTAGATTGCGTTCATAGCGAACCGCCGGGTCCAGCGAGATAAACACACCCAAGTATTTAAAGCCAGACTGTGACACCTGGATGGGGCAGCCCCGCGGTAAACGAGGGACACCACCCGCGAGGACATAAATATAGGATTTTGACCAGTTAATAACGAGGCCAGAGTTCTTCCCGACAGAGTTAAGCACGTCGAACAACACGTTAAGCGATTTGTGGGGAGATGTGAGGTACAATAAAATATCATCCGCGTACAAGGAGATACGGTCTTCAAAGTCCGGAGTCCAACGTATACCATTCATTGAGGGCTCCCACCTTAGCCAAGCAGCAAGTGGCTCCAACGCAAGAGCAAAGAGAAGCAGAGATAACGGACAACCCTGCTGTGTGCCCCTCCCAAGAGCAAAAGGCATGGAGACACGACCATTGACCACTACCTGCGCCAGCGGCGTTTCATACAGGAGTTTGACCCAACTAATAAAGCCAGCGCCAAAACCAAACTTGGCGAGTGCGGACCAAAGATACGACCATTCAATTGTGTCAAATGCCATCGTGGCGTCCAGTGACGCCAAGATGGCCGGTTCGCGCAACGTCTGGGCCCTCGCGAGAACACCATGCAAACGCCGCAAATTCAATGCCGTGTTACGATGAGGGATAAAGCCCGACTGATCCGGATGAATCAGGTCGCTGATCACCGTAATCAGACGATTAGCGAGTAACTTGGCAAGAATCTTAGGCTCCGCATTTAAGAGCGAAATAGGTCTGTAGGACGCGCAACGATCCCGTGGCTTGCCCTCCTTGTGGATTACCACAATGGTCGCAAGACGCTGATCTCGAGGGAGGGAGCCATTTTTTCGCGCAGCCAAAAACATATCCCGAAGATAAGGTGCCAGCGTATCAGGTCGTAGCTTATACAATTCGATAGGGAGGCCATTGGGACCCAAAGCCTTGCCGGAGCGAATAGAGCGCATCGCAAGAGCTACCTCATCCACAGAGGGCGCGGCATCCAAACAGTCCCGATCCGATTCTGACAAACAAGGAAGTGCGATATTTTTAAGTAACGAGTGAGAATCCTCCTCGGACACCGAGGTATACACCTCTCGGAAATAATCAGCAAAGCATTCAACAATTGCAACAGGGTCTGTCACACGCATACCATCCAATTTCTCAATCACAGGAACCACACGACTCGCTCTCGCCTTTCTATCCAGCCAGGCAATCAATTTTCCTGCTTTGTCGCCCACATCATACAACCGTCCCTGCTGTTCTCTACTCATCATCTTGGCCGCATCAGTAACCAAAGTTTTATATTCCAACTGCTTAAGGTGGAGAATATGCAATGCGTCTCGAGTTACATCTCGCTCCAATGCAGTCTCTAGTAATTTCCGTCTCTAGACAGACAATTGCTTCATTCTTACGTTTCTTGGCACATCCAATCAAAGACAAGGCCTGCCCCCTGATGACAGTCTTAAAAGCTTCCCACAACGAAACAGGCGAGGACACTGAACCCACGTTTTTAGCAAAATATAAATCTAGTGATTTAATCAATTCAGTGAGGGTTTTGGGGTTAAGAAGATACCAGGGGTTAATCGGGGCCACCCTCCCTTCAGCGCCTGTGCTCAAATTAAAATGAAACCAGAGAGGGGAATGGTCTGATATACCCCGAGCCAGGTGTCTAATCTCTCCAATCGAAGGGGACAGGGCAGCCGGAACTAGGATATAATCCAATCTAGAAAGACTACCATGTGCTGCCGAGTGGAAAGTAAACTGTGTCTGGTCCGGATGCATAAGCCGCCAACAATCCACCAGCCCCAATGTCTCCAGGAAGTCACCCAACCAGGATTGCGCAGCAGTAAGGTCTCTGGGTGGATAGCGGTCCGCTCTGCCGAAGACAACGGAGTTAAAATCACCACCTAATATCAAAACACCCTCCGGGAGACCCAAAACCATCCACCCCAAATCTGCAAATGTTGTGGATTGTAGGCCAGGAGGAACATAGACCGACACCAACGAAACTGTTCTTCCTTCCCACCTCCCCACAAGTGCCACATATCGACCCCTGGTGTCGAGAACCACATCATCAACCTCGAAGGGGAGTGAAGTCTTAAGCAATATACCCACCCCTCTAGAACTAGACGTAAATCCAGAATGGGCAGCAAGACGATAACCCCGTCCGTTAAGAGCGTAACAAGTATTCCCAATCAAGTGTGTCTCTTGTAACAGTACAACGTCGGGTGAGAGGCGCCGCAAAAGCTGCATAACCACCCCTCTCTTTATCCGGTCACCCAACCCATTCACATTCCAGCACATTACCCTCAATCCCCTACCCCCCATCCAGACCCACGACGAACTCCCATCTCAGAACGAGCACCACACCAATGTCCGAAATAGTAATAGTCCGTTGCCTTGAAAAAGAAAAAACAAACAACCCCGACACATTTCCCCCCCTCCCCCAATGTTCCCCGCACAACTCCCCCCACCCTGCACCCCTGCACAGACTCGGAAGCCACCCCAATTTGCAGTGTGCCTGTCGCCCTAACAAAAAAAACTTTTTAAAAAGGGGAAAAACACAACTAATCTACGCAAAGAAACCCCAGAGGAGGAAAGGGTTCCTTCGTCCCCGCTACCTCCCAGGATACGTAGGGAATGATCAAAGAAGTCAGTGAGCCACAGCTGTCCACGGTGAATAGTACTCCGGACACAGACACCATCATCATTCTTGGTCCATTAGGCCCCCCTCAGCGCCACCAGTGAGATCTTGGCCAGCACGGCGAGCGGGCAAAGTATCCAACCAATCACTTGCTTCCTCAGGCCGGATGAAAAAGAATGTAGATCATCATATTCAACACGCAGTCGGGCCGGGAACAACATCGCTAAGCATGGGCGTAAAATCCGCTCCGCTCGTGGATTTTGCGGATTTTCGGTAAATTCGCAATCCGCGAACTCTCGCAAACTTACCGAAAATTCGTAAATCCGTGCGAAGCGGATTTTTTTGCTTGGTCGCACTTGCCAACTAGAATAATATACAATTTCGCGGGAGTAAACACTTGCGAAAACGTAGATGCGGCGGGCAGCGACAATCTCGCAATTGCGAGATTGCAACATTTGCAATTTCGCACAAGAAATCTACCAGCAGGCAGCATAAACCTTGAAAATTATGATTTTTATCAGAATAACTCCTCAGGTTGACATTTGCCTGATCTTTTTTTTTGCAAGGAGTCCATTTTGGGGGGGGGGGAGGAAGGAAGTGCCCCACAGTCTCCAACTTCCTGTTCCTGTCCAGCAGGCTCCTCTCAGTGCTTTCTTCATGTGCTGGTCACTTTGATATGGATCTTGACCTGGAAGCACTCAGCAGGTGCAAAAGTTCAATCTTATCATTAGTAACCATTCCCTGTAGTGCCTGGAAGGATTACTTTTTGTGGATGCTGCTGGATATTTGGATTTTTGCTAAACTGAAAGCACTCAGCAGGTGCAAAAGTTCAATCTTATCATTAGTAACCATTTCCTGTAGTGCTTCCTATGGGGCCCCTTCAGAGTTCAGTTGCCTACTTGCAACTATTCTATGACCCTGCTCTGACCCTCACAGCAGGCTCAGAGAAAGCAATTACAGATAAGGAAGCAGGTTCCAGCCAGGAAGTTCAAATTCAGTAACACATTAATCAGCCCCTAATTCATTTATGTCAGTTGAGGCAGGGCAGGTGTGCTTTTCCACCCATAATCTACAGTGATGAACTAGAGGGTGGCATGGGTGAGCCAGAGGGTGGCATGGGTGAGCCAGAGGGTGGCAGTGGTGAAACAGAGGGTGGCAGTGGTGAAACAGAGGGTGCTGTGATGAACCAGATGTAGAAACAACATGTTCGCGACCGTTGCTACCCGAAAAGTAAGTTCGCGTTTGCGAACTGGTACAAATTCCTCGCGAACTGGCAGAAATCCTTGCGAACACCAAAAAAAAAAATAATTCGTGAGATTTTGCGGATTGCGAATCCGTAAATACGCAATTTCGCGGATTGCCAATTCGCAAAATCCGCCCATGCTTAAACATCGCGTATTTCAACTCCATGTCTCTAAGCCTCCGTTTCACCCCTTGGAATCCCATTGGTTGCTTCTGGACCGACTGGGAGGAGTCCGGATAAAAGTTCACAGCATGAATTCTCGAACTGCGTAGGACCGCTTGTCCGTGCCGCCTGCAAAATGGCTTCGCGGTCCCTAAAGTTGAAGATTCGTGCGATAATCGGACGGGGGGGAAAACCGGGCTTTGCCTGACCCCCCGGCACCCTGTGTGCACGTTCAATAGCAAAGAATTTGCTCAAGCCCTTGGGTGCGAGATGATTGAGGATAAGGTCTTCTACTCGAAGATCAGTAGAGCGTGAACTAGAGTCTTCCGGAACCCCAATAATATGCATGTTGTTGCGCCGTGCACGGCCCTCAAAATCCTCCAAGCGACGAGCAAAAGAGTCATTAGCAGTTCTAAGGTTGCGCACTTCTGTTTGCAAGTCGGACACATCCGTAGTGAGGCTGGATGTCTTTAGATCAAGTGACTTCACCTTCTCGTTCGTCTTGGCCAAATCAGTTCTAATTAGGTTGACATCAATGGCCACCGTGTCCAGCTTCAGAGCCAGGGCTTCATACTGCTGGCCAATAGAGGTCTTGATACCAGCAATGGCGCCCATTACATCCTGCAGCGGTAAGTCCGCCGACATCGCAGGATCGTGGACAGCCTCCTCCCGGGTCTTAGGTAGGCCACCGGGGGATCCTTTAGAAAGTGTGTTGCGGTCCATGACATTCGTCTGGGCTGAGCCTCCTCGGAAGGTGGTCTTGACTTTCCGTTTTTCACCCTCGGACTTGCCTGTCATGGCGAGCCGGGCGCCCCGAAGGGAGGCTTGGGATCTGGTCCAAATGGCTCCTTGGAATTCACCCTCAAGAATACCAGAGGCAGAGACGAGTCAATATGAATCCACAGCCAAACTGCCGCTAGCTCCGAGCCCAAAGAACTGGCATAGGGGCCAGCCCGATCAGTCCTCACCCGCAGAGGGGATACAGTGTGAAGGAGAAACGAAACCGACAGTGAAGTGAGGCTGTGAACTGATCCCCGCCAGCCGCTGTTGTTGAATTACGATCTGGGTAAAGCCGCTACTCAAGGCCCAGGTTGTCCCATGGAGGAGGCCACAAACTTCAGGATGGCGTAACTCGGGGACCCGACGTCCGATTCCGATCCTGGAACCTGCTAGTACATCAGCCGGGCTGTGTCTTCAATGATCTTCCGTCAAATCAGGATATTGTCCAGGATAAATGCGGGAGGCGGCGAGGGTCCTCGGGAGCCCTGTGCTCACGCGGCCATCTCGGATGCGCGCGAAGCTCCTCCTCGCCACGCACGTTCTTGACGTAGATTAGCCATCAGTTGGGGGACAATGCTGCTCCGCAGGATGTGGGAGTCATGTGCGGACCCGGGAAATCTGGCACACACATGGGAGATGATGTTGTCAGCCAGGAACACCACTTGCACATTGAGTGAATGGAAGTGCTTCCGATTGCGATATACGGGTTCACGATCCTGGGATGGAATCAGACCAATATGTGTGCCATCAATGGAACCCACTACGTGTGGAATATGGCCCAGGGCATAGAAGTCCCCTTTCACTGCAGCCAGCTCTTCCGGACGTGGGAAATGGATTTAATCATCTCTGAAATGCATCATGGCGTTCAGCACATCACACAGCACCATGCTGAACATGGATTGGTACATCCCCCTGGCATGACCAACTGTGTACTGGAATGTGCCTGTTGCGAAGAAGTGAAGTGCTGCCATCACCTTTGCAGTGGGTGTAATTGCTCCGGGATATGTCCTGCGGGGCTGCAGATGTGGTTCCAATTTTGCTACAAGTTCCAGCAATGTCCGGCGGTCAAGGCGGAATTTGCGGATCACCTCCTCTGCAACCATGTCCTCCAGCACAATGTATGGACGATGCACATTTGAAGCCCTTCTGTGTGTGAGTAGATGGTAGCAGATGTCAATATTCAAACACCGCACCACAGTGCCACACTATCACATCTTGAACAACACAATCCAAATTATACCATTTGCAGACACTGATTGAATGTGTAACGTCACATGGATATAAGACACAAGAGCCAACTACACACACAATGTACACCCACAAACAACATCCTGTGTGCAAACATGGTACTGCAATAGTGCGTTACATTTTCTGCATGCTCAAGTCATCACGGTCACACCCTGGAAACCGCATGTGCGCGCTACCGCGACGGTGCATCATTTGAAAATGCATCACTCACTGGCCTCGCAATGGCGGTGCACGCATTCCGCGGGGGCGGAGCTGTAAAACACATACATTTGAATGTGCAAGTGGAAGTGGCAGTTGGTACCCCCCCTTTCAGACACATTGATGCACCCACCATAGACCGCCTGGTGCGGGCGGTCACCTACCGCCTGGTGTGGGCGGTCACCCACCGCCTGGTGCGGGCGGTGGGTGACCGGCCTGTGTATCGATGGTAGCCTGGCATGGATGGCCAGGTCCGGTCACCCACCGCCTGGTGCGGGCGGTAGGTGATCGGCATGTGTATCGATGGTAGCCTGGCATGGATGGCCATGTCCGGTCACCCACCGCCTGGTGCGGGCGGTCACCCACCGCCTGGTGCGGGTGGTCACCCACTGCCTGGTGCGGGCGGTGGGTGACCGGCCTGTGTGTCGATGGTAGCCTGCCATGGATGGCCATGTCCGGTCACCCACCGCCTGGTTTGGGTGGTCACCCACCGCCTGGTGCGGGCGGTCACCCACCGCCTGGTGCGGGCGGTGGGTGGCCGCCCACACCAGGCGGTGGGTGACCGGACATGGCCATCCATGCCAGGCTACCATCAATACAAAGGCCGGTCACCCACCGCCCGCAACAGGCGGTGGGTGACCACCCGCACCAGGCAGTCTACGGTGGGTGCATCAATGTGTCTGAAAGGGGGGGTACCAACTGCCACTTCCACTTGCACATTCAAATGTATGTGTTTTCTTGCCCCGCCCCCGCGGAATGCGTGCACCACCATTGCGACGCCAGTGAGTGATGCGCGCACATGCGGTTGGCGGTGTGTGCCCGTGATGGTCCGTGCACATGTAGCCAATGGGAACAGGTTACGCGGGACGCGTAAGCCATTTCAAAAGTAGCGGAAGCCGTACACCGCCACAGCAGGGCCCGTTATTGGTCAATTTTGAATGAGGCAGTCCGGGAAAACCAATTGCTGCAGACGTGTGCCACTGATATCAGCTCAGGGCCCTATATATGTGTGGATTTGAGCACCACACATCCACTGCTTCCAGCCACTGCTGCCTGCACCCATCACCTGTACTTGCTGCTGCTGAGCACTCCGACAACTGCTGCCTGCACCCATCACCTCTACTTGCTGCTGCTGAGCACTCCGACAACTGCGGCCTGCACCCATCACCTCTACTTGCTGCTGCTGAGCACTCCGACAACTGCTGCTGTTGTGCCATAGTCCGGGATCTCGCCATGTCGAGAGTCAAAGAGATCCGGTCTCGTCCCTTCACCGCAACGGAGCTGGATGTCCTTGTGGACGGTGTGCTCCGCCACTATGTATGGCTCTACGGCGCCCCGGACAGTTGGTAAGTGCAGTGGGGGACATGTTGGTGTGCATGAGGTGGTCACTGACTCCTGGCTTCTGCAATCTTGGCGGTGTGCTGTGGGCCCTTCACATATGTCTGAATGTGCATGGCTGCTGACAGATACGTGTTGCCCCTATCTGTGTGACTGCCAACTGTCCACTGACTTGACCCCCTTGTCTCCCATCATGGTATGTCAAGCTGCACCTTCGCAAGACCGTGTGGAGGACCATAGCACGTGATGTACGGGCAGTGGGGGTGTGTAATAGGCGACACACACACTGCCACAAGCGCTGGGACGACATCGCCAGGCTCAGCAAAAATGTTGCAGAGATGACCCTGGGGCAGATCCCCAGATCTGGGCAGCTTGCACGACGTACCATGACCCCTCTGATGCACCGTATCATAGCTGTGACGCATCCTGACCTGTCCGCCCGGTTGAGAGGGGAGCAGCATCAGCAAACTAGCGGTAAGCACAGTGATTGTGTTTGTGACTTGTGAGAGCATGCATGTTTTTCCAGTCACACACAGTAGTGGCATCCATGGTGTGTATGTGGTGTTGCAATTGCATGTTGGTGCCATTAGCCGAGTGACCGTTAGCATCCATGTCAGACAGGTGAACAGACCAGTTGCAATGTAGTGCAGGGTCACAGGACATGCCGTTGAGGTCTGTGGACCCATGGCATCACATGTGTGGTGGTCTACATGCACTTTGTTTTTGGGGGTCCATGTTTCCCAGGCACCCCGGGTTCTTTGACATGATAATGTCTGCTAGGGGTGGCTTGTGTTCAGGATGGTTGCTACATGTTGTTCATCAGTCAAGGAAGTTCGGATTACTTTGTGCTGTACGTGAGTGTCATTTATGTATACCTCTTTCCTCTGTCTCTTTCAGCTTTGGACGAGGGCACTGAGCCACAAACGATGGAGGTTAGTGGTGGCAATGCATCGGAATCAGAGACCACACACATGCAGACTGAGGCAGAGGAGAGCAGCCCCGGAGAGGGGAACAGGACTGTTCATGAGGACTCGCATGTGGAGACACCATCATCCTCATCTTCAGACAGTGGTGGTGAGTCAGCACTGTTGGTAGGCAATCTACACCTTCAGTCGGTACACAGCACACTGGGCCCACACTGCCATCAACTGCAACTAGTACTGCTCGTGCTCGCCAGAGTAGGGGGAGCAGAGTAGCCTTTGGTGCAGGCACCGCTGCCCCTGCACCTGTGACACAAACTGCCCTTTGTGCTGAGGCCGTTGATCTGCTGCGACAGCTGTGTGTAGGGCAAACAACCATAACTAATGCATTCCTAGACCACGATAGGAAGTTAGAGCAGGTGGTAGCATTCATGGAGGGGATGCATGTCGATGTTGCTGGTCTCCACAGGACAGTACCGTCATTATCCAACACAGTGTCTGTAGCCATTCAACAGTCGCATGGCCACGGTTCTACTTCTGTTCCCCCTTCCACACCACTAGTTGTCTCAAGGGAGAGTGACATTTCTGACCAGGCCTCGTTTTCTGGGTATTGCACTAGGAGCAGGGACAGGCAGCAAGACAGGGCACGGAGGCCACAGACACCATCCCCTAGGACAGGGAAATCTTTCACAGAATACGACATCAGCTACCCTGGAGTTGACACAGAGGATCCTCAAGGGGTGATGGTGGACAGGGATTCACATGGCACACAGGCATCCCCCTCAAGTAGGTATCCCAAGGCAAGGGCACCTCCCAAGAAGAAGGACACTACAAAGGACAGGGCACCTCCCAAGGAGAAGGACACTACAAAGGACAGGGCACCTCCCAAGGAGAAGGACACTACAAAGGACAGGGCATCTCCCAAGGAGAAGGACACTTCAAAGGACAGGGCACCTCCCAAGGAGAAGGACACTACAAAGGACAGACCACCTCCCAAGGAGAAGGACACTACTAAGGACAGGGCACCTCCCAAGCAGAAGGACACTACAAAGGACAGGGCACCTCCCAAGGAGAAGGACACTACAAAGGACAGGCCACCTCCCAAGGCCAGGCACACTCCCAAGGAGAAGGACACTACAAAGGACAGGCCACCTCCCAAGGAGAAGGACACTACAAAGGGCAGGGCACCTCCCAAGGAGAAGGACACTACAAAGGACAGGCCACCTCCCAGGGCCAGGCACACTCCCAAGGAGATGGACACTACAAAGGATAGGGCACCTCCCAAGGAGAAGGACACTACCAGGGACAGAGCACCACCCACAGCCAAGGCACCTCCCAGGGAGCAGGCGCTTCCCAGGGCCAAGGCTGCTCCCATGGACGGAACATCCACCAAGGAAAGGCCTACATCACCCCTGCGTCGCCTGAAGATGGTGTTGGCGAAGGAACGTAGACCACATGTGTCAGAGGTGGAGTCCCCCAAAACCTCTACTCCCATCCACACCCCGGTGAAGCAGAGGAAGGAGTACACTGTTGTAGCATACCCCATTGTACAAGTTTCAGAGGGCAGAAGGCAGGGCCATAGCAAGCGTCAAGCAGGGTCCCGCTCGTCCCCAGAGAGCAGACCCCCACCAGCACATGATCCACTTTTGATGGGTGGTGTTACAGATGAGCTCGCACCACTTACCAGTCCAGTCATGTCCAGGGAGCCCTTACATATCCCAAAGAAACGGAAACACACACCAGTGACACCTGACCACCCCAATGTTGCTCCAGTACAGCTGTCCATAGCACCCCGAGCCACCCTGCCTCCTGGCCCATACAGCCCTGTGGCTCATCATTTCAGTGGTCCCAGTGGGTCGGCTGCAGTTCACTCTCATGTGTCAGATCGTGGCACTGTGTCTGTTGTTCGCTGTCATGCCTCATTTCGTAGCACTTTGTCAGTTGTGCCCTCTCCTGTTTCAGATGCTGGCACTGTGTGTGTCCGCCACTCTCATGTCTCCGATGCTGGCATGGTATTTGTTGGTCACTGTACAGAGACATGTCCTGGAAGTGTGTCTGGGTCTATGGCTCATATGTCAGTCACTAGATCTGTGGCTGTGTCTCACACTCCTGTATCTGGTGCTGGCAGTGTGGCTGGGTCTATGCTCATGTGTCAGTCACTACAGCTGTGGCTGTGTCTCACACTCCTGTATATGGTGCTGGCGGTGTGTCTGGGTCTATAGCTCATGTGTCAGTCACTAGATCTGTGGCTGTGT
This sequence comes from Lissotriton helveticus, assembly GCF_964261635.1. NCBI lineage: Eukaryota > Metazoa > Chordata > Amphibia > Caudata > Salamandridae > Lissotriton > Lissotriton helveticus. Next base: position 1,060,248,402 of record NC_136068.1, on the reverse strand, counting down.
CTCACACTCCTGTATCTGGTACTGCCAGTGTGTCTGGGTCTATGGCTCATGTGTCAGTCACTAGAGCTGTGGCTGTGTCTCACACTCCTGTATCTGGTGCTGCCAGTGTGTCTGCGTCTATGGCTCATGTGTCAGTCACTAGAGCTGTGGCTGTGTCTCACACTCCTGTTTCTGGTGCTGCCAGTGTGTATGGGTCTATGGCTCAAGTGTCAGTCAGTAGTACTGTGGCTATCTGTCCCAATCCTGTGTCAGAGGCTGCCACTGTGTCCGAAGCTACTAGGTCACACAGTCCACCTGATTCTGTGCTGTGAGGTGCGGTTCCCATCACTGATATGTGATTGTAGTTGGTGTCTAGGATGTACATTGTGACCACCCTTGCATCATTATTGTCCATGGGACGTTGCGCCTGACAAACGTCCTTGTGCTGCCTCAGATGTGACTGCTCTGTGCTATGGCCTGTTGATGCCCTGTGCCCCTCTCATGTGCTGCCTCAGATGTATCTGTTCTGTGCTGTGGACTGTTGATGCACTTAGCCCCTCTCATGTGCTGCCTCAGATGTACCTGCTCTGTACTATGGACTGTGGATGCCTTGTGCCCCTCTCATGTGCTGCCTCAGATGTACTTGCTCTGTGCTATGGACTGTTGATGCCCTGTGCCCCTCTCATCTGCTGCCTCAGATGTACCTGCTCTGTGCTATGGACTGTTGTTGCACTTAGCCCCTCTCATGTGCTGCCTCAGATGTACCTGCTCTGTGCCATGGCCTGTTGATGCCCTGTGCCCCTCTCATGTGCTGCCTCAGATGTACCTGTTCGATGCCATGGACTGTTGATGCTCTGTGCCCCTCTCATGTGCTGCCTCAGATGTACCTGTTCGATGCCATGGACTGTTGATGCCCTGTGCTCCTCTCATGTGCTGCCTCAGATGTACCTGCTCTGTCCTACCCAGTGCCCATGCTCCTGGCTACTCTAGGAGTATATTCCTATTTTGTGTAATAAAGCAAGTTACTCCTGTATAGTGGTTTCTCTGTGTCATTACTGGTTGTCTCCTTGCATTGTTGATATATTGGTGCTATCGTAAATGCTGTTTCCCCATCATGCACCTCCCTCTCCCCACGTCACGGCCCAGGCTGGTGCTCTCCTTCGGACAGCGATTGGTGTGTTGGCCTACCTGCGTCGTCGTCGGCGACGGTCCATGACTTGCTGGTGGTGGAGCAGGAAGAGTATCAGAAATGCGTGTAGTGCTGGGTCCATGACGGCGAGCTGCCTGTGGTGAGTATCTGTGCAATGTTTTGCCTATCCGCTGAGGTCAATCCGCCGTGTTCAGGCAGGTCGTTTTTCCGCTGCGATTTGCTGTGTCTTTTCCGCAATCGTAATCTCGTGGACGGTCGAGACGTCATTCTGTACGGAGGTCTCTTGGGATAGGTTACGTCCACCGCGGGGTCGGGTGTATTTGCGCGGCGAAGCTTGTTCTTCCGCGGCGTACGGAAATTTGGCAGTGCTTCCCATCCTAATATGTCGGACGGACTGTCAGTGGCTGGCGGACGGAAAAAAGGCATTTTCCGCGTACTCAAGGCCGGCGGACGTCCTTCCGTCCGCCATCATAATCGACCCATAGTGTGGGAGCAAATGTTAAGTGTTAATATGAATTTTGTCATGCGCTAAATTTCAAGCAGGTCATCCTTCACTTTCGTTGTGAAGGACTGGAACTTATTACAGTCCTCCTTACAAAAGTAATACTTCAATTTCTTCTCTTGTTTCAGCTCTTTCAGGATTCGAAAGTTCTCTTTTTTTTATCAGCAGCCACAATTTTTGCTTAATCAAAATCTCTATTTTTTTTGTTCTGTTTGCTTTTTTATAGCTTGTGAATTTTTGACACGTAATCTGCCCTGGCTTTTGGGTCGTACGCGTTCTGCCCGTCTCTCTCGCAGTGGCGAAGGGTTTGATTTATGTTACTTAAAATGTCGCTGACCCAGGTAGCACCCTCCCCCTTTATCCCTTATTCTTTTTCTTATTTTCGGGGCCACCATATCAATGGCGTTCGTCAATGTAGATAACAGAGAAATGCTTTAACATCGATATCACACTGTGTAGATGTGGCAGAGTTATCTAGGGGGGTCACCAAGTCGTCATCTCTCTTTTTATTTAGCGAGACAACCAATAATTACATAGTGTTCAGACCAAGAGCAAGGAATGGTGACTATAGGGCTTGTAAGTGTATGAGATCTCCACACTAGATTGAGTGTATTTCCCTTGCCATGAGTGAGAACATTTACTAGCTGGGAAAGTCATAGAGCCATCAGTGCCTCCTCCAACTGTTTTGCCTGACAGTCATTGTGTACGTGATCCTAGTGGAAAGTGAAATCCCCCATCACCAAAATACATTTGTACCGTGATTGGATTTTAAATAGTAGTTCTGTAAAGAGCTCAATGAGTCTGTGCGACTTTTGTGGGGGGCAGTACACTATCTGGAAGACTCAACAGATGGTCTTTATAAAATCTTTAGATAAACGGGCGCATAGTTCAGCGCTAGTGCGTCTACCAGGTCCGGGGAAGAATATTTGTGACCGCCTGTGCAGTCACGATGTTGAGAGGGAAGACAAGGACCATGGATGAGTTCTAGTGACTCCTTTATTGGGAATACAATTGTTCAAAAACACCAGTCTCTATGTTCGTTCCGGATTGTGTGGCGTCCAATCAGTTCCAAGCACCTAAGCCAGAGTTCTTCAATCTGTGGGGCGCGCCCCCCTGGTGGGGCGTGACACCATCTCTGGGGGGGGGGGGCATTCCACTGCAATCTGACCTTCCCCTTGGAGAACTCCGGTATGGCTGGAGGGAGGAGGGAGGGGAGATCGACGGGGCGCAAAGTGCCCATACTTTTGTTATGTTAACCCTCCCACGAGGGGGTTAATGCTTCAGCTGCAGTGGGAGGCATGATTACTCATCTGCTAAAACCAAAAACAAACCAACAGACACACTTTCGTTTTTAGCAGAGGAGACCCCTTGCCTCCCACTGCAGCTGAAGCATTTCAGCTCTATGAATTAACCCCCTCCTGGGAGAGTTAGCTGTTCCCAGAGAGGAGACAGTTTCCCCGGACATTTCAAGGCATGGGCGAGGTGGACTCTGGGCAAAGTGGGCTCTGGCCCAGGGCCCCAGCCTTTCATGGGGGGATGGGAGGGGGGGTTTTTGGGGGGGTGGGTGACTGAAAGAGCCAGCTCTGTTCTGCCCTCATGACCGTGACATTTCTTTTAAACAGTGTTGTAAATAGCCTTTTTCATTAATTAATTTTTAATGTGTAAGAGTCTATCAAAGCCATTTTGTAGACAAAATGTGTTTATGCGTAATGCAACATCCATATAAAAAGTTTATTTTAGATCAATACAGGACCTCACACATGAGAAATGGGAGGGTGTGACAGATTGTTACATACTGAAAACACACATCACTATCCCTGAATATCAGATGTACACACATTTATTATTTGACCAAAGAAGGCATGAAAGAGCTGAGACTGGATCATAAAATCAAAGGTGGTCCGAACTGGGGCCCCCAAAATACATTTGGCCCAGGGCCCCCAAAATCCTTAAAATGTCCCGGACAGTTTCTTTCAAAATTACACAGGTAGGCTCGCAAAATGCCAACCAGCCATGTGTTGTTTAAACAGCCTGCAAATTGCCTGTCTTGACACTAAAAAGTATGTATTCATAGCTGGCTTTAGCGCTGGTGGCGCCTGGTGCGAGAATCGTTTCTGGTGCCCCCACACCCCATGACTGCCTCCTCGGATCCACTCACTAGCACCAGACATATGTGCCATTCATAACTTATTGCTAAACACAGCGCCTCCCCATGAGGTCGGCGCCCCCTCCATAGGTCAGCGCCCAGTACGGCCGCACCTGTTGCACTGCCCTGTACGTATTCATTTGTAATGTGACTTTTCTGTCTTTGTTCCATGTTATTATCAGTCATGGATCCTTCAGGCAGCTCTAGAAAACAATTAAAAGTTCTTTCCATTTGTATTTGCTATTCAAAGTATGCACAGGCAAGTGCTGAAAATTCAGCTTTAGGTGACTGCTTATTTGTATACCTTCTGTGACATCAAAATAATAAGCTGGCAACTCTAATCATAAGATTGGAAATTTGTTGAGGGATGAGCACATTATTTTCTTCCACCACCCTGATCCCTGGTTACTGCCATAATAGCAATAGTTTATTTGAAACCCTACACTGCCGTCAATAACATGCTGAGTTATTTCAAGTGTCTGGGATTGCACCGTGCATTCAGACAACTCGCTCCTCATTCTCGCCCTTCACTTTCACCCTCACCCTGCACTCACACTGATCCTGATACACTCACACCATTCACCCACTTACCCTCCACTCACAGTGATCACTCTGCGCTCACAATGCACTTGCGCTGTTCACCCTGTACCTCACCCTGTAGTCACACACAACATAAGCCGGACGTGTCCTGAACCCCCATTACTTCAGGCAAGCAACTTATCGTACCACTAAGGAGTTCTCAATCTGAAAGAGACACGTTAGTATTAGATTCCTTACCTTAGTATTAGATTCCTTACCTTAGAATATCCCCAGGCGTCAGACTGGATCCGGAAAATTTTGCGTAGCAGTACCCTTGCGCGTCGGTAGGCGTCGTCTGCGGCTCCGCGTCCGTCGTCGGCGTCGTGGGCGCCGTGATGACGTCGTCGGAGTACTTAGACGCCGCCTCCGAGTGCTGACGTCAGTTCTTCTTTTTTCCGCGCCAGCAACCGCAGATCTGGAAAAAGCAGTAACCCTAGTCATTTTTGACTAACTTTTTTGATCCTTTTTTGATCCTGTTTCGAGTCTTTACGACTCCGATCGGTGCCTTAGGGATGCCCGGGTTCAAGCCTTGTGATGATTGCGACCGGCTGATGTCGGTCACGGATCCTCACCGCGTCTGCTTGTCGTGTCTGGGCGTCGACCACGACGACAAGGCCTGCTCCGACTGTCGGGCCCTCTCTTCGAAAGCCAGGCGGGAGCGGTCCCGTAGGCGCCTCGAACTCCGACAGTCAGTCCCGCGCCGTGAGAGGTCCCGTTCCCACGGGAGGTCGAGGGACAGGTCGCGGGCCCGGAGCCACCACAGCTCCGAGGGTAGGCCTCCCTCCTCCGGGTCGAAGACGTCGTCAGGTAAGAGGCACAAGAAGTCCAAGCGGCGTCATCGCTCCTCGGACTCCCCCCGACGCTCGCACGATGCGGCCGGGGGTTCGGGTGACACCGCCCACGCGGCTCCGTCGGAGTCGCGGGCGCCGCGTGCAGCTCCACACCCTCCGGTCCCTGGGCTGAACGCGTCGCCGGAGGAGATCGAGCGCTTCCTCATGGCCATGAGGAACCTCTCTCCTCCGACGGGTTCCGCGGCGCCTCCGGGCCCAGCGGACCCGTCTGGGAGTCCTAGCGGATCGGCGCCTCCGGCCCCGATGCCGTCGGGTGCTTCGGTCCCGACGCCGCCGGCACCTTCGGGCCCGGCGCCGCAGCTCTCTGTTATCCTGACGCCGCCGGCGCCTTCGGGCCGGGCGCCGAGGGGTCCAGTTGTTCCGACGCCGCCGGCGTCTTCGGGCCCGGCGCCGCAGGACGCCGCTGGCCCCCCTTCGGGATCTGGTTCGTCGCCGGTGGATCTTACGACCTCCCCGGCGTCGGACCCTCAGGTGTCCCCTCCGGCGCCGGCTCCGGCCGGCGCCGGCCCCGGTCCTATCCCCATTCCTGTTCAGCCGTCGGGACGGCCCCGCTGGGCGCCGCTCCAGACGCCCTTGGGTGAATTTCACTTTTACGAACAGGCCCCATTAATTGAAGACCCTGATTCTCAGGAGATGGGTGAGGAGGAGGACTGGGAGGGGTCTGAGGACCCTCTGACCAGAGAGTGTCAGTCTCGTGAGGACTGGACAGAAGACCTTGGGGAGGCCAGTGGCCTGGACACCTCTCCAGACACTGGATTTGTCTCCCCTCCTACCTTGGCTTCGGAGGAGGGGGCAACATATGGTGTGGTGCTGATGAGGGCTGCCAAGGCCTTGGGCCTTGAGCTCCCCGTCGCGGCCGTGAGGACTAATCTCCTCACTGAGGTCCTTAAACCGCAGTCAAGCTCGGCTGAGCCTCTGCTGCCCTTTAATGAGGCCTTGACTGACGTTCTTTTGGGCACTTGGTCCAAGCCCGCTACGGGTTCGCCCGTAGATAGGAACGTGGCCAGACGCCACCGCCCAGCCCCGGGCGACCCATGTTTTCTGTCCACCCACCCCACCCCTGAGAGCCTGGTCATCCAGGCCTCCAATTCCCAAACCGCATTCCCGTCGGCCCCGCCAGATCGGGAATCCAAGAGGTATGACCAGTATGGGAAGAAGATCTTCTCATCCCTGAGCCTCGGCCTGCGGTCTTCCAACACCGCCTGCCTCTTGGGACGTTACACCCACTCAGTGTGGGATAAGGTCGCGGAAGTGCTGCCAGAGTGTCCGTTGGAGGTACGGGCCAAACTCGGCCAAGCCCTTGTGGAAGGCCGAGATGCAGCGAAATATTCGATTAGGTGTGGGCTAGATACCACCGACTCGCTGGGCAGAGCGATGGCAACGACGGTGGCGGTCAGACGCCACGCCTGGCTGAGGTCCACCAACTTCTCGGCAGATGTCCAGAATACTCTTATGGACATGCCGTTCGATGGCCGTCGCCTCTTTGGCGACAAGGCAGACCACGCGCTTGAGCGTTTTAAGGACTCCAGGGCTACGGCCAAGTCCTTAGGACCTTCGGGCCAGCGCCAGCAACCGGCTGCCTATCACTCCTTTCGTGGCCACGGAAGGGGTGCGCCCACACGCGCCGCCAGCCACGCACCGCAGGGCAATACCCAACGCGGTGGCGGCCGTGGGAACCGCAGTCCGGGCGGTCGGGGGCAACGGCGAGGTCAGTCCACACCTTCCCCCGCAGCATCCGCCTCAAAACCCTCCTAGTCCGTGCTTTCAGGCCCATGTGACGCCAGTTGGAGGCAGGGTTCGCCATCACCACCTCCAATGGCGCACCGTCACTTCGGACAGGTGGGTGCTGCAAATCGTCCGAAGGGGCTACTCCCTCCCCTTCGAGGCGACTCCTCCAGCCATGCCACCGCAGAACCACCGTGTATCGGGGGATCACTTGCGACTTCTGCAGGAGGAAGTTACGGCCCTCTTTGCCAAGGGGGCCATCGAGCGCGTTCCTGGGCCAGAAGTAGGGTGTGGTTGCTACTCCCACTACTTCCTGGTACCCAAGAAGGGCAAAGGGGGCCTACGCCCTATCTTGGATCTACGGAACGTCAACGGCTTCCTCCGGAAGGAGAAGTTCAAGATGCTGACACTGGCTCAGGTTCTTGCTGCCCTGGACCCAGGAGACTGGATGGTAGCGTTGGACTTGCAGGACGCTTATTTTCATATCCCCGTCCTGCCTGCCCACCGGCGCTACCTGCGGTTCATGGTGGGCCACGAGCACTTTCAGTTTACCGTGCTCCCCTTCGGCCTTACCAGCGCCCCACGGGTGTTCACGAAAGTGATGGCGGTGGTCGCAGCTCATCTGCGTCGGTTAGGCGTTTCAGTCTTCCCCTACCTCGACGACTGGTTGTTGAAGGCGGGCTCGCCCCAAACAGTCGTCAGCCACCTTCAGACGACGGCAGACCTCCTGCACCAGCTGGGGTTTTCCATCAATGTGCCGAAGTCACACCTGTGTCCCTCTCAGAAGCTCCTCTTCATCGGAGCGGTTCTGGACTCGGCGCGATTTCGGGTTTACCCACCCGAACAGCGGGTCCAGGATATTCAGGCTCTGATTCCCATCTTTCAGCCGTTATCCCGGATCTTGGTCAGGTTGACGCTGCGGCTTCTGGGGCTGATGGCCTCCTGCATCCTACTGGTGCATCACGCCAGGTGGCGGATGCGGGCTCTGCAGTGGGACCTGAAGTTTCAGTGGGCCCAGCATCAGGGCAACCTATCCGACCACGTCCTGATCTCGGAGGGCACTGCGAGACAGCTGCAGTGGTGGCTTACGGACCGCGATTGGGTCAGCGGCAGATCCCTCTCCCTTCCCCAACCGGAGCACGTAGTTGTGACGGACGCGTCCCTCCAGGGCTGGGGAGGCCACATGGGAGAGGCGGAGATCAGAGGCCTCTGGTCTCCGGCGGAGGCCCGGCTCCACATCAACCTGTTGGAGCTCAGGGCGATTCGTCTGGCACTGAAGGCATTCCTCCCCTCTGTACGAGGGAGTGTAGTGCAGGTGTTCACGGACAACACCACCGCCATGTGGTACTGCAACAAACAGGGCGGTGTGGGGTCGTGGATCCTTTGTCAAGAGGCTCTTTGCCTTTGGCAATGGCTGGAACGCCAGGGCGTGACCCTGGTGGCTCAACACCTGGCAGGTTCTCTGAACGCCAGGGCGGACGAGCTCAGCCGTCGGTGCATGATGGATCACGAATGGCGTCTGGACTCGGACGTGGCGCAAGGCCTCTTTCATTAACATATGTTTGGGACCCCCTCTATGTCTACTTTATCGGTCAGGGAAAGAGAGGAACAGCAAAAGCAAAATATAAACAAAATTCCCTCACGACCTCTATACTAAAAGTGATAGCCACTTCTATATTTTTACAATTGTTATTTCACACAGTATGGCAACATCCACTTATTTTCATTTGTGTTTTTTATTTTTTATTTTTTAAGTACAAAATCGCATTCGTCATTTTTTCATTTATAACATATATATTTTCAATAATTCATTTAATAAGACACATAGTGATTTGTTTAAGACAATAAAAAATACTTTGTCACTCCGTGCAGAAAAACATATAAGAATAAACAATTTAATCAGTTTCACAACACCCAAGCTCTCTCATTCATACTCCATTCGCTCCTTATTCTGCGTCTGAGGGATCGCAGATTGAGACGCGATATAACTACACGAGGTCGACGCGTTTCGGTGGTAAGAAACCACCTTCCTCAGGACCTTCTGGCAGAATAGACAGGTATTCATAAACCAACAATAACCCCTGCACGGTATGATATCTGTAACAATAAAAATATGTATATTTGTATCATGAACCTTACAGATTTATTCACTTTGATACATTTAAGTACCACACTTAAAGTTGCCCTGTGTTTTCAACAGAAGCTAACATTTCATATTAATGATTCTAATACTTTTTATCTGACAGATTTGAGACATGTGCAGTTTGACAGTACCCGTCTTCAACATGGTTAATTATGTCCTAGAGAAACATAGAAAAAGTAGGAAAAGGTAGAAAGAATTCCTTAAATCTCTATAAAAAGAGACAAACTTTTCATTTTGGGGACTTATTTGTCATGTGTATACTAGATTTTCTCAAGCGTACTAGTCAGTGGCTCAAAATTCTATTATGGATGCTAGGTTAAGAAATTAGACCAACAAAGTTGTTTACATGTTCTTACCCCAAAAAAATTCTTGGGGAGAACCCTGGTTCGGTCACCCAATCATGACATAAGGATGTAAAGTTCTTTAGACGATCCTACGTTGAGTCAAAAAACACTTTGTATCAATGCCTATTGATTAGAAAGTCATGACAAAACTAAGTGTCAAATATGTTTGTCAACGCTTACCACGCACTAAAGCCAACTATTTCTCAATGAGTTATCGACTTCAAGGTATGTCTTGAGTTTTTTTCTTTCCTTCGGCAAGTCAAGGTTTTCTGAAAGAAACCAACAATTTTCTAAGGAATATATCTATAAAAATCTCTATAGTTTAGTAGGATATATTGCACTACTACTGACCTTCTTAACGCACTTGTATCATCAAGGGAAAGGGCCTTTTCTTGCACCTATTTTGTTCACGTATCTCCCTTCTGTGTTTTGTCCACATCTATTTTGAGTTTTTCGATGACTGAAACCAACAGAATGCTAGTGATTAGAAGCTACTCAAGAGTTTAGTAAGTTGACTCTTAAGTAAAGCATGGTATGCCCGTTTAGTTAACCAAACAAGGGGAAAGTTTTTTGTCAGATAGTACCCTCCCCATTAATCTAAATGCGCTACTCGATAACAATGAATCCTGGTACACCCCGCCTAACAAAGAAACTAGACGCTGCGCTCTCTATCTCGGCATTGCTTACACGATTTAAAGGCTAGGCCCTGGGTACTACTTACTAGCTCTTACTCGGACTTGGTCATTATCTCGATTCCGCCGGCATCTCTTCGTTACGTAGCGTGGGCCAGAGATCCTTCGAATCGCGTCTCTTTTTAAATACCAATTATTTGGCGCCAAAGTATGCGGTCACATGATCGCCATAATGGTCGCCATTATTAAGTGGTCTTGCTACAAAAAATGGCTTGGGTATTCAGAACTTATTAGTGTATTGCTACTTTTCCGTCTTCGTTCTACTTAAAAAAGGAAAAAAGGACCCCAAGTCACCCCGAGTGGGATGGGTATGCTCAGACGTGAGTCCCATGCTCTCCACACCACTGGAGTCAAGCTATCCTGGCTGAAGATGGCTGATAGCCAGAAACCGGTCCTAGGATGCTTGATTCCGGTCCAGGAAAGACATGGCTTGGCAGTTCGGGCTGGACTGTTCCCATGTGGAACAGGGTCAAGGCTGATTTGCATATGGCCATGTCTGAACTGGGGTGGTGTGGAGTGCAAAAAAACGATGGATTTAGGCCCAGATCTCTGTACTGGGGTGAATGTATGACATTGTTCTGCATTCTGTCCATCAACTGTTGTTTTGCATTTGTCACCCCGAGTGGGATGGGTATGCTCAGACGTGAGTCCCATGCTCTCCACACCACTGGAGTCAAGCTATCCTGGCTGAAGACGGCTGATAGCCAGAAACCGGTCCTAGGATGCTTGATTCCGGTCCAGGAAAGACATGGCTTGGCAGTTCGGGCTGGACTGTTCCCATGTGGAACAGGGTCAAGGCTGATTTGCATATGGCCATGTCTGAACTGGGGTGGTGTGGAGTGCAAAAAAACGATGGATTTAGGCCCAGATCTCTGTACTGGGGTGAATGTATGACATTGTTCTGCATTCTGTCCATCAACTGTTGTTTTGCATTTGTCACCCCGAGTGGGATGGGTATGCTCAGACGTGAGTCCCATGCTCTCCACACCACTGGAGTCAAGCTATCCTGGCTGAAGACGGCTGATAGCCAGAAACCGGTCCTAGGATGCTTGATTCCGGTCCAGGAAAGACATGGCTTGGCAGTTCGGGCTGGACTGTTCCCATGTGGAACAGGGTCAAGGCTGATTTGCATATGGCCATGTCTGAACTGGGGTGGTGTGGAGTGCAAAAAAACGATGGATTTAGGCCCAGATCTCTGTACTGGGGTGAATGTATGACATTGTTCTGCATTCTGTCCATCAACTGTTGTTTTGCATTTGTCACCCCGAGTGGGATGGGTATGCTCAGACGTGAGTCCCATGCTCTCCACACCACTGGAGTCAAGCTATCCTGGCTGAAGACGGCTGATAGCCAGAAACCGGTCCTAGGATGCTTGATTCCGGTCCAGGAAAGACATGGCTTGGCAGTTCGGGCTGGACTGTTCCCATGTGGAACAGGGTCAAGGCTGATTTGCATATGGCCATGTCTGAACTGGGGTGGTGTGGAGTGCAAAAAAACGATGGATTTAGGCCCAGATCTCTGTACTGGGGTGAATGTATGACATTGTTCTGCATTCTGTCCATCAACTGTTGTTTTGCATTTGTCACCCCGAGTGGGATGGGTATGCTCAGACGTGAGTCCCATGCTCTCCACACCACTGGAGTCAAGCTATCCTGGCTGAAGACGGCTGATAGCCAGAAACCGGTCCTAGGATGCTTGATTCCGGTCCAGGAAAGACATGGCTTGGCAGTTCGGGCTGGACTGTTCCCATGTGGAACAGGGTCAAGGCTGATTTGCATATGGCCATGTCTGAACTGGGGTGGTGTGGAGTGCAAAAAAACGATGGATTTAGGCCCAGATCTCTGTACGGGGGTGAATGTATGACATTGTTCTGCATTCTGTCCATCAACTGTTGTTTTGCATTTGTCACCCCGAGTGGGATGGGTATGCTCAGACGTGAGTCCCATGCTCTCCACACCACTGGAGTCAAGCTATCCTGGCTGAAGACGGCTGATAGCCAGAAACCGGTCCTAGGATGCTTGATTCCGGTCCAGGAAAGACATGGCTTGGCAGTTCGGGCTGGACTGTTCCCATGTGGAACAGGGTCAAGGCTGATTTGCATATGGCCATGTCTGAACTGGGGTGGTGTGGAGTGCAAAAAAACGATGGATTTAGGCCCAGATCTCTGTACTGGGGTGAATGTATGACATTGTTCTGCATTCTGTCCATCAACTGTTGTTTTGCATTTGTCACCCCGAGTGGGATGGGTATGCTCAGACGTGAGTCCCATGCTCTCCACACCACTGGAGTCAAGCTATCCTGGCTGAAGACGGCTGTTAGCCAGAAACCGGTCCTAGGATGCTTGATTCCGGTCCAGGAAAGACATGGCTTGGCAGTTCGGGCTGGACTGTTCCCATGTGGAACAGGGTCAAGGCTGATTTGCATATGGCCATGTCTGAACTGGGGTGGTGTGGAGTGCAAAAAAACGATGGATTTAGGCCCAGATCTCTGTACTGGGGTGAATGTATGACATTGTTCTGCATTCTGTCCATCAACTGTTGTTTTGCATTTGTCACCCCGAGTGGGATGGGTATGCTCAGACGTGAGTCCCATGCTCTCCACACCACTGGAGTCAAGCTATCCTGGCTGAAGACGGCTGATAGCCAGAAACCGGTCCTAGGATGCTTGATTCCGGTCCAGGAAAGACATGGCTTGGCAGTTCGGGCTGGACTGTTCCCATGTGGAACAGGGTCAAGGCTGATTTGCATATGGCCATGTCTGAACTGGGGTGGTGTGGAGTGCAAAAAAACGATGGATTTAGGCCCAGATCTCTGTACTGGGGTGAATGTATGACATTGTTCTGCATTCTGTCCATCAACTGTTGTTTTGCATTTGTCACCCCGAGTGGGATGGGTATGCTCAGACGTGAGTCCCATGCTCTCCACACCACTGGAGTCAAGCTATCCTGGCTGAAGACGGCTGATAGCCAGAAACCGGTCCTAGGATGCTTGATTCCGGTCCAGGAAAGACATGGCTTGGCAGTTCGGGCTGGACTGTTCCCATGTGGAACAGGGTCAAGGCTGATTTGCATATGGCCATGTCTGAACTGGGGTGGTGTGGAGTGCAAAAAAACGATGGATTTAGGCCCAGATCTCTGTACTGGGGTGAATGTATGACATTGTTCTGCATTCTGTCCATCAACTGTTGTTTTGCATTTGTCACCCCGAGTGGGATGGGTATGCTCAGACGTGAGTCCCATGCTCTCCACACCACTGGAGTCAAGCTATCCTGGCTGAAGACGGCTGATAGCCAGAAACCGGTCCTAGGATGCTTGATTCCGGTCCAGGAAAGACATGGCTTGGCAGTTCGGGCTGGACTGTTCCCATGTGGAACAGGGTCAAGGCTGATTTGCATATGGCCATGTCTGAACTGGGGTGGTGTGGAGTGCAAAAAAACGATGGATTTAGGCCCAGATCTCTGTACTGGGGTGAATGTATGACATTGTTCTGCATTCTGTCCATCAACTGTTGTTTTGCATTTGTCACCCCGAGTGGGATGGGTATGCTCAGACGTGAGTCCCATGCTCTCCACACCACTGGAGTCAAGCTATCCTGGCTGAAGACGGCTGTTAGCCAGAAACCGGTCCTAGGATGCTTGATTCCGGTCCAGGAAAGACATGGCTTGGCAGTTCGGGCTGGACTGTTCCCATGTGGAACAGGGTCAAGGCTGATTTGCATATGGCCATGTCTGAACTGGGGTGGTGTGGAGTGCAAAAAAACGATGGATTTAGGCCCAGATCTCTGTACTGGGGTGAATGTATGACATTGTTCTGCATTCTGTCCATCAACTGTTGTTTTGCATTTGTCACCCCGAGTGGGATGGGTATGCTCAGACGTGAGTCCCATGCTCTCCACACCACTGGAGTCAAGCTATCCTGGCTGAAGACGGCTGATAGCCAGAAACCGGTCCTAGGATGCTTGATTCCGGTCCAGGAAAGACATGGCTTGGCAGTTCGGGCTGGACTGTTCCCATGTGGAACAGGGTCAAGGCTGATTTGCATATGGCCATGTCTGAACTGGGGTGGTGTGGAGTGCAAAAAAACGATGGATTTAGGCCCAGATCTCTGTACTGGGGTGAATGTATGACATTGTTCTGCATTCTGTCCATCAACTGTTGTTTTGCATTTGTCACCCCGAGTGGGATGGGTATGCTCAGACGTGAGTCCCATGCTCTCCACACCACTGGAGTCAAGCTATCCTGGCTGAAGACGGCTGATAGCCAGAAACCGGTCCTAGGATGCTTGATTCCGGTCCAGGAAAGACATGGCTTGGCAGTTCGGGCTGGACTGTTCCCATGTGGAACAGGGTCAAGGCTGATTTGCATATGGCCATGTCTGAACTGGGGTGGTGTGGAGTGCAAAAAAACGATGGATTTAGGCCCAGATCTCTGTACTGGGGTGAATGTATGACATTGTTCTGCATTCTGTCCATCAACTGTTGTTTTGCATTTGTCACCCCGAGTGGGATGGGTATGCTCAGACGTGAGTCCCATGCTCTCCACACCACTGGAGTCAAGCTATCCTGGCTGAAGACGGCTGATAGCCAGAAACCGGTCCTAGGATGCTTGATTCCGGTCCAGGAAAGACATGGCTTGGCAGTTCGGGCTGGACTGTTCCCATGTGGAACAGGGTCAAGGCTGATTTGCATATGGCCATGTCTGAACTGGGGTGGTGTGGAGTGCAAAAAAACGATGGATTTAGGCCCAGATCTCTGTACTGGGGTGAATGTATGACATTGTTCTGCATTCTGTCCATCAACTGTTGTTTTGCATTTGTCACCCCGAGTGGGATGGGTATGCTCAGACGTGAGTCCCATGCTCTCCACACCACTGGAGTCAAGCTATCCTGGCTGAAGACGGCTGATAGCCAGAAACCGGTCCTAGGATGCTTGATTCCGGTCCAGGAAAGACATGGCTTGGCAGTTCGGGCTGGACTGTTCCCATGTGGAACAGGGTCAAGGCTGATTTGCATATGGCCATGTCTGAACTGGGGTGGTGTGGAGTGCAAAAAAACGATGGATTTAGGCCCAGATCTCTGTACTGGGGTGAATGTATGACATTGTTCTGCATTCTGTCCATCAACTGTTGTTTTGCATTTGTCACCCCGAGTGGGATGGGTATGCTCAGACGTGAGTCCCATGCTCTCCACACCACTGGAGTCAAGCTATCCTGGCTGAAGACGGCTGATAGCCAGAAACCGGTCCTAGGATGCTTGATTCCGGTCCAGGAAAGACATGGCTTGGCAGTTCGGGCTGGACTGTTCCCATGTGGAACAGGGTCAAGGCTGATTTGCATATGGCCATGTCTGAACTGGGGTGGTGTGGAGTGCAAAAAAACGATGGATTTAGGCCCAGATCTCTGTACTGGGGTGAATGTATGACATTGTTCTGCATTCTGTCCATCAACTGTTGTTTTGCATTTGTCACCCCGAGTGGGATGGGTATGCTCAGACGTGAGTCCCATGCTCTCCACACCACTGGAGTCAAGCTATCCTGGCTGAAGACGGCTGATAGCCAGAAACCGGTCCTAGGATGCTTGATTCCGGTCCAGGAAAGACATGGCTTGGCAGTTCGGGCTGGACTGTTCCCATGTGGAACAGGGTCAAGGCTGATTTGCATATGGCCATGTCTGAACTGGGGTGGTGTGGAGTGCAAAAAAACGATGGATTTAGGCCCAGATCTCTGTACTGGGGTGAATGTATGACATTGTTCTGCATTCTGTCCATCAACTGTTGTTTTGCATTTGTCACCCCGAGTGGGATGGGTATGCTCAGACGTGAGTCCCATGCTCTCCACACCACTGGAGTCAAGCTATCCTGGCTGAAGACGGCTGATAGCCAGAAACCGGTCCTAGGATGCTTGATTCCGGTCCAGGAAAGACATGGCTTGGCAGTTCGGGCTGGACTGTTCCCATGTGGAACAGGGTCAAGGCTGATTTGCATATGGCCATGTCTGAACTGGGGTGGTGTGGAGTGCAAAAAAACGATGGATTTAGGCCCAGATCTCTGTACTGGGGTGAATGTATGACATTGTTCTGCATTCTGTCCATCAACTGTTGTTTTGCATTTGTCACCCCGAGTGGGATGGGTATGCTCAGACGTGAGTCCCATGCTCTCCACACCACTGGAGTCAAGCTATCCTGGCTGAAGACGGCTGATAGCCAGAAACCGGTCCTAGGATGCTTGATTCCGGTCCAGGAAAGACATGGC
Organism: Lissotriton helveticus; assembly: GCF_964261635.1. NCBI lineage: Eukaryota > Metazoa > Chordata > Amphibia > Caudata > Salamandridae > Lissotriton > Lissotriton helveticus. Next base: position 1,060,232,047 of record NC_136068.1, on the reverse strand, counting down.
TTGGCAGTTCGGGCTGGACTGTTCCCATGTGGAACAGGGTCAAGGCTGATTTGCATATGGCCATGTCTGAACTGGGGTGGTGTGGAGTGCAAAAAAACGATGGATTTAGGCCCAGATCTCTGTACTGGGGTGAATGTATGACATTGTTCTGCATTCTGTCCATCAACTGTTGTTTTGCATTTGTCACCCCGAGTGGGATGGGTATGCTCAGACGTGAGTCCCATGCTCTCCACACCACTGGAGTCAAGCTATCCTGGCTGAAGACGGCTGATAGCCAGAAACCGGTCCTAGGATGCTTGATTCCGGTCCAGGAAAGACATGGCTTGGCAGTTCGGGCTGGACTGTTCCCATGTGGAACAGGGTCAAGGCTGATTTGCATATGGCCATGTCTGAACTGGGGTGGTGTGGAGTGCAAAAAAACGATGGATTTAGGCCCAGATCTCTGTACTGGGGTGAATGTATGACATTGTTCTGCATTCTGTCCATCAACTGTTGTTTTGCATTTGTCACCCCGAGTGGGATGGGTATGCTCAGACGTGAGTCCCATGCTCTCCACACCACTGGAGTCAAGCTATCCTGGCTGAAGACGGCTGATAGCCAGAAACCGGTCCTAGGATGCTTGATTCCGGTCCAGGAAAGACATGGCTTGGCAGTTCGGGCTGGACTGTTCCCATGTGGAACAGGGTCAAGGCTGATTTGCATATGGCCATGTCTGAACTGGGGTGGTGTGGAGTGCAAAAAAACGATGGATTTAGGCCCAGATCTCTGTACTGGGGTGAATGTATGACATTGTTCTGCATTCTGTCCATCAACTGTTGTTTTGGAATTTCCAAGGCGGCACTCGCTCGGAGACGCTTTTCGTCGCGAGTGGAGTTGCGGTCTGTTGTACGCCTTTCCGCCTATACCACTTGTAGGAAGGTAGATCCCTGACTATGGTTGCCCCCAACTTTTTGCCTGGTGTTTTGCTGGTTTTCTGACTTAGTTGACCTGGGGCCCTGCTAATCAGGGCCCCAGGCCTACTGCTCTCTCTGTAAAATGGATTCCATGTACCTTAGGTACATATCTAAATTGGATACTGAGTCACCTTATCAGTCCCTGTACAGTGTACCTTAGGTACCCAGGGCATAGGTGTACCCAGGGCCTACCAGGGGCTGCAGCATGTATTATGCCACCCCTGGCTGGCCATCCAAATCTGACACAACTGGCTGCTTGACAGCTGGGGCAAGGTGGTGTAATCACCCTTTGCTTTAGATATAGTATACCTATATCTAACCCTAAAAATGGACACACAGATCTCCTATCAGTCACTCCTATGGCAGGCCTTGACAATCCTGAAGGCAGAGTGCTTGGAATCGTGTGAGATAGTGCTCTGGCATGAGCTGAGCCTGTCTGCGGCTTTCGGGATCCATCCCTTAGCCGTTTCCATGATATCGCATACCATATACTCTTAAGTGCATTATAATCCTCGCGGTTATATGCCAACTCTGGTATCGCTTTATCAAAACATGTCGAGTAAGGTGTCATACGAATTGGAATACTAACCCCTCGCCAATTCTGGCGACGGGGTTAGCATTCCACCCTTCTAGAGGGACACGACATGTATGTAACCTGTAACCCCGGTTAAAGTCAAACAGAGCCTTAGCTCCACAAAATGGATGCTGCCACCGAGACACAAGTCTGCCCTCCTGCTGCTGGGAGTCCTCCCAGAGCAGGAGGCAAGGACAAAGGGTTTCCTGCCAGGGGCGGTGCCAGCACCGTCCCAGACAGGGTTTTGTGTATTCCAGGTAGGCAGGGCTACAGAGGAAGGTGACTGCAAGTGGCACCCCGGTGCTCACTGTGCATAGGCCGGCTGAAACCAGTTCCAGGGGCACTCCAGCCCCTGGCCTGGGGAAAGCCCGCCAAAGGAGAGGGGTGTAACCACCCCCCTCCTGGTCCCACCCATAGGGCAGGACTTAGTCGCGTGCCAGCCCCCTTTTCCCAGATAAAGGTAGGAGCAGGCCCCCTTCCAAATTAGATCATCTTTGGAATCAAGACACGACTTTCTACGAAAGGACATCAAGATTTCTTCTTCAAGATTCTCCCTTGTGGCTAAGGAGTAGTCACCCTGCATCCGCAGGCACCACCTTAAGAACACTGCGGTCTGCTGCAAGTCCTTCCTCCGGAATCCGACTGCCCAGCTCGACAAGACCCGGCTTCCCTGGCACCTCCGACCTCTACTCACCTCTACAGCCAAGCTGAGAACCGTGAGTGCGACGAGACCTCAAGGGACCGACTATTGCCAAGACTGCACGACTTCTTCACAGCAAGCCCGCCGAGTAATCTCCTGGCGAGTGCTTTGGGGTCCGAGAAGCCCCAACCCTGAGCAGCTCCAGCACCGAAGAGCAGCCCCCCAGCATCTCCACGATCGGCGTGGGGCCCTTCTGCTTTTTGCTGCTCACCGCGTTGTTTGGCTACTAGCCCGCTGACTTGTGGCCTTCTGAACGAGGCCCGACGACTTCACTGCTGCTGGTCTGGTTGCTCCAGACTGGCTCTTGCTCCCTTCCAGAAGAGGAGCACCCCGGACCCTCCTGGTCCACTCAAGACGCCATTTTGAGTCCACCGCGTGGGCTTGAATTAGCCAAGGCTTTGTTGCCCAATCCTGGGTTCTTCGACGCCGACAGCTTCATCCATCGTGGGACAGCTCGCCCCTCCATCCTGGTCGCCGACAACGCCTCCTGGTCCGTGAGAACTGCAGAGCCCAGCGTCGCCCACTCACCTAGCCGAGGTGACTACCATCCGGTGCCCTCCTGGTGCCACCTGACTACTGGCTAGTAGTCACGAACTTGGTCCCCTCTGCTTTCAGGTGTCATCCATCTTCAAGATCCAGGCTTGGATCAACTCGAACTCTCTTCACTGGTCGCCTGCCAGCATCTTTCTTCCAGGCTCCTGGTTCGTCTACGAGGATTCCCGACGTCTTTTGAGACCTATGCAGCTGCAGCCCCTGGGCTAGGTAACTTCGGCATTTCGGTGCCCCAGCATAGCCTCACTATCCAAGGGTCAGGATCCACTGTCGTTTTCTCCCTACCAGGTCGGGTTCGCCCGTGAACACTAACTTTAACTTTACTAGCTATCATAGACTTTGTCCCGCATCCCGCGTGAGAGTGCACACTCTGCACCCGAGTCCCCTGGGCCTCCTATAAGTAATCTAACGATTCTATAGTCAAGTCCTAGCGATTCCAAAGCCTATTAGTACTGTACTTACCTGCTAGTAATTTCGCATTCCACTTTCAGAGTATATGGTTTTTCGTGCCCCTCGGGCATTTGTGTATACTGTGCTAACTTAAGTATTTTTATAAGAGTTTTGTTGTGTGCTTAGCTCCCTGTCTCATGAAGAGCCAGGGTAGTCTTGTTATAAATAAATACACTGTTTATTTTCATAACAACTTGTGTGGTGTCCTTTCACTGGGTGTTCAAGGGGTAATGTGATGGTGAAACAGCTGGCTTAACACGCCCTCTAGAGTCTTAGCCTTAGACTGCTCGTATCCATGCTACTAGGATAGCTGGTCTATAAGGTTGACTTACAACCAATCATCAATAAGGGTTGTTTGGACTGATATATAGTGATCACTAGAACAGTGAGCACTGCACATCAGGCCAACTTCTCACACCACTTCTGCCCAGAGTGCTGAAGAAGATCAAGCGCGACCGGGCCCAAGTCATCCTTGTGGCTCCGGACTGGGCTCGAAGGTACTGGTATCCAGAGCTACTCAGTCTGTCAGTCGATCCCCCGGTTCGTCTGCCTCTTCAGGAGGACCTTCTGTCGCAGCAGCAGGGGACGGTCCTCCACCCGAACCTGTCCAGTCTCCACCTCCATGCTTGGAGATTGAGCGGCGACAGTTGAGGCCATTTGACTTGCCTCCTGAAGTCTGTAACATCATTCTGGCAGCCAGGCGTCCCTCCACAAAGTCGGTATACGCCTGCAGGTGGAACAGATTTGTGGCATGGTGCACAGCAAAGGCTGTGGATCCTCTTTCTGCCCCTCTTTCTGAGGTTCTTCTCTTCCTTCTTTCTCTTGCCCAGCAGGGCTCTGCTCTGGGCACTATCAAGGGCTACCTTTCTGCCCTTTCAGCCTTTCTCAGGCTACCTGATCAGCCTTCTTTGTTCAAGTCCCCTATTGTAAACAGATTTCTTAAAGGCATCACACACACGTTTCCTCCTGTTCCGTTTGTGATGCCTCAGTGGGACTTGAACCTGGTCTTAACATTCCTGATGTGCGCTCCCTTTGAGCCACTTCACAACTGTCCTCTTCGCCTTCTGACTTTGAAGACTGCTTTCCTGGTTGCCATCACCTCTGCCAGGAGAGTGAGTGAGCTCCAGGCTCTATCTTCTAAACCTCCTTTCCTCTCTGTCCATCCGGACAAGGTCGTTCTGAGGACTTGTCCTTCTTTCCTGCCCAAGGTGGTCACGGCCTTTGACATCGGGCAGTCTATCACATTGCCCACCTTCTTTCCGCCACCGCATCCCTCTAAAGAGGAAGAGCGGCTCCATCGTCCGGACCCAAAACGTGCGCTCTCGTTCTATTTGGATCGCACACGCCAGTTCCGGGTGGATGACCAACTCTTTGTTGGTTACGTGGGCGCTAAGAAGGGGAAGGCGGTACACAAAAGGACCATCTCCCGGTGGATCATCTTGTGTATCCAGGCATGCTACTCCTTGGCTAGGAAGGAGCCTCCTGCTGGATTGCGGGCTCATTCCACCCGTGCCACGGCTGCTACCACTGCCCTGGGCAGAGGTGTGCCCTTACAAGACATCTGTCAGGCAGCTACGTGGGCATCGCTGCACACGTTTGCTAGACACTACTGCCTGGACAGCCAAGTCCGGAGGGATGGCTTCTTTGGCCGTTCCGTCCTCCAGGACTTTCTGGTGTGAGTATTGATTGATTGATTGAAAATAATTTATAACGCGCAAAAACAATAACCCGCAGGTATCAAGGCGCCTAACCATAAAATCAAAAAGTAGAACCATTCATCCATTACGCATAAGCTTGCAGGAAGAGGCGCGTTTTAAGTGCACTACGAAATGCCTGTAGCGAGGGTAGGGACCTGAAATCCAGAGGGAGTTCATTCCACCATTTCGGAGCAAGGGTGGAGAAGGCCCTACCACCCCATTTAGCTCTTCTTATGCGAGGAACTGACAAGAGCAATTTCCCGGAGGAACGCAGGTTCCTTCCGGGAGTATAGTTGGAGAGGATGGAACTCACTCCCAAGTCACTGTTTTTTGTGACAGCTCTGTATGTCATACACAAGACCTTGAACTGTACTCGGTGTTCTACCGGAAGCCAGTGCAATGTTTTCCTGGCTAGCGTAGCCGAGGTACGTCTGGGAGCATCCAGAACAAATCTTGCTGTGGCATTTTGAACCACCTGTAAGCGCTGCAGGAGGCTCTTTTTTAGCCCCGCATACAGCCCATTACAGTAGTCTAGCCGTGAGCCTATTAGTGCGACAGCTACCTGTTTTCTGGATTGTAATGAAAGATATTTCCTAATCCTTCGCAGGGTATGGATTAAGCCCCAACAGGTGGAGATGGTTCTACTCACCTGTCTACTCATATCCAGGGCTGGGTCTATCATCACCCCCAAATTCTTGGCGGATGTTGTAGGAGAAGGGCACGCTCCAAGCGAATTGGGCCACCAGCTGGCTGACCAGATGTTATCGTTCCCTCCGAACACCATCACCTCAGTCTTCTCCCCATTCAGTTTAAGAGAGTTCTGGATCATCCAGTGACCAACCGCCTCCATACAAGATCTAAACTTGGAGGCGGTCTGCACATCTGAATGGGTGAGAGAGACGAGTATTTGGGTGTCGTCAGCATAGGAAACTACCTCCAACCCGAAAGATCTTATTAGTCTGGCCAGTGGGGTCACATAGATGTTAAACAGGGTCGGACTAAGAGCCGACCCTTGAGGGACCCCACATAGCACAGGTCGGGATGGAGATATAAACTCACCCAATTTAACTCTTTGTTCCCTCCCAGCAAGGAAGGAGGTCAGTAGATCTAAAGCTGCACCCCTCACCCCCACGTCCCTCAGGCGAGATGTAAGTACTGAGGGGGAGAGGGTGTCGAAGGCTGCGGTCAGATCCAAAAGGACCAGGAGGGTGGTCTGGCCCCCATCCACTGTCCTGCGGATGTTATCAAGCAAAATGGTGAGGGCCGACTCGGTGCTATGTTCCCTCCTGAATCCGTGCTGGGAAGAGTCCAAGCAGCCCGAGCATTCCACAAAAACCGCGAGATGCTTGTTCAGATGGGCCTCAAGCATCTTCGCCGGGGCGGGAAGCAACGAGATTGGACGGAAGTTTTTTAGGACCTCCGGGTCGAGGGAGGCCTTCTTTAGCAGAGGTTTTACTACTGCCTTCTTCCATTCCAAAGGGAAGACGCCGTTTCTTATAGCTAGATTCATTATTTCTAGCAGCGGTGGTAAAAGGGTCTCCCTACACTGCTTGATGATTTTCAATGGGCAAGTATCCTGGGGGGAACCAGATTTGATCTTATTAGTCAAGGTTTCAAGATCTTGCAAAGTAAGAGGTGGAAAGGAGTCCAAGGTGCCCAGTGGAGAGGGGTCGGTGGTAAGCGTATTTATCTCAGCCATGACAGTAGGCACACTAATACAGGCTCTTTGTTTTTCAAGAGCTAGGTGGATGTCCTGTATTTTAGTGTGAAAAAAAGAGGCAATCCTATCGCATAAATCCTGCGAGGGTACAAGAGGGTCAGGGGTTTGTAGATTGACTAGTGAGTCAACAATTTTGAAAAGCTCCTTCGGCGAGGAAAGCGAGGATGTCAGGGTTACAAAGTATTGGTTCGCAGACCCACCACCGGGGTTGGTATTGCTGGGGTATCTATTCTAAGGTAAGGAATCTAATACTAACGTGTCTCTTTCAGATGCACAAGTTACTACTTGTGTAACGATATATCTGTAAGAGACATTAGTTAGTATTAGATTCCTTACTGACCCACCCATCCTCCCCGTTCTGCGAACCGATACCTAGGGTTAGGGTTGTCCCCTTCAGGGCCCTAGTTTCACTGGCACCAGTGTTGGTTTTTGGCATAGCTCTGCGTTTCTGGCGCGGAAAAGCTGTGTCTAAGAACTGACGTCAGCACGCGGAGGCGGCGTCTAAGTACTCCGACGACGTCATCACGGCGCCCACGACGCCGACAACGGACGCGGAGCCTCAGACGACGCCTACCGACGCGCAAGGGTACTGCTACGCAAAATTTTCCGGATCCAGTCTGACGCCTGGGGATATTCTAAGGTGAGGAATCTAATACTAAGGTAAGGAATCTAATACTAACTAATGTCTCTTACAGATATATCGTTACACAAGTAGTAACTTGTGCATTAGGTGTTCGTTCAGCACCCTCTCTGCGGACTTTCAACTGTCTTCGAATCCATAACTGGTTGGTGGGCAATAATCCCATTATAATGCTGCCTAAGACGTTTGTAAATGATTTCTAGAGAAGATTTGCTTCTGGTGTATCAGCTCTGAGCTAGGGAGTGCTTGAAAAATCTGACAACACTGTCTCCCTTAATGTCCCTGTCTTGGCTGAAAATGTCTGCAGAATATTCAGCTTTGAGAGAAACTGCTATCAAAACTCTCTTGCCTTTCAGCTCGTCCTATTTATGTGAGATTGGGTTCTCAGCACTTGCAATATTAAAGGCTAAGTATGGTTTAAGACTGGTTGTGAAGCACAACCTGAGGATGGCAGTAGCAAAAATCCATCCAAAAATTGACCGTCTCTGAAAAACAGGCACACATGTCACATTTATGTTGGTGGTGTTATTATCAATCTATGTTCTGTGTAAAACAAAGCATTCTTGTAAAAACAATTTGCGCACATTTTATCTTGGAAAGTGGTGTTTTGAACTGTGTAATAAGCCTATGTCATTTCACCACACCCACTCACAAACCTGCAGTTTACTAAACACTCTTATTATATTGAATGTTATTTGCTGGATATGCCCGGAATCTGCGTGTGGGGGTCGATTCCAGACATTTCCGTCAGGTGGTGGGGGGGCCCAAAATCTAAAAAAATTCAGGTGGGGGGGCTCAGCCTACAAAAGTTTGAAGACCTCTGACCTAAGCAGTCAGGAATCCCCGCCCTCTCGGTCCTGCGTTGCTGCTGCTATCAGGGTCTTTTGAGACTTCTCTTGTTCTTTAATTCCGACGGGTAAGGGTAGCAAACAAAGAGCAATGATGGGGTCAGTATCGGGAACTTAAACTGTAAGGCAGTGCAACCGTCACCAAGGGGGGAATGTTCAGGTAAAAGGAGCTTGTTGGGTTCTGAAAATGAAAAAAAACCAAATTTTCAACTCCCGTGTACCCAGCCGCCCTACTTTCACTGACCTCCCCACCACCCCCACCAAAAATATCCCCCAAGTGGTACTTTCCTTGACCCACAACGCCTCATCATGGCCGTGGCGTCTGGAGCCGGGTCGTCTTTCACCTCCTTCTGCCAACCGGGTGTGCACAGTGTACGGTGCGTCCTCCAGCCGTTACGCTGCATTGGATCTGCCACACCTCCTGCTCCGCACTCCGCTCCTCACCCGGCTCGTCTCCTCCTCTGATGGTCGCCTCCTCTCTCCTACTCCACTCCTCACACGCCTCGCCTCCTCCTCCGATGGTCACCTCCTCTCTCCTACTCCGCTCCTCACACGCCTCCAACTCTCGTTCTCCTGCTCCTCTGATCGCTCTCTCACTCGTCTCCTCAGTTATTGCGGGCTGTCCCAAGTACCGTGAGGCTTGAGGGCTGGCAAAGTCCACCCGCCATCCTAATGAGGGCCTTTGTGTTCACTAAATATACCAACGACACAAAACTTGCTGTGTGCCTAAGATCACACTGTCTGCCAATTGGCTGAGTGTGATTTATGTTTAGGGTGGTGGGGGTCAGCAGCTGTGAGCATTTCTTATCTGATTTTTTGAATTGCAAGTTGTTTATTTTCTTTCTTCAACCTTCGAGGTAGGAGAATCATCTTCCACTTGGTCTTGTCCTGTGGTAACGAGGGACGGTTGCTACTTCCAGGTCATTTGAGGGGATGTTTTTGTGTGAGGGGTTGATGGAGGTCTGGTCATGTAGCTATTGTGGTCCGTTCTTATAGAGGGCTTTGTATGCATGTTTCAGCACCTTGAATGTTATTCTTCTTTCAGTGTGTACCCAGTGTATGTAGTGTAGTTGTTTGGTAATGTGGTTGTGTTGAGTATTTTTGATGACGACTCAAGCTTTGGCGTTTTAGACAGTCTGTCGTTTCTGGAAGAGTTTTCACTTTATTACTGGCTTACACAGTGTTGCTGTAGTCCATTCAGTTAGTGATGAGTGCATGGGTTAGGTTTTTTTATGAGTTACTTGGATCCACTTTAATGTTTTGTAAATTATGCTGATGTGTTTGAAGCATTTCGATGATATGGTGTTGATCTAGCTATTTATTGTAATTGAGGAGTGTAGTATGATGCCTTTCTTTCTTGTTTTTGTGCTCTTTCGGGGTGTTTTTTGTTTTAAAGGCAGAAGGCCACCAGGTTTTGTCCCATGTGTATGAGGTGCAGCAGAGTATGACGAGTTTTGTTTTCTCAGCGTTGACTGTCAGCCACCTGTTGCTCATTCAGGTTGCAATATCTTTCATCCCTTCTTGTCCATTGCTCCTACTTATGTTGTCTTCCTTGGTCAATTTTATTATGACCTTTTTGTTATTTTTGTACCAGACATTTTAATTTTTTTGTTTTTTGCGACCATGCTTGTGAGGTTTCGCTATGTAGACGTTGATGAGTGTGGTGGTGATGGAGGCTCATTCTTGTACTCTTCATCTGATATCTGTTGTTTCTGAGACAAAGGGCAGGTGTCGGATTCTCTGTGTTCTGCATGGGAGGAAAGATCTTATCCAGTCTAATGCTATTTCTCACATGCCGACGTAATGGAGCCTGTTGACGATGGTGTTGTCCGAGATGGTCTTTAAGCCTGCTGATAGCTCCAGAATGATGAGGGCTGCCGTGTGGCTTTTGTCAAGGAGCCTGCGTATGTTATTTTCATCAGTGATCAGTCTGTTTTTGTTGCTGTGGTTTTTGCTCCATCTGATTTGAGTCGTGTCTTTGTTCTTTTTTCTATATAATTTGCTATCTTGGAGTCAAAGTCATATTCGATTAGTTTTGTGGTGAAAAGGAAGCATAAACACTGTCATCATTTTTGGGTGATTTTTTTTTCTGTTTTGGGCATCTTTTAGTAAGGTGTTTACTTTGTCGTTCTTCCTGTTGTCAGTGAATTTTTGGCGGTCTTCTTGAATAAGTTCATATTTCTGCAAAGTTCTGGTTTGAAGGCATTGTCGGCTCTGTGTAAAATGTGCATTTTGCAGGGCTCAGTAGGTGCTACGGACTGAATTATCTTTATACAGTTTAAGGGGTTTTCTGGTGTGACAACTCTTCAGGTTAGAAGGGTTTGTTGGATGGCTTTGTTGTTCATGTTGGTTTAGTAGGTGTTATCTTTTTTGTTCTCAATTTTGTATTAGAGCATTTTTATATTGTAGTGAATTAAATAAAAAATCTTTTTTACACCAGTCATGGTATGGTTTGACCTGTGATCGTTTGATATTTTTTTGTAGTCATTTATGATGCCGAACATTTACTTTGATTACTTGGCGTTTTCAGACTATTATATCTTGGATGTCTTTTTTTGGTGCTTTCTGATGAGTAATGTCTTGGTGGTGGGCTGTGATAGTTTATTTTTAGGCGTGGTGTCACTCTGGTGTTTTTCCGTTTCTGATCTTTTTCTCCATTGTTTGGCATGAGTTCTTGGATTCCTCTAGATCCATTGTGAACCATAATGCTTGCATGGTGTGTTGTCTCTTGTTCTTCTTGATTTTTGGTGATTCTTTTGGCGCATTTGGCGATTCATTGTTAGACTTTGCTTGCCACTGTTTTGCACTCTGTTGTATTTGGTTAAGGAGTGCATACTTTGTTATTTGTTCAGCATGGTGGTACAGCGTGCTTTTTTACATCACATAGATAGCTGATGCACTGTTCATAGCTCTTGTAATTTATAAAATAGTCTCTTACACATGATTTCATTTTCACAACTCTATTGTTTGTGGTCTGAAATTGCAATATAATTTCAAAGACCTAAAAATGTCCCTATGTTTTGCATTGACATTTGCTATTCTGTATACTATTGTGTTCTACAATTTTTTATTTTCGTAAACTGTTCTAATACCTCTTTTTGTAGTGAGCTTTTGTCCATTTCTTTTTTTAATACAACAAGATTGGAACTTTACTGGCCTGTATCCTTCATGGGGTTTTGCTGGGCAGTTATTAAGTTACTATCCCCTGCACTCTTTTGTGTTTTGCTAGATGGTTTTTTGTATTTTAAATACTTTACTAGACAATATAAACCATACATCTACCAAAGAACATACATAACCAGTCATATAAATTTTAAACAAATTCTAAGAATTTATTGCCATCAATCTCGAATCATATACTTTGTTTCTAAAAAACAAAAAGAAATTTTTAATGCAACTGCTTTTTTTTAAAAATTAGCAGTATGTTATATTTTGTTAATATTCCCATAAATCATCAAAATTACATTCGAACAGCTAACAGCACCACCCGCCGCAATCTTATTAATGTCTGATGCTCCAGCCACTTTTGTGTGTTCATCCGAATGGGATGTACAAGAACGCCGCACGCTTACCGGTCTGTAGTATTTCCGAAAGGTATGGCTGGCGGTTAGACAAAGTCCCTCTTACATATTAATGTTCCCCTAAACATGTATATAGTTTTTTTTTTAATTAAGTTACTTTTCATACAATTATTTAAAATGATCTTTGTTACTTTATCAAAATTATTATTAAAAATGTTTGTATAATATTTACTAGTATTATTCTTTTTTTTCAAATAATATTTTGATTAGTTAACATTGTTTTTCTTTTTTGTGTTTAGAAGGTTGACATGTTAGTTCCTTTATAGATATGTTTTCAGTATTAATTCATGTTTATATTTAATCTTAAATTATCCTTGATAATACTTAAGTTTAATTTATCATTTCCTCTCTTTTAAATAGTTGTTTTTATGACCCTGTTGAGATTTGGCTGCTTTAAATGTGTGAAGTACTTTAAATACAATTACATTATATTCATACTTTAAATTAATATTATGGGCATTAGTACAATGTCAGGTGTTAAGCCTCTGAATGCTACTTGAAGATTTGCTGACCAACATGTCAGCTTTACAGTTTGACTTTTGAATTGGGATATTGGCTCTTTTATTGAGAAATACTTGATTGTTCCCGCTTGCTTTCAATGTGACTTAGGAGCCCTTTGGCCAGTTGGAAACTAAATTCAAACCTAAGGGCATTGTTTTACTTATCAGCATTACAATGTTTGTCATTTTTTGGATTCATGTTTTTATGAATTTCAAGGGCTGTTATAAACATCCATTTTTTTTGTCCTGTATCAGGGCCCCCTTTACTTGGATGCCTGCTGGTTTTGGCAATGTTTCCCCGCCTTGAAATCCATGCACCGTGTGTTTTGTACTCAATGCTCCTACTCACACGATGCTTATATTATCACAATTTAGCAGTTCTCTAAGATAAAAATGTGTACGCCCTCTTTTTGATCACTACACAATCTTCCTTAGGGGTATATGTTTTTGCATCCACAATTTTGTTAGTGTAGTCAGTTAATATAATACATCACGTAAATAAACATGGTCTGTGAGCGAACCGTATAAATGTACAAAAACTAAAATTGTTGAGGCACTTAGTGCTATAAAACTACTTTGTAATTGCATCATAAGCAATAAAGTCTGAGTTGATGAATTAGTCTTAGTTTTAAGCAAGACAAGCCTTTTAGAAACAAGCTTCAACTGTATTCTGTATGAAATATATTGAGTGTAGTCTCTTATTAAATTAAATCACACAAATAAAAAAAGTGTTTGAAAGACATAACAAGTATGTTCAAAATTTAATAAAGATAAATTAAAGACAGCTGTTACCCTTGTTTCCCTAGTGCATCTTAAGATAGTATATATATATATATATATATTCTCGCTCCGTTGCACCAAAATCCGGGTCACTCGCAGGCGGGTGCCTCTCGTGGCGGCGCCCCACGTGTAAATCACAGCTCAAGTTTCTTTCAAGTCCAAAGAAAGAAATTACGGCACTCACAGGGAAAGTGTTCAGTAAGTTTTTACTCGCTCAGCAGACAAACGCGTTTCGGTATTTCCTTCGTCAGTGTCTACCATTGACACGGAAGGAAGCGTGTTTAAAAGGTTTACGTCACATTTGTGCATATACATAGAAAGAGGACTGACGTTATACCTCCGTGAAAAACGCTATTAACATAGTAAATTACTTTTTGCATCAACATTTCAGTATTCACAATCATTAAGGCATGTAAATTACATTTCAAATTTAGAAACACTTTGTATTTTGTGATTTACCCACATTTTAGCATACAAGTGTACAAGCATAGAAGTGTAAAGTATATTTGCCTTAGTTGTGTAGTGTGAGTTATTAAGCCGTGGATCGGCATTGTTCACGGGGTATAATAAATCTCATTTTTACAGAGCTTATGCTTTACCCAGGTGGGAGGACAATTCTTCATTTCTGTTTAATCCCCGCGGGGCCTTAGTCTGGAGATCGATTATGTCGCGGGATTCTAATCTTCTTAATTTCCGCAGCCTGTCTCCACCCCTTGGGTCTGCTGGTATATGGTCTAGTGCAAAGAATTGTAAGAGTTCCCTATTGCTATTATGTTTCAAGGCAAAGTGTTTAGCTACGGGGTAGTTAAAATCTTTATTCATAATTGCACGTTGGTGCTCCAATACCCTCAGCTTGACATTTTTCACTGTGCTGCCTATGTACTTTAATCCACATGGGCACAGTAAGCAGTAAATAACATATGTGGTATTGCAGGTGAGGAACTTGGATATTTTCTTACTGTGTCCTGACCCTGGAATTTCGAAAGTTGTTCTTTTTTTACTCTTTTCGCAGGCTTTGCACTTGCCGCACGGGAAAAAGCCCGGCATATCCTTGATTCTGCCTGTCACTATAGTTTTTTCGGGTAAGTGACTGTGTACAATTTTATCCCTGATGGATCTTCCTTTCCTGAAGGTTATCAGGGGAAAAGTTGGGACCTCTTTTCCAATGACCTGATCCGTTTTCAGGATATGCCAACTCCTTTTCAGGATGGTTCTCAAATGATTGGAATCTTCTGAGAAGGTAGTTATAAACCTAAATTTTCCATCATTTTCTGATTTCCTAGTTTGTTCTTTTAGGAGTTGGTTTCGGGGGATTCGTTCCACTCTTTTCAGAGTCTTTTCTAGAAGGATATGATCATATCCTCTAGCTTGGAATCTAATGATGCTTTCTTTCGCAGCTCGTGCAAAGTCGGTTTCTTTGGAGCAATTTCTCTTGATTCTAAGAAGTTCTCCGTAAGGGATACTTCTAACTAGGGTCGGGGGATGGCTGCTTCCGGCATGTAGAACCGAATTGCCAGCTGTTGTTTTTCTAAACAGTTCAGTCTCAATTCTCTCACCATTCAAATTGACTCTTAGGTCCAAATAGTTCACAGTGGTTGTATTAATGTCTGCAGTGAAATTTAAATTCAAGTTGTAAACACGCTTCCTTCCGTGTCAATGGTAGACACTGACGAAGGAAATACCGAAACGCGTTTGTCTGCTGAGCGAGTAAAAACTTACTGAACACTTTCCCTGTGAGTGCCGTAATTTCTTTCTTTGGACTTGAAAGAAACTTGAGCTGTGATATATATATATATATATATATATATATATATATATATACTAACATGTATTAAATGATAAATGAAAGGTATTATCTATTAAAAAGCGGTTGAAATCTAAAACAAGTAACATAAAAGACAAATTTCTTAACTTCTGCAATGCTTAATATGGTACAGACATGAACTACACAGAGATTAATTAACTTTCAGAATTCGGACATAATGCTTGATCAGTAAGATTATTGATAACGGAGAATCTGTGTGCCTGGAGATGTTCCCTTGTTTTTTTTTTATCCTCATATTGCGAAGTTCTATCTGTTTGGAGTTTCAGGTTTCTACCTCTGATTCTCTTTACCGGAACTGCCCCTTGGTCTCTCGTATTTGGGGAGTTTACCATCTTCTCGATGTTTTCAGAGGAGTACCCTTAAGCCATTACATAGTAACAAATCTGATTTGGAAATGCGGGGGGAGCTAGCCACCTTGGCTACTCGACGAGTATCATACTCGTCCACCAGATGTTGTTTCGCATTAATCATGGGACCGTGTGTGCCAACCCTATATTGAGATTTAGGTGATTTTCCAAGATTTCCCAATATTTAAATCTTTTACAGGTATTACCCCTCCTGTGTAGTTTATTAATCCTTAAGACAGAGTTCATCCAATCTCCATGTGTTGGAGGGGATGTCCCCTCCCAGTTGATGCAGATTTCCCTCCTTGCTAGTGCAATTAACACAAAGAGTAGATTTTCTTGACATTTAGTTAATCCCCCTCCATCTCTTGTGTCTTCAATCCCAAAAAGAGTAAGGGTTGTACTTACAGTTAGCTGTTTTTGCATGATCATGCTCATGGTCTTACCAACTTCTTTCCAGTATTCTTTTAAAAGGGGGCAGTTTCTGAACATGTGGACATCATCTGCCTTTTCTTCCCCACATTTCGGACATTTTTTTATGCCTGCGTTTTTAAATTTGGACAGTTTTTTCGGAGTCCAGTATGCACGGTGTATTGTATATAGATGATTCCTTTTCAAAGCCGCTGACTTTAGTGTTGACCAACATTTTCCTACAGATTTCTCCCATATTCTGTCCAGATCGGCTATTTGTAAATCTCTCCCTCAGATTTGATCCTCGATCTGTGTGTCTCCACCTCCTGCAGCTATAAAAGCCCAGTACCACTTTGCAACCTCTTTATTAATGGATGAGTTTTTTACCATTTCCTTTTCCAGTTTTTCATTCTCTTGGTTATTTGCAGGAATAGTTCTGGCCCAGCTTGAAATTTGGTAATATTTAAATTTGGAGACTGATTCGTTGGTGATTCTTTGAAGTTCTTCCCATGTAATCAGAGTTGATCCTTTTAATAATTGTCCCCAATAGTTGATATTGGCTAGTTTCAGAGGGTTTGCCATTGAGTCTTTTAGGCATTCTGGGGTTCCTGGTGACTCCCATATAGGGGCCATTGCGCTGTAGTATTGAATGTTCAAAATTGCTCTGATTTGCGCCCACAACTTAGCTGCATCCCTTAGGATCTTCAATTTTATTTTTTTAAAGTATTTTGGATGACCGAATTTGAATACAAAATGATCCACTGATTCTGTCATTGCTTGTAAATATTTTGGATAGTATGGATGACTTTTTAGCAGTGTCCGCATGTTTTTTAACTGAAACGCGTTGTGATACTCCACCAAATCTGGGCTTGATAGCCCTCCAGCTTGTTTTCCCCTCCTGAGTTTCTTCCAAGATATCCTCGTTCCCTTCGAGGCCCATATAAAGCTGGTGATATCTCCCTGTAGTTTTTTTAAAAGGGCTTTTCCAAATTCCAAAGGAATGGTATTAAAAAGATATGTGTACTTGGGCAGAATTGACATTTTGACAATATTTGATCTTCCTATAAAACTTAGGGGTAGACTGGACCACACTTTAAGTAGCTTTCTCACCTCTCCTGCCACTTTATTGAGGTTACGCTGTGGAATCTTCTCTAGTTCATGGTTTACTAGAATACCAAGGTATTTTATTTCCTTCTTGATGTTCGAACTTTTAAACTGTGTATTCCAGGTCATAATTTCGGTTTTAGTATGATTTACCAGGTAACCTGGGACTTTCCCAAACGTACTTATGATCTCTTCTATGGCTGACTTAGAGCTGACATAATTGTCCGTAAAAATCATCAAGTCGTCTGCGTACAGTGCGATCTTTTTTTCCCATGCTTGATACCTGAACGGGGTTATTTCTTCAGTGTTTCTTAATTTATTTGCCAGCGGCTCAATATATGGGTTAAAAAGGAGAGGCGAGAGAGGGCATCCCTGCCTAGTTCCTCTTTCTATGTTCACATCCTCTGTAAGATTGCCATTAACTAGAATTTTAGACCTCGGTGTCTTGTAAATTTCTTTCACGACATGCATGAAAGGTTGACCTATGTTGTTTTTGGTCATGATTTTTTTCAAGGAAGGACCAATTGACTCTGTCGAAAGCCTTAGCGGCATCAACGGTAAGTATAGTAAGGGGAGTTTTCTTTTGCGTGGCTATGTCTATGGTGCTCAGAAGTTCGTGAGTGATTTCATGCAATTGTCTCCCCTTAACAAATCCTTTTTGATCCGGGTTTATAAGTTGGGCCATTACTCTTCCTAAACGGGCTGCCATGATTTTTGTGAATATTTTGTAATCTGCATTGAGCAGCGATATAGGTCGGTATGACTCACATCTAGAAGGATCCTTACCAGGTTTTAAAATGATGGTAATTATTGCGTCATTCCAGGAATCGGGTATTTTTCTTTGTTGTTTAAGGATCAAGTTTGCCATCTCCGTGATGTGTGGTGGCAGAATGCCTCTTAATGCCATATATAGCTCATTCGGTAGAGCGCAGGGCCTGCTGCCTTACCTTTTTTAAGCTTCTGATTACCTCCTTTACCTCGCTTATTAGGATCTCTTTATTTAGTTCTTCCTTATCCTCCTCCATTAGAGCTAAAGATGGGATGCCATCTAGGTATGTGTCCATCTGGCCTTCTTGAGGGTTGATATCTTCCGTATATAACTCAGCAAAAAATTTCATGAACTCTTGTCTGATTGTATTTTCATCCTTACTTTGGTTCACCTGACCGTCTCGATGTATACTCCTTATGTGCTGCGGTGACCTGCCTTTTGTAGAGTTCTTTTCTAACGCTCTTCGGGGGTCATGTATGAGAGTACATTTAGAGAAATCAGCCCACCTGTCCTTCTCGCCGTTACTCGATCCACAAACGCATCCCTCGCCCCTTCCGTCCCAACGTGAATTCGGCACCAACTCCGCGTTGTCTGACAGGGCTCTGCCGCTTGCCCCCCGGAACTGAAACCACAGTCTTCCGGAAGCTCTTCCGCAGATCGCCTTCGCCTTCACAGCAGCCGCCCAGACTCCTGTATCGTATCCTGCCTTGCCGGACCCGGCACGCTTTGCTTGGTCAAGAGCGCGGAGAAGCAAATGCGACTCTCCTTGTGAGAAGCCGCTCTTCGTCACCAGATAGGTTACCATTCCTTATTTATTCCGAGAGTCAAGGAATCCCTTTTCTTTTGTGGTTTTACTGCTCGATGCTCACTGCTCCATGCTTTGGTGCGTTCCTGGCGTTTCTTTTTACGTCCTCATGTCAGAGGAGCCCGGAGTCCTGGAGCTCACCGACCGAGCGTCCTACCCGGCCGCCATCTTCCCCGGGCCTGGAGATGTTGCCAGTGTACTAGTCAAGACCTCTTACGATTATTGTACAGATTTGCTTTGACTGTATAGCCAACCCCTCTTTTTCAACATTATCTCTATAACTTTGAATGCTTTCCATACCATCAGCGCATAGCCTTGAATTAACTGTGCGTGGAGTATTACTCAATACTACTATGTCCTTAAAGGGAACTTGCCTCATTGCAGACAGTAGTCAAAAGTGTGTCATTAAGGCATGGGCCACTTGATAATGTTTAAGATAATGCATTTCCAAATGTAAGTAACTTGTCCTTTATGATTAAGTGTGAGTAACGAGAGTTACCTTAACTACGAACAAATACACAAGCAATGCATTACACATATGTGTGACTGTGTCAAATTTTGAACAATAAGTCGTGCAAAACATACCAGACAAACAAAACAAATGTTAAAAGATGAGAATGTAGTCAGTACT
This sequence comes from Lissotriton helveticus, assembly GCF_964261635.1. Taxonomy (NCBI): domain Eukaryota; kingdom Metazoa; phylum Chordata; class Amphibia; order Caudata; family Salamandridae; genus Lissotriton; species Lissotriton helveticus. The sequence continues at coordinate 1,060,213,163 of NC_136068.1, read as the reverse complement.
ATGCACCGGCCATGTGTTAGGATGGTCAATTTGATAGTTGATACTAATTTTGAATAAGAACACTATGCCGGAGAGCTGTGGTGGCTGTCTTTGCCCTGGCCGAATGGTACATAAGAACGTCATCAGGTTGTTTCTACAATAAGGCATAATTGATCAAGATATGTCAATGTCAAAGGTTCTTATATAGCGCCTTATCACCGAAAGGTCTCAAGGCGCTTGTTTTGGGAACCCGTCCTGGCTTTTCCCTGTGAGATAAACCCCTACTGGGCATCCCCAAGGTGAAAGCCAGGCATCCCGCCGCGGGGGGCCATAGTGGAGATTAAGCAAGCTATTGCCCAGAGTTGCAGAGTGTGAACCCGTGATTCGAGTAGGCACCGAAGCGAGAATTATCGAGTCCGTGGACATTTGGGCTCAAGACCCTGCCGCGTCGGGAATTGAACCCTGGTCCTGGGTCTGACCTCTGCTTCAGAGTCTGCCTCCTCTAACCAGTGAGCCACACTTCTCCACCCAAAGAGATATAGAGGATGACCATGCATGATTTGTTCATCGTTTATAATGTCCGTCCCCTAATTAAAGTAGTTGAATCTCCATGAACTCGTTCTAGTAATTTTGGTTGTCAACAATCCGTTTATGTTACAGGCAGTTAAAAAAGCACTCAACCTTGGTAGGGTGTGCTGGTGCATAGCAAGCAGGCATAGTAAATGAACATTACATTTAAAAATGTTAACACCTTGAAACAAAATATTTAACGTTGTGTGTAGCACCACTTCAGCTACACATTTTGGTGTCTGCAGCTCACTCATCTGAATTTCATGTTTTATTGTCAGTAAACGAGCACACTATATACTGAGAAAACATATAGGACAGTTTCAAGTTTGTTAAAAATATGTTGATATAAAAATTTTGAAATAAAAAACAAGGTCCCAGTAAGGCATAAAGTAAGAAAAATTCCAGAAAATAATGTCTTTACACCTTGATTAATCTATGCGTAAAAGGACACTATAGAAAGAGATGGCTGGTTGTGCATCCTTATTTAATAAATAAGGGCCAAAAAGTAGACTTTCACAGCTGTCAAAGAAGAACCACAGAGTGCCAAAGACAAATTAATAATTGAATATCTGGAATTGAGGCAGATAGGTGGTTGACAAGCCATTTGTTATAGTTACAATAGTTTCTCCTTTTCAAAATTCTATAATTGACTCTCTCAAGCAAAAAGAGTGATTAGAGGACGCAGGTCGATGTGGAAGAAGGTTTATTTAAGATAAAGCATGAATAAAACACCATCATGTCAGTCACAAAGCACAACTGCCACACCAGCAGTTCAACTCATTGCTCATCAACTGACTCTAGATTTTGGAACAAATGGAGTAAGTGACTCAGAGACATTCAGGATAACGCACATTGATATATTCACTTTGTGGCGTGATTGAATGACTTCAATAATAACTTCATAGAATTTGTTATGAAGGTTGAAAGCTGACAACTGTCACCACTCAATCTCCAGGCAAAGAGGCGAAGGATGGACAAGTTTGGCTGGAGGTTCATGCCCCCAATCCCTCTGCCTCTGCCACAGAAGATCCTCCTTAAGTGGGAGTAGAGGTACCGTAGTCTGTATCCATATCAGGGCCCCTAGAATGACTTCTGGCCAATTATTGCTGTGTTTTTTAAAAAATTGCAAGAAGTGGCATGGACGTTCTTGACTGAAGTAGTCCTAAACTCAACTCTAAAAAAAAAAAAATTCAGAGCAATGTCCGCCACAAAATTCACAATCTTCAAAAATGCAGACATTGCTAGCATTAGTCTCAGAAGAACAGATCTGACCAAAGTTCTGGCAAATGCTCAAAAGAGTCCTTGAGCATCGTCTGGACGGAGAAGACACTTGTGTTATGCAAGGCACCGTCAGCTTGTTTTGTGCGCTCTGGCATTTACGGAACCATACAGTTTTTAAGCCTACAGGGAAATACCCTGTGGTTCCTGGCAAGTTCAATGACACGTGGCCTCGCCAAAGAGGCTTCACGGCCCCAAATCACAAAAGTTATAGCAGTACCACATAGCAGTAAGGTTGTATGAGATCACAACAACCAGCCTACCTTGAATGATTGAAAAAAGACTTTTAGTGCCAACCAGATTGCGGGAAGGTCCAAATTTTGATATGGACCCTGGTTCTAACCGGCGATAGGCATCCTCTGAGAACCACCTCTCGAACATGGCCTCCTGTTCTCCGAAAGGTATGCATCGCTCAGTATTGTTACATCTGTGTTATTATTATTATTATTATACAGGATTTGTAATGCGCATGGCTGCCTCAGAGACGAGGCGTCCCAGCGCAACCAGAAACCAATAGAGAGAACAGGGAAACTTACAAGCAAGAAAGATTACAGAATGGGGAACAACGATGTTTTTAGTGATTTCCGAAATGTCAGAAGATTGGGGATCGCTCGAATGTTAAATGGAAGAGAATTCCAAAGTTTGGCTGACATGAAACCAAATGAGCGACCCCAGCCCTTGATTTCCTCACTTTAGGACACAAACCAAACCGTGGTGAGTGGAGCGCAAGATGCACCTGGGCAAATAGGGATTCAACTGGCCTGATAGCCCAATGGTGGCTTGCTGTTTCATAATTTTGTGCGCGATGCACAGCACCTTAAACTGAATACAGGCTTCGATCAGCAGACTATGCATTTTCAAAAGACCAGGAGTGATCGGGGAAACATGGCGGCAGCTAGCTGAGCTGCCGCGGCGCTCCAACCCGAGTTCCCGTCGATCTAGGTCGAAGATGCATGGCCATCAACTTATCACGCCGCTGATTCACCTCTCCGATCGCACCTTCCCCTAGGTGTAAAAAGAAATAATAATTTCCCCGGCGGGTTTGTTATTTTCTTTTCCAGCGCGGTAATTCTGCCTCTAAGCTCTTATGTGTGGGGGCGGAGGCCAGGCGTGCCTGACCTCCCTGGCGTTTACCGGCGAGTCCACCGCCGCGTTTTCCCCGCCTCTCCTGCCTACGTTGGAAACACTGCGGAGCCTGCCTTTGCCCAAACTGTCCGGATCGCTGGTATCCTCGTCTCCATCAAGTCCGTGGCGGGCTGTTCCAGGGTTGCAGCTTTGGTGTTTGGCCGTGCTGGAGTTCCGCCGAGGGAGGAAGACCCGCAGCCTTCTTTTGGGTCGCCGAGGATGCTCAGTGGGGTCCAGCTCCAGTTTCTTCGCCCGCACCAGTAAAGGACGCCTGAGAAGGGTAGAGGAGGAGGAGGCTGCAACTGAGGTAGGCGGAGAGACAGTGGCAGACGCGGCTGTGGGGGCAGTCTTGGGGGGCCTAAACAGACAGGGAGGGCAAGGGGTGTATAGCCCTGTGGTTACATCTGAAGACCCGGAGGGCCCTGTTTTGTTGGTAAATCCGGGACCCTCTCCATTTTTTAAACAGGTAACCAGAGGAAGGGGAAAGGCTGCTCCTACTAACGAGGTGGTTAAAAACACTGATTACCCTGGGACTGAGTCTGGGCTAGAGTCAGAGCCCTCTATTGCTAGTAACCATAAAATACCTGAGCTAAGTCAGATAACCCAGGTTATCTCCTCAAGGAAGAAAGTCTCCTCTTACCTATCTGGAGAAGTTAAAGCAAAACGAGCTTTTACCCGCAAAACAGCAAAGACAGCTAAATGTTCTAAAATCTCTAAGGAGGCTAACACTACTGGGTCAAAGATAACACCGTTGTTGCGGTCTTACTTTAAGGCGATTCCGCAGGTTCTACGTCTCCCAGATCAGCAACTTTCCGAAAACGCCTCCTATTTGATGGCATCACTGGAACCTCCGGAGGCTATTGCTTCTACTACCCCTAATGTTGAAGAAATTGTCTCTACAACTACTGCCGGCACGACGCAGTGCCAAATTGATGATACGGATGTTGATGTCAATACCAATGAATCCTGTGAGACTAGGGAGGTGCAAGGTGGAGCCGAGGCTGAGGTGGAGGCTGAGTTGCAGTTGGAGGTTGGTAATATCTTGGATGGTTCCTTAACTTTGAGCAAGAACTCTGAGGGGTTGCTTACCGCACCTCCTGTTCCTTCCCCTATTTCTACCCCTACCAACAAAGTCATAGAGCCTTCGCACCTCCCCTTGCCCTCGATCCCTCCGCCTTCTACTGTACCATTCCTAGCTATCCCGTCACTTGGCCCCCCAAATGAGACTGCAACACAAGGGGAGGACCTTCGGGGTCACGGGGCGATGGCCCTTTCGGATACTTTGATGGATAATAGTGCCAATCCTTCTTTGGCCACCTACCTACAAACAATGTTCTCGTCTTTGTCGGCAGACATTAAGAGAGGCTTTGAGTCGTCCTCTGCTATTCAATCAGAAATTCGGAACTTTTGTGAGTCTTTGGACAGCAAAATTGACCGTCTAGCGTCAAGAACAGAAGGGTTAGAGGATACAGTGACGGGTCTCTCACTGCACTTGGACGAAGCTAAGGCTGACATCGTTAAGCTTAGGAAGGAGGATCAGATGCTGGCGGAGAGGATGGAGTCATTGAGAATAATGCACGTCGTAGTAATCTCCGCATCCTCAATGTTCCAGAAGGCAGCGAGGGGTCAGACATCAAACAATATATTATCCAACTGCTAAAGGAGTCTTTGAGACTAGATCAATCAGTGGAAGAGTTATCTACAGACATTCAACGTATCCACAGAGATCCGTTTAGGAAGAACCCTCAAAGGACAAAGCCTAGGAAAATATTAGTGAACTTTCATACCTATACCCTCAAAGAGACCATCTTAGGTTTGGCCCTCAAGCAGAAGTCTGTGAGTGGGAAGGGTTTTAATTTTCAGATCAGGTCCGACCTCTCGAGGGCCACGCTTGACAAACAGTGGGAGTTTGGGAGGAGGCTCGAAGCCTTTAGGAGTCTGGGGGCCGTAGCCCAACTAGTTTTTCCGGCAGCTTTGAAGGTTATGCACAACAACACTATGCATAACATTAGATCAGTACAAGCTGCCGACGAATTGCTGATGTCCTTGGGGAGAGGGAGCGATAAATACAAGAGTAAGGGGGCCTCTACTTAAAATGGAAAAATTTAAGGAGAGCATGATGCCTGGGAACACGCCTAGTTAAAGTTAGGAGTTGAAAAAAAGGGGAAGAAGGGGAGAAAAGGAAAAAAAGAAAAAAAAGAGGTAGCAATAAATAAATAAATAAAAAAATTAAAAAAAATCTATTTAAAATAAATAGACATGAACAAAAAAGGCTACTGGAGGTTATAAGTCACTTCAAAACAATAACGCAATAGGGAAACGACAGCGGAATACTGGAAATACTGATATATAGCCAAATATGGACATTGTACATCTTAAACTTATATCTTGATTTTCTTCTTTATGTGGTCTTTTTCTCCCTTTTTTTCTTTTGCTCATAAGTGAAAGACTAGATGGGACGGGAACTCGTTAGGGGCGCTATCTTCTGGATCATCCAGATAGATAGAGCAAGGGTTTCCCATGGGGGGAGGGGGTGTTTAGGCGGTCACGGGGGGGGGTCGCAAGGGAAAAAACTTTAAAAAGTCCTCATTTTTAGCTCTGTCTTAACTATTTGTCTTTGGAGAGTGATAAGTCCCATGGTAAATACCATGAGGCATTGTAGCTTTTTTTTTCTTTCTTTAGTCTCAGTTGGGTGGAGGGAAGCTGTTCTTATGGATAAGTTAAAAATTATTTCTTGGAATATTAACGGCTTACGTACTAGCCCAAGAAAGTGGAAGATAATGCAATATCTTCGAGACTCAGACGCTCAGACGCTCAGGTTTTAGTATTACAAGAGACCCATCTCACGGATACTGAGATCCTGTCCGATCTTAAAAAAAATAGGTGGGTTGACTTTTGTGTGTCTACCACACAATCTTCAAGTACTAGAGGGGTTGCGATTATTTTTAAAAAATCTCTAAAAGCAAGGTTAATCGATAAATTGGTGGACCCGGGGGCCCCTGTTACTATAGTGGGTTACTATGGGCCCAATCAAGACGACCCTTCAGTTTTGGGCTCGGTGTTTTCCCAACTACTCTCCTTCCCAGAGCCGACTGTTCTGGCAGGAGACTTCAATATAGTCTTAGACCCCAAATTAGATAAGTCCTCAACTAATGGACCGATAAAACCCTCCAAAACTAGAGCCTTCTTACTTGACAAAATGAAGGAGTTTGGCTATGTTGATATATGGAGATTAAGATCTGGGCTCCAGCAAGGCATTTCATTCCGCAACTATAAATACCATCATCAGTCACGAATCGATTATATTCTGATCAGCCAGCAGTTAGTTAACTCAGTGCAAAATATTTTCCATCTTCCTTTCCATCTATCAGATCATGCGGCCATTTGTTTGGAACTGGGGGGGTTGTTAAAAAACCCGCCGAGAATTTGGTTGTTTGACCGCTCATTACTCGTGGCGCCTGACAATATTACCTTTTTAAAAACCGAAGCACAAAGTTTTTTTGAAAATAACATCGGGTCCGCCTCGCCAAGCTGTGTCTGGGACGCATTTAAAGCCTTTTTGCGAGGCCTGATAACCAACAAGGGCTCATATAAAAAGAAGGTTTACAGAGAAGCGGTCTCCTCTCTGGAATCAAACATGGCTAAGGTGCAAGAGAATATCTCGCTACATCCTGTTGCCTCCCCGGAAATCTTGAAAGATTGGCAAAATAAGCTACTCACTTTAAAAGGGGAACTGGGCTCAATCTTGAATGCCAGGGTGCTCCAGAGATGGGAGGCTAGTAAGCTGGCCCATTTTCAATATGGAGAAGGGGCTGGGAAGCTTTTAGCCTGGAAGGTTAAAACTGATCAAGTGAGAAATAACATAGATCAAATAAAGGTAGATGGTGTGACATATTCGGCTGATGACGAAATCAGGAGAGCCTTCCGAGATTTTTTTAAGAACATCTATCACGAGGATAAGCTCATTGAGGCAAGGCAAGTTGACGACTGGCTAAGGAAAGTGTCCCTCCCCTCCCTTTAGTCTGAACAGAGGGATACCTTAGATAAATCTATTTCGGAGGAAGAGGTTAGAAGTGCCATCTCTAACAGCAAGAAGGGTAAGGCATCCGGACCCGATGGCCTCCCGTCGGAGGTCTATTTGGCCCTGCTGCCAACAATAGTTCCCTTTTTAACACTGTTGTTTAACCAGATTTTCCAAGTAGGGCTGTCTCCCCCTAAATCTTGGAATGACGCTTCTATTACTTTGATTCTGAAGCCAGGTAAACCAGCAGCTAGTTGTGGTTCATACAGACCGATTTCCATCTTAAATGCTGACTACAAGCTTTTTACATCTGTGCTAGCCAGTAGATTGGGGGTGGTGGCACCGTCTATTTTGCATCATGGCCAGCGGGGTTTTGTGAGGGGTCGCCAGCTCTTTGAGCTCACCTATGATCTTATGGGAGCTATTGATATGGCGACTAGGGACTCCCTTCCCCTTGCCATTATCACGTTGAATGCTGCCAAGGCCTTCGACAGGGTGAATTGGACATTCCTGTCGGGAGTCTTGGGCAAATTCAACATCGGGCAGGGTTTTTGTAGAGCAGTGAGTCTGCTCTATCGGAACCCCACGACCTCTTTACTGGTCAATGGAGAATTATCAGACCCATTTAACATCACTCGTGGTACCCGGCAGGGCTGCCCCCTCTCCCCTCTCCTATTTGATCTATATATAGAACCCTTTGCCCAACGGCTGAGGGATGACTGTAACATCAAGTCTTTTATCTATGGGGGATGGGAGAGGAAAGTAGCCCTGTACGCGGATGATATTCTCATTTTCTCTTCAGATCTGCGCACTGCCCTCCCTTCTGTGATCGCCTTTGCCCATGATTATGGTGAGATATCTGGTTATCAAATCAATTCGTCTAAGACGGAGATGATGCAGTGAAATGATCCTGAGCCAGTGGCAGGGGCCCAGCTGAGCCACTCTATGCGATATCTCGGTCTTACTATTGTCCAAGATATAGATAAAATCGCAATGTTGAATTTTACTACAGTAGCGAGAGATTGTAGAAGACTTATGAGATCTTGGTCTTCACTCCCCTTTACCATTCTGGGTAGAGTTAACCTTGTTAAAATGTCTATTTTACCGAAAATCTCTTTTTTGTTTAATACTGTTCCGTTGTACTTTGAGCCCTCCACTATAGCTAAACTTCAAGGAGACATTAGTTCTTTTATTTGAAACGATCGCATACCCCGGATAGCATGGAAGAAAATAAGGCGCCGGAGGGAAAAGGGAGGGCTTGCAGCTCCGGACTTGCAATTATATGCGTGGGCTTTTCAACTTTCCCACGCTAGGATGCTACTTAAAATGCCTACGAACTTGGGAATTGGTAGCATGTTTGCTGCATTACTTAGAAGAGAGGGGGTAGGCCAGCAGGGTTTTTTGTTTAAATTTGGGGACCCTAAATTTTTTTAAAAAATGAAGCTGAAGATCTTGCTGGGAATGATAAAAACGTGGGTTAAACTAAGAGGTGCCATAAAGGTGGGCTACTTTGCAGGCAGGTCACCTATGTGGGACTCCCCGGGATGTCCGGCTTGGCTTCTGGATAGCCTAGCAACACCGTTGAGAGAGGCCGGTCTGGAGGTCTGGGGGGACCTTTTTATAGAAGGCTTTTTGCTCCCTTGGGACTCTTTATTAGCTAGAATAGGACCGGGTCTTTCTAGATTTAAATATCTACAAATTGCGAGGTGGGCCAACTCGCAGAGTTTGGTCAGGGGTAGATATCAACTGGGAGGAGATAGCAGTTTAGTGTCCTTGATGCTGGATGAACCACCCGCAAGTAAGGAGATTTCAGTCTGGTATAACTTATTATTAGAAGAAGTCGACGGCGAATTTATATTACCAGCGACGCTATGGAACTCCTCTTTTATCGGTCAGGACCTTGAGAATCTGTGGCATGCCTCCTTTAAGATCATGTGGGACATTGTGAAATCGGCTTGGCTCCGCAGGAACCATCTTTTTACCCTACATAGGGCATACTATTCACCACAGCGGCTATCGAAATTTTCAACTGACTCTCATGTGGCGTGTCCTAAGTGCGGCTTGTTGGCAGCCTTTGATATACATATGTTCTTCGAATGTCCATTGCTGCTCCCCTATTGGAATTCGATTAGTGCACAGCTGACCATATCCTTGGGCTTTCAGATCTCGATCGATGCAACGCTTGCAATTTTTGGAACATCAGCAGAGGTTCGAGGCCCCGCGAAAAAACTTCTTTTCTACTGTATATTGTTGGCCATAAGAGAAATTTGTAGGAAATGGAAGGCCCCAGTATCTCCTACATTATTAGACTGGCGTATCTCAGTCCTGCAAACTTCTAGAGTTGATCTAGCAAGATCTGGTAACCCTGATAAACGTAATTTTTGGTCCCTTTTGAATTGGGGTTAGTTGGCATCCGATGGTGGGTTTTTTTTGTTTTTTTTCCCCACTCTCCGATGATTAAGCTGCTTGGTCTGTTCCTTCTCCTCAATATACCCAGAAACACGGTCTCCCCACTTGTAAAGGGTATTGAACTGCAGCAACAGCTCCCTTTTATGGTCATCAAACTGTGGCGCTTCATGGTAGAGTCTGAATGTACTGTGTGTCCACACTGACTTTGTTGGTTGCCGACACTTCCAGTTTATCTGTGACAGTGTATTCTTCTCTCCTAGTGCTTCTATGCGATATACCAAGGGCAAAATGAGGACAAAAAAAAAAAGCACTCGTGAAACAGATTGAGATCTGCAGGCTTTTGTTACTTGCCTTGTTGGCACCTAAATATAGGGAATCTATGACAAAATATCGACTACAAAAATATCGAGGTACCAAAATATCGCAACACAAATATCAATGACAATAATATCGGGATCCTATCTCTAACAAGGTAAGTACAAAAATATCGAAAAAATATGTTGTTGTCAAAAATATTGTTTTTTAGAAAATTTCGTTTTTTTTTATTTAAAAAAATGTAATAATAACAAAATAATACTTATAAATATAATAAACATAGTTAAAAATATATTATAATATTTAAAATTAATAAATAATGTAATAAAAAATGATAATGATAATAATATAATACATAGTATATACTTATTATTAACTCTAAAATAATTATTTTAATAACTTATAAATAAATGAAAATATAATAAATTACAAATAAATTTATATACATAAAATAATAATATAAATAACAATTAATAACAATGTAAAACTAATTTTTAAAAAAAGTACATTTCGGATAGAGTACGGGTAAAAATGACTATCCCCACTCCAGAGAGTGCAACAGTAGTGAAAGTGTTGGATAGCGTAGGGGTAAAAATTACTATTCCCACTCCAGAGAGTGCAACAGTAGGGAAAGTGTTGGATAGCGTAGGGGTAAAAATTACTATTCCCACTCCAGAGTGTGCAACTGTAGGGAAAATGTTGGATAGCGTAGGTGTAAAAATAACATACTTATAAATAAATGTTTTATTTTAAATAATACAAATATTAACTATTAAATAGATAAAAACCATTTACAAATACCAATACATAATTATTAAAAACATGATGAGCAAAATATATGTAATTAAAAAAATTAATAAAAATACCATTTAATATTTAATTAACAATTAATAATTAATTAACGATTATTTAATTAACAAAACAATAAATTAAAGAACATTACTAAATTACATTTAAATTACCTATTCCCCTATAAACCCGCAACCCGCTACAGAACATAATTATCAATTAATCAATTAATTAAAATTAATTACCAATTAATTAAAAATAATTACCAATTAATAAATATTAATGTATAATTCCTACTAATTAATAATTAATTTAACATAATTAAATTACTTCCCACCCTATTCCCCTATAAACCCACAACCCGCTACAGAACATAATTATCAATTAATCAATTAATTAAAATTAATTACCAATTAATTAAAAATAATTACCAATTAATAAATATTAATGTATAATTCCTACTAATTAATAATTAATTTAACATAATTAAATTACTTCCCACCCTATTCCCCTATAAACCCACAACCCGCTACAGAACATAATTATCAATTAATCAAAATTAATTACAAATTAATTAAAAATAATTACCAATTAATAAAAAATACATTTATAATTCCTACTAATTAATAATTAATTTAACATAATTAAATTACTTCCCACCCTATTCCCCTAAAAACCCACAACCCGCTACAGTACTAAAATACAAAATTTCATTAAATTACATAAAATTTAATTAAAAACATAATAAATACATAATAATATACACAAAAATATTAAAAAAATCAATATTAGTAACATCGAAATTATTAACATCGATATTACTTACATCGATATTTTAAACTTCGATATTACTGATATCGATATTAAATATATCGATATTACTTACCTTCTATATTTTGTCCCTTCGATATTAAAACTTCGATATTAGTGTATGTCGATATTAAAATTTCGATATTTTGTCTGCATACCAAATATAGGGCGTTGCCGTAGTCAAGCCTCGCAAGAATGGAGGCTTGCATGATGGTTTGCCGTACGCTGGGCGGAAAGAGACCAAGCAAAGGCCTTAGTCCTCTCAGGAGCCCAAAGCAGACAGCAGCAACAGCTCTGGTCTGATTCTCAAATGTTAATCCGGAATCGAAGCAAACACCCAGGTTCTTTACCGCCTACTTCGGTAGCGGGGCAGGTTTCAGATGTTCAGGCCACCACTGCTCAGACCAGAGCTCCTGGTCCTTCCCATATAGAAGAATCTCGGACTTGCTGGCATTTAGTTGAAGGAATTTAGTTGAAGGTAAAGAAAAGTGTTCTGCCTCTGATCCAATTGTTTTTTTTTACACGGTGCAGAGCTTAACCTTCGCACTCAGAGATGTGAACATTGTTGGTGTGATTAACCTGATGCAGTTATCCGTGGAATTTCCGGTCAAAATGCTGACACTAAGGGCCACATTAGGATGTCAGGTGGATTGCCACCGCCATGCGGGCCGTGGGGATCCACCCGACATCCTTACCCGTAGCTGCCGTCTGCCCCCAGTCAAGGAGTTGACTGGGCGGAAAACGGTTTCATATGGTGGCGGTGTCTGTTAGACACCGCCATCAATATTAGGATGTGGGCAGGAACAAGCTTGTCCATGGCAGCGTTGCTGTCACAGGAAGGCATGCAGGAATGTCTTGTGGGGACCCGTTGCGGCCCCCCAGTTACTCCGAGGGGGTGGTGGGTGCACATCGTGTACGTATGCTACCCCATGCACTTGACTGTACAACGTGGCACAAGTTGTGCATTGAAGTGCGCAATGTGCATTTTTATCATTGCGGGTGATGGTTCTTTCAGCACCCACAGCCACTATGCTATTAATGCGGGATGCGCCCGCCAGTGTGGCTAACGCGTCCTAATGGACCCCACAGAACCGCCGCCCTTAAGGTTGGCGATACCGTTTTACACCGGGATGGCTGGCGGACAAAGTCCACCCGCCATCCTAATGCGGCACTAAATGTGCAATCTGTCACTTTCCAAAAGCAGGATGCAAGTAGACAAAGTGCCTGAGAGTTATTTTCTCTAAAATAAAGTATAAAAATACAAACATCAGTATCGTAGATTCATTTATATCGAATTGATTCTTTGGATGATAAGCCTTAAAATGACCGGTGCTCAGAACTGATACGATGAAAGAAAGCATATGAGTGAGAAAGAGATGTGACTTCAATGAGTTTTAAATGAACCATAGCAAATGCAGGTGGTTCGCTGTAGTAAAGGGGTTGAAGACTGCTATAGATGAGAAGACATTAAAGAACCACTCATCAAGATGAGGTAACACTGGACATACTTGTCTCCAACGATGGGCTGTAATACCCACTATCTCCATAGTGCATTTTGTTAAACAACATCACATTTCTCTGGAAGAGTTTGTTCTACAGAGTATTTCATGACTTAGCTTAAGTTCTCTAACATATTTGGGAGTTTTGGGAAACACGCCGTGTGTGGTCACCTCCTAATTGAGTGTGTGGAAGGACCGCCATTTGGATGACCATTTAGGATACTGATACGGTTTGGGTTGTAAGCAATTCAGAACAGTGAAATCCCGGCTGTAAGTGTGTATTGATCTATTTGTAAAATAATATTGTGTGAAGTTATTTATTTTTAAGATAAGAAATTATCGATTTTGTAATCAGATATCTGTCTACATTTTTTTCCTTCAGATTTTATGTTTTTGCTTTAAAAATAATCATAATGTGGTGTAGGAATATGTTTAGAACTATATAAACCGAACATGATTATTAAAAAAAATTAAATACCAAGTATACAATTATAAATTGATTCTCAAAGTTTTCTGCTCTATTTTTAAATGATTAATCTTATATTTTTTTCAATTAAATAGATTTTTGAAAATGTGTTAATTCATTTTAATTTTGCTGATCAGGAATGTTGCATAGAGTAATAATGAAAATATTGTTCATTAAATTTTAATATTTTTTTTAATTACTTCCCATGCAAATCCAGTTGTATCCCAACATTCCGGCAAATTTTTTTTCTTCAAATTTTGGTAATTAATAAATATATTTATCCTATTACGTTTGTTCAAAAAAATGTAATTTTGTTATCTATACTTAGTAGGGTTAAAAGCCAAAAATCTGTTGACTAAATAAATCATTAAACATTTGAAAAAACAACTAATTGTTCAATTTAAGTTGTTTGCAATGTCTAAATTAGAATATCAAAAATGTATTAATTATATCTATGTTCCATAAATATTAAAAGAAATTAAAAAAATTAACACTAAGGGGTCTATTACGATGTCGGGCGGATCGCCAACGCCATGGTGGCGGTGGTGATCCGCCCGACATAAATGCCCGCCCACCACCATTTTCCCCCCGCCACTTTTCCGCCCCCGTCGCCTTGCGTCCGGGGGGGAAAAGGGTTCATAGGGTGGCGGTGTCTATTCATGTTTTCAATTGGTAATTTACAATTTTTAATTTGATAATTAATTTTTTTAATTGGTAGATAATATAGATGATAGGGAATTAATATTTTAATTGGTAATTCATTGTTATGATTTGGAAATTATTTTTAATTATTTGGTAATTAAAGTGTTATAAAAAGTATTTTTGGGTATGATAATAAATGTAATTGTTTACATTTTTTTAAGTGTGATTTAATTTTAAATAATAGTTTATTTGTAATGAAAAATATTTTAATGTTTAAGATTTAAGATTTGTAAAAAAATATTTGTTAATTAATATTCATTTGTATTGTAATGGCTTTTTGTAAAAAATTTTGAAGTACTTAAAAATGTAATAATTCTTTATTTTAAATATAACATTTATTTATAGTATGTTATATTTAAATTCTACGCTATCCAACGTTTCTTTACTGTTTCAGTACCTGGAGTTGAAATAGTAATTTTAAACCTTACGATATTCACAGTTTTACCTACAGTTGCACCCTCTGGAGTTGGAATAGTAATTTGTACCTCTATGCTGTCCAACGCTTGCCCTAATGTAGAACTCTTTGGAGTTAAAATAGTAATTTTTACTCCTATGTTAACCAACGATTTCCCTACTGTTGCACCCTCTGGATTAGGAATAACATTTTTTACCCCTACGCTATCCTAATTTTTCCCTACTGTTCGACCCTCTGGAGTTGGAACAGTAATTTTTACCCCTACGCTATAAAACGCTTTCAATACCGATGACCCATCTGGAGTTGGAATAGTAATTTTTACCCCTACGCTATCCGAAGCGTCCCCTACTGTTATACAATATGGAGTTGGAATATTAGTTTGTAAAGCCTACGCTATCCAACGCTTTCCCTACTGTTCAAACCTTTGGAGTTAGAATAGTAATTTTTACCCCTACGTTAACCAATGCTTTCCCTACTGTTCCACCCTCTGGTTTTGGAATATTAAGTTTTACCCACAACAAATTCCAACACTTTATCTAATGTTGCCACCTCTGGAGTTGGAGTAGTAATTAGTACCCCTACGCTATCCAACGCTTTACCTACTCTAGCAACAAATGTTATAATTAGAGTATTTTTGGGTGGAAATTGAATAGTTTTTCAAATTATTTAGCTATTTCAAAATTGTATTAATATTTTTGATAATTTAGTATAATACTAAAGTAGAAATTATTAAAAGTAAATTTAATTATTTACATGTATTAAATCAAATTAAGTACTTTTTATTTATGTTATCATTTTAGGTTTAGATGTATATGTAATTTGTAATATTTTTAACTAATGTAAGGGTTATTAAAATAAGTTGTCAAAGTTATTATCAAAAAAGTAAATATTAAATATGTTATGTATATGTTGAATTGTTGCTACATTATGGTATATGTATCAATTGTTAATTTAAAATATTATCAAATATTTTTAAGTATGTTATTATGGTTTATAAATATTATCTGATGTATTTAACAATTTTTTAATTAAAAAAAGAAAAATATATTTTTATAATGGTTATGTTTTTTTCAATATTTTTGTACTTAACATTTTGTAGATAGGATGTCAATCTTGTTAACTTAGATATTCCTGCGGCGATTTTTCTGTAGGTCAACATTTAGTACGAAGAAATTCTGGCAGTGATTTGTTGAAGGGGTGTGGGTAACAGGTGGCAGGGACTGTACAGTGCCTGCAACACAGTGCAGGGAAATGCAGGACATGGTCATTTTGACATTGCAACGGTGCTGCTTGCAGAAACATCCGCCACAATGTTAATGGCTATGAACGTACCGCCGCAGTCGGATTTGGAATGCGGAATAAAAATAATTAAAACAACAGTTATGTCGTGGCTCTTCAAGGTGGTCTTGTCCTGCTACCATGCCAATCGAGGTTATTATGAGAAGGCAAACCTAATGAGGCCATTAGTGCCAAAATTATATTATATTATTTACTGACTTCTTTCTCAAATAAAGAAGTAATAAAAAGCGAAATTTTAAAATTAATTATAATTCATTAATTTCCGTCAATGTCTATACACCAACAAACTATATGCTGCTCCATAAGCTTAAATCCGAAAAGACAGTGAATTATAGAAGCAACAATTATTAGTTATATTTTTAATATATTATATTTTAATTGCTTAATTCCGAAATTGCATTTATTTAAATAAAACCATAAATGCTTCGCCAAAGGAAAAATTAATGGGGTATTGAATTTGTTTTATACATTTTAATTAAGTAAATAATTACCAATATAAATAAAGGAATAACAGAGATGTAAATTAACCAAACATTATATAACATATAAAATAAGATAGCAAATATGATAAGAAGGAAAAAATTAAATTTGAATATTCTTGAGTTGGATATATCATTGAAATATAGTAATAAATTCAAAAATACTAACAACTGTATTATTTTCCTTCAAACAAATATTATTGATTAGGATAATCTTGCACCCCTTACATTTTAGTGATTGCATACACAATATTTATAAATAGCAAAATTTAATGTATCAAATTTATTCTGAAAAACAATATGTCATGACTGCCTGAATTGTACTGTAGCATATATCTAAGAAAGTCTGTGTGTTGCTGTACCTTTACTTGTATCTCATGCAACCCCAACAGGAGACCTAACTTATAAGGACAACACAGTACAAGGCCACTGATGACAAGCATCAGTTGTGCTACTAACTGAGATGCAATTTGGTATGAGAATGCAGTATCAGTTTTCTGTGTACAGGTACTCTGGACACACGGAAAGTAAACCATGAGAGGAAATTTGATGAGAAACTCACATGCCTTAAAAATCAGTTAGGTCAGACAATGCAAGTGGCTAAAGTGCACGATCATTTGCCTGACTACAGCAAATAACGCTTGAGCAAAACACCCGGAACATATATATCTTCTTCTCGCCATGAAAAATGTAATGACTTTAACAAGGAGAAATAATTGAAAATGTTTTTTTAATGAAAGCAAATACATTTAAAGAAAGGATAGAGCCGGTATGCT
This sequence comes from Lissotriton helveticus, assembly GCF_964261635.1. NCBI lineage: Eukaryota > Metazoa > Chordata > Amphibia > Caudata > Salamandridae > Lissotriton > Lissotriton helveticus. The sequence goes on along the minus strand of NC_136068.1, from coordinate 1,060,196,231 downwards.
GATTTGAAGCACATTTGAGTCATGCACAGTCACAGGCCATGTTAAAAACAATGACATGCACAAGTGATGGGCGACTCACTGGCCATGACGACATATTGCCTCCCTAAAAAAATAAAATTAAAATAAAAAATATTTCTAAAAAAATAAAAACATGATAATTTTTTTAATACTTGACACAATTAACACTGTAAAATGTATGTTAAAAAAAATGAACATGAATTCATTAAGAAATCGAATATTTCCAAAAGAAAAACTAAAAAAAACACAATAAGCGCTATGGATTTCGAAAATGCAAAATTTAAAATAATGTAATTGATCACTCCTAAAAATCATACACAGATGTTAAAAAATGTGAACAATTTATTATATAAATCACAGAAATGACATACATTAAATATATATAGTCCATTGTAGCACAATGCAGGGGTGCCCAATATTTATCCTGTGATTTTATTTTGAAATTTGCCCCAAAAAATAATAAATACAACTGAGAAAAAATGAAAGAAAAATATAAATTCATCCATAGCATATAAAGATTAAAAAACAAATAGAAAAAACGTTTGAGAAAAAAATGCTTCAGGAAAACATAAAATAAAAGGAAAATTTAAATAATGTATTAATTTATAAAAAGAAAGATAAAAGTAGGAAAAAAATGATAACAACATCAACCATTGAATTGAAGATGTGGAAAATTTTTAAAACACTTACATATGAAAAACTTCATCCACGTAAATATTGTAATATCATTAGCAGACTTATAATGGTGTACGGCACCATAGCGGAAACATGACCGAGCAACCTCCAACAGCTGTCCAGACCAACTTATTACGATAAGACCAAACATGGTGCGCTGCAGTCGCATTCTCAAATTCAACTATAAGAGCATGTGCTAAGGAAGTAAACTGGCCGTAGCTCAAGCTCACACATGGAAATAAAAGGTGGAGTTCCTCCTTGCACCGATGTACCAGGGAATACCAGGTGCTTGCCACACGGTGCAGGGATCATAAAGTGGGCATCCCAAGTATCACATTAAACACCAACCGTTGGCTGCAAGGTGAAGTAGGTTTCAAACATGCTTTCAATGTGTGAAAGCAGGATATTAAAAAACTAAAACAGAAAAAGTGAATCATAATCCAGACAGTTTAAATCACAATACATATAAATTACATACCAGTGGAAATTGAAGAACAGGTTCCTGGAGAACGTCAGAAGCCAGCGTGAATAACCAGCCGGTTTCACTTCAGAAAGGCAGTCTTATAATCAGCCAGTCGTAAGGGAAACCAACAGTTTCAGTCAGATAGGCTCCAACCTAAGGTGATAGACTTTCAAAAAAAATCATAATGAACGCCTATATTTTAGACATATAACAAATAAAAAACTCTACACAAAATTATTAAGGGGCTGATTACGAGGAAAGGTGGATTTTGTCCACCCGCCACTATAGAGGTGGATTGGTACCGCCCACCAGACATGCAGCGGTCCAACAACAGACATCAGGGTGCACCTGAAAAAAGGGCAAGCGAATCCTGGGCCTTTAACATTGCAGGCAATGTTGGGGGAAGCAACAACGACTGCAATGTTAAAGGTGCTTGCACCGCATTTACCTGTACAAAGTGGAAGGCTCCACAAAATGACTGACAGTTGGTGCCTGGAAATGAAGAGGTGGTACCATGGGTACACCTCAAGGCAGCTACCACCACCCGCCCCACAAGAGGAGCCAGCAAATAAGCATAAATGGCTATTCACAAGAGCCTTTACACGGCAGCACCAAAGGCATGGAAAGGGCTATTATAGGACACAAACTAATATGGGGGATGGTGCCTGATAGGCAACGCAAACATATTAGTGGGCCTTTTCCATGCACCTGGCAATAGGTGTTATTGCCACCAACGTAAAAGTGGAGGCCAGAATTTGGATCCGCCACAATAACCTACTCCATGGTAATATAGCGGTGGGTAAATCTGCATGTGCTGTCGGTCATAAAAAGAAACTAATATAATACATATTGGTAAACCTTAAAGGTTATCATGGTAGTAAACATATATCTGTAACTATGTATTACACAACATATCAGATTCATAAATAAAAAATAGTTGTAAACTTAACTACCTCCCCAATAATATTAAAGTAACTGAAATGAAAAATATTTAGAAAAATTAAGTTACCTTATCCGATAACCATAGCTACAAAATGCAAGCTTCTCTCCCCAAACGCCTGCAAACAGTAACAGGGCTAGATGAAAAAATATACTAGAAAAAACAAATAAAAATAGAAAAAAATAATGTGTACATTTGAAGTCAGTATAAGCAAATATTCTAAGAGTAGAGGTGTGAAAAATATATTCAATTCGGAAAACATGTCATAAAATAGTTTAAAGATATTATAAAGTAAATAGAAATTGATATACTAATATACAAAAATGTTTAACTATATGGTGAAACTAGTTTAGTTAATTTTTTGTTACTTATTTGTAACAAAATATATACACAACTGTTCAAAAAGTAATATAAACAAAAAAAATTGTATGAAAAAATATAATGTATAAAAATGTATTTCAAGTTGAAGTTATAAATTAAATAATATTTTTGAATATACATTTGTTAATTGGAATGAAAAAAAAGCAGATGTAAAAGTCTCTGACCCTTGATCAGAGCATTTACAGCTGCATGGTAATATGCCAGTAAAATTAAAGTACAAGTGCCTCATTTTCAGGTTTCAAACGGTCATTCCAGATAGCTTGAAAGCTGGAAAAAAAACGTTTGAGCCACATCTGTTTTGGACAATAAAGAAAGTGAAGGATAATTTTGTTAGTGAGACTGAGGAGGACAATTTAAGGAAGGATATTTAAGCCGGCATGGTGATCACAAAAAAAAAATAGGTGGAAAATGTGATTTTTTAAAGTAAATGTTAAGGGGCCCATTAGGATACCCTTGCGGAAGACGGGACAGCGCGCCTTAAGTGCGGGGGTCCCGAAGTCTGCATTAGGATGCGCCCACCACAGTGGCGGGCACATCCCCCATTTTTAACATTGTGGCGGGCGGTGCTCACTGCACCACCCGCCACAATGTTAAAAATGAGTGCACGCATTTGCATAAACAAAGCGGCAGGCACCGCGCGGGGCCTGACGCTTTGTTTATGCAAATGCTGGGGGGTTCCACAGGTACCCCCGTGTGCACACCCCACCTCTCCTTCACTCTGGGGGCCCCCAGAATGAAGACCGCATGCCTTTCCGTGTCTGCATCGACGCCACGGAAAGGCATCCGATTTGGCCCATTGTAATATGACTGGCGCTGTCTATAAGACACCACCACGATTTTAATCATTTTCCGCCCCGGCCGCAAGGCGACCGGGGCGGAAAAGCGGCAGACGGTCTTTCCGTCCGCCGCGGTCCCCCCGCCATACTAATATAGCGGGGGGAATTCGGGAATGGATGTCGGGCGGATTGCCTAGCCAGCCTGGCGGAGGCAATACGCCCGACATCGTAATGGGCCCCAAAGTTTGCAAGTAATTCTGGGTAGTAAACTTTTTGGGAGTTAGACGCACGCCATACCTCTGTGTACTAGCCAAGATGTATGTTTTACAGAAATGTGTAGGTTTGGTAAGGTATCAATAGATGGCCACCTAGCAGGGTGCACCCAAAAAAATATGCCATTTTTTAAAAAACAGGTCATTATGAGATAGGTATGTTTAATGTCTCATGTAAAAGTTTTGTATTTTTGAATGACAAGGGTAATTGGAACAACCACATGAGTGAGGTTGCACTTTTAATAGGAGACTTTGGAGAATGCGGGGTGGGTGGAAGTTTGTGTAACTACACCGAATAGCGGAACTTTCCATTGAAGGAATGTGATGAAAATTGATTGTTTTAAAAAAAAAATGATGAGGTTAAAAATGGGATTCTGGGTAACAGAACATGGTAAAAGGCATACAAGTTAGAAACATCATGGATTTGCCTGTATAACTAGTTGTCAAAAAGTATAGCTTTCCTATGTTTCGCTAGGTGCCAGCAGAGGTAGGATTCTATATAGAAAGATCGTTTTTTTTTTTTAAAAGGGTCAGTTTTCAATGCAAAAATGTGGTGGGTGCACGTTATATTTTGCACCGTTTCCTACTAAAAGCACTAGGCCTACATACACAAGTGAACTACCGTTTTTATAATAAAACTTGTGGAATACGGGGTGGGTAGAATTTTGTAAATACAGTAAGATTCCCCTCTCAGAAATAAGAGGAAAATAAAATATGATTTTTAAAATTTTTGGGGTTTGCAATGGATTCTGGAACACAGAACCTGAAAAGAGCCACACAAGTGACCACATACTGGATTTAACTTGGAGGCTCGTTAAGATGTCCTGATGTTCACCAGCTCTGAGCCGGCGGTTGCGACATCAACCACATCGTAACGATTAAAAAACACGTTCATATTACATTGACAGGGGGTTTCAAAGCGACGCAAAATGCGTACGCCTCTTTTCATCTGGCAGACAATGATTCAGATTTCCAGCCGGCAGAACTAGTATGGTGGTGGTGCCTAACAAGCACCGCCATCCATAACAGGATGGTGTGATGTGAAGCACTTTCCATGGTGGCTTCGCAGACGTGGAAAAGATGGCAGTAATGGCTTTGGGGGACCGTTGTAGACCCCCAAGTGAGTTGAAAGGGTGGGGGGGTTGCACTTGTCAGGTACATGTGGTAGCAATTTGATATCAAAGAGGAGGAGTGATGGGCTTTTACTACTCTTATCGAATAGAAGGTCCAGTCACGATGTGCCCAAGGAATACGTCTAAACAAAGGATGTCGTGCTGTTCCTAGGGAGAAGGAGATGGGAATGATACAGTATGTGATGCAAGTGATTAGGACAGGGTGGAAACAAAGTAACCCAGGGAATCCATTTTGTTGGATTTAATGCCCTCACACACCCTTTCAGGTGTCATGCTTCATCATTTGGGCCTGCTCCTCGTTGGGTCGGCGGTGCAATACCCAACGGGCAACACCTCATAGAGGGGCTCTTTGGCGGAGATCTTTTTCCAACACCCGTATGGATGAAGTGCGGGTATGGGGTCAGAAGTATATGGTAGATGTAGGGTAGTGAGTTAAGATAAAGCTAGTGGTACCGGAAATAATTTATTCAAAATGGGCCACTGCTTTAGTTAAAAACGATTTTCCAGAGGAGAGAAGAGGAACATTATGTTTCCAGCTGTCCTCCAGAATTTTTTATAGTCCGGTCAACATGTTTCTCGCTGCTGTACGGTTGACGAGCGATTCTTCAGGACCCAGATGACTATTTAGCAGGTATCTAAAGGTGCAATGAACTGTCTACACTAAGACCCTAAAGTGTTGTGTGTGTATGCTCTCATGTGGCTACAACACTAATGGGGGGAGGGAAAACAATATTTTATTACCCTTATTCTATATTGACTTTCATACCTGTTAGAGGAAGAGGGAGAGAAATATCATAAACAAGTAAAAAACAGATGCATCAATGACTGTAATCATTGTCCTATTCACATATCAGTTGAAATCAGGTGTGACACCACACCATTGCACAAGTGTAGCATGCACTCTCAGATGTGGGTACTCATAAGAGTGGTGTGTGATAAAACAATAAAATTAAAGGGATAAAAACCACAAATTGATATGGTTAAGTCACAGTTATTCAAAACTCACCTAAAGTATTAACCCCTTGAACGCTCATGACGAGCTCAGCTCGTCATGGAGTGCCCATTCATTTCAATGGAAATTACATTGAATGTCCAAGCACAAGCTTAGCATCCAAGTGGTTAAACAGTTAGATAACGACAGTGTCCAGCGGGTAAAGCTTCAGGTAGATCTTCCACCGCAAGGCTATGTATAGGAACAGATCTTAGCATCTTGTTAAAATGTACACAATCTAAATAGTTTTGTAGTTTCTTCTCCGCATTCTTTCTTTTGTATGCTACAATGTATGTTTGGCTAGATGATACCAGGTTCCCAAGGTTTATATAGAAAGGGGTCTACACGGTTGGTGTGCCAAAAAGTCATTTCATACATGAGAGCTACTCATTATTTATTGTCACCGCTAGTTTGTAAAGCGAGGTAGTGTAAATATCAGGAGACCAAAACCCCTGCGCCCCGCTAAAGGGAATATAATGTCCTCAGACCCGCTTGTCGAGAACTCGTGTCCCACATCAGTGTGTGGTTAACATTCTCAATGTGCCGAAAAGATCCTGCAAGGTAGATGTCGGCAAACCACAACAAACAAGGACCCTAACCGGGTGGGGGCCAGAATATCCCTGTTACCACTCGTATCTGATGAGCGGTAAACTGAAAAGTCAGGCATCAAAACTGAGAGGTTCGGGATGCATCTGTTATTGATAGTGTGTAAAGCGTGTGTGATTTTCCAAACTGTTAGACACAGACATGCTAATCTTGATGCGGTTACCAATCGGATAAGATAGTATACCCTTGTGTAAAGGAACAAGCGTCACCGCGCTTATTAAGGGTGAGCTGCTTCACTTACTTGGTAATCCTTGAGCTGCACTTCATGCACCTACCCATCACCGCTGGAACCGGGTGGAGGCAAAGGGTGGGGTCAGTGTCGAATATAAGGCGAAAGACACGTGATAAGTCCACAAACCGTGGGGGCCATTTTGTAGTGTCAAAGCTCACATAAACTCAGAATATGAGCTGGCCAAAAACAAAAATTGAAAGGGTGCGGTTGTGCCGGGCTCAAGGTCCTATGTGTCTTAACTGGGGGGGTATGGAATTAAGTTGTAATTTATGAACCAAACTCAACAAACCAAACAAAAGTAAACCTAAAAGGCATGGGCATCTTTATACCAGATAGCGAAAATGTGTCGGCCATCTTGGAGTGGTGGGATTTAAAGTGATTTTAACCACTTGGATGCTAAGGCTGTTCTAGGAGCTCCATTGACTTTCCATTGAAATCAATGGAAACTCCATGACGAGTTACCCTTGTCATTAGCGCTGAAGGGGTTAAAGTGATGGGATTAGGATGTTATAGGAACATTTCTTGGTTTCAGGTTGGGATAATCCCAAGTATCTTATATCATGGTAAATGTTAGAGGGATTCTTGGTGGCAGCAAGTGTCTAATTGCTTTACAGGCTGGTCCAAGGAATATCTTCATTTAACCCGTTTCTGTCAGAAGATAATCTATGGATCCAGCGTTGTTCTTTGTAGAACAGGCCTTCTTTGGATACCTTCTGGTTTGCCTCTAGGACAAGCCATTGAAGAGAATCTGGAGTGTGATTCAATTCTTGGAAGTGCCTGCACATTTTCGTATTGGTCTTCTTGCACCTAAAGTTGCTACAGTGCTCAGAAATTCTTGTTTTCATGCTCCGAGTCGTCATGCCTATGTAATAAAGATTACAGGGGCATATGATCAAGTAGATGCAGTGCATACTGTTGCAATTGGTGTGACCCCTCATTTCCCACTTGAAGGATTCTGTCAGGGTAATGCTTTTGTATTTCTTAGTAAACGGACATGCCGCACACCCACCACATGGGTAATGGCCTGTAACTTGTGGCAGATTCCACAGTGTGATTTGGTGGTTCGCTACGTTTTCCTTCCTGGGTCTGGTATGTACCAAGATGTTTTTGATATTCTTAGACCTCTTAAAGGCAAATCTCGGTTGGTCTATATTTAAAGAACCAGTATTGAGTATTGGCCAGTGGCGTCTCACGATTGCAAGTTTTTCAATCTGGATTGCTTGGGTTATTGGAGAACCTATAAGTCCTATATATCCCAAAAAGAGAAGGATAATGACGATTCAATGTTACATTAGTTGGAAAAATTACAAAAATTACAGGTGAAACATTAACACAAATGGCTATTTTTTTAATAATTTTGTGAAATATTTACTATTGTCAAATATACATTAGCGGATTTAGAAATTTGCACACATTAATGACTTAAGATTTTTGTCTAGTTTTCAGAAATGTATAGTTTACTGGGATCGAATATTGTTTTCAAACCAATTACTACCCAAACATGGAAGGAGGTTGAAATAAAAAAAAACAGAAACATAATACTATGTCACAGTGAAAAATAAAAACTTGAAAGAAATATTTGTTTTACTGTCAAAAGTCAAGTTGCACAAGAACTGTGTGATGATGGTAATTTAATCACCACAAATACTGATGCAGTTTACAAGAAAAAAACAAGACTACACTGAAGCAATTTAGAGCAAATAGTTTTAGAAAAATGAATTTTTATAAAAGTATTTTTAAACATTTATGGGTATTTTGAAGGGGAAAACACAACCACTGGGTACCTTTAAAATCACCCGTGTGTTGTGAATAAGGGCAGAAATTTTACATTAAACAATAGGTGGACAAAAACTTACAATGGCCAAAATACAAACTACCAGAAATAAACTAAAAAAGGATGAGAAAAGGGGGTGGAAATGGTGGGGGGGATAGCCATAGCAGAAAAAAGGGTTAAAATACAACTGTTACAATATTTACATAGTGCTTCCCAATAGACTTATAAAGTGCTTTAAAAAAAATCAATTAATCAAATTAATGGCACTCTAGTTTATGACATTAGCACAGTTAATTAAAACTAATGCAATAACATGCAATCATAGCGCTGTTACACTGTTAAAAAGCATATACAGAGAAAAAAACAATATTTTAATTCATAAACATATTAGTAACAAGGCAGTATAGTAGTTACTTTTGTAATCTTGTGACTGGTAAACAAACCCAAAATAAAATAATTTAGTACAGAGACGCTATGGAAAAGTGCAAATAAAGTCGGTGATGAGTTCATTCGGTTGGTGGGCTGATAGGGTGCGGACAAGAGAGGTTAAAAGCAGACTGTCAAGGAATCTCACATATTTAACAGAACAAGCAAGCACTTGAATACATGGGGAAGTAAAAAAAGTAAAAAATTAAAACAGAGACCATATGCCTCACAAGATGGACTGAAGCCCCTTTTTAAATATAATGGCTTCTGGAGAAAATGTAAGGGAGCGTTAAAGTAAAAAAACAGAAGATGCTACAATGATTAAGACATCCAGTTGCACATTTTGAAAGCGCCTCCTTAGTTGTTGGAGCGCATAGGTTTAAGGCAGTCGGCACAAACCTAGAAGTACTAGATTAAAGAACAAAAACCATATTGATTGGGGGGCGTGGCCACGGAGGCGACCAAAATGGCTGCCTCGGCGTGAAGCTCCGCCATGAGGGCACCCAATGGCGGCGTATAGGAAGTGATCCGGCTGCCCCTATGCCCACATCGTAAGCGGATCCGTAATGCGACAGCAACCTTTCCAGCTGCTCGGTCCTGGTGGCCTGAGGGACGACATTTGAGGTGTGAACGGCGGAGGGGATAAGAGGCCTCCCGGGCCTCAGAGACATCTGCGCGTGATTAGCCGGTGAGTGCTGCGCCGGGCCCCCCTGCTCGGTCTTCGGCCCCTTCGCGAGCCACCGGCATGCTCTTGTGCCGGTCGCCAGTCTTCCGCGGGCTCCTGGGTGGGGGTGCCGAATTCTGGTGCGAGGTCGGGGCCTTCGGGCCTGGGCGCGTGCTGGGACCGGGGCCTCGATTTGCGGGCTTGCGGCGGACGCGGGCGGGACAGCTTGCTTGGTGGCTGCGGGCAGTGGTGGTGGGGATTCCGGGGGGGGCCTCCGACTGATTGCTGCGGCCCCGCCTGAGAGACACACGAAAGGGCACATACTCTCCCCTCCGGCCACGCACATTGGTCTCCCGTTGTGGGGCACTTACCCCGATCCAAAATCAGTGGGGGAAGCGTCGGCGTTATCCACTGCCCCTTGAAGACATTGTGGTGGGCAGTTGGGTGTGGCGCACTGGCCGGAACACCGCTGCACTTCGCACCCGGAACCTGGGTAGAAGATTTGCCTGACGTGGTCTGTCCTACACGGTGGCATATGGAGGCGGATTGACGCCATTTTCTTGATCTATCCTAGGCATTGGTACCCCCTACATCTTATGTAGAGCTGCCTGCGCTATACATTGCCTCCCTGCCTGGTACTAAACATTGTTTCTGCGTGCAGTGTACTCGCCACTGCTCTGGCCATGGGGAAGAGAGATCTAAACCATAGAAAACTGAGCTTTGACAAGACTTCCCTACTTGCGTCTGACGTTCCACCGGGGCCGTCGACTGGGGCTACCGCGACCACTGATAAAGGGGATGCCATGTCCATGGTCGCCGCCATGTTGGGCAAAATGCGAGCAGGGTTCAAGGCTCTGGATAGCCGCTTTGACAGCCTCGAACAGAAAATCGCGGATATGGGATCCAAAGTGCAGACCCATGACCGACGCCTGGACGTGGCGGAATCCAGAATATCCGATGTAGAAGATAATGCCACAAAATCACTCAAGCGGCTAGAACGGGTCAAAGAAATACTGAAAGAAGTGGCAATCAAAAACGAAGACTTGGAAGCGCGTAGTCGACACAACAATATATGCATAGTTGGCGTGGCGGAGATGACGGCTACGGGGCGCTTCGACACTTTTGTTGAGCAACTCCTCATTGAATGTTCGGCAGGGACACCTTCACGAGTGGCTTTGTGGTTGAGCGAGCCCACAGATCATTGGGCCCTAGACCTTGCCCTGGACAGCCCCCTCGACCCATTATCGCCAGAATCATGAACTTTCGCGACCGGGATGCCGCGCTGCGTGCGGCGCGGGAAGCGGGAGAAGTGCGATGGCAAGGCAGCACTCTGTCCTTCTTCCCGGACTTTACGTTGATGGTTCAGGAGGCGCGTGGCAAATACTCTGGAGTTAAAGCAAGTCTACGCAAACTGGGTTTAAAATACGGAATGCTGTATCCGGCTAGGTCGAAGGTCGATATTGATGGCAGATTCCGCATCTTTCATTCCCCCACTGAGGCCCAAGACTTTTGCCAGAACTATAAAAAACAGGGCTCACCACGGATGTCCAACTCCGTGCCAACTCTCCGCTTCGTGAGGACTTGCAAGCCAGTGCTGACCTCTTTGCTGAAACCGGCCAGGGTTAAATTCTTTACACTATTGGTTCATAGATAATGTTCACTGCTTTGACTACTTGATGTGAACTCTATATAGTCTCATATACTTATTATCACTTCGGATGTCGCTTCTAATTGGGATGACCTATAGGCGTGGCGTTGCTATCCCCTATGGCGAATGCCTTCATGTTTTCCTTATTTGGGGTTGTACATTTTTGTTTGTTTCAGTGTTTCACTATATGGCCATTGTTTTGGATATTTTGAAGTTAAAGTGTTCGATTGTACAGGGATTGCCTCTTTTGGGGTGTGAGGAGGGTGGGGGGTATTTTTTGTTTTTATGTTCATCCTTTTTTGTGAGTCATTGCTATGCGGTTGAGAGTGTATTGACGGTCACACACATATTCACATCTATGCTCTGGCCTGAATTATGGCCAGGATAGGACTGCAGTATGGGCCGTCCAGACTGATTCTAATGTCCTGGAATGTTCGCGGTTTGAACACCACAAGAAAACGCAAACAGGTCCTAAATTATGCATCACGACACAAGGTAGATGTTCTTTTTTTTCAAGAAACGCACCTGGCACTCTTCTTCCATTGCCAGGGGATGGGGCGCCCACAGAGTTTTCTCGAATTTTAGCAGGTATGCCAGAGGAGTTGCAATTCTAGTACACAGGCGTGTTCCGTTTGTATTAGTTAGCAATAACACAGATAGAGATGGTAGGTATGTGGTAGTCATCGGAGTGCTGATGGGATACAAAATTGCATTAGTGGGAGTTTACGGTCCCAACATAGACTCCCCCGCTTTTTTCCAAGAACTACAGATGACGCTACTTCATTCCGACATAGATCTGTTAGTGCTGGGCGGTCACTTTAATTTGTTAATGAACCTTGCTAGAGACAGTACCTCCCCTTCCCCAGATTGCAAGCCCCGGTCTCGCTCGGCACTTGCAGACATTTGCACTCACTTTTCCCTAATAGACATAGAGGCGCGACTACACCCACATTCGCCCAATTATAAACATCATTCTGGGTTCCACAACACTAGTACTAGGATAGATTACGAGCTCCTCTCCCCGGGAGTGGCCGGCTGGGTGGACGGCCTCTCCACACTTCCGCGCACGTTGTCTGACCACTCCCCCATTGTACTGACTCTACAGATTCCCGGACTGGGTGGTTACGAAAGACAGTGGAGATTCCCTGGCAGGGCCCTGGCGGACAGGGCCTTCAAAGAAGAGATCCGCAACGCTATTGATGACTATTTCAACAACAACACAGGTTCTGTGGAAACATGGGCCACGTTGTGGGAGGGATTTAAGGCCACCATTCGCGGGGTGTGTATTGATAAACATGTGGGAGCTCTGCGGGAGATCCGATCCACCCTGACCCTTATCGAGAGGGACATCTCCAGGATGGAGAAAGACATACTTATTGCCCCATCTGATAGGAAGGTAGCTAAACGCATGGAATTACTATTGGAATTTCGGGAGAACGCGGACAGGGAGTTAACATTTTTTTTTTTTTTTAAAACCTTTATTAGCATCAAAAGGATATACAATTCTAGGCCTACAACCAAATCGGCCGGCATCAATATGTAAAGCGGTCAAAGGTTCCAAGGCAAACAGTACAGATTCAATCAGCAAAAAGCAGAGGCAAAATAATTGTAAAAAGGGGGAGAAGACACCTAGGAACCAGACGGCCAAGAAACAGAAGCAAAAAAGGTTAATTTTATAATATGGGGATAAGGAATACAATAGGCTCACTTTCAACATAGAGGCGTCCGAAGTCCCAAAACCATCCTCAGCGACAATAAGGGTGCATGGGGCCGCAATACAGGAGAGGCAACACAATACACCCCGGGAGACAGGGACATTTTAGACCTAATCGACACGTGTTCATTATCATCTTTACATGCCCACCACCCAAACCACAGCCAAGCCAGAACAGAGGGATCGGACAAACATTACATCAAAACTAACCCATCATAGTGACCTCTAGGAAAAAGGGGGGGGGGGCCTGAAAAAGGGGGGAGAGGGGGAAAGAGGGGGAGGGGAGGAGGACAAAGCGGAAAAATAATAAAAGGAAATGAAACACAAAAACGAAAGAAGAAGACCACGCCGATACCGGCGTCCCGTGGCGAGAGTACAGGAGAAATCAGGAGCATCCGTAACGAGGAGGGTACAGCAATCGAGACGAAAAATAACCAACCCAGAAGAGGAGGATCGATGACGCCACATACCCCACCTTGAACATACCACGGGATGCAAGGACAGACGCGGCATTACTATAAAGAGATACAAAAGGGCCATAGAACCATAAAACAAACAGCAAATAGATCCCAACCCACCCATCCCACCCTGCACCCCTGTAGAAGGCTATGGCCTACCCTTCAGACAGCGTGCCTGTCGCCCTAAACCAGAACCCGAAATATAGCAAGAAAGAAAGAGAGAAGAACAAGACAAAAAGAAACAGAAACATAGATAAAGAAAACAGGAGGGAGGAGCATGAGAACAGAAATCGATACGGTCGGCCGCAGCCCTCCGCCCAACCACACAATCGCAGCAAAAAACAGACCAGGACGACACCATTTTAAGCGCCATAAAACTTACAGAGGAGGGGACCCCCCACCGCGCTATGGATACAAACAATCGCGCCACGAAGTCGTACAGCAAGAATCCCCAGGAGTCGCGCATATCACCCCCATCCCTTCCGAACCACAAATTCCACCCACCACATGACAATGTAAAGTGAGCTACTCAATACAAGACCAGCAAATAATCGAAAATCTTTTTGACTGCCATGTAGACAAGGGGGGTCAATCGGTCCGCAAGTGAACAAAAGTCCGAGTAAAGAGTTTATAAGCGTCAGCAATCGAAGCACGGGTGATGAAGAGCAGGAGATTAGTATCGCCGTTTGGGAAAACGAGGGGTTCTCTGCAATAAACAAATGCGAAGCCATCGGTGCAGGCGCAGGCGGCAGTCCACCAATATTTCCGGGCATCCCAGCCGAACAGGACCGGGGCACAATGTCCAAGTCCCTGGGGTCAGAACATCGAAAAGCAGGGAGCTCCAAAGTCACCGGCACACCAAATGATCGTTGATCAGCGGCGGCAACACTTGCAGCAGTCGAGGGGGGCGAAGCAATGGAGTCTCCGAAACAAGAGGGAGGCAAGAAGAAACGGCTGCTCAAAATGGCGGCAGATCGTGGCGGGCTCACGGGGACATCGGGGGCCAGGAATACGCGCAGGGATCGCAGAGCTTCCAGGATATCTTTGAGGGTAAGCTCCCGCTCACCAGACCAGACCCCCGCGCAATCAGGCAACCCAAGCCCACCGCCACGAGGCGATACAAGTTCCAGATGGTCGGCCGCCATTTCACGAAGTCAGCCCAGTCGCCACCCTCCGCGACTCTCAAAAACAATTCCAAAATGTAGGACTTTACAGAGCTCCGGGGGGCTCCCAGCAATGGCAGCCTTGGTGCAGAAAGGATGTCTGCCCAATGCGGGTCTCCGCCTACACCAGCTCCGGCGCCCCAAACAAGCAGAGTCCGGGCGCTGAGGTCCAGGGCCGCCGGACACAGCAGCGGCGGGGGGACCCATCACAGAATCAGTCCCCGGTGCATCTCACCGCATCAGCCTCGCGGCCACCAGGACAGGCCCGGATCAGGATCGCCGGGATGTTCGCACAACGGCTCTCATCATTGGTTCACTCTCTCGACCGGGGCCGACAGTCTTCGGATCCCACAGGCTAGGTCCCGGGCTAGGGTCCACGGAGGCCCCGGTCTTACGGAGGGCACAACTTCGGAACCGCTGCACGTCGAAACCTCCGGGCCAAACGGTAAGTACATGTGAGGTGTTCCGTCTCCAATTCTTCGATAATGTGTCGTCTCCGGACAGGATATGATACAGGATATACGATCAGGCCGGAGGGCTGCGGGAGCCGAGCTAAAAGGCGACCATTACGCTCGCGAGCTTGGCTCCTCCCCCCTCCTGAGTTAAAATTTTTGAACAAGCATTATACGGCTCGTCAGTATGGAGAGGGTGACAGACCTGGCAAATTGTTAGCGCAACTACTTTGCCTCCTCGTCAGGCGTCGTACATCACTGACATTGTTGACAATCAGGGCACACGACACCATGCCATCCCCGACATCTGCAATACCTTCTTGTCGTATTACAAGACCCTTTACACATCCACACTTTCAGGGAAACAGCGTAATCCCGACCCTTATCTGAATGAGATCGCAATGGTGTATCTAGAGAAGTACATGCAGGAGTTCCTCGCTACGCCCATCACTCCAGAATATATAATTGAAGCCGTTGATGCTTTGAAGGGCTCCTCTGCGCCGGGCCTTGACAGTTTCTCGGCTGATTTCTTTAAGGAATACAAAGAGGAACTTGTCCCACGGCTAGTAGATATTTACGCGGAGGCACTGGAGGCTGGCGTCCTACCACCCACGCTCAAGGAATCGGTTATTGTTCTTCTCCCCAAGCCTGGACGCGACCCCTCCCTTTGCGGCTCCTACAGGCCCATTTGATTGTTGAATCTAGACTACAAAATTCTGGCTAAAGTTCTTGCCATCCACCTATCATTATTAATGGAATCTATTATCTCACCGGCTCAGTCCGGATTCGTTCCACACAGGTCCACCTCCTTCAATCTGAGAACATTGTTCTCTGTATTGCACAGGATTGACCCCTCGACCCCAGCCGCAGCAGTGTTCTTGGACGCAGAGAGAGTGTTTGACACGCTGGAATGGCCTTTTTTTTTATTGGTCATGAGACGGATGGGTATACCCGAAATGTTTGTGGCTACAGTCGAATTATTGTATACTGCTCCTACTGCCCGGCTACGTTTAAACGGCACCATCTCGGAAAACTTTACACTCTCACGTGGCACACGACAAGGTTGCCCATTAACCCCGCTGCTGTTCATACTGGCGATGGACCCTCTGGTTCGTCATTTTCAAGAACAACACCTCCATAGGGGGCTTAAGTTCCACAAGGGGCCTCTCCTCCTTTCTTTATACGCGGATGACACGATTCTGTATGTTCGAACACCGCAGACCAATCTGGAACCCCTGTTATTGGAAGTAACCCGTTTTGGAGAGTAGTCTGACCTTCGCATTAGCTAGCACAAATCTGTCGTCTTTCCGCTTACCACCTCCACCTCGCAATGGGAGTGTGCTTTTCCTCTTGAGTGGACCACAGATTCAGTAAAATATTTGGGAATTCATGTCCACCTTGACACGGTGTCCATGATTCACTTGAAATACGGGCATGCCCTTGATTTTGTAGAAGATCACCTGGAGAGGTGGATACACCTCCCCTTATCCATGGCAGGCCGGATCGCCATTATTATAATGATCATACTTCCTCGGTTTTTATACCTCTTCAACAACATTCCTGTACTTCTCACCAAGATTTTTTTCTCGCAACTCCGTTCCTTATTGTTGCATTTGGTGTGGGGTGATTGAAACCCGCGGGTTTCCTGGCGTACCTTAACGCTTCCTTATGAGAGGGGTGGCTTTCGTGTACCCGACTTTTATCTTTATTATCTGGTCGCCCACTGCTCGTATGCCTACTCATGGTTCCATCCAGACGCTAGAATTTTGTATCTGAGGCTCGAGGCGAACCTGGTGTTGCCTGTTCCGCTTCATTCCATACTCCCCAAGGGGATTCGTCGGGACCCACAGGACATACAAACAGTTTCCACCACATGCTGGGCGTGGGAAAAACTGCGTAGGTTACTACAGATTGAGGTATTATATTCCTCTGCCCTTCCGTTACCTAATGCTCACTGGCTCCCAATCACTGGCGAGTCTGTGGTTCAGCGTACATTATCCAAATATCAATTACGCACGGTCGGGGACCTGTTCCCGGACGGACATGTGTTCTCTGTGACGGAGGATCAGCGCTTTGCTGATCAATCATTTATGGACTCTTTCATACTGACTAGGCTCCGGTCTGTGCTTCGAGCTGCTTTCCCCACGTTTCCACTTCCCCCCGAGGACACGGCGACTCTCACGTTCATAATACAGAGTCAGACGGGTGCACATGTAGTCTCTAAGCTATACAAACTATGTCTGGCCTCGCTTCCCTCCTCAGACACGGAAGTGTGTGCCGCGTGGGAAAAAGACCTTGGGAACTCAATCACTGACGATCAATGGGCGGTGTGCTGTGTGGCCACCAGGAGGTATCCATTAATAGCAGACACAAGATAATACATTTTAAGTTTTTGAGACGGATGTATCATACCCCTGCCCTAGCCCACAAGATTGACCCTAATAAACCACACTGTTGCCCTAAAAGCAAAGCCCCATATGCTGATTTTTCCCACCTTTCCTGGACATGCCCTCTACTTCATGACTATTGGGTTCAGGTTCATCGTATTTTTGGAGACATACTGGACTTGCAGCTTACACCCATCCCTGAGATAGCACTACTTGGATATGACGTACATTTTTCGCGCGCTACCCGAAGATTGGCAGCCATTGGCTTTTTATTAGCTAAGAGAGAGATTGCACTGCTTTGGGGCTCTAGACGCGCACCCAGCTCTCAGGCTTGGCTTCGTAGCATGGCCTACTGCAATGTCAACAGTGAAGAATTCTCCACACAGGTCCCAGTTGCTTCACGTCCAATCGACATATGGGGGCCGTATTGCACATATATTGCGAAAATTACCCAGGAATCGCTGTCCCAATCCATGAATTCCATAGTTCCGGAGGGAGTGGGTTAGGCGCTTGTGCATAGATTCACTGTGAGCGCCTTTGCTACAGCCTCTGCCACGTGCACCTTTACACTGAATGGTGGAGCTTGGAGATTGCAGACACCACGATTGTCACAGAGTTCAAATGCTGGTTCCTAATTGCTGTTATATTCCTATGAGCAGGTATTTATTCTCACACTTGTGTTCATTGCGGACTGTCCTGATTCAAAATGTAATACTGTTTGTCCTTTACCAACAATCTGCTATTCAATGGTTGTTTGTTGGTATGAATTGATTTGCTCCCTCTCTCTCGCAACCACACGCTTATACTTTATTTTCTCTCTTTTTAATTTTTTATTGTTTTACTTTCTCTCCCCTTTTTTATTCTTTAATTATTTGCATTGCATTTTCATTATTTTGATTTATCTTAAACCATAAAATCGAATCGAAATACATCACGTATGTTGCTGTTGATACCTCTGAAGGATTGTTTACCCTATGTACAATGCTTCGGACATTTGCCAACGCACATTTTATTGATTCTTGTATATGTAAGAGTGGATCGCATATCTGTTTAATAATTTTTTTTTTTTAAATAAAAAAACATATTGATTGTAATTAGCTGAATTCCTTTTTCTCATTGTTATAAGTATTGTAATATGGATCAATATTTATAAATATATTTGTAGGTATAAGTACTACAATATAAATATATTGTAGGTACATAAGTGCGGAAAATCATTAGCTCTTCCTTTCTAGCTGACATTTGACCTTTGCCTGCGCTCTTTGTGCTTCAGGATTCGAGCTGCTGCTTGTTTTTAAAGCTTACCTCGTTTTTCATTTTCTTTCCGTTTTCTGTTATTATTCCCTGCTTTTAACTGCGCCTGGCCCTCACTTGCATTTTAACTTCTGGGAAACACACCGCTGTTGGGCGGGTCCGCTTCCCTGCGTAGCTCCTCGCAGTAGTGCCATCTTGGAAGTAGATGGTGCCGCTTTTCAGCGCGAACAGGTAGGCTTGACGCTTTAGTTGTCAGTTGGACGCTAGGCGGGTACATAAGTGAGTCATGCTGACGCGCAGCGGTCACGCGCAGCGGGGACGCCAGACTGACGCCGGAGTTACGCCAGAGTTCAGCCCGTCTGCGCCCGTCCGCGCTGAGGACGTGCTGCAGGACGGGCTGGACCCTGAGACTCCCGACTTGTCCGCTCCGTCTTCCAAGGTCGATCTGTTTCGTGTTTTGCTGTCTCTTAGACCCCCTGTGAACCTTTGCCATCATCGGCTCCTCCCGGAGGTTCTACATCAGGCGCGGTCATGCCCCTCATGTAAAACATCTATTGACTTTTCTACACAGGCTACTAGGAGTCCTGCTCTCCCTCTTCCTGGTCGACCAATCGGTCAACCCAAACAGGGCTTTCTGATTAATGCACGGTCTCTGATCAAACATGGGATAGATTTTCATGACTTTGTTAGCATGAGGCAGCCTGACTGGGTCTTTGTCACCGAGACATGGGCCTCGGACTCCTCTGGCCACGACCTTCGTCTGGCTATACCGGAGGGATATGCGTTTCAGAGGTTGGATAGAGTGCGTTGTAGAGGTGGTGGATTGGCTATCCTTTTTAAGTCCACACTCTCTTGCACTGTAAAATCTTTATCGGTTTCCACCGATCCATTTGAGGCCCTATACTTTAGTATTGTGTGTGCCCCGTCGAGTTCCTTCACTGGAATCCTCGTATACAGACCTCCAGGCTCCAGAACCAATTTCTGCTCCGAGCTTTTTAGAATTCTGGAACCCTATTTTGGTAGTTCTCATTTTACCATTCTCGGTGACATGAATTTTCATCTAGAGGATAGGGCTTCGAAAGACACATCCTCCCTGGTTAATTCCCTGGAGGCATGTGACTTTGTCCAAAGGGTTCTCCATCCGACTCACAAGGCTGGTCATACCCTCGATGGGATATTTTCTAATGATTCTAGACTAACTGTCGGCACGCCTGTGCCGATAATTTGGTCTGATCATTTAGCAGTTCCCCTGTCCTTAGACATTCCCTGTCTTGAAGGTAATCTGGGTACCAACAAGAAATGTCTCAAAAGAAACTTCAGGAATCTTACAAATGAGGCTCTCGCCCCTTTTATTCAAAATACTAATATCACATCTCAGCGGATGGTAGATGAGGTGGCACAAGAACTCATCGACTCTATTACCGAAGCCGTAGATGAGCTAGCCCCCCCCTCTCTTAAATTTGTAGCGCGTCAGAAGCCAACAGCTCCTTGGTTTACTGAGGCACTGAGACTTCTCAGACAAAAATGCAGAAGGAAGGAACGGGGATGGCGCAAATCCTGGGACCCTAAAGATAGAGAAGCCTACAAGGTCATGTTACGAGAATATAAGAGCAGAGTGATTAAGGAAAAACAGGATCACTTTACCAACCTGACCTGTGCTCTCACGTCATCTAAAGAGCTCTTTAAGATCGTGAACTCTCTATGCTCTCTCCAGGCACCTGATCCCGTGGTTGCATCACAGGAGCTATGTAACAACATCTCGGATTTCTTCTATAATAAAATAGATGATATCTATCTAGCTCTACAATCACAGAGGATTTCTCTGAGTGAGGAGGACTCCTCTCGAGTCAAACTTCTGGAATCTTGGGATGCGGATATTCCTCAGGTCCTTAACCATTTCCCTGCGCTCTCCCTGGAGGGACTCAATCTCCTCCTCGATAAAACGAAATCAGCTTCTCCGCTGGACCCGGTTCCTTTGAAAATACTAAAGGACCGTAGGGACATCATTCTTCCTCCGATGTTGGAAATAATGAATGGAGCCATGGAACATGGTATTTTCCCGGTGGCATGGAAGAGAGCTATTGTAAAGCCTCTTCTCAAAAAGCCCACCCTGGATCCCGGCATATTGAAGAACTTTAGGCCAATATCCCTCTTGCCGGCCCCTGCTAAGATGCTGGAGGCCCACTTGAATTATCATCTTTCCAATTTCCTTGATGCTTCAGGGTTTTTGGATGGGTCCCAGCATGGCTTTAGAAAGCTACATAGCACGGAATCTGCTTTGACCAAAGTCACGGATAATATTCGCAGGAAAGTAGATCTGGGGCAAACCACCGTGCTTGTACTGCTGGATCTTACAGCTGCATTCGATACCCTGTCTCCCGACACTTTAACATCTAGGTTAAGGGAGGCAGGGGTAGCAGGACCGGCCCTCAGTCTCCTGAGCTCCTTTCTTCACCAACGAGAGCAGCGTGTAATGCTAGGAGAGTACCTCTCCCCTGTCAAGTCTCTGCAATGCGGGGTGCCACAAGGGTCGGCATTGAGTCCGACCCTGTTCAATATCTACGTGGCCCCCCTTGCAAGACTAGTAAGATCTCAGGGGATGGAGGTAGTGTCGTATGCCGACGACACGCAGATTATGGTGTCCCTGACCCACTCTGTTAATGTCACCGCGTCAAGCTTTAGATCCTGCATGCAACTTGTTGCAGAGTGGATGATTCTCAACTCACTAAAGCTGAATGGTGACAAGACAGAGGTCCTGGTCTTTGGCAAAGACCAGGGCATGTGGTCGGGTGAGTGGTGGCCTTCATCTTTAGGCATCTGCCCCACTCCCACACAATCTGCTAGGAACCTAGGCGTCATCTTTGACACTCGGCTCTCCATGGAACTCCAGGTCAATAGGACGGTGGCCACCTGCTGGGGTGTCATTAGGACTTTGAAAAGAATCGTCCACTATCTTTCCCCTCAGGCACGGAAGCAGGTTGTGATCGCTCTTGTTGGCTCAAGGCTCGACTATTGTAATTCACTTTACGCCGGGGCCAACAAGGGCCTTCTGCAGCGCCTGAAGGTTGTACAAAATGCGGCGGCACGTTTTGTTCTGGCCCTGCCTTGGCTGTCCTCTATGACCTTGGCTAGGAAGAATCTACACTGGCTCCCTGTTCCTTCCAGAGTCCTGTTCAAACTTCTCTGCCTCACATATAGTGCTTTGATGGCAGGCCCAGCTGATGCCCTTGGATCTCTGCTCACTAGGTATGTTCCGAGCAGATGTTTACGCTCGCTAGAGCTAAACCAACTGGTTATTCCGCTAGCTAAGAAGGCTAGATGGGGGAGTAAGGCCTTCTCCATCCTGGCACCCCAGATCTGGAATACACTTCCCCTGGAGATCAAACTACTGCCTTCACTTGATCTCTTCAGGAAAGAGTTGAAAACTTGGTTTTTCACTAAAGCATATCAGTAAGCTCCTGTCTCTGACTGCCGTCAGCTAGTTGTTTGCGTTAGGCGCCTTGACGCCCATTGGGCATAGTTGCGCGTTACAAATATCATTTAATTTCATTTCATTTCATTTCATTTCATTTCATTTCATAAATATATTAATTGTTTATATAAAATATTGTGGCATTATTACAACAAAAAATACTTATTTTGTAAAAATCAAAAAATTATTTAGAAACAAAAAACATTTTTTTTCCCTTTACTGTATCCATATGCTACATACGAAAATAGATTAACAATTAATGATTAAAACTGTAAATATTTGCAAAGTTTACAGAGGCCATTAGAGTTTTCGCTCAGGCACACGTACAAATAGCAGCAGCGCTTTAGGGGAGGCATAGACAAAAGCCTGGCAACAATAGACAGGTTGTAGCGGAATTTATAAGCCCCGTAGGAGAAGCGCAAATACAGCAAAGCACATTATAGCAAGGGAAGCCCAAACCGACGGGGAAGATCAGATAGTTAGCTTCGTGCTGTATTTCTAATCTCCCCTCTGACGTAGGGGGAGATCAAACCGATTGGGAAGATCAGCTAGTTAGAACACCGGCGCCACAAGGAGCCACAACAGGCCTCCAGCAGAGCGGAAGAGGCGAGGGTGGGTGGGACCTGCCTCATCGCCAATGTGTTAATCGGCACCGGGGTAGTCTGCGCAGCTGATGTGCAGGTAGGCCGCAGTTATGGGGCAGCAAATAATGGGACGTATACTCACAAGTATCATACTACGGGCCAAGACCCCGAGCTAAGTGCCCCTTTATTTATACCTTTAGTCGGTATATAGTGCGGGCCTGGTGGCTCCGTCACTACTACTGCTGCACACACTTAGCTCTACAAACTGAAGCCTCACACGACGACAGAGAAGTCTAATCTGAGACTACTACAGATACTGTTGATGTGAAATATATGTATGCATCTAAAGGAACTGATTATAAATCCCAGAGATGGCAATAACACTGCAGATCTGAGAGATTGGTCTCATCACTCCTGATGCAAGTTGCGTATGAGTTGTGGATGCAGAGGGGCTGTGGCACAGCACCCCCGGATAAACCAGATTCTAATTGTAATGAGAAATTTGACGGTCCTTTGATTGTTGGCACAAACGCATGTAACTACCAATTGTACAGCGGTGATGTCGCTATGTTTGGTGTAATGTACTGTTGTCTTGGTGCTTTCTGTTTCAATAAAACCTAATAAACAAACAATGAGTGGGTTGTACCTCGGTGAAAGTTTGTCTGAAAAGGTTCAGTGGCAAGACCTAGTTGGAGTTTCAGGAGCTGATGTGTTGCCAACTCAATGGGAGGCTTTGCAGG
Organism: Lissotriton helveticus; assembly: GCF_964261635.1. Lineage (NCBI taxonomy): Eukaryota > Metazoa > Chordata > Amphibia > Caudata > Salamandridae > Lissotriton > Lissotriton helveticus. The sequence goes on along the minus strand of NC_136068.1, from coordinate 1,060,173,008 downwards.
AGTTGCAGAACGAGACTCCTGTATTTCAATTTTTTTTTAGTCTGAGGAAAAGATGCAGGTGAAGCAAAGGAGATCACTGTCAAAATATCTTTAAAAAAAATGTGTTAACAGAATGTCTTCTCAAAAATATTGAAGATAAAAATATCGAGAAAGTTAAGTGCAACTAGGTAAGTATAGATTAACTATTTCTAACTCCACATCTATATACCATGAAGATATATATATATATATATATATATATATACACATATATATATATATATATATATATATATATATATATATGTGTGTGTGTATATATATATGTGTCTTTATCTACGGGACTCGTAGGAGAAGAAGCTGATGTGATATATATGTGTGTATATATATATATATATATATATATATATATATATATATATATATATATATATATATATATTGTCAAGGTACATATATGTGGAGTTATATATAGTAAAACTTTGCTTACCTTCACAATAGTTTTGTCCTCAATATGACACAATATTTTGTCCCACAACATTTTTGTTTCCAATATTCACTAGCACTGTCACTCTGTTTATCGAGGCACCACTTGCCATCATTTGCAAAGCAACTACTTGGAAGGTGCTGCCTTCTGTTCAAGAAAGTGTTGGAGATGAGCCACGCAGTGATATATTTATGGCTACGGAGAGGCAGAGACACTGTTGTAGTGAATGCATGTTTAGGCTATTGCAATGCTGTGATGGGTTGTTCAGTAGCTGAGAGTTAGAGAGTCAGATTATCTTTGGTTTCAAAGCATTTGGGGCATATTAGCAAGGTCCTGCGATAATTATCGTTCAGCGCTTTTAGCGCAAGGATAATTATCGCAGGCAAATGCTGGATTCTATCACGGAGATAGCGCGCTATCAGCAACGCTTATCTCCCAAGCGAAGGGAATCCATGCGTTAGCTGGTAAACAGTGTGATTATCGCTGAAAATCCAGCGATAATCACACTGCCACCAGCGAAACCTTGCTGATAGGGCAGTGTGATTTTAGCCATGTAATCCACCTCCCATTGGATTACATGGCTAAGTCTGAAAATTAGCAGACGTAAAAAAGCAGCGTTAACCGTGGTTAGCGCTGCTTTTTTGTCTCTAACAGTAACAGTATTTCTATAAATACTTTCTTAAATATTCTAAACAGTTGCTTTACCCATATTTTAATAAGCTAAGACCAATCACCCTTGGGGCAGCATATCGCTGTAGGCTAGACTTAGACAATGTTGAATTGATTTTCCGCACTGGCACTTTTCTTAAAACTGCAATAAGGGCGCGTAGGTCTATGATGGCCTCTTAATATTTATGTAATTTGTAAACTGTTTTAATCAATTAGTTGTATATATTATTATGATGATCGTTCTTGCAATAGCCACTCTGGATATATGTATATGAAAATTCTACTTTTTCTTTTTTAATTGTTATGATGTATTTATATTCGTGCACTAGCTATTTTGGATATACGTACATGGAATTTTTCTTTTTTATCTTTTTAATCATTGTGATGTATTTATATTCTGTGCTTTTATGGCTACTATTGTATCCGAATAAAGTTGTACTGAACTGAACTGAACTGAAGCTTGATAATAGGAGAAATGTCGCTTAGCGACATTTCTCCAATTATTTTGCTCTGGACCGCTCACTTTGCATCTCATTAGAGATGCAAAGGGAAGCGTAGTGAAAAAGGGTGCTAACATGCGGTTTTGCTTGTTAGCACCCTGTTGTTGATAGGGCGATATATTTATCTCCACTTAGATAAAGCCCTTGATAATATGCCCCTTTGTTTTAATAGCTAATGAATGTTTGAAGGATACCTCAGTAAATCATTTTTAGAGGCAGGTTACATTTCATTTAGATTGTTTAATCTTAGGTGCATGCATTCACATATATCTTAGTTAGACCATGCAGAATGTGCTGACGTCCAGTGTTTAAGTCACTAATCTTTCTCTAGTTCTTCTTTTTCGTTTCTAATGTTGCCAACAGCTAGTTTTAACCATCTATTTTTTTTATTCATTCGCCTTCTCTATTCAGCTGCTCATGCCAAGAGCCTATAAAATATCAGAGATTTTGGAAAACGCAAGGAGTAGTTACTGGCCAGCTCTTCAAAACATTTACAAGGATCTTGATGCAGGTATTGTCTTCACCTTACAACAATCAGGTTAACATTGAGTTTAAACCCCCAAATTGTTTCTGTAATAATATACTTGAATGTATAATCAAACACTTCTCTTTTTACAGGACTGAAGGAAGCCAAAGACATTGTTTTATATTTAAAAACCTTTAAAATACGGTTAGATGAAATTGAGCAAACAGAATTTCCTCAGGTAATCATAAAATCATTGTAATACGTTTCACATGAGCACTTTCAAGGCACCAGTAGGTTGATGTTCTATGATGTATATATTTATGGACGTGCATCTGCCACCCTTTGCATCGTTAAGTCATTTGTTGAAGTAAGTCTTAGTGTGTATGAGATTCCGTTCTCATCTGATGTCCCTGTGCTTTCTTCCAGGTTCTCTCCATGATTAGTGGTTTGATGTACACCGTCTGCTTTATCTGGGCTAATTCTCAGCATTACAGCACGCCATCTAGGATTATTGTTCTCTTGCAGGAGATTTGCAACTTCTTCATTGAGATGGTATTCATATTCATATTTGTTTCCATTTGAGTTGTTTTCAAAACATATAAATAAAAGTCATTGCCATATACAATGCCAATAGCTCAAACTCTCGCAAATGTGACACCTATTGCATTGCATTGCCAATCGTGATAAGTGTTGGGGAACATCATGAGTGTATTTGTTTGTATTTTGGGGTAATGGTACCTGGTGTATATGTGGTGGGGAGTAAGAGGAGAAAGCATGTGCTTTTGTTAGAGTGAGAGCTCGTTGTGTGCGTGTGCATGTGGGATGGGAAGAGAATAGGAGTGGAATGTGTAATAGGAAAAGGTAGGAATGGAGGGTGTGTGCGCAATGGGAATAGGAGGACTGGTGTGTGTGTGCATGTGTGAGAGAGAGAGAGAGAGAGAGAGAAATGGAATGTGTAAACACAATGGCAGAGATGTACAGTTGACACAGCACAAAACTTTGTGTAGTGAGAGGGGGGACCTGTGAGCAAAAAAGGAAAACAAATGTTTGATTGAGAAGCAGCCCCAGTGTTTGTGAGGGTGCGTATATGTGAGATGGAGAGTGGTAGAGCTGGGTGTGTTTGATGTTCTGGTCTGTGTTTTCTGATGGAGAGTAAGTCAGGATGGCACGTATGGGTGTGTGTTGCTTTGAGAGGAGAGGCAGACTTTCTGTGTTGTTGTTATAAACATGCGTTGTTACTGAATTAGTCATGTTTTAAGTAATTCTGATTTGTTCCCTTTTTATGGGCAATGGGCTCCAAAGAACATAAAAGCCATAAAATACAGCCAGGCCTGGCATTTCTAACAATACAGTGGAATTGATTGAATTAAACCTGCTGTTAGCATTTACCTCTTTTTCGCCACCTAATGAGGCTGCCAGCGGCACACACAGTGTGCCTGCTCAAATGTTTTCACTGCAGGAGCCTGGGATTGCCCTCTTGGGCACGGATCAAACCCACTTGGGTTCTCTCAGCCTGTCACCCCGCTGACCTCCAGGAAGGAATGAAGGACGTCGCGGAATGGATGAAGCTCAGCCGTCTGAAACTGAACTCAGACAAGATGGAAGTCCTCATCCTGGGACCTTCTCCCTCTGCCTGGGACGACTCATGGTGGCCCCCTGCCCTGGGCACCACCCCCAAGCCAACGGACCATGCTCGCAACCTGGGCTTCATCCTGGACTCCTCCCTCACGATGTCCAAGCAAGTCAACGCCGTTTCGTCGTCCTGCTTTAACACCCTACGCATGCTCCGAAAGATCTTCCGGTGGCTTCCCACCGAAACCAGGAAGACGGTCACCCAGGCCCTCGTCACCAGCCGACTGGACTAAGGGAACGCACTCTACGCCGGAACCACAGCCAAACTCCAGAAAAGACTCCAGCGCATACAGAACGCTTCTGCACGACTCATCCTGGACATCCGTCGTCACAGCCACATCTCTGCCCATCTGAGAGACCTGCACTGGCTCCCCGTCAACAAGAGGATCACATTCAGACTCCTCACACACACAAGGCTCTCCACGACATGGGCCCCAAGTACCTCAACAGCCGCCTCGCATTCTACACACCCACCCGCCAGCTCCGTTCTGCCAGCCCCCCCTCCTCGCCTCCGTCCCACGTATTTGCAGATCCACCGCCGGAGGAAGATCCTTCTCCTACCTGGCGCCAAGACATGGAACTCCCTCCCCACCCACCTACGGCTGAACCAGGATCATCTCTCCTTCAGGAAACAACTCAAGACCTGGCTGTTCGAGCAGTAGCGACTCCCCCTCCCCACAGCGCCTTGAGACCCTAGAGGGTGAGTAGCGTGCTCTACAAATTTCATGATTGATATCATTGAGTGGGAATATCAACAAACACCTGTTATTCAGCGCTATCATGCCCAGGCTTGACCACCAGGTGTTTAGGACAATTTGGTAAATGCCACTTGCGCAAGGAGGATGGATGGCGATTTCAAAAGGAGCACTGGACGGGCGATGGCTCCTTCAATACAAGACTGACACCTTCCTCCTGAGTAAAATTTTTGTAGCATCCAGAACAATTTTACTTGCAGAGGCCTTCAGTGATGCATAGACAAAGCATTCCAGATCACACCATTGTGGGCAAACATGAGGCTACGTCCCTCGACAGAATGGGCCATGAATTTTTATATTAGCACTGGGTTTGGGGCTGACTATCTCCTGCCATTTTGCGGTCTAGGAAATTGCAAAGTGATACTGGTGAACCGACTGGGCACACTCAACAGTCAAAGCTTAAAGATTAAGCACATGCCTTGTAACCCTGAAGTGTAATGGAAGCAACTATTTTATCACATCCAAGACAAATCTAGGGACTCACTGTCAGATGCAGCATAGTCAGAAATTCACTGAAGGAGCGCTCAGGGCCTCCTCGAAGCAGTTGGAGGGCCGGGTAAACGAACTTGTCCACCAACACCGCCAAATGGCCCTGAGGCTAGAGGACCAGGAAGGGAGGGCCTGACGGAGTAATATACGCGTCGTAGGTGTGCCGGAAGATTCGGAAGGGCAGAGTGCAGAGCTGTTTCTGGAAGACCTAATCCTACACCACCTTAGGCCTAAGAGACTCTCTAAGATTTTTACCATTGAGCGGGCCCACCGAGCCCTGATCCCTAAGCCCAAGCCGGGGGCCCCACCGCGAACACTGATCGCAAAAAATTTGAATTACAGGGACCGTGATGCCATCCTCCAGGCTGCCAGACAACAGGGTGATCTGCAATACGAGGGAACTACCATTCGATTCTTTCCTGATTTCACTTTGCAAGTCCAGCAAGACCGACGCTCATTCATGGGAGTGAAGGCGGCACTCAGAAAGCGAAGCATCAAATATATGATGTTCTTCCCTGCGAAACTCAAAATTAGCTCGGGGGGTAAGTCCCGCTTCTTCACCTCGCCAGCGGCTATCCAGGAGTGGCTCGATGGGCTGGCACCGGAGGCGCCGGCAATGCAGGACCGCGACAATTGGAAGGAAACCAGGGCCCCCTCCCCTGGGTCGGCGGCGGGGAAATCAGCCGGGGACGAACAGAGCCAAAGGTCGTGGCGTTCCAGATCTAACAGTCCTCGCTGGGACCCGCTCCAAGACAACACAGCAAGATGAGATCCAGACTGCGGAGCCACGCCTTGTCGAACAGTACTGTACAAGCATCCACAGTGGTAAGATCCCAGCATCATCGGTGTGGGGAAGCGGACGTTTTCGTCCTGACTGTTGAACTTAAAAGCTGATCCCCCACTACACCATAGACTTAAGGGAACTAAAGTATGGGGCCGACGGGCATGGCGGCTGGAGTTGGGGCTGGCCCTTGTGCTCACTAACAGAGTTTCCTCGGGGGGGAAGTGGTTCACTCTCTCCGGGGTGGGGTTGGGCGACAGGCGCTCTGCTAATTGGGGTAGTGGGTAGTTTGAAACCTACAGAGCAGGGAGCAGGGTGGGGGGATTTGTTCAAAGAGGAGGGAGGCAATGCGGGGGGGATGGGATCTGAGGGAAACCGTTTGATTGAAAATGTCAATGTTTGCATTAATCATGATTGTTGGGGGGGTAGCTGGGAGGATAGGGGAGTTGGGACGGTTTTACGGTCATGTATAGTTTACAATGCCAGACTCGACCCGGGCACCAGAATGCGGGTACAGGTTTCTTCACATAGCAACGGTTATGGCTAGAAGGTGGGAAAAAGTCTCAAAGTCCTGAGCTGGAACGTCAACGGGCTAGGAGACAGGCTCAAACGCACCATAGTCCTACAATTCATAAAAAGGTATCAATCGGACGCAGTACTCTTACAAGAAACACATCTCATGGGGAACACATGTCAGGCCCTCAATAGGTGGGGGTATACCCTTGCAGTCCACTCAGGCTTCACCTCCGGCTCCAGGGGGGTGGGGATCCTGCTGCGTCGATCACTGCCTATCCACATAGACCACACTGAGTCAGTCCCGCAGGGCCGCTTTGCGGCACTATCCGGCAGATGGGAAGGTTATCGCCTGAACCTTCTCTCAGTGTACATCCCACCGGGCCTCCAAACTCCCGCTTACATTGACTTGGGCAAAATGCTACTCTCCCTCCCTGACGGTCAATTGGTAATGGGAGGGGACTATAATGCTGTAGTGTCAGGTACCCTGGACAGGCATCCCCCCAGAGACATACCACAAGGGCAGAAATGGCTGGCAAACTTCATAGAAGCTTTCGGGCTCATTGACATCTGGCGGCTGCTGCACCCGGCAGACACTCAATTCACCTTTTTCTCTGGGCCACGTCACACTTTCTCTCGCCTGGACTACATCCTCACTCTACTACAACACGACATGACGGTACAAGAAGCAAAACTCCTAACACGTGGCGTATCTGACCATTCGCCAGTCTTCACACATTTAACGTTTGGGACGCGGCGAGAGGGCTGCATCGCACCGATCAGCGCTTGGCACTTAAAGAATGAGGAGACTAGGAGGAAACTGACTAAGTCGATCACTCACTACTTTGACGATAATGTGGGGTCGGTGGACTCCCCTGTTACCCTATGGGAGGCCTTTAAAACCGTGATCAGGGGGAGGCGCTGTCTACCATCGCGGGCAGACAGAAAGACAAAGACAAGCAAGTTGCCACGGTGGAAGCGGACCTGGCTGTGCTAGAGAGGGAGACACAAGAAACTAGGGCAACTGACGCACTGCATAGGCTTAGGCCCCAAATGGCAGAATATAAGGCACTAGTTACGCAGGAAGCTCGAACGGTAGCAAGGCACAAGATGGGAAGGATATATGACCTAGGAGACAAAGCTGGGAAACTTATAGCGTGGCTTGATAAACAACAACAGGCCAATAGAGTGGTCCCAGAACTCTTAACGCCCTCGGGGACCGTGGTAACTGAATCCCGGGAGATAGTGGCCGAATTTGCACAACACTACAAACAGGTATACAGCCGTGAGTCGGACCGTCCAGAAGAAGACTCGGTAGCCCTCCTGGCGGACATCCGAATGCCTTGCCTATCGGAGGAAGACCGAGAAGCCCTTGAGAGCCCGCTCGAATTCACTGATCTACAACGCGCAATTAGCGACCTCCGCCCGGGCAAGGCTCTGGGGCCCAACGGCCTCCCAATAGAGCGCTACAAATTACAGCCAGAGGCCCTCAGCAAACACCTAAAACCTATGTTCGAGGAAAGTAAAGAGAGGGGTCTCCTGCCACGGGACCAGCGCTTAGCAACGATAGTGGCAATACCTAAGGAGGGAAAACCCAGAGAGTCATGCGCCTCCTATAGACCGATCTCACTGCTTAACGCGGAGCCAAAAATTTTGGCCAAAACATTGGCAAATCGTCTTCAGCCGGTCCTGTCCACCCTGGTCCATCCGGACGAATCAGGGTTCATGCCTCGCCGCAACACAGCGCTTAACATTCGCCGTCTTAACGGGGTGCTAGGGCAGCGACACAGGCTGCAAGAGGACACGGTGGTGGTTTCCCTTGATGCCACCATGGCATTAGACACCCTGGAGTGGCCCTACATGATCGCGGTACTTCGTAAATTGGGCTTCGGCCCGAATTTTATATCTTGGGTGCGTCTCCTCTACACCGAACCGTTGGCCCAGGTGGTGGTAAATGGTAAGGCGTCCGAAGTCTTCACCCTCGAGAGAGGGACTAGACAGGGCTGCCCTCTCTCTCCCCTCCTGTTTGCGCTCTCCCTTGAACCGCTCGCGGCCTGGATAAGGCAGGATGTTTACCTTAAAGGTATAGCCTGGACGGAAGGATGGGAGGACAAGATCTCCCTATACGCCGACGATATCCTTCTGTACCTCTCCAGACCGCATAGATCTATCTCGGCGGCGCTCAACATTTTCGCGAGCTTCGGACGAAACTCCAGATTTCTGATAAATTGGAGCAAATCCTACCTTTACGTGCTACACGGAGACCCCCCGACGCTCCCAGCCACTTGTCCTATAGCAGTGGCAAAAGACGGCTTCCAATATCTAGGGGTCTTCATCTCCACAGACAAGACTCTGCTGTACGAACGTAATCTATTGCCACCCCTAAGACGGCTCCAACGAGATGCCAAATCCTGGCAGCAACTTCCATTGTCATTGTTGGGCCGGGCGGTCCTATTTAAGATGGTGGCGCTGCCGAGGTTTCTCTACGCGTTGCAGAACTACCCTGACCTAGTCCCCAACTCGTATCTGGCAGCAGTCGAAACGGCGCAGCGAGACCTCCTTTGGGCAGGGGCACCTAGAATCCCTACGCAAACTCAAACTGGGGTGGTAAGATGGTGGAATCGCCCTCCCTGATATCCGCAAATATTACTGGGCCGCCCATCTATCGGCGATCAACCAAGGGACATACAGTGACGGGAACGACCCCGGGTACGGGATGGACAGGTGGCTGCTACCTGGGGGGAACTATGAGATTGCACTCTATTCCAAGCCAGGTAAACATCAACTCACGGGACCGACGCAACACTCAGTACAAATATGGCATATTGCCCAGAAGAAACTAGGGTGGTCAGATGTCCTCACTATGTCAACTCCGCTATGGGCCTCCGAGAAACTCGGCACCCTGAGGCGCACCAAGGGGTTCCGTAGCTGGGACTTGATAGGGATCTCACAAATCAGAGACCTCTGGGGGCCACGGGGAGTCCACACGTTCACCCACCTGCAAGAAACGTACGGCCTAGCCCATACTGAACACTTCAGATACCTGCAAGGGCGTCACTCCCTACAGGCGAACATTCCACCAGGCACCAACCCACCTCAGGTCTCCCCACCGGAAGATAGATTGCTAGACGGGCACATCCCAGAACACGCCATCTCTCACACATACAAAAAATTAATCAACAACCCCCCTGACACACTCCTTCCCTTGAAAGAAAAGTGGGTCGCTGACGGGCTAGAGATTGACGAGGAAGAATGGTCATATGCTCTCGCCTCCCCTAGGGAGGTAGCGATCTCGGCCCGATTGAGGTTAATCCAGCTGAAACTCCTTCACAGAGTTGATATCTCGTGTACCAGGCTACAAGTGATGGGGAAAGGAGGAGAGGGGCTTTGTAGAAGGGGATGTGGAGGGACAGGCACCTTCTTCCACATACTGTGGGAGTGTCCGAAAGTACAGAGATACTGGAAACGGGTGGTGCAGTGTATGCGGGAGGTGTGGGAAGTAGAGATCCGCCTTGAGGCGAAGAGATGTCTCCTGAACATTTGGGAGCCCACTGACCTGTCTTCAAAAGGGAAAATCTGGGTGACGCTTGGGCAGATGGTGGCAAAGAGAAATATTGCGAGATTGTGGGGCGCCCCAAATCCACCGACACTGATAGACTGGCAAAGTGACATGGATTGGTGCATGCTGCAAGAAAACACTGTATATACGGCAAGAGGATGCCCCCGCAAATGGGGAGGAATCTGGTCACGATGGAACGAATTCAGGGGAAACATATGCGAGCCTCCCCGTGTCCCGCAGTACGGCCCGGAAGACCTAGACTAAACTGTATTCCTGTGGCGATAACCGCAAGAAATGTATAGACTATTGATGTATTACTGGTGCTATTTGATTCGAGGCTGATGTAACTTACTGACCATGTTTGTTTTCTTTACTTAATAATAAAAAGAATTTTAAAAAAAAGAAATTCACTGTAACCGGACTTGACACAGTATTAATTTGTTTGCCATAGTTTGTCAATAACACTGTCTGTAAAAATGTATCTGTCACTGCGACAGAAGAGGTGCTCGCGGTAAACAAGCGTGTTACAGCCAAACAAATTTGTGTAAATGTATTTTTCAGTTCAACAGAATATGCGCTAAATGAGTGTTACTGGTTGCCCTTCCACCGCCACTGCAGCTAGGTGGGTTGCTTAAGCTTGTCATCGTAAAAGTATGCGGTGGTTCCAAAGTTCTGGGGAAGCACTGCGTTAGAGCAATAAGGCCACAGTTATAAGAAAATATTCAGCACTCCCACAAGTTAAGAAAAGAAAAATAAACTTCAAATATGGTTATCCACCTGTTCTCACCATCCCAATAGCTCCTTGCTAGTAGTTGCAATGCTATAGGCATTACATTCTCCCATATCCTGGGATTGGTGCAAATAAGACAAACATTCACTGAAACCGGATATGACACATTATTATTCTGTTCGTTATAGTATCAAGAAAACTGTCTGTGCAAACAGATTCGTCATTGCAACGGAAATGGTAGATAAGCCAAATGCTCCAGCATTATCTACATTGCAGCTCGGCGAGTTGCGTAAGTTCGTCAGTCTAAAAAGTGTGTTGGGGGTTTCAAAGTTGTGGGAAAGACTGGGTTACAGCACAAAGGCTACAGTTTATTGGACATTCGACATTCCCATAATTTAAGAACGGGCAGGCAAACTGCAAGTATTGTTCTCTCCATCCCAGTAGCTTTTCCATCTACGTGTCTGCGTGCTGGTATACATCAGCAGAAGTCTGGCCCTGGGCTACTCACACCCGGGTAGGGGTTCATTGGTCATTCTAAAAGGTGTGCTGTGGCTTCAATAATGTTGAGAAATTGGGCTTGGAGCAGATATGCTGACTATCACCAGAACACATCTAGCATTCCTTGTTAGGAAGGTGCAGGTAAATTCGTTCATATGTTTCTACCCTTGGTTCTCACTATCCAAAGGCATTGGGGTCTTTTCTACACACTGGTATACCTTTGGCAAAAGTCTGGCTATGGGCTACATACGCTGGGGTGGGGACGCCAGCATGCAAACACAGCATCTACAGATTGCAGTCAGGCTGATAGGTTTTGCAGGCAATAAGGAAGTGATATGTAGCAGTATATTTGGAGTACACTTGGGGGACCTCAGCCTAACGCCCTGTTTTATATCCACCTTTGTCGTGTTTTAGGAGGGAGAGGAGCAACAGGCATCCTGAAAGTACATGACGCAGTTTAAAACCGATGCATGTCTACATGTTCACTTGCTGGTACGGCACTTGATCATCAGGCTGAACCCTCGTATTTGGGTCCCTCCAAGTAAGGGGGCAAACAAGGGCTTAATCGCCCCTATAAGAAGATGCACAAACTTGCACACAGTGCATTATGTTTGGTATCACACAGAACTGCGGTTACGAAAAGAGCTGTTTTATATCCCCAAGGGGTCCTATTTCTGGCCGGTGCGGCACAATTAAACAAATGGAGGGCAGTTGATAAAGATAAGAGTATTATGTTGAACACAACAATAACTTATTAAACAAACATACTTGTGGCCTTGAAGGCGGACACCTCTACATTTACCAATTAATCCTGAAGTTGGGTCAGGGGCAGTGAGGGGTATATTCTGGGCCCAACGAAAAGCTAATTAGTACAGAGGGCACATGAGGGACATATCTTGGAACTGTGGTTAATGAGGAGAACAATAGTTCCCAACTTCTGGGGAGGCCATCAAACTTTCCTACAAAAGGGTAAATTAAGCCAAATACAAGTCCACCAAGCAGGAGGGATTGGTTCAACCCAGATTCAAAATCAAATTAAATAAGAAGGGCTTGGTAATTAGGCATGGCCTCTTTAGCGCAAACATAACATGGGACCCCGATAGGGACCGGTCACACTTGCCAGAGGTTGAGAGTGAATTGGCCCAGCTGGAAGGACTGGTATCTGCAGGTTGCAGGAGGTTAGGGAGCCTGCCATGGTGGGGGGCCCTGGATATGACGGCGGCCACATTCAGGGCTTTGGCGGAGTTACAGGGCGATCCAGAGGCTGATTGGTACATAGGGGTACCCTCTTCAGGAGCACAGTAGGGGTGCAGAAGCCAAACAACCCCAGGAATATTTACATCAGGACCCTGGAGGAAAGCGACAATGCCCCGCTAGTCCTTCGGGCAGTTGTAAGCCTGAGCAACCGGGGGCTTGCCTGGACATGCTCCGCCCCTAAAACGGCATGAGTAAAGGGATGGACTGGTGGTCCACGGTATTTAAGGGGGATAATCTCCACAAAATGGTAGAACCGATTGGGTTGGCCACGTGCATTTGGTTCTTCAGGTGGGCAGGGCACCCTAGCTTAAGCACCACTGCCCGCCCTTGGATCGTCGGTAAGCTAACCCACCACTCTGGCATATATCTCTTGTATGAAATAAACCTGCAGCAAAATGTTTCCCAACAAACATGTCTTGTGTGTTTGTTGTATTGCTGTGAATGCTATGTTCTTGCTCGGGTCGGTTGCCTATATCTGCACAATGCAGGGCTCGAAAAATCAAAAAATTGTTACTAGACCTGCAGGTGTAATAACTTAATAAATCTACTGGACCTAACTGCAATGCACTTGACCTCTGTGAGCAAATGTGACAAGTTAACAAGATTTAAAGGCATTTTTTATTGCTCATTCACTTTGTGAGCAATGAAAATTTCTTTAAATCTTGCCTATCCTGTCATATTTGCTCTGCTTTCAGAGACAGAGGTCAAAAGTCAGTTTGTCTTCGTACTCGCCAGAAAGGGTGAGTAGGACCTAAAAATAGCTTGCCCTAATTAAATCTGGCTCGACTATGCGAGCGAGCGAGTGGATTTTTCGAGACCTGCTATGAGGCTGCCAGCAGCACACGCAGTGTGTCCGCTTAAAAGGGTGGCCACTTTAGTGCCACATTAGGCATATCCCCACTTCTAGTTGTAGGGACCCCCTGGGAGTCCCTAAAGTCTGGCACACTTCCTGCGCTTCTGAGGGTTGGAGCAAGGTACTTATACTTTCCCCCACCCATCTGGCCATCCTTTTAATTCGTCCTGGTCATGTCGTCTCCCTCCCTACTGCATACCCGGCGTGCTGGTTGGGTGCGTAGCTAGGGAACAAACATGTTTATTTGTTAGTTTGTGTTGTGAGGCGGAGATACAGGGCGATCCAGAGGCTGAACGGTACATAGGGGTACCCTCTTCAGGAACACAATAGGGGTGCAGAAGCCAAGCAACCCCAGGAGTCTTTATGGCAGGACCATGGAGGATCACAGATTTTGGCGTGTTCGTTACATTATGATATGCGGCACAGGCATTGTGCAACAGTGAACTCACCTTGGATATAAGAGGGAGCAGTTCAGGGCCGGCCGCGTTCTATAGGAGAGTCTCCACGGCTATGAAGAAGCAGTATCAGGGTAAATTGAACACAGCATGTTGCCTACAACCCTTGTTGGGCTGACCGCGTGACACATTATATATAACAATATTGGTCTATTGTGGGAATTCGCAGGACCCTTTAAAAACAACAACACTAAAAACACGGGCAGGAGGCCCATAGAAAGTGAGCAGTGATGAGTGGACAGAAAAGTGTCGGAAAGAGAAGAAGTAGTAGGAAAGACAGATAGATAGCAGTAAAAGGAAAGACTGTGTGGGCGGACGGGGGAAGGGTTCAGCGGCGTTTGTTATTGGAAGTCCTAATATTTGTTAAAGGAGGTTACGCGCAACGTTTATCTGACTGCAGGAGAAGTCTGGTGGGAGCAGGCGGAGGTATAGCATCTTTGAAAAGTCGTAGTGCTCTAAGCTTGGAGGGTAGGTAGCGTGCATGCTCTATTTTGCAAAGGTACTTGACTAAGGGATGCCAAGCAGCGGTGAAGCGAGTCTCACGTGATTGCAGTTGCGCTATAATTAGTTCCATGGTTATTACATGCCATAAGCACACAAACCAAGCAGCAATTGGGGGGTTTCCGCTTTGCTTCCAATATAAAGCTATACGTTGTTTAGCAGCCCCAAGCATGTGAAGTGCTATAGTCCAATCGCTGCGGTTAAGTGCCTTTAGGTTGACAGGCTTGATGCCCAAAAGGATTGTGGTTGTGGACTCAGGCAGAGGGGAAGCCCAATACCTTCTTAATATGAATAAGGACTTCCTTCCAGAACAGGGTCATGAGTGGGCAAGCCCACCAAATATGAATGAAATCTCCAGATGCAGTCGAACACCTCCAGCACAAAGGGGATGTGGCAGGGAACATTTTGTGCAGTCGAGCGGGCATGTAATACCATTGTGTCGTAATTATGCATGCATTTTCCCTCTGCAAGATACTACGATAGACCTTAGGATATTTCACCATAGGCGATTCCACTGTGCGGGTGTGATTTCCGTGGAGGACGTCATTGGTGTTGATATGAATGGGTAGGCAGTACCGGGTGGTGCTGTAGGATCTGGTATGTCCGAGAGATAAGGCCCTTCGATTTGTCAAAGGAACGGACCAGCCGCTCTAAAGGGGTGAATGGGCGGAGGGCCTCCTGTTGCATCTCCGGCAAGGACACCCAATGCCGCAGTTGCACATATTGCAGTCCCTCTCCCAGTGGAAGGTGAAATTCCTCTCTACACTGAGCAAAGGTCTTAAGTGTTCCCCACCTCGTTTAGATCGCCGATCACTCTGCATCCCCCCTGCAACCATTTAGAAAACGTTTGCGAGTGGAGGGCAGGAGGGAATAGTGGGTTACTGACAGTGGGAGTGTGGGGGGAGGGGAAGGTCGTGAGCCACTTACGCACGGCCACCTTGTCCCTGATATCTAGGACTGTTTTTGTGGGAACAGCAATATAGGCCCTCCGGGGGCGTGCAGTACGGTGGAGCCACGTAAGATCCCTGATGGTACGCCCAGTTACCATCATGTCCATATGGAGCCAGATCTTTTCACTTTCAGTGGTTGTCCACTCCGAGACAAAGCAAAGGTGAGAGGCCCAATAGTAGTCCAGGAGGTTGGGGCAAGCCAGCCCTCCTCTGTCTCGCGGTAGCATGAGGATCTTGTGGGAGAATCGTGGTCTACACCTGCCCCATTTGAAAGTGGTAAGGTCTTGCTAAAGGCCCTGTATCTGGTGCTGCGGGATAGGGTTGGGAAGGCATTGGAATAAATACAGAATTTTAGGGAGTTTCGACATTTTAATGGCATTAAGTCTGCCCAAGTAATAAACAAAAGGGGGAGGGAGAGGAAGAAGTGGATTCTGTCTCCCCTGGCAATACGCATAAACAAAAGGAATCCACTCGATTGGGTTCGGTGATCCCTACAGTGGTGGGGAGCAACCAGTGTTGTTTAAATACCCCTCACACACCAAAAGGCCCCTTGGTGTCATGCTTCATCATCGGGGTCTTCGCAAACCTCTACGGAATGCGGCGTGCTACGACTCACGACTACGTAGGAGCACTGAAAGTGAACTATGTGTTGGTGTGTGTGGAGTGGTAGAATGTGAGTAGTGAGGTGAAAGTGAAATTTAAAAAATACCTGGCTCGTAGGCAAACAAAAACTTTTATTGAGTCCTCGGCTGGTATCATTAAAAAGTGCAAGCGAGGTTGTTCTCTACTGATTAGGGTAAGGCAACCTCAAAAGTGCGTCAACATGTTTCGGAGTGGAGGACTCCTTCTTCAGGACAAGGATGTGCACTAGTTATCCTCACCTTACTCACATGTATATGTAGATGTCAAAGTGTGCTCTACAAAAATAATTTATGGTGAAATGTACCTATCTGTTTTATTAAAAGGTAAAGTCAGTTGCACCCAGTTGGCGATATACTGAACTTATAGTAATGGGCTAAGTAGCCTCATGAGCCAAAAGCGTGGTATTGGGGGTCTTCTGTTCTGCCCAATGTGGCAACGGTTACAGCGTGGCCCCGTTGGCTCTCATCCCCTCAATGCGGCTCCGAAGTCTGCCCAGCCATGACAGCGTCAGGGACTTCCACCCTCTAAAGTCCTCTAGCACAGTCCTCCTGCATTCCCGCCAAGTTATTTGGGTCTGCGTATCCAAGGAGGGAGTCAGTTTAAGTCCGAGATATCGGATGTGTTTGGTGGCCCATTGATATGGAGCAAGCTTTTTCAAGACTTGTATCTCCTCCTCAGGGATTATAAGATTCAGGGCCCAGGATTTGCCATGATTCATTTTAAGGCCTGAGGCCCGTTCAAAGGTCTGTAGCAGGGAGTGAAGTGGCGAGAGGGATACGTGTGGGCGCGATAACGTGAGGATAAGATCATCTGCGAAGAGCGCTGCCTTTTTCTGCCGACCTCCAAGAGAGAGGTCATGTATGTCTGCCGTCTGCCTGATCATCTCTGCTAGGGGCTCTACCACAAGGGCAAACAGCAGAGATGACAGGGGGCAACCCTGCTGTGTACACCTATGAATGGAAAAGGGCTCTGTAAGTTGTCCATTGACCCGTACCCTAGCCTGTGGGGAAAGGTAGGGTGCCATGATCATAGAAATCATGTTCCGGCCCAGTCCAACTCTCTGCAACACCGCCCGGAGGAAAGTCCAGTCCACCCGGTCGAACGCCTTCTCCGCATCAATCGACAGAAGGCAGACCAGTATGTTCCAGTAGTGTGCTTTCCCCACCAAGTGCGCAATTCTACGCACATTATCCGCCCCCTGACGGTTGCGGGTGAAGCCACCTTGGTCCGGCTCCACAAGACCAGGCACGTGGTGATCTAGACGTTTAGCAAGTATTTTGGTATAGATTTTAAGGTCAGTGTTCAACAAGGCTTAGCTGCTTTCTCCTCTAAATTGATTGTATGTACTTTAGGTGCACTCCAGTTTTGATTATGGGGTACCCTTATAAGTCCCTAGTATATGGTATACTATGTACCTAGGGCATAGGTACCCCAGGGGCTGCAGCATGTATTATGACACCTCTAGGAGACCATTTAAAAAGACACCAC
This sequence comes from Lissotriton helveticus, assembly GCF_964261635.1. Lineage (NCBI taxonomy): Eukaryota > Metazoa > Chordata > Amphibia > Caudata > Salamandridae > Lissotriton > Lissotriton helveticus. Next base: position 1,060,155,804 of record NC_136068.1, on the reverse strand, counting down.
AGGTCTGATACTGCAACCTGTGTAAGGTGGTACATGCACCCCTTACTTAGATATAGGTTCACTATATCTACCTTATATCACCACACATATAAACCTATCAGTCACCCTTATGGCAGGCCTTATCAATCCTGAAGGCAGGGTGCTGGGTTTTGTGTGAGAGGGTGCCCATGCATGAGCAGAGCTCCTCTGCAGCCTTCAGAATCTATCCTCCAGGGTTGTTAGTGATGCAGCCAGATCATATACTTTTAAGTGCATTATAACCTCGTTGTAAATGCTAACTTTAAAACGGCTGCACAGAAACATGTTGTGTTTGGTGTTAAACACCTTGGAATCATACCTCCACACCAACAACTGGCGTGGGAGGTATGATTCTACTCTCCTAGAGAGAGAAATATGACAACACCAGTACCACCGGTACCAGCTTTACACACCCTGGCATCACAAAATGGATGCTGCCAGCCACAGACACGAGTCTGCCCTCCTGCTGCTGGCTGAAACTCCGGCGGGGGGGCTGGACAATAGGGTTCCTGTCACAGGGAGGTGTGACCACCTCCCAGACAGGCTTTAGTGTATTAGAGCTGGGTGGGTGTACTCTGAGAGTGCTTTGATGTCTGCACTCGGGGAACATTTGGTGTCCCTGTGCATAGTCCAGCTCAAACCGGTTGCCGGGGCCATTTGCTCCTGCTCTGGTGCGACACTGGACAAAGAACATGGGTGTAGCCACACCTCTGTCCTGACCCTCCCATAGGTGGATCCTCAGAGTTTGTCCGACCCCTTCCATGGGTATAAAGTAGGAGCCCCTGACTACAGGACTTTAGATTTTACCTGGAATACACTCTGCTACAGAAACCAAGTATCCTTCGTCGATCTACGCTTTGCTGGACAACTGAAGAGTCTCCCTTGGAGTAAAGGAGTTACTCCCCTGCAAGGCAGGTGTAGTGAGGATACGGTTTTGCCTGCACACATTGCTATGTTAGCATAAGTGAGTTAGTTGCTCAAACACCATTTTGCTGCATTTGCACACAACTCTATATGTCTCAGTTTTTACAAAGACAAACTGCTTGCTTTCCTTCACATGAGAACGGTCTGTTTTTCACATTTCTAGACTCACACTGCGACCTCAAGTCTGCACAAAGTGTTCAAGGTTAAAATAACAATGTATGCTGTTGATGCAGGTTGATCGACCCAAGCTCTAGACACAACACTAACACAGCTGCTCATTTCTGAAACTCAGGTGCTTTTAATATTGCATTGCATGCATGAGGCAAGCACTTGGAAAAACCTTTCCATCGACAAAGAGCTGTGCTGATCTGGGATGTTATTCACTTCACTTGACTTTGGAGGTATGAGGTTCCCCGTTTTAACCTAGAGATCTTCTATTGTTATAATACATAGTCTCTAACCAAGGGAGGGTGGTACACAAGGCACTATAGACCTATTTCCACTATCATTATAATATGGTTTCTCCCTTTGTATTTTATGCAATTGTAACAAAGCTGATTGTATTGATTTTATGCATCTTTTTACTTATGTTAGCAAAGATACTGCATCTTAGAGCTCGTAGTTGAAATAAACATTTTAAACTATATCATGTCTCTAATCCATGCTTGGATCACACCAGACACTTCTCATCTTCCCGAGACTAGCACTTCTTCGCATCACACCATTGAAATCAACAAGCGTTTCCGACACTACTTGGCCCCCTATGCACCTGGCTCACCTGGGATAGGTAACATGGGTAGCTCGGTACCCTCAACGGTGCTGGTCTTAGAACCTTCTATGTTCCAACGGGTTTGCTTGAAGTCCTCTCTTAAGTGTCTTTAATCTTTAAAATTTCAACCGCGACTTTGCCATAGAGTTGTACGGAGTTCGCGCCTGTGTTCTCACACTGCACACGTCCTCCGTGGGTCCCCTGTGTCACTACCTTGGGTGGTTCCTTGGGGTCCCAGCGATTACACGTGCTGTCTAGTCAAGTCATGGTTGTTATACCACTTTCCTAGTATATGGTTCAGTCTCTCCCTGGATCCTGCAGTGTATTGTGCTATTTACTGTTGTTTTAGTGATTTAATATTGGGTATCTTGGGCTCTAATCTCATAAAGAGATTAGTAGATAGTGTTTAGTATTAAATACATATTTTTATAATAACACTTGTGTGGTTCACCTTTCATTTGGTCATTCAGGAGGTTACAATCTGGTAAAGCAGGCTTCTTTACATTCCTTCAGGACTTAGCCTGAAGGCTGCTCTCCATAGCTACCACTAGGATAGCTTTCATTAAAGGTTGTCTTTAACCTAATCATCAATACGTGTCGTTTGGACTGGTGCAAGGTGCCCACTTTCATTAGTGGACAGAATATACTAGGCCAACTTTTCACAAGAAGCACACATTTTCAAATTGATTAGGCATTAATGAAATCTCAAAGCAGTCCAATATGCATTCACAGGAATATTCATCGCAGTGAACTTGACTGGTGTTTCTTTGTCACAGTACAAGTACCTAGATTATCTAGTGTTAAAAAGTGCTTGGGCAATTGGTAAAGACTACAGATAATTTGCTAAAGGGAACATCCACCCTTGCCTGACGATGGGTTTGCCAGCACATATTGAAAGAATACACTAAAATTGTCAGACCTTGCGCTCCCCTTAGTGTTGACTGTAGTGTTGACACTACAGTCAACACTGAGGGGAGTGCAAATTGTGGACTGCATGTACCATGATGCAAAGGAGCAAACTTTTCTGGAATATGATGTAGTGTCCGGCCACACCCTTCCCCCTTCCCAAACTGATTTTCATGACCTCTCCTACCATTTATCACACGTTCCTAATGCTCCTTTTTGTACAAATTGCATTCTGGCCCATTGATTACACTACATGGGGCCCGAGCCGGAGAGTACGGTCTGGGTGTGGAGAGTACTGCCCAAGCCTGAGATTCCGGCCTGACTGCGGACGTAAAGATATGACTCGTAAATGATCGCTGTGAATCCCAAAAGTCTTAAAGTTAGACTTTTGTCTCAGATTACATTTGTGAATCGGGCCCTTATTGTCTCAGATTACAGTCCCAGAGTTCTTTCACGTCTAGAAACTGCTGGCAGTCTTCAAGGAACTGGTGATGCACTCGACTTGGCCCTCTAGTTTTATTTCGGCCCATAGGAGTACTTATAAATGGTCGCCCTGGCCGTGTGTAGTTTATAGCACAAGTGAAGATAGGTACTCGCACTTACACTTACTGGCCAAGTAGACCAAGTTCCAACCTGATTGAAAGCGAATGAGAACCTTGGCAAGTTAAAAGCACTTTTATACATTCTTGTAGTGAGTCTGTTGTGTGCACTGCTATTTTTTCCCAATGGTATTTCTCTGTCATAAGACACTGTGGGTGAGATTTTGGCGCTCATAACTTCCAGCAATGGGGTTAGGGTTGACCCGAGAAGGTTTTTGAGAATTTTGATAGTCATCTGTAGTGTCAGATGCTTTGTTTCAACTCTCTTTAGGTGCAGTGCGAATGAGCCTCTTGTGCCTATTAGTACCCCCAGGTACTTATACGATTGGTCCACTGCAATCCTGTTGTCGATATAAAACCAGCCTCCTCCACGGTATTTATTTCTTCCTAATGTTACTACCTTGGTTTTCTTAAAGTTTACTTCCACTGTGCTGGCAGTTTTTAGGTCTCGCCTATGCAACACACATGCTCTGCATAGGAGGACCTTTAGCCATCGTCCTGCTCTTTTTAGAAGCACACACTCGTGCTTGTGGTGGCATACACCTTGCGGGAGCGAGCAGGGGGGCGCCACATGCACGAGTATGTACTTCTAAAAAGAGCAGGCTGTCCGCGCCCAAGCCCCTCTCTCGGTCCAGCAAACACACAATTTCTGTGCCAGCAGGGTGTTTTCCTTTTACTGTGACAAGCACACATATCAGCACTGTAGTCAAATGCAAACATAACTTGTAATCTACAGAGTTGCTAATGGCGTTATTCTTTATACATCGGGAGGCGGGGTGGCATACAAAATCAGGCATTTCAATTTACAGACACTGCATTTGAGTTGAATACCTACAAAACACGTTCACATCGACACACAGTCACGAAACAGTGACGTACAAAGACTTTCCAGAATCTGCCAAGTACGGGATGGATCTGGATGTAAAAATCCATCCACCACTGTAGATGCACAACTGCTCAATGAAGCTCAACTCACACATAATTAGCAGTGCCTATTTGAATCATTTGGTATTTCCTAAGAATTGTGTTTTATTTATTCATCTCCTGCTCTTCGGCTGTTTACAGAAAATAAAGCTCTGAAGGTAACCCACACGATAATACGTTTTCCCTGTGATAGCGGATATCACACAACAGAGGGTTACTTTTATACGCCAACCTTGAAAACAGCACATCTCAGCTGCGCACTCACTTGTATCGGCACTTGTCCCTTGCAAAGAATGCACTCTTAAAAAACACAGCGCATACCTTTCTCTCAAATTTCATTAGAGGGTCCACACAGCTGTCTACCAACTGCCCCTGGGTCAAGAATGATCCAATTGAACTGGTCAGGGATTTACAACCACCAGTACAGAGAATACAGGGACTTAATTTAAACCTGTGTTACTTTGGAATAAATAACGCTACAAGAATAATAATAATAAATAACGTTGGCACTAGGTACGATCTTAGTTCCAACTTACTATTTCATTCTGGAACTCTCGAATTTAGGCACGATAAAAAAAAACAAAAAAACACAACACGATTTCACGCAATTAAACACGAAAAACCTAAAATTGCAAGTAGTCATGCAACCCCAGGAAAAAAATGGTAGCAATAGTGCAGCGGCATGCTTTCCACATAATGTAAAAAACAAACGAGCATATTAGCAACAGGCAGCGATATTTATCGCTGACCTTGTATACCGCATTATTTTCTATCGCTGGAATATTTCGCCAGGCTAGCGTTGTATTAACAACGTTTAGCGCCATGGCGATGAATATTCCAGCGATATCGCCCTTTTCCATGGAAAATCGCTGTTTTTTTAGCGATGTTCCATGTAAAACGGTGATATGCTTGTTAATAAGACCCTGTGGTCGTATCACATGATCCTCCTCCCATGTTAGGTATGCCTTAGTCAGGAATTTAACACACTTTAAATTCCTGCGTTAAGGCATACTTAACGCAATTAAAATAATTGCTTCCCCGCATTGTAAATATCGCGAAGCTGCCTTTGCGATATTTACCCATGTTGTTTCCACAGCCATGCCTACTTTGCATCTCATTAGCGATGCGAATTTAGGAGTGCTGGAAACTGGATCAAAATAAGCAAAACACTCTCTAGCCTGTCTTTGCTCATAAGGCGATAAAATTATCGCTGATTTTCAGCCGCAAACAGCCGCAAAAGCGGCGATAATTTTATATCACCGCCTTGTTAATATGCCCCAAAGTGCCCACAACATGTTTAATACTTGGATTCAGGTACTCCTCCCAATCTAAACAAATGCTTTCTTTAACTCCTCCCAATCTAAACAAATGCTTTCTTTAACCTATGCACTCTCTTTACATTTGCCCCTTTTACTCCCCCTCTCTGTCTCCCTGCCCTTGTAGTGTAGTTCCTATTATCCCAATAGGCTCTGCGCATTGGAATAATATCTTCAGTAGTGTAGACGTAGGACTGAGGTTAACTAGGTATTTTACTGACGATATTAGACTTAAGTTTTATGTGCCAGCTAGCTCAGAGTTCACTAGAAACTTTCTCGAATAGGCGAGGAGGAGTTTAACCTCCCTGGATAGACAAGAAGGGATTTAGTTTCTGACAACCATAGAACATGACAACTTTGCTCTCCCTGATCAAGAGTATATCTCTAGAGTCGTGTGAAAACAAAAGACAGCTATTTTACTCAGTCAATTCGTGCATACTTAGTTTCACCAGATTGTAGAGAAAAGAAGAGACGGGCGTGTTCAATAAAAAGTGTTTATTTATTGATCAGTCTCTTTTCTCATACAAGAGAAATGAATCGCTACAATTGTAATACTTATAGTTAAGTAAAATGCATACAGTAAAAGCAGGATTATAAAATAATACTGTAAAAGCATTGATATGGTTTCTTAGCCATATGTTACTTTAAAATGGATAAAAGATATACATACATATATACATTGACTAATCGTACTCAACTGGTGCTTCTAACTACGCCTACTCCGGTGTACCTGACCTAAGCCTAATAGATGGGAGGGAGTAAGTAAGTAGCAGTTTAAGTTAAGTTTGTTTTGCCAAGAGTCTGACTTAAGAATTCTCTGTAAGGGGTTAGTCAGTTCAGTACCTGGGATTTAGAAGGCAGGAGGGCTGGTATCTCTTTCTCAGGACTCGGTATCCCAGTTACCCTCGAGGGCAAACTGGAAACGCTGGAGGCTGGATTCCTCGGCAAGAGGAAAGGCAGCGTTTTCCTCAGCGCGTCAAAAAGGGAGGGGCAGCGTCCGTGGGCTCTCGCATCAGCTGGGCTCTCCGGCAAGTAGTCGCTGCTCCTAGCTCATCACCACTGTGTCTTTACTTAGGGCAGCGTCGGTAAATTTATACCTGAGAGGTGCCGGGTTTGACGTAAGGATGGACATAATACGTCAATAAGGATGTCATTAAGAACTGGTCGTTCTTACATTCTTTACAGGAGTTCTCGAACGAAATCAAAACAATAGCAGCGGGGATTTCCCAGGTTTGCTGGAGGTTTGGTTTGTTTAGAGAACTCGGTGTGCTTTCTAGGGGGCTGGAGGAATAGTGCTTGCTTAATGTGACAGCATGCGCTATGACTAATTTATGAAACGGGTTTCTGTGCCGTTGTATGGATATTAGTGATTTATAACCAGACACGGGTCAGAAATTGGAGTATCGATACAGGTCCTTGGATAAACACACTACACCCACTCCACGAATTCATGTCCATATTTACTAACCTAATCAATAGTAAACATAACTAATAGTGCATGTGTATACCGAACCACCCCAAAATACATTTTTTGCATCTGAAAATAGGCATATTCGAAACACACGAAAATGAGTATAGGTACTGTATGCATTCAAGCAGTGTAATCATTCAAAAAAAGATGCACAATTTATCTCAGCATGAATGATTTGCGAAAATAACACATGAAATGGCTCTTAAATACAGAAGAAAAAGTGCGAGACCACTCCATCACATATAAACACAGTTACTTGTAAATACGCTAGAGGCTGAGGTAATGTATTGTCTCTAGAGTTCCTAAAAATAGAAGCTCTGTTCTCTAAGAATAGTTCTACTTTAAGCAGAAGATAAGTGCCAAAAAGTAAATATTTTGGATTTCTGAAAAGTTTTCGTTTTCAGGGGAAGAAGGAAAAAATTTTTTTTCAACAGTTTTGTTTTTAAAGCCGAAGGCCAAATTCAGAGTTCAGGGAACGCTGTGTGCACGTTTGTTTAAAGTTACTCTCTCTGTTCTGGTGAAAACATCATTTCAGACAGACTTTCAAAAAAACAGTTTACTGCCTCAGGTGAAAGTTCAACCAAGTTGGAAAATGTCGCTACCATGCAGTCGTGCGCATGTTCGCTTTCAGTGATGTTTTGATCAGCATTGCTTACAGAAGGCCGTACCTGGCTGATGCTGCTTTCATCCTGTACTTCACTACCCTTCAATCGTAGTGGTGAAGTCTCCACGAATGCCGTCATCAGGATAGGTAGCCGCTGGGGACAGCACAATGCATGAGCCTTTACTGGACCCAACAAAGTATCTGCATCCAATGGTACTTCTGATTGTAGTGTAAGACATGTGTCCAACACGCATTCCTCGCCGCATAGCATGCATCTCAATACAGGTAAGACACAATTCTGCCATATGGGTCTGAATGAAAGAAACCAGGTCATATTCAGGTCTCTTAGCCGGGCTAATCCAAGGACTTTAGTTATGCGGTCCCGATAGCGTATAGCTAGGATCGTTTCTTCCATTGTTGCTGGAGTCTTGTCTGTGACATGATTTGCCATAACGAAGCAGGAGTAGCAAAAATAGGATGCCTGCTACGAGTCCCAAAGAGGAGTGGAAGTCCGCCAAAGACAGAATGGATGAAATCGGGAAATATTCCCAGGACTGCTTTGAATGGAGTTAACAGTCCCGAAAAAACGGTCTTAAATACACTCGCGATACCATTTGTATCAGAAATATTTAAGATTTCGCTTACCATTTCTGCGAAGTGTAGGGGGCAATTTGTTGATAACAATGCATGTATCTCTCCCGTTGTCCTTGCAACTTGGAGATCATACATTTCTTTTGATGACGTCAAGTGAACTGGCGTCTGTAGGAGCACAGTCTTCATTCTGCTTAAAGTATCAATTTGAATAGAAGAGATTTTCAAACTGGGCCAAATTTTTCCCTCCCTGTCTGGAGTGTCATTCGGGAATATAATTTGTTCTGGGATCATGCAGGCTCTAAACAATGATTCTATACATTTGACCTGCCAATCTCTTGTATCCCAGATTGTTTTCGTTTCAATGTTATTGTTCCAGAAATCAAAACCGAATGTGTTCATTTTGTCAAAAAATGTCTCTGAATAGATTAATTTTGTATTTGTAAGCATGGTTTTCATTCCTATCTTATTTAACAATTTGAAATAAAACGTTTCTGCATCACTTGTGTTAAACCCTGAAAAATATGGAAATTTATCATAAAATGTTTTTGAACTGCCTTTCGGTGGAGTTACACAATGTTCCCATTGGTTATAATTAAAAACATTTCTAGGTTGAGCAGATTTATGCAGATAATGGTTACCATAGTGGTTGTAACAGTACATCTGGTCATAATTAGATGAACCCTGTAAATAATCATGTTCTGTAAATTTAGCTGACATCACTAGATCTGACATCATATCATTAATACTTTCAAAGTCCCAATCATCAGCGAATGTGCTTTATTTTACAAAGTCACTCAATGAAATCTTGAATTGATGAGGATACTTCAGGAGCTCGACAGGGCCATAGCTTTCGTAATCAGTTTTGTCCCATGCTACCCCACCGGGTATAGGATTGGCTGTAAAGTTTACTGAAGAAAGTTCTTTTTTCTCGATGTGTGAAGACTTGTGTGGTTTTAGGACCAAGCTGATTTTCTGACTTGCTGTGTCCATTGTAACATATTTTTCCTCAATAAAATGTCCCAAGTATAGTACCCTGATAAGCCAAAGTATGAGGACAAATACACCTAGTGCCACCCAGAATTTAATCCATGGAGAAATCAGATAGGTTTCTTTTAGTTGATGAAAGAGTTCCTTTGCTTTGTCTTTAAAAGTCTTTAATGCTGTCGACTGTTCCTCAGGTTCGCTCGGATCCTCGGAAAAATCATCGAAGTTGATGAAGTAGCCTGATGCTGTTCTGTCAATTGTTTCAATTGCTTCTGGATTCCTTTTTGTTTTTGGAATTTGCTTTGTTACATTAGCATAGTCTGTGATTACATCATTGTAGACTGGTGTTTCTTGATGTAAGATTTGGATTTGGGTTTCAAGAGGTTTAAGTTCCATGGCCTTGTTGCATAATCCTTGTTGATTCACTGTAGGTTTATCAAATGTGATCAGTCTCTCAGTTTGAACCTCTGTGTTTGTAGCAAACTTTGGTGTTCTGCTATTTCTTGGGAGTCCACTTGGCCTACTACTTATTATCGGACACATGATTGTGGTTTAACCAGGTCGATGGATACAACTCGGTTCTCCTTTTTACCAGCAAGGGGCGGTAGTACAACTGATCTTGTTCCGTTGATAGCTAAGACAGGTACTGCCTTTCTGTAAGAAGGCCCAAATTCCTTCTTCACTGTTATTTTCTCTCTGACCAGATCCCCGATTTTTGGAATCCAGACAGGCCTTGCTGGGACAGGTGGTTTCTCTTCAGTGGTTGTTGGCTGTTGTTTAAACTTTATGTTGCTCAGGTCTTTTCTTGTTTCATTTAAGTCCTGTAAAATAGCCAAACGATCTTTGATATCAAAGCATTTTTCTTTAACCACTGAAGTGTGACTATCGAGGTCCTGGATCAACATTCTAGTCCCAAACAATAGTTCGTACGGACTGAGACCTCTCAGAGAATTTCTTGGCAGATTATTAAGACTATGTTGGACACTTATTAAATGTTTGACCCACCCAGCTCCCGAACCTAATACCTTTGCCGCTATAGATTGCTCTATGCCTCGGTTTTTTCTTTCCACCATCCCGTTTCCCTCAGGAAGGAAGTGATAAGAGTCCCGCAATGCAATGCCCATGCTGGCCATTGCCTCACCCCAAGCTCGAGCTTAGAAGCAGGACACTGTTCAGAATGTAGCATGCCCACTGCGTATATGCCGTTTTACACTCGCGAATCTTTTATAACAGTTCTGGCGTCAGCCGAGAGCTGGGGTCTACATTTTAAGTGAAGCTAGTCTCCATCTGTTAATATGACGCATTTATTTATACTGGGTATTTTTATATCTTATCGCTTAATTCCAATTTTGATCGAAACGCCATGGCAATACACCGTCTCGGTCGCCACTGCGATCTCTGTTGCAGTCTGGGCAGTTTTTTGCAAAACTGTGATGTTGCAGGCTCATTCCTGGCCACCAGTATATTGATTGTAATTCTTCTAGAGAATCTTTAAGCTTGAGGTGTCTAAGACCCTCACCCATATGTGCGTCTGCTATTAACAAGACTCTCCTGTTCGTGTTTGGAATTACTCTATCCCCCACTCCAGGGATTTGAGCAAAAGGAACAGAGTTTGCATCGATTATGTATGTATAATTGAGTGGATAGGTGATGGGTAGCGCTGAGCAGTCGCCTTTTGATGACGTTTTCACCGCCAGCATTGTTTCCCCGTCAACGTATTTTCCTGAACGCTTTTTGGTAGCTACGGGAGCCGATTTAGTTGCTTCCGCTTTGGCTGTCTCAGCCAATGAATTCCCTGCAGCGTGAACGCCATCACGCTGATGACTCAGTGAGTGTATCACGTGAGTCTTTGGTAGTTCTTTCTGTAAAAGAACTACTTGTTCCCAAAGCGATTTTTGCTTGATTGTGGCACCTGTGTCATCTTTGTAACCGTTTTGAATCCATTTCTGTAAATCGTTATTGTATGATTTGACGCAGTAATACGAATCGCACACTATTAGTGTCGGGAATTCGCTATCGGCATTATCTAGCGCCATTTTTAACGCTATTATTTCAGTTTGTTGTTCTAAATTATTTTCTACCGAGTGTGATTTTGTTACCAGAGGTCTCAATTTACCTCCGCGCCACACGTATTTAACAATCTCGCATGTGGCGTTATAGGCTTGTTTTCCCCAAACCGAGGGTTGAGCATGTCCGTCTGTATATATTACACAGGCGTATTGTCGTATGGGCAGAATGTCGATTGGCAGAGGGTATTCTCTTTCGTATTCTAGATTTTTTAATTTTTTCATTTCCGGGTCAAAATAGTATTTCACTTTGTCTGTAGCAAGAGAATTTTCCCATTGTATCTATTTTGGATTTAGTGCCACAGTAGGTAAATTACATGGGCTTGTTAATGCCTCAAAGGCTGATTCTGCTGTTCTGACTGTAATCCGTCTGCCGTCAGCTTGGTATCTTTCTCTTGCTACAGCTGTTTGAACCGCATGAACAATGTTTTCCTTAATGCTGAATGTTTTTTCAGCTTCTGTGTACAAATGTGATTTGTATGCTATTGGTACCGTTTCTCCCTCATTAGAGGTCAGGTATGTGAATCCGCATCTTCCTGGGATGACCCGGATTACAAGGTTGCGTGTGTTATCGCGTGTTTGCAATTTTGTTTTAGCTAACATGTCTGTTTGCAATGATCTCAAAATCTCTGTGTGTTTTTGAGTCCAATTGATTCCTTTAAAATCTGGTTTTATTAGGTCATAGAGAGGTTTAACTCTCTCTGCATAATTTAGAATGTAAGTTCTTCCGAAATTCAGGAAACCTAGAATTGATTGTAAGTTTTTCAGCGTTCTTGGTGCTTGGATTACAGCGCATTTCTCTAAGAAATTGTCAGCCAGGCTTTTGCCTTCACTTGATAACTCATATCCTAAAAACAGGACAGTCAGATAGGCAATTCTTGACTTCTTGAAGTTGAATTTGTAACCCTCTCCTGCGAACCCAAGTATTATGGTGTTCACTCTTTTCAAGTGAGTATCCAAGTCATCATCTGTTAGATAGATGTCATCGACATAAGATAATGCCTCATCATCATACATTTGTAGTAACTCTGTTACTCTAGCTGAGAATAATCCTGGGCTGTTCTTGAACCCGTGTGGCAAACGACAGAAATTTTTCTGCGAGCCATTTATTGAGAAAGCGGTCAAATATCTGCTTTCAGGTGCTATATTTTGACAAAAGAATCCATTAGAGATGTCTAATGTTGTTTTGTATTTTTTGCGCACTATGCTATTCATTAGTGCTGCACTGTGTGAGTTTTGTACTGCAAAAGTTTTGCAACATGAGTTTAGGTGTCTGTAGTCCAAAACTAGTTGATATGAATCATCTGGGCTGGAGACAGGAAACAAAGGATTGTTCATTTGTGAGGTGCAAGTTTCAATCACCCCCTGGTATTCAAGTTGATCTAAGATCTCCCTGACCTGTTTTTTAGCTTCTTGCTTAATTGGGTACTGCCTCTGTGCAGTTGGTTGAGATTTTAACTGGATATTGTGAGGAAAAGAGTCCTCATCCCATCCCACATGGTTTTTATATAATGCAGGAGCTTGGGCTACTGCCCACTTTCTTGCAAGTGTATATTTTTTATGAATTGGAATGTGATTTGAGAAGGCAGGCATAATCATTTCTTCGCCATGAGGGCACTCCCTGACAAACTCCGGTGGCCAGTCTTTTTCAGCTAAAAGGATGTCATAGCCTTTGGAGAGATTATCCCAAAATAGACCCCTTATTTTCCTAGTCTTATCTCCCTCTATACGTAATGTTATTTCGTATATTTTATGAGGTTTGCTAACTCTGGTGTCTGCAGTTTCCACCTGAATGTATTCATTCGTGTCCACTGTCTCCAGATGATTCATCAGGATCTTGCGAGCTATGCTCACTTCTGCTGCGCTGTCTAGCATTGTCTGTGCCCACTCTCCGTTTTTCAGCTGTGTCCTCAATATCCTTGGCATGTTTGATTACTTTAATACTGGCTACCTTCTTCTTTGGAAATTGTAACTTTTTACTTTGATGAGCAGGTTCCTTGTCTTTGGACTTGACGTGCTCTTCCCTGTGTTCTGACCGTCCTCTTCTTTCCGATTTCTGCGAGGAAGTCTGAAAAGATCGAGAGGGACGTGTATCAATATCTTGATATCTATCAGGTTTCTTCAAATTATCCCTATTTCTAAGGTTGTATTTTTTCTCAGAGGGCTCCCTCTGGGGAGACTTGTGTCTTTGGTCCGGAGATCTTTCTCTCCGCCGAGGAGACCTTCCTCTGGACTGGAATCTTTTTTCTTTGGGAGTGGATTGTTTATTTCCATCCCAGCTCTTTTTTGGAGTGTTGACATTATTTTTAATAAATACCTTTTCAGGATTTTCAGTTAGTTGGGGTTTCACCGGTTTCCCACCCAAACTATCTCTTCCTAGTTCTTCATAGGATTTTTCTATGATTCTGGCAAGTTCAAATGGTTGTTCTGCTATATCTGTTTCTTTCAACTTCTGGCGGATCGCCACAGATGCTGCTTCTCCTTTTATGTTGGATAACAATAAAGCTGAGACCTGCTTGAAGTCTTTCAGTAATTTCATACCCAGAGATAAAGACCGTATTCATTTTGAATCTGTTTTAGCACATCTGGTATTACCGCCATGGACGGAACACCATGTGTTTTTGTGTAAATGGAAGCAAAGACTGTGCCCCAAGTGTCACAGTCCTCCACATGTGGTGCGATCCCCATTGGAAGACAGATAGTCAGAATTCTGTGTTTCTCAACAGGGGTAGTATCCGGAAATACTGCCTCTATTTGAGTGATTTTTTGTGCTAACCAGAATGGAATTTGTTCCCGTTTAATGGGTACTTTGCCTAGACAGGACTGTATGTTCTGTGGTGTGATTTTATTTGTGTTCCCCTGATGAGGGGTCAGCTGTGGAATTTTAATAGCTGGTTGGACTGTTGAAGTCCGCATTACATATTGGACTAATTGTCTATGTATTTTAATTAGTTGTTTTAGCTGTGCTAAAAGTTCTCGGTCAGACATTTTTTCTATGTCTGGATGTGGTGTGTAGCCGGCTAGAACTGGCCACGTTGCTCCTGGTCTACCTAGTGGACCGAGCCTGGTGATGTGATCATTATGTTTTAGGGCGCCTTTAAACCAGAGCAGGTGCTCTTGGTATTTTAATGGGATTTCCACCTCCTCGAAAGGAGTGTACGCATCCAGAGGTTCCTCTATTTTATAATAGTGGAACTCTTTTGTGACAGCGTTTGCTGCTGGAAAGTTTATCCATGAATAGAATACCTCTGTCTGCCGATATTCGTGTGCCTCAATTACGAATATGACTGTACCACCTCTTGGTGTTAGTCCATTTTCTATTAGCTTAAGAGTTATAGTTTTCCTTATGTTGACCGGGATGAGTATTGCGTTCGGGTCTTGTTGTAGGAGACTTGTGTCATCCTTTAGGAGTTGAGCTGCTATTCTAGCCGCCTCTCTTTCTCCTTCGCTGTCTGACATTTTACTGACAGGAAGGTTTTTTGTTTTTGTTGCAGATCAGGTTTTCAAGGAAACAAAGATTAGGTGCACAATATTTTGGAACACTGTATCCTTCAACGTTGAATAAACCAAAAACCATACATAGGAGTCTCCTCCTACTAAGTTTGGCGGATTTTTAACCTTTGACCCACTCCAGACGTCTTTGGAGTATTTATGGGAGAAAGGGTCTGTGTGAAAAAGCACGACTGAGTTACTCTAATGCCTTGCGTTAGATTTATCGCCTTACCAAACGTTGGGCGCCCTGTAGTGTAGTTCCTATTATCCCAATAAGCTCTGCGCATTGGAATAATATCTTCAGTAGTGTAGACGTAGGACTGAGGTTAACTAGGTCTTTTACTGACGATATTAGACTTAAGTTTTATGTGCCAGCTAGCTCAGAGTTCACTAGAAACTTTCTCGAATAGGCGAGGAGGAGTTTAACCTCCCTGGATAGACAAGAAGGGATTTAGTTTCTGACAACCATAGAACATGACAACTTTGCTCTCCCTGATCAAGAGTATATCTCTAGAGTCGTGTGAAAACAAAAGACAGCTATTTTACTCAGTCAATACGTGCATACTTAGTTTCACCAGATTGTAGAGAAAAGAAGAGACGGGCGTGTTCAATAAAAAGTGTTTATTTATTGATCAGTCTCTTTTCTCATACAAGAGAAATGAATCGCTACAATTGTAATACTTATAGTTAAGTAAAATGCATACAGTAAAAGCAGGATTATAAAATAATACTGTAAAAGCATTGATATGGTTTCTTAGCCATATGTTACTTTAAAATGGATAAAAGATATACATACATATATACATTGACTAATCGTACTCAACTGGTGCTTCTAACTACGCCTACCCCGGTGTACCTGACCTAAGCCTAATAGATGGGAGGAAGTAAGTAAGTAGCAGTTTAAGTTAAGTTTGTTTTGCCAAGAGTCTGACTTAAGAATTCTCTGTAAGGGGTTAGTCAGTTCAGTACCTGGGATTTAGAAGGCAGGAGGGCTGGTATCTCTTTCTCAGGACTCGGTATCCCAGTTACCCTCGAGGGCAAACTGGAAACGCTGGAGGCTGGATTCCTCGGCAAGAGGAAAGGCAGCGTTTTCCTCAGCGCGTCAAAAAGGGAGGGGCAGCGTCCGTGGGCTCTCGCATCAGCTGGGCTCTCCGGCAAGTAGTCGCTGCTCCAAGCTCATCACCACCGTGTCTTTACTTAGGGCAGCGTCGGTATATTTATACCTGAGAGGTGCCGGGTTTGACATAAGGATGGACATAATACGTCAATAAGGATGTCATTAAGAACTGGTCGTTCTTACATTCTTTACAGGAGTTCTCGAACGAAATCAAAACAATAGCAGCGGGGATTTCCCAGGTTTGCTGGAGGTTTGGTTTGTTTAGAGAACTCGGTGTGCTTTCTAGGGGGCTGGAGGAATAGTGCTTGCTTAATGTGACAGCATGCGCTATGACTAATTTATGAAACGGGTTTCTGTGCCGTTGTATGGATATTAGTGATTTATAACCAGACAAGGGTCAGAAATTGGAGTATCGATACAGGTCCTTGGATAAACACACTACACCCACTCCACGAATTCATGTCCATATTTACTAACCTAATCAATAGTAAACATAACTAATAGTGCATGTGTATACCGAACCACCCCAAAATACATTTTTTGCATCTGAAAATAGGCATATTCGAAACACACGAAAATGAGTATAGGTACTGTATGCATTCAAGCAGTGTAATCATTCAAAAAAAGATGCACAATTTATCTCAGCATGAATGATTTGCGAAAATAACACATGAAATGGCTCTTAAATACAGAAGAAAAAGTGCGAGACCACTCCATCACATATAAACACAGTCACTTGTAAATACGCTAGAGGCTGAGGTAATGTATTGTCTCTAGAGTTCCCAAAAATAGAAGCTCTGTTCTCTAAGAATAGTTCTACTTTAAGCAGAAGATAAGTGCCAAAAAGTAAATATTTTGGATTTCGGAAAAGTTTTCGTTTTCAGGGGAAGAAGGAAAAAAATTTTTTTCAACAGTTTTGTTTTTAAAGCCGAAGGCCAAATTCAGAGTTCAGGGAACGCTGTGTGCACGTTTGTTTAAAGTCACTCTCTCTGTTCTGGTGAAAACATCATTTCAGACAGACTTTCAAAAAAACAGTTTACTGCCTCAGGTGAAAGTTCGACCAAGTTGGAAAATGTCGCTACCTTGCAGTCGTGCGCATGTTCGCTTTCAGTGATGTTTTGATCAGCATTGCTTACAGAAGGCCGTACCTGGCTGATGCTGCTTTCATCCTGTACTTCACTACCCTTCAATCGTAGTGGTGAAGTCTCCACGAATGCCGTCATCAGGATAGGTAGCCACTGGGGACAGCACAATGCATGAGCCTTTACTGGACCCAACAAAGTATCTGCATCCAATGGTACTTCTGATTGTAGTGTAAGACATGTGTCCAACACGCATTCCTCGACGCATAGCATGCATCTCAATACAGGTAAGACACAATTCTGCCATATGGGTCTGAATGAAAGAAACCAGGTCATATTCAGGTCTCTTAGCCGGGCTAATCCAAGGACTTTAGTTATGCGGTCCCGATAGCGTATAGCTAGGATCGTTTCTTCCATTGTTGCTGGAGTCTTGTCTGTGACATGATTTGCCATAACGAAGCAGGAGTAGCAAAAATAGGATGCCTGCTACGAGTCCCAAAGAGGAGTGGAAGTCCGCCAAAGACAGAATGGATGAAATCGGGAAATATTCCCAGGACTGCTTTGAATGGAGTTAACAGTCCCGAAAAAACGGTCTTAAATACACTCGCGATACCATTTGTATCAGAAATATTTAAGATTTCGCTTAGCATTTCTGCGAAGTGTAGGGGGCAATTTGTTGATAACAATGCATGTATCTCTCCCATTGTCCTTGCAACTTGGAGATCATACGTTTCTTTTGATGACGTCAAGTGAACTGGCGTCTGTAGGAGCACAGTCTTCATTCTGCTTAAAGTATCAATTTGAATAGAAGAGATTTTCAAACTGGGCCAAATTTTTCCCTCCCTGTCTGGAGTGTCATTCGGGAATATAATTTGTTCTGGGATCATGCAGGCTCTAAACAATGATTCTATACCTTTGACCTGCCAATCTCTTGTACCCCAGATTGTTTTCGTTTCAATGTTATTGTTCCAGAAATCAAAACCGAATGCGTTCATTTTGTCAAAAAATGTCTCTGAATAGATTAATTTTGTATTTGTAAGCATGGTTTTCATTCCTATCTTATTTAACAATTTGAAATAAAACGTTTCTGCATCACTTGTGTTAAACCCTGAAAAATATGGAAATTTATCATAAAATGTTTTTGAACTGCCTTTCGGTGGAGTTGCACAATGTTCCCATTGGTTATAATTAAAAACATTTCTAGGTTGAGCAGATTTATGCAGATAATGGTTACCATAGTGGTTGTAACAGTACATCTGGTCATAATTAGATGAACCCTGTAAATAATCATGTTCTGTAAATTTAGCTGACATCACTAGATCTGACATCATATCATTAATACTTTCAAAGTCCCAATCATCAGCGAATGTGCTTTATTTTACAAAGTCACTCAATGAAATCTTGAATTGATGAGGATACTTCAGGAGCTCGACAGGGCCATAGATTTCGTAATCAGTTTTGTCCCATGCTACCCCACCGGGTATAGGATTGGCTGTAAAGTTTACTGAAGAAAGTTCTTTTTTCTCGATGTGTGAAGACTTGTGTGGTTTTAGGACCAAGCTGATTTTCTGACTTGCTGTGTCCATTGTAACATATTTTTCCTCAATAAAATGTCCCAAGTATAGTACCCTGATAAGCCAAAGTATGAGGACAAATACACCTAGTGCCACCCAGAATTTAATCCATGGAGAAATCAGATAGGTTTCTTTTAGTTGATGAAAGAGTTCCTTTGCTTTGTCTTTAAAAGTCTTTAATGCTGTCGACTGTTCCTCAGGTTCGCTCGGATCCTCGGAAAAATCATCGAAGTTGATGAAGTAGCCTGATGCTGTTCTGTCAATTGTTTCAATTGCTTCTGGATTCCTTTTTGTTTTTGGAATTTGCTTTGTTACATTAGCATAGTCTGTGATTACATCATTGTAGACTGGTGTTTCTTGATGTAAGATTTGGATTTGGGTTTCAAGAGGTTTAAGTTCCATGGCCTTGTTGCATAATCCTTGTTGATTCACTGTAGGTTTATCAAATGTGATCAGTCTCTCAGTTTGAACCTCTGTGTTTGTAGCAAACTTTGGTGTTCTGCTATTTATTGGGAGTCCACTTGGCCTACTACTTATTATCGGACACATGATTGTGGTTTAACCAGGTCGATGGATACAACTCGGTTCTCCTTTTTACCAGCAAGGGGCGGTAGTACAACTGATCTTGTTCCGTTGATAGCTAAGACAGGTACTGCCTTTCTGTAAGAAGGCCCAAATTCCTTCTTCACTGTTATTTTCTCTCTGACCAGATCCCCGATTTTTGGAATCCAGACAGGCCTTGCTGGGACAGGTGGTTTCTCTTCAGTGGTTGTTGGCTGTTGTTTAAACTTTATGTTGCTCAGGTCTTTTCTTGTTTCATTTAAGTCCTGTAAAATAGCCAAACGATCTTTGATATCAAAGCATTTTTCTTTAACCACTGAAGTGTGACTATCGAGGTCCTGGATCAACATTCTAGTCCCAAACAATAGTTCGTACGGACTGAGACCTCTCAGAGAATTTCTTGGCAGATTATTAAGACTATGTTGGACACTTATTAAATGTTTGACCCACCCAGCTCCCGAACCTAATACCTTTGCCGCTATAGATTGCTCTATGCCTCGGTTTTTTCTTTCCACCATCCCGTTTCCCTCAGGAAGGAAGTGATAAGAGTCCCGCAATGCAATGCCCATGCTGGCCATTGCCTCACCCCAAGCTCGAGCTTAGAAGCAGGACACTGTTCAGAATGTAGCATGCCCACTGCGTATATGCCGTTTTACACTCGCGAATCTTTTATAACAGTTCTGGCGTCAGCCGAGAGCTGGGGTCTACATTTTAAGTGAAGCTAGTCTCCATCTGTTAATATGACGCATTTATTTATACTGGGTATTTTTATATCTTATCGCTTAATTCCAATTTTGATCGAAACGCCATGGCAATACACCGTCTCGGTCGCCACTGCGATCTCTGTTGCAGTCTGGGCAGTTTTTTGCAAAACTGTGATGTTGCAGGCTCATTCCTGGCCACCAGTATATTGATTGTAATTCTTCTAGAGAATCTTTAAGCTTGAGGTGTCTAAGACCCTCACCCATATGTGCGTCTGCTATTAACAAGACTCTCCTGTTCGTGTTTGGAATTACTCTATCCCCCACTCCAGGGATTTGAGCAAAAGGAACAGAGTTTGCATCGATTATGTATGTATAATTGAGTGGATAGGTGATGGGTAGCGCTGAGCAGTCGCCTTTTGATGACGTTTTCACCGCCAGCATTGTTTCCCCGTCAACGTATTTTCCTGAACGCTTTTTGGTAGCTACGGGAGCCGATTTAGTTGCTTCCGCTTTGGCTGTCTCAGCCAATGAATTCCCTGCAGCGTGAACGCCATCACGCTGATGACTCAGTGAGTGTATCACGTGAGTCTTTGGTAGTTCTTTCTGTAAAAGAACTACTTGTTCCCAAAGCGATTTTTGCTTGATTGTGGCACCTGTGTCATCTTTGTAACCGTTTTGAATCCATTTCTGTAAATCGTTATTGTATGATTTGACGCAGTAATACGAATCGCACACTATTAGTGTCGGGAATTCGCTATCGGCATTATCTAGCGCCATTTTTAACGCTATTATTTCAGTTTGTTGTTCTAAATTATTTTCTACCGAGTGTGATTTTGTTACCAGAGGTCTCAATTTACCTCCGCGCCACACGTATTTAACAATCTCGCATGTGGCGTTATAGGCTTGTTTTCCCCAAACCGAGGGTTGAGCATGTCCGTCTGTATATATTACACAGGCGTATTGTCGTATGGGCAGAATGTCGATTGGCAGAGGGTATTCTCTTTCGTATTCTAGATTTTTTAATTTTTTCATTTCCGGGTCAAAATAGTATTTCACTTTGTCTGTAGCAAGAGAATTTTCCCATTGTATCTATTTTGGATTTAGTGCCACAGTAGGTAAATTACATGGGCTTGTTAATGCCTCAAAGGCTGATTCTGCTGTTCTGACTGTAATCCGTCTGCCGTCAGCTTGGTATCTTTCTCTTGCTACAGCTGTTTGAACCGCATGAACAATGTTTTCCTTAATGCTGAATGTTTTTTCAGCTTCTGTGTACAAATGTGATTTGTATGCTATTGGTACCGTTTCTCCCTCATTAGAGGTCAGGTATGTGAATCCGCATCTTCCTGGGATGACCCGGATTACAAGGTTGCGTGTGTTATCGCGTGTTTGCAATTTTGTTTTAGCTAACATGTCTGTTTGCAATGATCTCAAAATCTCTGTGTGTTTTTGAGTCCAATTGATTCCTTTAAAATCTGGTTTTATTAGGTCATAGAGAGGTTTAACTCTCTCTGCATAATTTAGAATGTAAGTTCTTCCGAAATTCAGGAAACCTAGAATTGATTGTAAGTTTTTCAGCGTTCTTGGTGCTTGGATTACAGCGCATTTCTCTAAGAAATTGTCAGCCAGGCTTTTGCCTTCACTTGATAACTCATATCCTAAAAACAGGACAGTCAGATAGGCAATTCTTGACTTCTTGAAGTTGAATTTGTAACCCTCTCCTGCGAACCCAAGTATTATGGTGTTCACTCTTTTCAAGTGAGTATCCAAGTCATCATCTGTTAGATAGATGTCATCGACATAAGATAATGCCTCATCATCATACATTTGTAGTAACTCTGTTACTCTAGCTGAGAATAATCCTGGGCTGTTCTTGAACCCGTGTGGCAAACGACAGAAATTTTTCTGCGAGCCATTTATTGAGAAAGCGGTCAAATATCTGCTTTCAGGTGCTATATTTTGACAAAAGAATCCATTAGAGATGTCTAATGTTGTTTTGTATTTTTTGCGCACTATGCTATTCATTAGTGCTGCACTGTGTGAGTTTTGTACTGCAAAAGTTTTGCAACATGAGTTTAGGTGTCTGTAGTCCAAAACTAGTTGATATGAATCATCTGGGCTGGAGACAGGAAACAAAGGATTGTTCATTTGTGAGGTGCAAGTTTCAATCACCCCCTGGTATTCAAGTTGATCTAAGATCTCCCTGACCTGTTTTTTAGCTTCTTGCTTAATTGGGTACTGCCTCTGTGCAGTTGGTTGAGATTTTAACTGGATATTGTGAGGAAAAGAGTCCTCATCCCATCCCACATGGTTTTTATATAATGCAGGAGCTTGGGCTACTGCCCACTTTCTTGCAAGTGTATATTTTTTATGAATTGGAATGTGATTTGAGAAGGCAGGCATAATCATTTCTTCGCCATGAGGGCACTCCCTGACAAACTCCGGTGGCCAGTCTTTTTCAGCTAAAAGGATGTCATAGCCTTTGGAGAGATTATCCCAAAATAGACCCCTTATTTTCCTAGTCTTATCTCCCTCTATACGTAATGTTATTTCGTATATTTTATGAGGTTTGCTAACTCTGGTGTCTGCAGTTTCCACCTGAATGTATTCATTCGTGTCCACTGTCTCCAGATGATTCATCAGGATCTTGCGAGCTATGCTCACTTCTGCTGCGCTGTCTAGCATTGTCTGTGCCCACTCTCCGTTTTTCAGCTGTGTCCTCAATATCCTTGGCATGTTTGATTACTTTAATACTGGCTACCTTCTTCTTTGGAAATTGTAACTTTTTACTTTGATGAGCAGGTTCCTTGTCTTTGGACTTGACGTGCTCTTCCCTGTGTTCTGACCGTCCTCTTCTTTCCGATTTCTGCGAGGAAGTCTGAAAAGATCGAGAGGGACGTGTATCAATATCTTGATATCTATCAGGTTTCTTCAAATTATCCCTATTTCTAAGGTTGTATTTTTTCTCAGAGGGCTCCCTCTGGGGAGACTTGTGTCTTTGGTCCGGAGATCTTTCTCTCCGCCGAGGAGACCTTCCTCTGGACTGGAATCTTTTTTCTTTGGGAGTGGATTGTTTATTTCCATCCCAGCTCTTTTTTGGAGTGTTGACATTATTTTTAATAAATACCTTTTCAGGATTTTCAGTTAGTTGGGGTTTCACCGGTTTCCCACCCAAACTATCTCTTCCTAGTTCTTCATAGGATTTTTCTATGATTCTGGCAAGTTCAAATGGTTGTTCTGCTATATCTGTTTCTTTCAACTTCTGGCGGATCGCCACAGATGCTGCTTCTCCTTTTATGTTGGATAACAATAAAGCTGAGACCTGCTTGAAGTCTTTCAGTAATTTCATACCCAGAGATAAAGACCGTATTCATTTTGAATCTGTTTTAGCACATCTGGTATTACCGCCATGGACGGAACACCATGTGTTTTTGTGTAAATGGAAGCAAAGACTGTGCCCCAAGTGTCACAGTCCTCCACATGTGGTGCGATCCCCATTGGAAGACAGATAGTCAGAATTCTGTGTTTCTCAACAGGGGTAGTATCCGGAAATACTGCCTCTATTTGAGTGATTTTTTGTGCTAACCAGAATGGAATTTGTTCCCGTTTAATGGGTACGTTGCCTAGACAGGACTGTATGTTCTGTGGTGTGATTTTATTTGTGTTCCCCTGATGAGGGGTCAGCTGTGGAATTTTAATAGCTGGTTGGACTGTTGAAGTCCGCATTACATATTGGACTAATTGTCTATGTATTTTAATTAGTTGTTTTAGCTGTGCTAAAAGTTCTCGGTCAGACATTTTTTCTATGTCTGGATGTGGTGTGTAGCCGGCTAGAACTGGCCACGTTGCTCCTGGTCTACCTAGTGGACCGAGCCTGGTGATGTGATCATTATGTTTTAGGGCGCCTTTAAACCAGAGCAGGTGCTCTTGGTATTTTAATGGGATTTCCACCTCCTCGAAAGGAGTGTACGCATCCAGAGGTTCCTCTATTTTATAATAGTGGAACTCTTTTGTGACAGCGTTTGCTGCTGGAAAGTTTATCCATGAATAGAATACCTCTGTCTGCCGATATTCGTGTGCCTCAATTACGAATATGACTGTACCACCTCTTGGTGTTAGTCCATTTTCTATTAGCTTAAGAGTTATAGTTTTCCTTATGTTGACCGGGATGAGTATTGCGTTCGGGTCTTGTTGTAGGAGACTTGTGTCATCCTTTAGGAGTTGAGCTGCTATTCTAGCCGCCTCTCTTTCTCCTTCGCTGTCTGACATTTTACTGACAGGAAGGTTTTTTGTTTTTGTTGCAGATCAGGTTTTCAAGGAAACAAAGATTAGGTGCACAATATTTTGGAACACTGTATCCTTCAACGTTGAATAAACCAAAAACCATACATAGGAGTCTCCTCCTACTAAGTTTGGCGGATTTTTAACCTTTGACCCACTCCAGACGTCTTTGGAGTATTTATGGGAGAAAGGGTCTGTGTGAAAAAGCACGACTGAGTTACTCTAATGCCTTGCGTTAGATTTATCGCCTTACCAAACGTTGGGCGCCCTGTAGTGTAGTTCCTATTATCCCAATAAGCTCTGCGCATTGGAATAATATCTTCAGTAGTGTAGACGTAGGACTGAGGTTAACTAGGTCTTTTACTGACGATATTAGACTTAAGTTTTATGTGCCAGCTAGCTCAGAGTTCACTAGAAACTTTCTCGAATAGGCGAGGAGGAGTTTAACCTCCCTGGATAGACAAGAAGGGATTTAGTTTCTGACAACCATAGAACATGACAACTTTGCTCTCCCTGATCAAGAGTATATCTCTAGAGTCGTGTGAAAACAAAAGACAGCTATTTTACTCAGTCAATACGTGCATACTTAGTTTCACCAGATTGTAGAGAAAAGAAGAGACGGGCGTGTTCAATAAAAAGTGTTTATTTATTGATCAGTCTCTTTTCTCATACAAGAGAAATGAATCGCTACAATTGTAATACTTATAGTTAAGTAAAATGCATACAGTAAAAGCAGGATTATAAAATAATACTGTAAAAGCATTGATATGGTTTCTTAGCCATATGTTACTTTAAAATGGATAAAAGATATACATACATATATACATTGACTAATCGTACTCAACTGGTGCTTCTAACTACGCCTACCCCGGTGTACCTGACCTAAGCCTAATAGATGGGAGGAAGTAAGTAAGTAGCAGTTTAAGTTAAGTTTGTTTTGCCAAGAGTCTGACTTAAGAATTCTCTGTAAGGGGTTAGTCAGTTCAGTACCTGGGATTTAGAAGGCAGGAGGGCTGGTATCTCTTTCTCAGGACTCGGTATCCCAGTTACCCTCGAGGGCAAACTGGAAACGCTGGAGGCTGGATTCCTCGGCAAGAGGAAAGGCAGCGTTTTCCTCAGCGCGTCAAAAAGGGAGGGGCAGCGTCCGTGGGCTCTCGCATCAGCTGGGCTCTCCGGCAAGTAGTCGCTGCTCCAAGCTCATCACCACCGTGTCTTTACTTAGGGCAGCGTCGGTATATTTATACCTGAGAGGTGCCGGGTTTGACATAAGGATGGACATAATACGTCAATAAGGATGTCATTAAGAACTGGTCGTTCTTACATTCTTTACAGGAGTTCTCGAACGAAATCAAAACAATAGCAGCGGGGATTTCCCAGGTTTGCTGGAGGTTTGGTTTGTTTAGAGAACTCGGTGTGCTTTCTAGGGGGCTGGAGGAATAGTGCTTGCTTAATGTGACAGCATGCGCCATGACTAATTTATGAAACGGGTTTCTGTGCCGTTGTATGGATATTAGTGATTTATAACCAGACAAGGGTCAGAAATTGGAGTATCGATACAGGTCCTTGGATAAACACACTACACCCACTCCACGAATTCATGTCCATATTTACTAACCTAATCAATAGTAAACATAACTAATAGTGCATGTGTATACCGAACCACCCCAAAATACATTTTTTGCATCTGAAAATAGGCATATTCGAAACACACGAAAATGAGTATAGGTACTGTATGCATTCAAGCAGTGTAATCATTCAAAAAAAGATGCACAATTTATCTCAGCATGAATGATTTGCGAAAATAACACATGAAATGGCTCTTAAATACAGAAGAAAAAGTGCGAGACCACTCCATCACATATAAACACAGTCACTTGTAAATACGCTAGAGGCTGAGGTAATGTATTGTCTCTAGAGTTCCCAAAAATAGAAGCTCTGTTCTCTAAGAATAGTTCTACTTAAAGCAGAAGATAAGTGCCAAAAAGTTAATATTTTGGATTTCGGAAAAGTTTTCGTTTTCAGGGGAAGAAGGAAAAATATTTTTTTCAACAGTTTTGTTTTTAAAGCCGAAGGCCAAATTCAGAGTTCAGGGAACGCTGTGTGCACGTTTGTTTAAAGTCACTCTCTCTGTTCTGGTGAAAACATCATTTCAGACAGACTTTCAAAAAAACAGTTTACTGCCTCAGGTGAAAGTTCGACCAAGTTGGAAAATGTCGCTACCATGCAGTCGTGCGCATGTTCGCTTTCAGTGATGTTTTGATCAGCATTGCTTACAGAAGGCCGTACCTGGCTGATGCTGCTTTCATCCTGTACTTCACTACCCTTCAATCGTAGTGGTGAAGTCTCCACGAATGCCGTCATCAGGATAGGTAGCCACTGGGGACAGCACAATGCATGAGCCTTTACTGGACCCAACAAAGTATCTGCATCCAATGGTACTTCTGATTGTAGTGTAAGACATGTGTCCAACACGCATTCCTCGCCGCATAGCATGCATCTCAATACAGGTAAGACACAATTCTGCCATATGGGTCTGAATGAAAGAAACCAGGTCATATTCAGGTCTCTTAGCCGGGCTAATCCAAGGACTTTAGTTATGCGGTCCCGATAGCGTATAGCTAGGATCGTTTCTTCCATTGTTGCTGGAGTCTTGTCTGTGACATGATTTGCCATAACGAAGCAGGAGTAGCAAAAATAGGATGCCTGCTACGAGTCCCAAAGAGGAGTGGAAGTCCGCCAAAGACAGAATGGATGAAATCGGGAAATATTCCCAGGACTGCTTTGAATGGAGTTAACAGTCCCGAAAAAACGGTCTTAAATACACTCGCGATACCATTTGTATCAGAAATATTTAAGATTTCGCTTAGCATTTCTGCGAAGTGTAGGGGGCAATTTGTTGATAACAATGCATGTATCTCTCCCATTGTCCTTGCAACTTGGAGATCATACGTTTCTTTTGATGACGTCAAGTGAACTGGCGTCTGTAGGAGCACAGTCTTCATTCTGCTTAAAGTATCAATTTGAATAGAAGAGATTTTCAAACTGGGCCAAATTTTTCCCTCCCTGTCTGGAGTGTCATTCGGGAATATAATTTGTTCTGGGATCATGCAGGCTCTAAACAATGATTCTATACCTTTGACCTGCCAATCTCTTGTACCCCAGATTGTTTTCGTTTCAATGTTATTGTTCCAGAAATCAAAACCGAATGCGTTCATTTTGTCAAAAAATGTCTCTGAATAGATTAATTTTGTATTTGTAAGCATGGTTTTCATTCCTATCTTATTTAACAATTTGAAATAAAACGTTTCTGCATCACTTGTGTTAAACCCTGAAAAATATGGAAATTTATCATAAAATGTTTTTGAACTGCCTTTCGGTGGAGTTGCACAATGTTCCCATTGGTTATAATTAAAAACATTTCTAGGTTGAGCAGATTTATGCAGATAATGGTTACCATAGTGGTTGTAACAGTACATCTGGTCATAATTAGATGAACCCTGTAAATAATCATGTTCTGTAAATTTAGCTGACATCACTAGATCTGACATCATATCATTAATACTTTCAAAGTCCCAATCATCAGCGAATGTGCTTTATTTTACAAAGTCACTCAATGAAATCTTGAATTGATGAGGATACTTCAGGAGCTCGACAGGGCCATAGATTTCGTAATCAGTTTTGTCCCATGCTACCCCACCGGGTATAGGATTGGCTGTAAAGTTTACTGAAGAAAGTTCTTTTTTCTCGATGTGTGAAGACTTGTGTGGTTTTAGGACCAAGCTGATTTTCTGACTTGCTGTGTCCATTGTAACATATTTTTCCTCAATAAAATGTCCCAAGTATAGTACCCTGATAAGCCAAAGTATGAGGACAAATACACCTAGTGCCACCCAGAATTTAATCCATGGAGAAATCAGATAGGTTTCTTTTAGTTGATGAAAGAGTTCCTTTGCTTTGTCTTTAAAAGTCTTTAATGCTGTCGACTGTTCCTCAGGTTCGCTCGGATCCTCGGAAAAATCATCGAAGTTGATGAAGTAGCCTGATGCTGTTCTGTCAATTGTTTCAATTGCTTCTGGATTCCTTTTTGTTTTTGGAATTTGCTTTGTTACATTAGCATAGTCTGTGATTACATCATTGTAGACTGGTGTTTCTTGATGTAAGATTTGGATTTGGGTTTCAAGAGGTTTAAGTTCCATGGCCTTGTTGCATAATCCTTGTTGATTCACTGTAGGTTTATCAAATGTGATCAGTCTCTCAGTTTGAACCTCTGTGTTTGTAGCAAACTTTGGTGTTCTGCTATTTCTTGGGAGTCCACTTGGCCTACTACTTATTATCGGACACATGATTGTGGTTTAACCAGGTCGATGGATACAACTCGGTTCTCCTTTTTACCAGCAAGGGGCGGTAGTACAACTGATCTTGTTCCGTTGATAGCTAAGACAGGTACTGCCTTTCTGTAAGAAGGCCCAAATTCCTTCTTCACTGTTATTTTCTCTCTGACCAGATCCCCGTTTTTTGGAATCCAGACAGGCCTTGCTGGGACAGGTGGTTTCTCTTCAGTGGTTGTTGGCTGTTGTTTAAACTTTATGTTGCTCAGGTCTTTTCTTGTTTCATTTAAGTCCTGTAAAATAGCCAAACGATCTTTGATATCAAAGCATTTTTCTTTAACCACTGAAGTGTGACTATCGAGGTCCTGGATCAACATTCTAGTCCCAAACAATAGTTCGTACGGACTGAGACCTCTCAGAGAATTTCTTGGCAGATTATTAAGACTATGTTGGACACTTATTAAATGTTTGACCCACCCAGCTCCCGAACCTAATACCTTTGCCGCTATAGATTGCTCTATGCCTCGGTTTTTTCTTTCCACCATCCCGTTTCCCTCAGGAAGGAAGTGATAAGAGTCCCGCAATGCAATGCCCATGCTGGCCATTGCCTCACCCCAAGCTCGAGCTTAGAAGCAGGACACTGTTCAGAATGTAGCATGCCCACTGCGTATATGCCGTTTTACACTCGCGAATCTTTTATAACAGTTCTGGCGTCAGCCGAGAGCTGGGGTCTACATTTTAAGTGAAGCTAGTCTCCATCTGTTAATATGACGCATTTATTTATACTGGGTATTTTTATATCTTATCGCTTAATTCCAATTTTGATCGAAACGCCATGGCAATACACCGTCTCGGTCGCCACTGCGATCTCTGTTGCAGTCTGGGCAGTTTTTTGCAAAACTGTGATGTTGCAGGCTCATTCCTGGCCACCAGTATATTGATTGTAATTCTTCTAGAGAATCTTTAAGCTTGAGGTGTCTAAGACCCTCACCCATATGTGCGTCTGCTATTAACAAGACTCTCCTGTTCGTGTTTGGAATTACTCTATCCCCCACTCCAGGGATTTGAGCAAAAGGAACAGAGTTTGCATCGATTATGTATGTATAATTGAGTGGATAGGTGATGGGTAGCGCTGAGCAGTCGCCTTTTGATGACGTTTTCACCGCCAGCATTGTTTCCCCGTCAACGTATTTTCCTGAACGCTTTTTGGTAGCTACGGGAGCCGATTTAGTTGCTTCCGCTTTGGCTGTCTCAGCCAATGAATTCCCTGCAGCGTGAACGCCATCACGCTGATGACTCAGTGAGTGTATCACGTGAGTCTTTGGTAGTTCTTTCTGTAAAAGAACTACTTGTTCCCAAAGCGATTTTTGCTTGATTGTGGCACCTGTGTCATCTTTGTAACCGTTTTGAATCCATTTCTGTAAATCGTTATTGTATGATTTGACGCAGTAATACGAATCGCACACTATTAGTGTCGGGAATTCGCTATCGGCATTATCTAGCGCCATTTTTAACGCTATTATTTCAGTTTGTTGTTCTAAATTATTTTCTACCGAGTGTGATTTTGTTACCAGAGGTCTCAATTTACCTCCGCGCCACACGTATTTAACAATCTCGCATGTGGCGTTATAGGCTTGTTTTCCCCAAACCGAGGGTTGAGCATGTCCGTCTGTATATATTACACAGGCGTATTGTCGTATGGGCAGAATGTCGATTGGCAGAGGGTATTCTCTTTCGTATTCTAGATTTTTTAATTTTTTCATTTCCGGGTCAAAATAGTATTTCACTTTGTCTGTAGCAAGAGAATTTTCCCATTGTATCTATTTTGGATTTAGTGCCACAGTAGGTAAATTACATGGGCTTGTTAATGCCTCAAAGGCTGATTCTGCTGTTCTGACTGTAATCCGTCTGCCGTCAGCTTGGTATCTTTCTCTTGCTACAGCTGTTTGAACCGCATGAACAATGTTTTCCTTAATGCTGAATGTTTTTTCAGCTTCTGTGTACAAATGTGATTTGTATGCTATTGGTACCGTTTCTCCCTCATTAGAGGTCAGGTATGTGAATCCGCATCTTCCTGGGATGACCCGGATTACAAGGTTGCGTGTGTTATCGCGTGTTTGCAATTTTGTTTTAGCTAACATGTCTGTTTGCAATGATCTCAAAATCTCTGTGTGTTTTTGAGTCCAATTGATTCCTTTAAAATCTGGTTTTATTAGGTCATAGAGAGGTTTAACTCTCTCTGCATAATTTAGAATGTAAGTTCTTCCGAAATTCAGGAAACCTAGAATTGATTGTAAGTTTTTCAGCGTTCTTGGTGCTTGGATTACAGCGCATTTCTCTAAGAAATTGTCAGCCAGGCTTTTGCCTTCACTTGATAACTCATATCCTAAAAACAGGACAGTCAGATAGGCAATTCTTGACTTCTTGAAGTTGAATTTGTAACCCTCTCCTGCGAACCCAAGTATTATGGTGTTCACTCTTTTCAAGTGAGTATCCAAGTCATCATCTGTTAGATAGATGTCATCGACATAAGATAATGCCTCATCATCATACATTTGTAGTAACTCTGTTACTCTAGCTGAGAATAATCCTGGGCTGTTCTTGAACCCGTGTGGCAAACGACAGAAATTTTTCTGCGAGCCATTTATTGAGAAAGCGGTCAAATATCTGCTTTCAGGTGCTATATTTTGACAAAAGAATCCATTAGAGATGTCTAATGTTGTTTTGTATTTTTTGCGCACTATGCTATTCATTAGTGCTGCACTGTGTGAGTTTTGTACTGCAAAAGTTTTGCAACATGAGTTTAGGTGTCTGTAGTCCAAAACTAGTTGATATGAATCATCTGGGCTGGAGACAGGAAACAAAGGATTGTTCATTTGTGAGGTGCAAGTTTCAATCACCCCCTGGTATTCAAGTTGATCTAAGATCTCCCTGACCTGTTTTTTAGCTTCTTGCTTAATTGGGTACTGCCTCTGTGCAGTTGGTTGAGATTTTAACTGGATATTGTGAGGAAAAGAGTCCTCATCCCATCCCACATGGTTTTTATATAATGCAGGAGCTTGGGCTACTGCCCACTTTCTTGCAAGTGTATATTTTTTATGAATTGGAATGTGATTTGAGAAGGCAGGCATAATCATTTCTTCGCCATGAGGGCACTCCCTGACAAACTCCGGTGGCCAGTCTTTTTCAGCTAAAAGGATGTCATAGCCTTTGGAGAGATTATCCCAAAATAGACCCCTTATTTTCCTAGTCTTATCTCCCTCTATACGTAATGTTATTTCGTATATTTTATGAGGTTTGCTAACTCTGGTGTCTGCAGTTTCCACCTGAATGTATTCATTCGTGTCCACTGTCTCCAGATGATTCATCAGGATCTTGCGAGCTATGCTCACTTCTGCTGCGCTGTCTAGCATTGTCTGTGCCCACTCTCCGTTTTTCAGCTGTGTCCTCAATATCCTTGGCATGTTTGATTACTTTAATACTGGCTACCTTCTTCTTTGGAAATTGTAACTTTTTACTTTGATGAGCAGGTTCCTTGTCTTTGGACTTGACGTGCTCTTCCCTGTGTTCTGACCGTCCTCTTCTTTCCGATTTCTGCGAGGAAGTCTGAAAAGATCGAGAGGGACGTGTATCAATATCTTGATATCTATCAGGTTTCTTCAAATTATCCCTATTTCTAAGGTTGTATTTTTTCTCAGAGGGCTCCCTCTGGGGAGACTTGTGTCTTTGGTCCGGAGATCTTTCTCTCCGCCGAGGAGACCTTCCTCTGGACTGGAATCTTTTTTCTTTGGGAGTGGATTGTTTATTTCCATCCCAGCTCTTTTTTGGAGTGTTGACATTATTTTTAATAAATACCTTTTCAGGATTTTCAGTTAGTTGGGGTTTCACCGGTTTCCCACCCAAACTATCTCTTCCTAGTTCTTCATAGGATTTTTCTATGATTCTGGCAAGTTCAAATGGTTGTTCTGCTATATCTGTTTCTTTCAACTTCTGGCGGATCGCCACAGATGCTGCTTCTCCTTTTATGTTGGATAACAATAAAGCTGAGACCTGCTTGAAGTCTTTCAGTAATTTCATACCCAGAGATAAAGACCGTATTCATTTTGAATCTGTTTTAGCACATCTGGTATTACCGCCATGGACGGAACACCATGTGTTTTTGTGTAAATGGAAGCAAAGACTGTGCCCCAAGTGTCACAGTCCTCCACATGTGGTGCGATCCCCATTGGAAGACAGATAGTCAGAATTCTGTGTTTCTCAACAGGGGTAGTATCCGGAAATACTGCCTCTATTTGAGTGATTTTTTGTGCTAACCAGAATGGAATTTGTTCCCGTTTAATGGGTACTTTGCCTAGACAGGACTGTATGTTCTGTGGTGTGATTTTATTTGTGTTCCCCTGATGAGGGGTCAGCTGTGGAATTTTAATAGCTGGTTGGACTGTTGAAGTCCGCATTACATATTGGACTAATTGTCTATGTATTTTAATTAGTTGTTTTAGCTGTGCTAAAAGTTCTCGGTCAGACATTTTTTCTATGTCTGGATGTGGTGTGTAGCCGGCTAGAACTGGCCACGTTGCTCCTGGTCTACCTAGTGGACCGAGCCTGGTGATGTGATCATTATGTTTTAGGGCGCCTTTAAACCAGAGCAGGTGCTCTTGGTATTTTAATGGGATTTCCACCTCCTCGAAAGGAGTGTACGCATCCAGAGGTTCCTCTATTTTATAATAGTGGAACTCTTTTGTGACAGCGTTTGCTGCTGGAAAGTTTATCCATGAATAGAATACCTCTGTCTGCCGATATTCGTGTGCCTCAATTACGAATATGACTGTACCACCTCTTGGTGTTAGTCCATTTTCTATTAGCTTAAGAGTTATAGTTTTCCTTATGTTGACCGGGATGAGTATTGCGTTCGGGTCTTGTTGTAGGAGACTTGTGTCATCCTTTAGGAGTTGAGCTGCTATTCTAGCCGCCTCTCTTTCTCCTTCGCTGTCTGACATTTTACTGACAGGAAGGTTTTTTGTTTTTGTTGCAGATCAGGTTTTCAAGGAAACAAAGATTAGGTGCACAATATTTTGGAACACTGTATCCTTCAACGTTGAATAAACCAAAAACCATACATAGGAGTCTCCTCCTACTAAGTTTGGCGGATTTTTAACCTTTGACCCACTCCAGACGTCTTTGGAGTATTTATGGGAGAAAGGGTCTGTGTGAAAAAGCACGACTGAGTTACTCTAATGCCTTGCGTTAGATTTATCGCCTTACCAAACGTTGGGCGCCCTGTAGTGTAGTTCCTATTATCCCAATAAGCTCTGCGCATTGGAATAATATCTTCAGTAGTGTAGACGTAGGACTGAGGTTAACTAGGTCTTTTACTGACGATATTAGACTTAAGTTTTATGTGCCAGCTAGCTCAGAGTTCACTAGAAACTTTCTCGAATAGGCGAGGAGGAGTTTAACCTCCCTGGATAGACAAGAAGGGATTTAGTTTCTGACAACCATAGAACATGACAACTTTGCTCTCCCTGATCAAGAGTATATCTCTAGAGTCGTGTGAAAACAAAAGACAGCTATTTTACTCAGTCAATACGTGCATACTTAGTTTCACCAGATTGTAGAGAAAAGAAGAGACGGGCGTGTTCAATAAAAAGTGTTTATTTATTGATCAGTCTCTTTTCTCATACAAGAGAAATGAATCGCTACAATTGTAATACTTATAGTTAAGTAAAATGCATACAGTAAAAGCAGGATTATAAAATAATACTGTAAAAGCATTGATATGGTTTCTTAGCCATATGTTACTTTAAAATGGATAAAAGATATACATACATATATACATTGACTAATCGTACTCAACTGGTGCTTCTAACTACGCCTACCCCGGTGTACCTGACCTAAGCCTAATAGATGGGAGGAAGTAAGTAAGTAGCAGTTTAAGTTAAGTTTGTTTTGCCAAGAGTCTGACTTAAGAATTCTCTGTAAGGGGTTAGTCAGTTCAGTACCTGGGATTTAGAAGGCAGGAGGGCTGGTATCTCTTTCTCAGGACTCGGTATCCCAGTTACCCTCGAGGGCAAACTGGAAACGCTGGAGGCTGGATTCCTCGGCAAGAGGAAAGGCAGCGTTTTCCTCAGCGCGTCAAAAAGGGAGGGGCAGCGTCCGTGGGCTCTCGCATCAGCTGGGCTCTCCGGCAAGTAGTCGCTGCTCCAAGCTCATCACCACCGTGTCTTTACTTAGGGCAGCGTCGGTATATTTATACTTGAGAGGTGCCGGGTTTGACATAAGGATGGACATAATACGTCAATAAGGATGTCATTAAGAACTGGTCGTTCTTACATTCTTTACAGGAGTTCTTGAACGAAATCAAAACAATAGCAGCGGGGATTTCCCAGGTTTGCTGGAGGTTTGGTTTGTTTAGAGAACTCGGTGTGCTTTCTAGGGGGCTGGAGGAATAGTGCTTGCTTAATGTGACAGCATGCGCTATGACTAATTTATGAAACGGGTTTCTGTGCCGTTGTATGGATATTAGTGATTTATAACCAGACAAGGGTCAGAAATTGGAGTATCGATACAGGTCCTTGGATAAACACACTACACCCACTCCACGAATTCATGTCCATATTTACTAACCTAATCAATAGTAAACATAACTAATAGTGCATGTGTATACCGAACCACCCCAAAATACATTTTTTGCATCTGAAAATAGGCATATTCGAAACACACGAAAATGAGTATAGGTACTGTATGCATTCAAGCAGTGTAATCATTCAAAAAAAGATGCACAATTTATCTCAGCATGAATGATTTGCGAAAATAACACATGAAATGGCTCTTAAATACAGAAGAAAAAGTGCGAGACCACTCCATCACATATAAACACAGTCACTTGTAAATACGCTAGAGGCTGAGGTAATGTATTGTCTCTAGAGTTCCCAAAAATAGAAGCTCTGTTCTCTAAGAATAGTTCTACTTTAAGCAGAAGATAAGTGCCAAAAAGTAAATATTTTGGATTTCGGAAAAGTTTTCGTTTTCAGGGGAAGAAGGAAAAATTTTTTTTTCAACAGTTTTGTTTTTAAAGCCGAAGGCCAAATTCAGAGTTCAGGGAACGCTGTGTGCACGTTTGTTTAAAGTCACTCTCTCTGTTCTGGTGAAAACATCATTTCAGACAGACTTTCAAAAAAACAGTTTACTGCCTCAGGTGAAAGTTCGACCAAGTTGGAAAATGTCGCTACCATGCAGTCGTGCGCATGTTCGCTTTCAGTGATGTTTTGATCAGCATTGCTTACAGAAGGCCGTACCTGGCTGATGCTGCTTTCATCCTGTACTTCACTACCCTTCAATCGTAGTGGTGAAGTCTCCACGAATGCCGTCATCAGGATAGGTAGCCACTGGGGACAGCACAATGCATGAGCCTTTACTGGACCCAACAAAGTATCTGCATCCAATGGTACTTCTGATTGTAGTGTAAGACATGTGTCCAACACGCATTCCTCGCCGCATAGCATGCATCTCAATACAGGTAAGACACAATTCTGCCATATGGGTCTGAATGAAAGAAACCAGGTCATATTCAGGTCTCTTAGCCGGGCTAATCCAAGGACTTTAGTTATGCGGTCCCGATAGCGTATAGCTAGGATCGTTTCTTCCATTGTTGCTGGAGTCTTGTCTGTGACATGATTTGCCATAACGAAGCAGGAGTAGCAAAAATAGGATGCCTGCTACGAGTCCCAAAGAGGAGTGGAAGTCCGCCAAAGACAGAATGGATGAAATCGGGAAATATTCCCAGGACTGCTTTGAATGGAGTTAACAGTCCCGAAAAAACGGTCTTAAATACACTCGCGATACCATTTGTATCAGAAATATTTAAGATTTCGCTTAGCATTTCTGCGAAGTGTAGGGGGCAATTTGTTGATAACAATGCATGTATCTCTCCCATTGTCCTTGCAACTTGGAGATCATACGTTTCTTTTGATGACGTCAAGTGAACTGGCGTCTGTAGGAGCACAGTCTTCATTCTGCTTAAAGTATCAATTTGAATAGAAGAGATTTTCAAACTGGGCCAAATTTTTCCCTCCCTGTCTGGAGTGTCATTCGGGAATATAATTTGTTCTGGGATCATGCAGGCTCTAAACAATGATTCTATACCTTTGACCTGCCAATCTCTTGTACCCCAGATTGTTTTCGTTTCAATGTTATTGTTCCAGAAATCAAAACCGAATGCGTTCATTTTGTCAAAAAATGTCTCTGAATAGATTAATTTTGTATTTGTAAGCATGGTTTTCATTCCTATCTTATTTAACAATTTGAAATAAAACGTTTCTGCATCACTTGTGTTAAACCCTGAAAAATATGGAAATTTATCATAAAATGTTTTTGAACTGCCTTTCGGTGGAGTTGCACAATGTTCCCATTGGTTATAATTAAAAACATTTCTAGGTTGAGCAGATTTATGCAGATAATGGTTACCATAGTGGTTGTAACAGTACATCTGGTCATAATTAGATGAACCCTGTAAATAATCATGTTCTGTAAATTTAGCTGACATCACTAGATCTGACATCATATCATTAATACTTTCAAAGTCCCAATCATCAGCGAATGTGCTTTATTTTACAAAGTCACTCAATGAAATCTTGAATTGATGAGGATACTTCAGGAGCTCGACAGGGCCATAGATTTCGTAATCAGTTTTGTCCCATGCTACCCCACCGGGTATAGGATTGGCTGTAAAGTTTACTGAAGAAAGTTCTTTTTTCTCGATGTGTGAAGACTTGTGTGGTTTTAGGACCAAGCTGATTTTCTGACTTGCTGTGTCCATTGTAACAT
The DNA here is from genome assembly GCF_964261635.1 of Lissotriton helveticus. Classification (NCBI taxonomy): domain Eukaryota; kingdom Metazoa; phylum Chordata; class Amphibia; order Caudata; family Salamandridae; genus Lissotriton; species Lissotriton helveticus. The sequence goes on along the minus strand of NC_136068.1, from coordinate 1,060,118,670 downwards.
ATTTTTCCTCAATAAAATGTCCCAAGTATAGTACCCTGATAAGCCAAAGTATGAGGACAATACACCTAGTGCCACCCAGAATTTAATCCATGGAGAAATCAGATAGGTTTCTTTTAGTTGATGAAAGAGTTCCTTTGCTTTGTCTTTAAAAGTCTTTAATGCTGTCGACTGTTCCTCAGGTTCGCTCGGATCCTCGGAAAAATCATCGAAGTTGATGAAGTAGCCTGATGCTGTTCTGTCAATTGTTTCAATTGCTTCTGGATTCCTTTTTGTTTTTGGAATTTGCTTTGTTACATTAGCATAGTCTGTGATTACATCATTGTAGACTGGTGTTTCTTGATGTAAGATTTGGATTTGGGTTTCAAGAGGTTTAAGTTCCATGGCCTTGTTGCATAATCCTTGTTGATTCACTGTAGGTTTATCAAATGTGATCAGTCTCTCAGTTTGAACCTCTGTGTTTGTAGCAAACTTTGGTGTTCTGCTATTTCTTGGGAGTCCACTTGGCCTACTACTTATTATCGGACACATGATTGTGGTTTAACCAGGTCGATGGATACAACTCGGTTCTCCTTTTTACCAGCAAGGGGCGGTAGTACAACTGATCTTGTTCCGTTGATAGCTAAGACAGGTACTGCCTTTCTGTAAGAATGCCCAAATTCCTTCTTCACTGTTATTTTCTCTCTGACCAGATCCCCGATTTTTGGAATCCAGACAGGCCTTGCTGGGACAGGTGGTTTCTCTTCAGTGGTTGTTGGCTGTTGTTTAAACTTTATGTTGCTCAGGTCTTTTCTTGTTTCATTTAAGTCCTGTAAAATAGCCAAACGATCTTTGATATCAAAGCATTTTTCTTTAACCACTGAAGTGTGACTATCGAGGTCCTGGATCAACATTCTAGTCCCAAACAATAGTTCGTACGGACTGAGACCTCTCAGAGAATTTCTTGGCAGATTATTAAGACTATGTTGGACACTTATTAAATGTTTGACCCACCCAGCTTCCGAACCTAATACCTTTGCCGCTATAGATTGCTCTATGCCTCGGTTTTTTCTTTCCACCATCCCGTTTCCCTCAGGAAGGAAGTGATAAGAGTCCCGCAATGCAATGCCCATGCTGGCCATTGCCTCACCCCAAGCTCGAGCTTAGAAGCAGGACACTGTTCAGAATGTAGCATGCCCACTGCGTATATGCCGTTTTAGACTCGCAAATCTTTTATAACAGTTCTGGCGTCAGCCGAGAGCTGGGGTCTACATTTTAAGTGAAGCTAGTCTCCATCTGTTAATATGACGCATTTATTTATACTGGGTATTTTTATATCTTATCGCTTAATTCCAATTTTGATCGAAACGCCATGGCAATACACCGTCTCGGTCGCCACTGCGATCTCTGTTGCAGTCTGGGCAGTTTTTTGCAAAACTGTGATGTTGCAGGCTCATTCCTGGCCACCAGTATATTGATTGTAATTCTTCTAGAGAATCTTTAAGCTTGAGGTGTCTAAGACCCTCACCCATATGTGCGTCTGCTATTAACAAGACTCTCCTGTTCGTGTTTGGAATTACTCTATCCCCCACTCCAGGGATTTGAGCAAAAGGAACAGAGTTTGCATCGATTATGTATGTATAATTGAGTGGATAGGTGATGGGTAGCGCTGAGCAGTCGCCTTTTGATGACGTTTTCACCGCCAGCATTGTTTCCCCGTCAACGTATTTTCCTGAACGCTTTTTGGTAGCTACGGGAGCCGATTTAGTTGCTTCCGCTTTGGCTGTCTCAGCCAATGAATTCCCTGCAGCGTGAACGCCATCACGCTGATGACTCAGTGAGTGTATCACGTGAGTCTTTGGTAGTTCTTTCTGTAAAAGAACTACTTGTTCCCAAAGCGATTTTTGCTTGATTGTGGCACCTGTGTCATCTTTGTAACCGTTTTGAATCCATTTCTGTAAATCGTTATTGTATGATTTGACGCAGTAATACGAATCGCACACTATTAGTGTCGGGAATTCGCTATCGGCATTATCTAGCGCCATTTTTAACGCTATTATTTCAGTTTGTTGTTCTAAATTATTTTCTACCGAGTGTGATTTTGTTACCAGAGGTCTCAATTTACCTCCGCGCCACACGTATTTAACAATCTCGCATGTGGCGTTATAGGCTTGTTTTCCCCAAACCGAGGGTTGAGCATGTCCGTCTGTATATATTACACAGGCGTATTGTCGTATGGGCAGAATGTCGATTGGCAGAGGGTATTCTCTTTCGTATTCTAGATTTTTTAATTTTTTCATTTCCGGGTCAAAATAGTATTTCACTTTGTCTGTAGCAAGAGAATTTTCCCATTGTATCTATTTTGGATTTAGTGCCACAGTAGGTAAATTACATGGGCTTGTTAATGCCTCAAAGGCTGATTCTGCTGTTCTGACTGTAATCCGTCTGCCGTCAGCTTGGTATCTTTCTCTTGCTACAGCTGTTTGAACCGCATGAACAATGTTTTCCTTAATGCTGAATGTTTTTTCAGCTTCTGTGTACAAATGTGATTTGTATGCTATTGGTACCGTTTCTCCCTCATTAGAGGTCAGGTATGTGAATCCGCATCTTCCTGGGATGACCCGGATTACAAGGTTGCGTGTGTTATCGCGTGTTTGCAATTTTGTTTTAGCTAACATGTCTGTTTGCAATGATCTCAAAATCTCTGTGTGTTTTTGAGTCCAATTGATTCCTTTAAAATCTGGTTTTATTAGGTCATAGAGAGGTTTAACTCTCTCTGCATAATTTAGAATGTAAGTTCTTCCGAAATTCAGGAAACCTAGAATTGATTGTAAGTTTTTCAGCGTTCTTGGTGCTTGCATTACAGCGCATTTCTCTAAGAAATTGTCAGCCAGGCTTTTGCCTTCACTTGATAACTCATATCCTAAAAACAGGACAGTCAGATAGGCAATTCTTGACTTCTTGAAGTTGAATTTGTAACCCTCTCCTGCGAACCCAAGTATTATGGTGTTCACTCTTTTCAAGTGAGTATCCAAGTCATCATCTGTTAGATAGATGTCATCGACATAAGATAATGCCTCATCATCATACATTTGTAGTAACTCTGTTACTCTAGCTGAGAATAATCCTGGGCTGTTCTTGAACCCGTGTGGCAAACGACAGAAATTTTTCTGCGAGCCATTTATTGAGAAAGCGGTCAAATATCTGCTTTCAGGTGCTATATTTTGACAAAAGAATCCATTAGAGATGTCTAATGTTGTTTTGTATTTTTTGCGCACTATGCTATTCATTAGTGCTGCACTGTGTGAGTTTTGTACTGCAAAAGTTTTGCAACATGAGTTTAGGTGTCTGTAGTCCAAAACTAGTTGATATGAATCATCTGGGCTGGAGACAGGAAACAAAGGATTGTTCATTTGTGAGGTGCAAGTTTCAATCACCCCCTGGTATTCAAGTTGATCTAAGATCTCCCTGACCTGTTTTTTAGCTTCTTGCTTAATTGGGTACTGCCTCTGTGCAGTTGGTTGAGATTTTAACTGGATATTGTGAGGAAAAGAGTCCTCATCCCATCCCACATGGTTTTTATATAATGCAGGAGCTTGGGCTACTGCCCACTTTCTTGCAAGTGTATATTTTTTATGAATTGGAATGTGATTTGAGAAGGCAGGCATAATCATTTCTTCGCCATGAGGGCACTCCCTGACAAACTCCGGTGGCCAGTCTTTTTCAGCTAAAAGGATGTCATAGCCTTTGGAGAGATTATCCCAAAATAGACCCCTTATTTTCCTAGTCTTATCTCCCTCTATACGTAATGTTATTTCGTATATTTTATGAGGTTTGCTAACTCTGGTGTCTGCAGTTTCCACCTGAATGTATTCATTCGTGTCCACTGTCTCCAGATGATTCATCAGGATCTTGCGAGCTATGCTCACTTCTGCTGCGCTGTCTAGCATTGTCTGTGCCCACTCTCCGTTTTTCAGCTGTGTCCTCAATATCCTTGGCATGTTTGATTACTTTAATACTGGCTACCTTCTTCTTTGGAAATTGTAACTTTTTACTTTGATGAGCAGGTTCCTTGTCTTTGGACTTGACGTGCTCTTCCCTGTGTTCTGACCGTCCTCTTCTTTCCGATTTCTGCGAGGAAGTCTGAAAAGATCGAGAGGGACGTGTATCAATATCTTGATATCTATCAGGTTTCTTCAAATTATCCCTATTTCTAAGGTTGTATTTTTTCTCAGAGGGCTCCCTCTGGGGAGACTTGTGTCTTTGGTCCGGAGATCTTTCTCTCCGCCGAGGAGACCTTCCTCTGGACTGGAATCTTTTTTCTTTGGGAGTGGATTGTTTATTTCCATCCCAGCTCTTTTTTGGAGTGTTGACATTATTTTTAATAAATACCTTTTCAGGATTTTCAGTTAGTTGGGGTTTCACCGGTTTCCCACCCAAACTATCTCTTCCTAGTTCTTCATAGGATTTTTCTATGATTCTGGCAAGTTCAAATGGTTGTTCTGCTATATCTGTTTCTTTCAACTTCTGGCGGATCGCCACAGATGCTGCTTCTCCTTTTATGTTGGATAACAATAAAGCTGAGACCTGCTTGAAGTCTTTCAGTAATTTCATACCCAGAGATAAAGACCGTATTCATTTTGAATCTGTTTTAGCACATCTGGTATTACCGCCATGGACGGAACACCATGTGTTTTTGTGTAAATGGAAGCAAAGACTGTGCCCCAAGTGTCACAGTCCTCCACATGTGGTGCGATCCCCATTGGAAGACAGATAGTCAGAATTCTGTGTTTCTCAACAGGGGTAGTATCCGGAAATACTGCCTCTATTTGAGTGATTTTTTGTGCTAACCAGAATGGAATTTGTTCCCGTTTAATGGGTACGTTGCCTAGACAGGACTGTATGTTCTGTGGTGTGATTTTATTTGTGTTCCCCTGATGAGGGGTCAGCTGTGGAATTTTAATAGCTGGTTGGACTGTTGAAGTCCGCATTACATATTGGACTAATTGTCTATGTATTTTAATTAGTTGTTTTAGCTGTGCTAAAAGTTCTCGGTCAGACATTTTTTCTATGTCTGGATGTGGTGTGTAGCCGGCTAGAACTGGCCACGTTGCTCCTGGTCTACCTAGTGGACCGAGCCTGGTGATGTGATCATTATGTTTTAGGGCGCCTTTAAACCAGAGCAGGTGCTCTTGGTATTTTAATGGGATTTCCACCTCCTCGAAAGGAGTGTACGCATCCAGAGGTTCCTCTATTTTATAATAGTGGAACTCTTTTGTGACAGCGTTTGCTGCTGGAAAGTTTATCCATGAATAGAATACCTCTGTCTGCCGATATTCGTGTGCCTCAATTACGAATATGACTGTACCACCTCTTGGTGTTAGTCCATTTTCTATTAGCTTAAGAGTTATAGTTTTCCTTATGTTGACCGGGATGAGTATTGCGTTCGGGTCTTGTTGTAGGAGACTTGTGTCATCCTTTAGGAGTTGAGCTGCTATTCTAGCCGCCTCTCTTTCTCCTTCGCTGTCTGACATTTTACTGACAGGAAGGTTTTTTGTTTTTGTTGCAGATCAGGTTTTCAAGGAAACAAAGATTAGGTGCACAATATTTTGGAACACTGTATCCTTCAACGTTGAATAAACCAAAAACCATACATAGGAGTCTCCTCCTACTAAGTTTGGCGGATTTTTAACCTTTGACCCACTCCAGACGTCTTTGGAGTATTTATGGGAGAAAGGGTCTGTGTGAAAAAGCACGACTGAGTTACTCTAATGCCTTGCGTTAGATTTATCGCCTTACCAAACGTTGGGCGCCCTGTAGTGTAGTTCCTATTATCCCAATAAGCTCTGCGCATTGGAATAATATCTTCAGTAGTGTAGACGTAGGACTGAGGTTAACTAGGTCTTTTACTGACGATATTAGACTTAAGTTTTATGTGCCAGCTAGCTCAGAGTTCACTAGAAACTTTCTCGAATAGGCGAGGAGGAGTTTAACCTCCCTGGATAGACAAGAAGGGATTTAGTTTCTGACAACCATAGAACATGACAACTTTGCTCTCCCTGATCAAGAGTATATCTCTAGAGTCGTGTGAAAACAAAAGACAGCTATTTTACTCAGTCAATACGTGCATACTTAGTTTCACCAGATTGTAGAGAAAAGAAGAGACGGGCGTGTTCAATAAAAAGTGTTTATTTATTGATCAGTCTCTTTTCTCATACAAGAGAAATGAATCGCTACAATTGTAATACTTATAGTTAAGTAAAATGCATACAGTAAAAGCAGGATTATAAAATAATACTGTAAAAGCATTGATATGGTTTCTTAGCCATATGTTACTTTAAAATGGATAAAAGATATACATACATATATACATTGACTAATCGTACTCAACTGGTGCTTCTAACTACGCCTACCCCGGTGTACCTGACCTAAGCCTAATAGATGGGAGGAAGTAAGTAAGTAGCAGTTTAAGTTAAGTTTGTTTTGCCAAGAGTCTGACTTAAGAATTCTCTGTAAGGGGTTAGTCAGTTCAGTACCTGGGATTTAGAAGGCAGGAGGGCTGGTATCTCTTTCTCAGAACTCGGTATCCCAGTTACCCTCGAGGGCAAACTGGAAACGCTGGAGGCTGGATTCCTCGGCAAGAGGAAAGGCAGCGTTTTCCTCAGCGCGTCAAAAAGGGAGGGGCAGCGTCCGTGGGCTCTCGCATCAGCTGGGCTCTCCGGCAAGTAGTCGCTGCTCCAAGCTCATCACCACCGTGTCTTTACTTAGGGCAGCGTCGGTATATTTATACCTGAGAGGTGCCGGGTTTGACATAAGGATGGACATAATACGTCAATAAGGATGTCATTAAGAACTGGTCGTTCTTACATTCTTTACAGGAGTTCTCGAACGAAATCAAAACAATAGCAGCGGGGATTTCCCAGGTTTGCTGGAGGTTTGGTTTGTTTAGAGAACTCGGTGTGCTTTCTAGGGGGCTGGAGGAATAGTGCTTGCTTAATGTGACAGCATGCGCCATGACTAATTTATGAAACGGGTTTCTGTGCCGTTGTATGGATATTAGTGATTTATAACCAGACAAGGGTCAGAAATTGGAGTATCGATACAGGTCCTTGGATAAACACACTACACCCACTCCACGAATTCATGTCCATATTTACTAACCTAATCAATAGTAAACATAACTAATAGTGCATGTGTATACCGAACCACCCCAAAATACATTTTTTGCATCTGAAAATAGGCATATTCGAAACACACGAAAATGAGTATAGGTACTGTATGCATTCAAGCAGTGTAATCATTCAAAAAAAGATGCACAATTTATCTCAGCATGAATGATTTGCGAAAATAACACATGAAATGGCTCTTAAATACAGAAGAAAAAGTGCGAGACCACTCCATCACATATAAACACAGTCACTTGTAAATACGCTAGAGGCTGAGGTAATGTATTGTCTCTAGAGTTCCCAAAAATAGAAGCTCTGTTCTCTAAGAATAGTTCTACTTTAAGCAGAAGATAAGTGCCAAAAAGTAAATATTTTGGATTTCGGAAAAGTTTTCGTTTTCAGGGGAAGAAGGAAAAAAATTTTTTTCAACAGTTTTGTTTTTAAAGCCGAAGGCCAAATTCAGAGTTCAGGGAACGCTGTGTGCACGTTTGTTTAAAGTCACTCTCTCTGTTCTGGTGAAAACATCATTTCAGACAGACTTTCAAAAAAACAGTTTACTGCCTCAGGTGAAAGTTCGACCAAGTTGGAAAATGTCGCTACCATGCAGTCGTGCGCATGTTCGCTTTCAGTGATGTTTTGATCAGCATTGCTTACAGAAGGCCGTACCTGGCTGATGCTGCTTTCATCCTGTACTTCACTACCCTTCAATCGTAGTGGTGAAGTCTCCACGAATGCCGTCATCAGGATAGGTAGCCACTGGGGACAGCACAATGCATGAGCCTTTACTGGACCCAACAAAGTATCTGCATCCAATGGTACTTCTGATTGTAGTGTAAGACATGTGTCCAACACGCATTCCTCGCCGCATAGCATGCATCTCAATACAGGTAAGACACAATTTTGCCATATGGGTCTGAATGAAAGAAACCAGGTCATATTCAGGTCTCTTAGCCGGGCTAATCCAAGGACTTTAGTTATGCGGTCCCGATAGCGTATAGCTAGGATCGTTTCTTCCATTGTTGCTGGAGTCTTGTCTGTGACATGATTTGCCATAACGAAGCAGGAGTAGCAAAAATAGGATGCCTGCTACGAGTCCCAAAGAGGAGTGGAAGTCCGCCAAAGACAGAATGGATGAAATCGGGAAATATTCCCAGGACTGCTTTGAATGGAGTTAACAGTCCCGAAAAAACGGTCTTAAATACACTCGCGATACCATTTGTATCAGAAATATTTAAGATTTCGCTTAGCATTTCTGCGAAGTGTAGGGGGCAATTTGTTGATAACAATGCATGTATCTCTCCCATTGTCCTTGCAACTTGGAGATCATACGTTTCTTTTGATGACGTCAAGTGAACTGGCGTCTGTAGGAGCACAGTCTTCATTCTGCTTAAAGTATCAATTTGAATAGAAGAGATTTTCAAACTGGGCCAAATTTTTCCCTCCCTGTCTGGAGTGTCATTCGGGAATATAATTTGTTCTGGGATCATGCAGGCTCTAAACAATGATTCTATACCTTTGACCTGCCAATCTCTTGTACCCCAGATTGTTTTCGTTTCAATGTTATTGTTCCAGAAATCAAAACCGAATGCGTTCATTTTGTCAAAAAATGTCTCTGAATAGATTAATTTTGTATTTGTAAGCATGGTTTTCATTCCTATCTTATTTAACAATTTGAAATAAAACGTTTCTGCATCACTTGTGTTAAACCCTGAAAAATATGGAAATTTATCATAAAATGTTTTTGAACTGCCTTTCGGTGGAGTTGCACAATGTTCCCATTGGTTATAATTAAAAACATTTCTAGGTTGAGCAGATTTATGCAGATAATGGTTACCATAGTGGTTGTAACAGTACATCTGGTCATAATTAGATGAACCCTGTAAATAATCATGTTCTGTAAATTTAGCTGACATCACTAGATCTGACATCATATCATTAATACTTTCAAAGTCCCAATCATCAGCGAATGTGCTTTATTTTACAAAGTCACTCAATGAAATCTTGAATTGATGAGGATACTTCAGGAGCTCGACAGGGCCATAGATTTCGTAATCAGTTTTGTCCCATGCTACCCCACCGGGTATAGGATTGGCTGTAAAGTTTACTGAAGAAAGTTCTTTTTTCTCGATGTGTGAAGACTTGTGTGGTTTTAGGACCAAGCTGATTTTCTGACTTGCTGTGTCCATTGTAACATATTTTTCCTCAATAAAATGTCCCAAGTATAGTACCCTGATAAGCCAAAGTATGAGGACAAATACACCTAGTGCCACCCAGAATTTAATCCATGGAGAAATCAGATAGGTTTCTTTTAGTTGATGAAAGAGTTCCTTTGCTTTGTCTTTAAAAGTCTTTAATGCTGTCGACTGTTCCTCAGGTTCGCTCGGATCCTCGGAAAAATCATCGAAGTTGATGAAGTAGCCTGATGCTGTTCTGTCAATTGTTTCAATTGCTTCTGGATTCCTTTTTGTTTTTGGAATTTGCTTTGTTACATTAGCATAGTCTGTGATTACATCATTGTAGACTGGTGTTTCTTGATGTAAGATTTGGATTTGGGTTTCAAGAGGTTTAAGTTCCATGGCCTTGTTGCATAATCCTTGTTGATTCACTGTAGGTTTATCAAATGTGATCAGTCTCTCAGTTTGAACCTCTGTGTTTGTAGCAAACTTTGGTGTTCTGCTATTTCTTGGGAGTCCACTTGGCCTACTACTTATTATCGGACACATGATTGTGGTTTAACCAGGTCGATGGATACAACTCGGTTCTCCTTTTTACCAGCAAGGGGCGGTAGTACAACTGATCTTGTTCCGTTGATAGCTAAGACAGGTACTGCCTTTCTGTAAGAAGGCCCAAATTCCTTCTTCACTGTTATTTTCTCTCTGACCAGATCCCCGTTTTTTGGAATCCAGACAGGCCTTGCTGGGACAGGTGGTTTCTCTTCAATGGTTGTTGGCTGTTGTTTAAACTTTATGTTGCTCAGGTCTTTTCTTGTTTCATTTAAGTCCTGTAAAATAGCCAAACGATCTTTGATATCAAAGCATTTTTCTTTAACCACTGAAGTGTGACTATCGAGGTCCTGGATCAACATTCTAGTCCCAAACAATAGTTCGTACGGACTGAGACCTCTCAGAGAATTTCTTGGCAGATTATTAAGACTATGTTGGACACTTATTAAATGTTTGACCCACCCAGCTCCCGAACCTAATACCTTTGCCGCTATAGATTGCTCTATGCCTCGGTTTTTTCTTTCCACCATCCCGTTTCCCTCAGGAAGGAAGTGATAAGAGTCCCGCAATGCAATGCCCATGCTGGCCATTGCCTCACCCCAAGCTCGAGCTTAGAAGCAGGACACTGTTCAGAATGTAGCATGCCCACTGCGTATATGCCGTTTTACACTCGCGAATCTTTTATAACAGTTCTGGCGTCAGCCGAGAGCTGGGGTCTACATTTTAAGTGAAGCTAGTCTCCATCTGTTAATATGACGCATTTATTTATACTGGGTATTTTTATATCTTATCGCTTAATTCCAATTTTGATCGAAACGCCATGGCAATACACCGTCTCGGTCGCCACTGCGATCTCTGTTGCAGTCTGGGCAGTTTTTTGCAAAACTGTGATGTTGCAGGCTCATTCCTGGCCACCAGTATATTGATTGTAATTCTTCTAGAGAATCTTTAAGCTTGAGGTGTCTAAGACCCTCACCCATATGTGCGTCTGCTATTAACAAGACTCTCCTGTTCGTGTTTGGAATTACTCTATCCCCCACTCCAGGGATTTGAGCAAAAGGAACAGAGTTTGCATCGATTATGTATGTATAATTGAGTGGATAGGTGATGGGTAGCGCTGAGCAGTCGCCTTTTGATGACGTTTTCACCGCCAGCATTGTTTCCCCGTCAACGTATTTTCCTGAACGCTTTTTGGTAGCTACGGGAGCCGATTTAGTTGCTTCCGCTTTGGCTGTCTCAGCCAATGAATTCCCTGCAGCGTGAACGCCATCACGCTGATGACTCAGTGAGTGTATCACGTGAGTCTTTGGTAGTTCTTTCTGTAAAAGAACTACTTGTTCCCAAAGCGATTTTTGCTTGATTGTGGCACCTGTGTCATCTTTGTAACCGTTTTGAATCCATTTCTGTAAATCGTTATTGTATGATTTGACGCAGTAATACGAATCGCACACTATTAGTGTCGGGAATTCGCTATCGGCATTATCTAGCGCCATTTTTAACGCTATTATTTCAGTTTGTTGTTCTAAATTATTTTCTACCGAGTGTGATTTTGTTACCAGAGGTCTCAATTTACCTCCGCGCCACACGTATTTAACAATCTCGCATGTGGCGTTATAGGCTTGTTTTCCCCAAACCGAGGGTTGAGCATGTCCGTCTGTATATATTACACAGGCGTATTGTCGTATGGGCAGAATGTCGATTGGCAGAGGGTATTCTCTTTCGTATTCTAGATTTTTTAATTTTTTCATTTCCGGGTCAAAATAGTATTTCACTTTGTCTGTAGCAAGAGAATTTTCCCATTGTATCTATTTTGGATTTAGTGCCACAGTAGGTAAATTACATGGGCTTGTTAATGCCTCAAAGGCTGATTCTGCTGTTCTGACTGTAATCCGTCTGCCGTCAGCTTGGTATCTTTCTCTTGCTACAGCTGTTTGAACCGCATGAACAATGTTTTCCTTAATGCTGAATGTTTTTTCAGCTTCTGTGTACAAATGTGATTTGTATGCTATTGGTACCGTTTCTCCCTCATTAGAGGTCAGGTATGTGAATCCGCATCTTCCTGGGATGACCCGGATTACAAGGTTGCGTGTGTTATCGCGTGTTTGCAATTTTGTTTTAGCTAACATGTCTGTTTGCAATGATCTCAAAATCTCTGTGTGTTTTTGAGTCCAATTGATTCCTTTAAAATCTGGTTTTATTAGGTCATAGAGAGGTTTAACTCTCTCTGCATAATTTAGAATGTAAGTTCTTCCGAAATTCAGGAAACCTAGAATTGATTGTAAGTTTTTCAGCGTTCTTGGTGCTTGGATTACAGCGCATTTCTCTAAGAAATTGTCAGCCAGGCTTTTGCCTTCACTTGATAACTCATATCCTAAAAACAGGACAGTCAGATAGGCAATTCTTGACTTCTTGAAGTTGAATTTGTAACCCTCTCCTGCGAACCCAAGTATTATGGTGTTCACTCTTTTCAAGTGAGTATCCAAGTCATCATCTGTTAGATAGATGTCATCGACATAAGATAATGCCTCATCATCATACATTTGTAGTAACTCTGTTACTCTAGCTGAGAATAATCCTGGGCTGTTCTTGAACCCGTGTGGCAAACGACAGAAATTTTTCTGCGAGCCATTTATTGAGAAAGCGGTCAAATATCTGCTTTCAGGTGCTATATTTTGACAAAAGAATCCATTAGAGATGTCTAATGTTGTTTTGTATTTTTTGCGCACTATGCTATTCATTAGTGCTGCACTGTGTGAGTTTTGTACTGCAAAAGTTTTGCAACATGAGTTTAGGTGTCTGTAGTCCAAAACTAGTTGATATGAATCATCTGGGCTGGAGACAGGAAACAAAGGATTGTTCATTTGTGAGGTGCAAGTTTCAATCACCCCCTGGTATTCAAGTTGATCTAAGATCTCCCTGACCTGTTTTTTAGCTTCTTGCTTAATTGGGTACTGCCTCTGTGCAGTTGGTTGAGATTTTAACTGGATATTGTGAGGAAAAGAGTCCTCATCCCATCCCACATGGTTTTTATATAATGCAGGAGCTTGGGCTACTGCCCACTTTCTTGCAAGTGTATATTTTTTATGAATTGGAATGTGATTTGAGAAGGCAGGCATAATCATTTCTTCGCCATGAGGGCACTCCCTGACAAACTCCGGTGGCCAGTCTTTTTCAGCTAAAAGGATGTCATAGCCTTTGGAGAGATTATCCCAAAATAGACCCCTTATTTTCCTAGTCTTATCTCCCTCTATACGTAATGTTATTTCGTATATTTTATGAGGTTTGCTAACTCTGGTGTCTGCAGTTTCCACCTGAATGTATTCATTCGTGTCCACTGTCTCCAGATGATTCATCAGGATCTTGCGAGCTATGCTCACTTCTGCTGCGCTGTCTAGCATTGTCTGTGCCCACTCTCCGTTTTTCAGCTGTGTCCTCAATATCCTTGGCATGTTTGATTACTTTAATACTGGCTACCTTCTTCTTTGGAAATTGTAACTTTTTACTTTGATGAGCAGGTTCCTTGTCTTTGGACTTGACGTGCTCTTCCCTGTGTTCTGACCGTCCTCTTCTTTCCGATTTCTGCGAGGAAGTCTGAAAAGATCGAGAGGGACGTGTATCAATATCTTGATATCTATCAGGTTTCTTCAAATTATCCCTATTTCTAAGGTTGTATTTTTTCTCAGAGGGCTCCCTCTGGGGAGACTTGTGTCTTTGGTCCGGAGATCTTTCTCTCCGCCGAGGAGACCTTCCTCTGGACTGGAATCTTTTTTCTTTGGGAGTGGATTGTTTATTTCCATCCCAGCTCTTTTTTGGAGTGTTGACATTATTTTTAATAAATACCTTTTCAGGATTTTCAGTTAGTTGGGGTTTCACCGGTTTCCCACCCAAACTATCTCTTCCTAGTTCTTCATAGGATTTTTCTATGATTCTGGCAAGTTCAAATGGTTGTTCTGCTATATCTGTTTCTTTCAACTTCTGGCGGATCGCCACAGATGCTGCTTCTCCTTTTATGTTGGATAACAATAAAGCTGAGACCTGCTTGAAGTCTTTCAGTAATTTCATACCCAGAGATAAAGACCGTATTCATTTTGAATCTGTTTTAGCACATCTGGTATTACCGCCATGGACGGAACACCATGTGTTTTTGTGTAAATGGAAGCAAAGACTGTGCCCCAAGTGTCACAGTCCTCCACATGTGGTGCGATCCCCATTGGAAGACAGATAGTCAGAATTCTGTGTTTCTCAACAGGGGTAGTATCCGGAAATACTGCCTCTATTTGAGTGATTTTTTGTGCTAACCAGAATGGAATTTGTTCCCGTTTAATGGGTACTTTGCCTAGACAGGACTGTATGTTCTGTGGTGTGATTTTATTTGTGTTCCCCTGATGAGGGGTCAGCTGTGGAATTTTAATAGCTGGTTGGACTGTTGAAGTCCGCATTACATATTGGACTAATTGTCTATGTATTTTAATTAGTTGTTTTAGCTGTGCTAAAAGTTCTCGGTCAGACATTTTTTCTATGTCTGGATGTGGTGTGTAGCCGGCTAGAACTGGCCACGTTGCTCCTGGTCTACCTAGTGGACCGAGCCTGGTGATGTGATCATTATGTTTTAGGGCGCCTTTAAACCAGAGCAGGTGCTCTTGGTATTTTAATGGGATTTCCACCTCCTCGAAAGGAGTGTACGCATCCAGAGGTTCCTCTATTTTATAATAGTGGAACTCTTTTGTGACAGCGTTTGCTGCTGGAAAGTTTATCCATGAATAGAATACCTCTGTCTGCCGATATTCGTGTGCCTCAATTACGAATATGACTGTACCACCTCTTGGTGTTAGTCCATTTTCTATTAGCTTAAGAGTTATAGTTTTCCTTATGTTGACCGGGATGAGTATTGCGTTCGGGTCTTGTTGTAGGAGACTTGTGTCATCCTTTAGGAGTTGAGCTGCTATTCTAGCCGCCTCTCTTTCTCCTTCGCTGTCTGACATTTTACTGACAGGAAGGTTTTTTGTTTTTGTTGCAGATCAGGTTTTCAAGGAAACAAAGATTAGGTGCACAATATTTTGGAACACTGTATCCTTCAACGTTGAATAAACCAAAAACCATACATAGGAGTCTCCTCCTACTAAGTTTGGCGGATTTTTAACCTTTGACCCACTCCAGACGTCTTTGGAGTATTTATGGGAGAAAGGGTCTGTGTGAAAAAGCACGACTGAGTTACTCTAATGCCTTGCGTTAGATTTATCGCCTTACCAAACGTTGGGCGCCCTGTAGTGTAGTTCCTATTATCCCAATAAGCTCTGCGCATTGGAATAATATCTTCAGTAGTGTAGACGTAGGACTGAGGTTAACTAGGTCTTTTACTGACGATATTAGACTTAAGTTTTATGTGCCAGCTAGCTCAGAGTTCACTAGAAACTTTCTCGAATAGGCGAGGAGGAGTTTAACCTCCCTGGATAGACAAGAAGGGATTTAGTTTCTGACAACCATAGAACATGACAACTTTGCTCTCCCTGATCAAGAGTATATCTCTAGAGTCGTGTGAAAACAAAAGACAGCTATTTTACTCAGTCAATACGTGCATACTTAGTTTCACCAGATTGTAGAGAAAAGAAGAGACGGGCGTGTTCAATAAAAAGTGTTTATTTATTGATCAGTCTCTTTTCTCATACAAGAGAAATGAATCGCTACAATTGTAATACTTATAGTTAAGTAAAATGCATACAGTAAAAGCAGGATTATAAAATAATACTGTAAAAGCATTGATATGGTTTCTTAGCCATATGTTACTTTAAAATGGATAAAAGATATACATACATATATACATTGACTAATCGTACTCAACTGGTGCTTCTAACTACGCCTACCCCGGTGTACCTGACCTAAGCCTAATAGATGGGAGGAAGTAAGTAAGTAGCAGTTTAAGTTAAGTTTGTTTTGCCAAGAGTCTGACTTAAGAATTCTCTGTAAGGGGTTAGTCAGTTCAGTACCTGGGATTTAGAAGGCAGGAGGGCTGGTATCTCTTTCTCAGGACTCGGTATCCCAGTTACCCTCGAGGGCAAACTGGAAACGCTGGAGGCTGGATTCCTCGGCAAGAGGAAAGGCAGCGTTTTCCTCAGCGCGTCAAAAAGGGAGGGGCAGCGTCCGTGGGCTCTCGCATCAGCTGGGCTCTCCGGCAAGTAGTCGCTGCTCCAAGCTCATCACCACCGTGTCTTTACTTAGGGCAGCGTCGGTATATTTATACCTGAGAGGTGCCGGGTTTGACATAAGGATGGACATAATACGTCAATAAGGATGTCATTAAGAACTGGTCGTTCTTACATTCTTTACAGGAGTTCTTGAACGAAATCAAAACAATAGCAGCGGGGATTTCCCAGGTTTGCTGGAGGTTTGGTTTGTTTAGAGAACTCGGTGTGCTTTCTAGGGGGCTGGAGGAATAGTGCTTGCTTAATGTGACAGCATGCGCTATGACTAATTTATGAAACGGGTTTCTGTGCCGTTGTATGGATATTAGTGATTTATAACCAGACAAGGGTCAGAAATTGGAGTATCGATACAGGTCCTTGGATAAACACACTACACCCACTCCACGAATTCATGTCCATATTTACTAACCTAATCAATAGTAAACATAACTAATAGTGCATGTGTATACCGAACCACCCCAAAATACATTTTTTGCATCTGAAAATAGGCATATTCGAAACACACGAAAATGAGTATAGGTACTGTATGCATTCAAGCAGTGTAATCATTCAAAAAAAGATGCACAATTTATCTCAGCATGAATGATTTGCGAAAATAACACATGAAATGGCTCTTAAATACAGAAGAAAAAGTGCGAGACCACTCCATCACATATAAACACAGTCACTTGTAAATACGCTAGAGGCTGAGGTAATGTATTGTCTCTAGAGTTCCCAAAAATAGAAGCTCTGTTCTCTAAGAATAGTTCTACTTTAAGCAGAAGATAAGTGCCAAAAAGTAAATATTTTGGATTTCGGAAAAGTTTTCGTTTTCAGGGGAAGAAGGAAAAAAATTTTTTTCAACAGTTTTGTTTTTAAAGCCGAAGGCCAAATTCAGAGTTCAGGGAACGCTGTGTGCACGTTTGTTTAAAGTCACTCTCTCTGTTCTGGTGAAAACATCATTTCAGACAGACTTTCAAAAAAACAGTTTACTGCCTCAGGTGAAAGTTCGACCAAGTTGGAAAATGTCGCTACCATGCAGTCGTGCGCATGTTCGCTTTCAGTGATGTTTTGATCAGCATTGCTTACAGAAGGCCGTACCTGGCTGATGCTGCTTTCATCCTGTACTTCACTACCCTTCAATCGTAGTGGTGAAGTCTCCACGAATGCCGTCATCAGGATAGGTAGCCACTGGGGACAGCACAATGCATGAGCCTTTACTGGACCCAACAAAGTATCTGCATCCAATGGTACTTCTGATTGTAGTGTAAGACATGTGTCCAACACGCATTCCTCGCCGCATAGCATGCATCTCAATACAGGTAAGACACAATTCTGCCATATGGGTCTGAATGAAAGAAACCAGGTCATATTCAGGTCTCTTAGCCGGGCTAATCCAAGGACTTTAGTTATGCGGTCCCGATAGCGTATAGCTAGGATCGTTTCTTCCATTGTTGCTGGAGTCTTGTCTGTGACATGATTTGCCATAACGAAGCAGGAGTAGCAAAAATAGGATGCCTGCTACGAGTCCCAAAGAGGAGTGGAAGTCCGCCAAAGACAGAATGGATGAAATCGGGAAATATTCCCAGGACTGCTTTGAATGGAGTTAACAGTCCCGAAAAAACGGTCTTAAATACACTCGCGATACCATTTGTATCAGAAATATTTAAGATTTCGCTTAGCATTTCTGCGAAGTGTAGGGGGCAATTTGTTGATAACAATGCATGTATCTCTCCCATTGTCCTTGCAACTTGGAGATCATACGTTTCTTTTGATGACGTCAAGTGAACTGGCGTCTGTAGGAGCACAGTCTTCATTCTGCTTAAAGTATCAATTTGAATAGAAGAGATTTTCAAACTGGGCCAAATTTTTCCCTCCCTGTCTGGAGTGTCATTCGGGAATATAATTTGTTCTGGGATCATGCAGGCTCTAAACAATGATTCTATACCTTTGACCTGCCAATCTCTTGTACCCCAGATTGTTTTCGTTTCAATGTTATTGTTCCAGAAATCAAAACCGAATGCGTTCATTTTGTCAAAAAATGTCTCTGAATAGATTAATTTTGTATTTGTAAGCATGGTTTTCATTCCTATCTTATTTAACAATTTGAAATAAAACGTTTCTGCATCACTTGTGTTAAACCCTGAAAAATATGGAAATTTATCATAAAATGTTTTTGAACTGCCTTTCGGTGGAGTTGCACAATGTTCCCATTGGTTATAATTAAAAACATTTCTAGGTTGAGCAGATTTATGCAGATAATGGTTACCATAGTGGTTGTAACAGTACATCTGGTCATAATTAGATGAACCCTGTAAATAATCATGTTCTGTAAATTTAGCTGACATCACTAGATCTGACATCATATCATTAATACTTTCAAAGTCCCAATCATCAGCGAATGTGCTTTATTTTACAAAGTCACTCAATGAAATCTTGAATTGATGAGGATACTTCAGGAGCTCGACAGGGCCATAGATTTCGTAATCAGTTTTGTCCCATGCTACCCCACCGGGTATAGGATTGGCTGTAAAGTTTACTGAAGAAAGTTCTTTTTTCTCGATGTGTGAAGACTTGTGTGGTTTTAGGACCAAGCTGATTTTCTGACTTGCTGTGTCCATTGTAACATATTTTTCCTCAATAAAATGTCCCAAGTATAGTACCCTGATAAGCCAAAGTATGAGGACAATACACCTAGTGCCACCCAGAATTTAATCCATGGAGAAATCAGATAGGTTTCTTTTAGTTGATGAAAGAGTTCCTTTGCTTTGTCTTTAAAAGTCTTTAATGCTGTCGACTGTTCCTCAGGTTCGCTCGGATCCTCGGAAAAATCATCGAAGTTGATGAAGTAGCCTGATGCTGTTCTGTCAATTGTTTCAATTGCTTCTGGATTCCTTTTTGTTTTTGGAATTTGCTTTGTTACATTAGCATAGTCTGTGATTACATCATTGTAGACTGGTGTTTCTTGATGTAAGATTTGGATTTGGGTTTCAAGAGGTTTAAGTTCCATGGCCTTGTTGCATAATCCTTGTTGATTCACTGTAGGTTTATCAAATGTGATCAGTCTCTCAGTTTGAACCTCTGTGTTTGTAGCAAACTTTGGTGTTCTGCTATTTCTTGGGAGTCCACTTGGCCTACTACTTATTATCGGACACATGATTGTGGTTTAACCAGGTCGATGGATACAACTCGGTTCTCCTTTTTACCAGCAAGGGGCGGTAGTACAACTGATCTTGTTCCGTTGATAGCTAAGACAGGTACTGCCTTTCTGTAAGAATGCCCAAATTCCTTCTTCACTGTTATTTTCTCTCTGACCAGATCCCCGATTTTTGGAATCCAGACAGGCCTTGCTGGGACAGGTGGTTTCTCTTCAGTGGTTGTTGGCTGTTGTTTAAACGTTATGTTGCTCAGGTCTTTTCTTGTTTCATTTAAGTCCTGTAAAATAGCCAAACGATCTTTGATATCAAAGCATTTTTCTTTAACCACTGAAGTGTGACTATCGAGGTCCTGGATCAACATTCTAGTCCCAAACAATAGTTCGTACGGACTGAGACCTCTCAGAGAATTTCTTGGCAGATTATTAAGACTATGTTGGACACTTATTAAATGTTTGACCCACCCAGCTTCCGAACCTAATACCTTTGCCGCTATAGATTGCTCTATGCCTCGGTTTTTTCTTTCCACCATCCCGTTTCCCTCAGGAAGGAAGTGATAAGAGTCCCGCAATGCAATGCCCATGCTGGCCATTGCCTCACCCCAAGCTCGAGCTTAGAAGCAGGACACTGTTCAGAATGTAGCATGCCCACTGCGTATATGCCGTTTTAGACTCGCAAATCTTTTATAACAGTTCTGGCGTCAGCCGAGAGCTGGGGTCTACATTTTAAGTGAAGCTAGTCTCCATCTGTTAATATGACGCATTTATTTATACTGGGTATTTTTATATCTTATCGCTTAATTCCAATTTTGATCGAAACGCCATGGCAATACACCGTCTCGGTCGCCACTGCGATCTCTGTTGCAGTCTGGGCAGTTTTTTGCAAAACTGTGATGTTGCAGGCTCATTCCTGGCCACCAGTATATTGATTGTAATTCTTCTAGAGAATCTTTAAGCTTGAGGTGTCTAAGACCCTCACCCATATGTGCGTCTGCTATTAACAAGACTCTCCTGTTCGTGTTTGGAATTACTCTATCCCCCACTCCAGGGATTTGAGCAAAAGGAACAGAGTTTGCATCGATTATGTATGTA
This sequence comes from Lissotriton helveticus, assembly GCF_964261635.1. Lineage (NCBI taxonomy): Eukaryota > Metazoa > Chordata > Amphibia > Caudata > Salamandridae > Lissotriton > Lissotriton helveticus. The sequence continues at coordinate 1,060,098,380 of NC_136068.1, read as the reverse complement.
TAATTGAGTGGATAGGTGATGGGTAGCGCTGAGCAGTCGCCTTTTGATGACGTTTTCACCGCCAGCATTGTTTCCCCGTCAACGTATTTTCCTGAACGCTTTTTGGTAGCTACGGGAGCCGATTTAGTTGCTTCCGCTTTGGCTGTCTCAGCCAATGAATTCCCTGCAGCGTGAACGCCATCACGCTGATGACTCAGTGAGTGTATCACGTGAGTCTTTGGTAGTTCTTTCTGTAAAAGAACTACTTGTTCCCAAAGCGATTTTTGCTTGATTGTGGCACCTGTGTCATCTTTGTAACCGTTTTGAATCCATTTCTGTAAATCGTTATTGTATGATTTGACGCAGTAATACGAATCGCACACTATTAGTGTCGGGAATTCGCTATCGGCATTATCTAGCGCCATTTTTAACGCTATTATTTCAGTTTGTTGTTCTAAATTATTTTCTACCGAGTGTGATTTTGTTACCAGAGGTCTCAATTTACCTCCGCGCCACACGTATTTAACAATCTCGCATGTGGCGTTATAGGCTTGTTTTCCCCAAACCGAGGGTTGAGCATGTCCGTCTGTATATATTACACAGGCGTATTGTCGTATGGGCAGAATGTCGATTGGCAGAGGGTATTCTCTTTCGTATTCTAGATTTTTTAATTTTTTCATTTCCGGGTCAAAATAGTATTTCACTTTGTCTGTAGCAAGAGAATTTTCCCATTGTATCTATTTTGGATTTAGTGCCACAGTAGGTAAATTACATGGGCTTGTTAATGCCTCAAAGGCTGATTCTGCTGTTCTGACTGTAATCCGTCTGCCGTCAGCTTGGTATCTTTCTCTTGCTACAGCTGTTTGAACCGCATGAACAATGTTTTCCTTAATGCTGAATGTTTTTTCAGCTTCTGTGTACAAATGTGATTTGTATGCTATTGGTACCGTTTCTCCCTCATTAGAGGTCAGGTATGTGAATCCGCATCTTCCTGGGATGACCCGGATTACAAGGTTGCGTGTGTTATCGCGTGTTTGCAATTTTGTTTTAGCTAACATGTCTGTTTGCAATGATCTCAAAATCTCTGTGTGTTTTTGAGTCCAATTGATTCCTTTAAAATCTGGTTTTATTAGGTCATAGAGAGGTTTAACTCTCTCTGCATAATTTAGAATGTAAGTTCTTCCGAAATTCAGGAAACCTAGAATTGATTGTAAGTTTTTCAGCGTTCTTGGTGCTTGCATTACAGCGCATTTCTCTAAGAAATTGTCAGCCAGGCTTTTGCCTTCACTTGATAACTCATATCCTAAAAACAGGACAGTCAGATAGGCAATTCTTGACTTCTTGAAGTTGAATTTGTAACCCTCTCCTGCGAACCCAAGTATTATGGTGTTCACTCTTTTCAAGTGAGTATCCAAGTCATCATCTGTTAGATAGATGTCATCGACATAAGATAATGCCTCATCATCATACATTTGTAGTAACTCTGTTACTCTAGCTGAGAATAATCCTGGGCTGTTCTTGAACCCGTGTGGCAAACGACAGAAATTTTTCTGCGAGCCATTTATTGAGAAAGCGGTCAAATATCTGCTTTCAGGTGCTATATTTTGACAAAAGAATCCATTAGAGATGTCTAATGTTGTTTTGTATTTTTTGCGCACTATGCTATTCATTAGTGCTGCACTGTGTGAGTTTTGTACTGCAAAAGTTTTGCAACATGAGTTTAGGTGTCTGTAGTCCAAAACTAGTCGATATGAATCATCTGGGCTGGAGACAGGAAACAAAGGATTGTTCATTTGTGAGGTGCAAGTTTCAATCACCCCCTGGTATTCAAGTTGATCTAAGATCTCCCTGACCTGTTTTTTAGCTTCTTGCTTAATTGGGTACTGCCTCTGTGCAGTTGGTTGAGATTTTAACTGGATATTGTGAGGAAAAGAGTCCTCATCCCATCCCACATGGTTTTTATATAATGCAGGAGCTTGGGCTACTGCCCACTTTCTTGCAAGTGTATATTTTTTATGAATTGGAATGTGATTTGAGAAGGCAGGCATAATCATTTCTTCGCCATGAGGGCACTCCCTGACAAACTCCGGTGGCCAGTCTTTTTCAGCTAAAAGGATGTCATAGCCTTTGGAGAGATTATCCCAAAATAGACCCCTTATTTTCCTAGTCTTATCTCCCTCTATACGTAATGTTATTTCGTATATTTTATGAGGTTTGCTAACTCTGGTGTCTGCAGTTTCCACCTGAATGTATTCATTCGTGTCCACTGTCTCCAGATGATTCATCAGGATCTTGCGAGCTATGCTCACTTCTGCTGCGCTGTCTAGCATTGTCTGTGCCCACTCTCCGTTTTTCAGCTGTGTCCTCAATATCCTTGGCATGTTTGATTACTTTAATACTGGCTACCTTCTTCTTTGGAAATTGTAACTTTTTACTTTGATGAGCAGGTTCCTTGTCTTTGGACTTGACGTGCTCTTCCCTGTGTTCTGACCGTCCTCTTCTTTCCGATTTCTGCGAGGAAGTCTGAAAAGATCGAGAGGGACGTGTATCAATATCTTGATATCTATCAGGTTTCTTCAAATTATCCCTATTTCTAAGGTTGTATTTTTTCTCAGAGGGCTCCCTCTGGGGAGACTTGTGTCTTTGGTCCGGAGATCTTTCTCTCCGCCGAGGAGACCTTCCTCTGGACTGGAATCTTTTTTCTTTGGGAGTGGATTGTTTATTTCCATCCCAGCTCTTTTTTGGAGTGTTGACATTATTTTTAATAAATACCTTTTCAGGATTTTCAGTTAGTTGGGGTTTCACCGGTTTCCCACCCAAACTATCTCTTCCTAGTTCTTCATAGGATTTTTCTATGATTCTGGCAAGTTCAAATGGTTGTTCTGCTATATCTGTTTCTTTCAACTTCTGGCGGATCGCCACAGATGCTGCTTCTCCTTTTATGTTGGATAACAATAAAGCTGAGACCTGCTTGAAGTCTTTCAGTAATTTCATACCCAGAGATAAAGACCGTATTCATTTTGAATCTGTTTTAGCACATCTGGTATTACCGCCATGGACGGAACACCATGTGTTTTTGTGTAAATGGAAGCAAAGACTGTGCCCCAAGTGTCACAGTCCTCCACATGTGGTGCGATCCCCATTGGAAGACAGATAGTCAGAATTCTGTGTTTCTCAACAGGGGTAGTATCCGGAAATACTGCCTCTATTTGAGTGATTTTTTGTGCTAACCAGAATGGAATTTGTTCCCGTTTAATGGGTACTTTGCCTAGACAGGACTGTATGTTCTGTGGTGTGATTTTATTTGTGTTCCCCTGATGAGGGGTCAGCTGTGGAATTTTAATAGCTGGTTGGACTGTTGAAGTCCGCATTACATATTGGACTAATTGTCTATGTATTTTAATTAGTTGTTTTAGCTGTGCTAAAAGTTCTCGGTCAGACATTTTTTCTATGTCTGGATGTGGTGTGTAGCCGGCTAGAACTGGCCACGTTGCTCCTGGTCTACCTAGTGGACCGAGCCTGGTGATGTGATCATTATGTTTTAGGGCGCCTTTAAACCAGAGCAGGTGCTCTTGGTATTTTAATGGGATTTCCACCTCCTCGAAAGGAGTGTACGCATCCAGAGGTTCCTCTATTTTATAATAGTGGAACTCTTTTGTGACAGCGTTTGCTGCTGGAAAGTTTATCCATGAATAGAATACCTCTGTCTGCCGATATTCGTGTGCCTCAATTACGAATATGACTGTACCACCTCTTGGTGTTAGTCCATTTTCTATTAGCTTAAGAGTTATAGTTTTCCTTATGTTGACCGGGATGAGTATTGCGTTCGGGTCTTGTTGTAGGAGACTTGTGTCATCCTTTAGGAGTTGAGCTGCTATTCTAGCCGCCTCTCTTTCTCCTTCGCTGTCTGACATTTTACTGACAGGAAGGTTTTTTGTTTTTGTTGCAGATCAGGTTTTCAAGGAAACAAAGATTAGGTGCACAATATTTTGGAACACTGTATCCTTCAACGTTGAATAAACCAAAAACCATACATAGGAGTCTCCTCCTACTAAGTTTGGCGGATTTTTAACCTTTGACCCACTCCAGACGTCTTTGGAGTATTTATGGGAGAAAGGGTCTGTGTGAAAAAGCACGACTGAGTTACTCTAATGCCTTGCGTTAGATTTATCGCCTTACCAAACGTTGGGCGCCCTGTAGTGTAGTTCCTATTATCCCAATAAGCTCTGCGCATTGGAATAATATCTTCAGTAGTGTAGACGTAGGACTGAGGTTAACTAGGTCTTTTACTGACGATATTAGACTTAAGTTTTATGTGCCAGCTAGCTCAGAGTTCACTAGAAACTTTCTCGAATAGGCGAGGAGGAGTTTAACCTCCCTGGATAGACAAGAAGGGATTTAGTTTCTGACAACCATAGAACATGACAACTTTGCTCTCCCTGATCAAGAGTATATCTCTAGAGTCGTGTGAAAACAAAAGACAGCTATTTTACTCAGTCAATACGTGCATACTTAGTTTCACCAGATTGTAGAGAAAAGAAGAGACGGGCGTGTTCAATAAAAAGTGTTTATTTATTGATCAGTCTCTTTTCTCATACAAGAGAAATGAATCGCTACAATTGTAATACTTATAGTTAAGTAAAATGCATACAGTAAAAGCAGGATTATAAAATAATACTGTAAAAGCATTGATATGGTTTCTTAGCCATATGTTACTTTAAAATGGATAAAAGATATACATACATATATACATTGACTAATCGTACTCAACTGGTGCTTCTAACTACGCCTACCCCGGTGTACCTGACCTAAGCCTAATAGATGGGAGGAAGTAAGTAAGTAGCAGTTTAAGTTAAGTTTGTTTTGCCAAGAGTCTGACTTAAGAATTCTCTGTAAGGGGTTAGTCAGTTCAGTACCTGGGATTTAGAAGGCAGGAGGGCTGGTATCTCTTTCTCAGGACTCGGTATCCCAGTTACCCTCGAGGGCAAACTGGAAACGCTGGAGGCTGGATTCCTCGGCAAGAGGAAAGGCAGCGTTTTCCTCAGCGCGTCAAAAAGGGAGGGGCAGCGTCCGTGGGCTCTCGCATCAGCTGGGCTCTCCGGCAAGTAGTCGCTGCTCCAAGCTCATCACCACCGTGTCTTTACTTAGGGCAGCGTCGGTATATTTATACCTGAGAGGTGCCGGGTTTGACATAAGGATGGACATAATACGTCAATAAGGATGTCATTAAGAACTGGTCGTTCTTACATTCTTTACAGGAGTTCTTGAACGAAATCAAAACAATAGCAGCGGGGATTTCCCAGGTTTGCTGGAGGTTTGGTTTGTTTAGAGAACTCGGTGTGCTTTCTAGGGGGCTGGAGGAATAGTGCTTGCTTAATGTGACAGCATGCGCTATGACTAATTTATGAAACGGGTTTCTGTGCCGTTGTATGGATATTAGTGATTTATAACCAGACAAGGGTCAGAAATTGGAGTATCGATACAGGTCCTTGGATAAACACACTACACCCACTCCACGAATTCATGTCCATATTTACTAACCTAATCAATAGTAAACATAACTAATAGTGCATGTGTATACCGAACCACCCCAAAATACATTTTTTGCATCTGAAAATAGGCATATTCGAAACACACGAAAATGAGTATAGGTACTGTATGCATTCAAGCAGTGTAATCATTCAAAAAAAGATGCACAATTTATCTCAGCATGAATGATTTGCGAAAATAACACATGAAATGGCTCTTAAATACAGAAGAAAAAGTGCGAGACCACTCCATCACATATAAACACAGTCACTTGTAAATACGCTAGAGGCTGAGGTAATGTATTGTCTCTAGAGTTCCCAAAAATAGAAGCTCTGTTCTCTAAGAATAGTTCTACTTTAAGCAGAAGATAAGTGCCAAAAAGTAAATATTTTGGATTTCGGAAAAGTTTTCGTTTTCAGGGGAAGAAGGAAAAATTTTTTTTTCAACAGTTTTGTTTTTAAAGCCGAAGGCCAAATTCAGAGTTCAGGGAACGCTGTGTGCACGTTTGTTTAAAGTCACTCTCTCTGTTCTGGTGAAAGCATCATTTCAGACAGACTTTCAAAAAAACAGTTTACTGCCTCAGGTGAAAGTTCGACCAAGTTGGAAAATGTCGCTACCATGCAGTCGTGCGCATGTTCGCTTTCAGTGATGTTTTGATCAGCATTGCTTACAGAAGGCCGTACCTGGCTGATGCTGCTTTCATCCTGTACTTCACTACCCTTCAATCGTAGTGGTGAAGTCTCCACGAATGCCGTCATCAGGATAGGTAGCCACTGGGGACAGCACAATGCATGAGCCTTTACTGGACCCAACAAAGTATCTGCATCCAATGGTACTTCTGATTGTAGTGTAAGACATGTGTCCAACACGCATTCCTCGCCGCATAGCATGCATCTCAATACAGGTAAGACACAATTCTGCCATATGGGTCTGAATGAAAGAAACCAGGTCATATTCAGGTCTCTTAGCCGGGCTAATCCAAGGACTTTAGTTATGCGGTCCCGATAGCGTATAGCTAGGATCGTTTCTTCCATTGTTGCTGGAGTCTTGTCTGTGACATGATTTGCCATAACGAAGCAGGAGTAGCAAAAATAGGATGCCTGCTACGAGTCCCAAAGAGGAGTGGAAGTCCGCCAAAGACAGAATGGATGAAATCGGGAAATATTCCCAGGACTGCTTTGAATGGAGTTAACAGTCCCGAAAAAACGGTCTTAAATACACTCGCGATACCATTTGTATCAGAAATATTTAAGATTTCGCTTAGCATTTCTGCGAAGTGTAGGGGGCAATTTGTTGATAACAATGCATGTATCTCTCCCATTGTCCTTGCAACTTGGAGATCATACGTTTCTTTTGATGACGTCAAGTGAACTGGCGTCTGTAGGAGCACAGTCTTCATTCTGCTTAAAGTATCAATTTGAATAGAAGAGATTTTCAAACTGGGCCAAATTTTTCCCTCCCTGTCTGGAGTGTCATTCTGGAATATAATTTGTTCTGGGATCATGCAGGCTCTAAACAATGATTCTATACCTTTGACCTGCCAATCTCTTGTACCCCAGATTGTTTTCGTTTCAATGTTATTGTTCCAGAAATCAAAACCGAATGCGTTCATTTTGTCAAAAAATGTCTCTGAATAGATTAATTTTGTATTTGTAAGCATGGTTTTCATTCCTATCTTATTTAACAATTTGAAATAAAACGTTTCTGCATCACTTGTGTTAAACCCTGAAAAATATGGAAATTTATCATAAAATGTTTTTGAACTGCCTTTCGGTGGAGTTGCACAATGTTCCCATTGGTTATAATTAAAAACATTTCTAGGTTGAGCAGATTTATGCAGATAATGGTTACCATAGTGGTTGTAACAGTACATCTGGTCATAATTAGATGAACCCTGTAAATAATCATGTTCTGTAAATTTAGCTGACATCACTAGATCTGACATCATATCATTAATACTTTCAAAGTCCCAATCATCAGCGAATGTGCTTTATTTTACAAAGTCACTCAATGAAATCTTGAATTGATGAGGATACTTCAGGAGCTCGACAGGGCCATAGATTTCGTAATCAGTTTTGTCCCATGCTACCCCACCGGGTATAGGATTGGCTGTAAAGTTTACTGAAGAAAGTTCTTTTTTCTCGATGTGTGAAGACTTGTGTGGTTTTAGGACCAAGCTGATTTTCTGACTTGCTGTGTCCATTGTAACATATTTTTCCTCAATAAAATGTCCCAAGTATAGTACCCTGATAAGCCAAAGTATGAGGACAATACACCTAGTGCCACCCAGAATTTAATCCATGGAGAAATCAGATAGGTTTCTTTTAGTTGATGAAAGAGTTCCTTTGCTTTGTCTTTAAAAGTCTTTAATGCTGTCGACTGTTCCTCAGGTTCGCTCGGATCCTCGGAAAAATCATCGAAGTTGATGAAGTAGCCTGATGCTGTTCTGTCAATTGTTTCAATTGCTTCTGGATTCCTTTTTGTTTTTGGAATTTGCTTTGTTACATTAGCATAGTCTGTGATTACATCATTGTAGACTGGTGTTTCTTGATGTAAGATTTGGATTTGGGTTTCAAGAGGTTTAAGTTCCATGGCCTTGTTGCATAATCCTTGTTGATTCACTGTAGGTTTATCAAATGTGATCAGTCTCTCAGTTTGAACCTCTGTGTTTGTAGCAAACTTTGGTGTTCTGCTATTTCTTGGGAGTCCACTTGGCCTACTACTTATTATCGGACACATGATTGTGGTTTAACCAGGTCGATGGATACAACTCGGTTCTCCTTTTTACCAGCAAGGGGCGGTAGTACAACTGATCTTGTTCCGTTGATAGCTAAGACAGGTACTGCCTTTCTGTAAGAATGCCCAAATTCCTTCTTCACTGTTATTTTCTCTCTGACCAGATCCCCGATTTTTGGAATCCAGACAGGCCTTGCTGGGACAGGTGGTTTCTCTTCAGTGGTTGTTGGCTGTTGTTTAAACTTTATGTTGCTCAGGTCTTTTCTTGTTTCATTTAAGTCCTGTAAAATAGCCAAACGATCTTTGATATCAAAGCATTTTTCTTTAACCACTGAAGTGTGACTATCGAGGTCCTGGATCAACATTCTAGTCCCAAACAATAGTTCGTACGGACTGAGACCTCTCAGAGAATTTCTTGGCAGATTATTAAGACTATGTTGGACACTTATTAAATGTTTGACCCACCCAGCTTCCGAACCTAATACCTTTGCCGCTATAGATTGCTCTATGCCTCGGTTTTTTCTTTCCACCATCCCGTTTCCCTCAGGAAGGAAGTGATAAGAGTCCCGCAATGCAATGCCCATGCTGGCCATTGCCTCACCCCAAGCTCGAGCTTAGAAGCAGGACACTGTTCAGAATGTAGCATGCCCACTGCGTATATGCCGTTTTAGACTCGCAAATCTTTTATAACAGTTCTGGCGTCAGCCGAGAGCTGGGGTCTACATTTTAAGTGAAGCTAGTCTCCATCTGTTAATATGACGCATTTATTTATACTGGGTATTTTTATATCTTATCGCTTAATTCCAATTTTGATCGAAACGCCATGGCAATACACCGTCTCGGTCGCCACTGCGATCTCTGTTGCAGTCTGGGCAGTTTTTTGCAAAACTGATGTTGCAGGCTCATTCCTGGCCACCAGTATATTGATTGTAATTCTTCTAGAGAATCTTTAAGCTTGAGGTGTCTAAGACCCTCACCCATATGTGCGTCTGCTATTAACAAGACTCTCCTGTTCGTGTTTGGAATTACTCTATCCCCCACTCCAGGGATTTGAGCAAAAGGAACAGAGTTTGCATCGATTATGTATGTATAATTGAGTGGATAGGTGATGGGTAGCGCTGAGCAGTCGCCTTTTGATGACGTTTTCACCGCCAGCATTGTTTCCCCGTCAACGTATTTTCCTGAACGCTTTTTGGTAGCTACGGGAGCCGATTTAGTTGCTTCCGCTTTGGCTGTCTCAGCCAATGAATTCCCTGCAGCGTGAACGCCATCACGCTGATGACTCAGTGAGTGTATCACGTGAGTCTTTGGTAGTTCTTTCTGTAAAAGAACTACTTGTTCCCAAAGCGATTTTTGCTTGATTGTGGCACCTGTGTCATCTTTGTAACCGTTTTGAATCCATTTCTGTAAATCGTTATTGTATGATTTGACGCAGTAATACGAATCGCACACTATTAGTGTCGGGAATTCGCTATCGGCATTATCTAGCGCCATTTTTAACGCTATTATTTCAGTTTGTTGTTCTAAATTATTTTCTACCGAGTGTGATTTTGTTACCAGAGGTCTCAATTTACCTCCGCGCCACACGTATTTAACAATCTCGCATGTGGCGTTATAGGCTTGTTTTCCCCAAACCGAGGGTTGAGCATGTCCGTCTGTATATATTACACAGGCGTATTGTCGTATGGGCAGAATGTCGATTGGCAGAGGGTATTCTCTTTCGTATTCTAGATTTTTTAATTTTTTCATTTCCGGGTCAAAATAGTATTTCACTTTGTCTGTAGCAAGAGAATTTTCCCATTGTATCTATTTTGGATTTAGTGCCACAGTAGGTAAATTACATGGGCTTGTTAATGCCTCAAAGGCTGATTCTGCTGTTCTGACTGTAATCCGTCTGCCGTCAGCTTGGTATCTTTCTCTTGCTACAGCTGTTTGAACCGCATGAACAATGTTTTCCTTAATGCTGAATGTTTTTTCAGCTTCTGTGTACAAATGTGATTTGTATGCTATTGGTACCGTTTCTCCCTCATTAGAGGTCAGGTATGTGAATCCGCATCTTCCTGGGATGACCCGGATTACAAGGTTGCGTGTGTTATCGCGTGTTTGCAATTTTGTTTTAGCTAACATGTCTGTTTGCAATGATCTCAAAATCTCTGTGTGTTTTTGAGTCCAATTGATTCCTTTAAAATCTGGTTTTATTAGGTCATAGAGAGGTTTAACTCTCTCTGCATAATTTAGAATGTAAGTTCTTCCGAAATTCAGGAAACCTAGAATTGATTGTAAGTTTTTCAGCGTTCTTGGTGCTTGCATTACAGCGCATTTCTCTAAGAAATTGTCAGCCAGGCTTTTGCCTTCACTTGATAACTCATATCCTAAAAACAGGACAGTCAGATAGGCAATTCTTGACTTCTTGAAGTTGAATTTGTAACCCTCTCCTGCGAACCCAAGTATTATGGTGTTCACTCTTTTCAAGTGAGTATCCAAGTCATCATCTGTTAGATAGATGTCATCGACATAAGATAATGCCTCATCATCATACATTTGTAGTAACTCTGTTACTCTAGCTGAGAATAATCCTGGGCTGTTCTTGAACCCGTGTGGCAAACGACAGAAATTTTTCTGCGAGCCATTTATTGAGAAAGCGGTCAAATATCTGCTTTCAGGTGCTATATTTTGACAAAAGAATCCATTAGAGATGTCTAATGTTGTTTTGTATTTTTTGCGCACTATGCTATTCATTAGTGCTGCACTGTGTGAGTTTTGTACTGCAAAAGTTTTGCAACATGAGTTTAGGTGTCTGTAGTCCAAAACTAGTCGATATGAATCATCTGGGCTGGAGACAGGAAACAAAGGATTGTTCATTTGTGAGGTGCAAGTTTCAATCACCCCCTGGTATTCAAGTTGATCTAAGATCTCCCTGACCTGTTTTTTAGCTTCTTGCTTAATTGGGTACTGCCTCTGTGCAGTTGGTTGAGATTTTAACTGGATATTGTGAGGAAAAGAGTCCTCATCCCATCCCACATGGTTTTTATATAATGCAGGAGCTTGGGCTACTGCCCACTTTCTTGCAAGTGTATATTTTTTATGAATTGGAATGTGATTTGGGAAGGCAGGCATAATCATTTCTTCGCCATGAGGGCACTCCCTGACAAACTCCGGTGGCCAGTCTTTTTCAGCTAAAAGGATGTCATAGCCTTTGGAGAGATTATCCCAAAATAGACCCCTTATTTTCCTAGTCTTATCTCCCTCTATACGTAATGTTATTTCGTATATTTTATGAGGTTTGCTAACTCTGGTGTCTGCAGTTTCCACCTGAATGTATTCATTCGTGTCCACTGTCTCCAGATGATTCATCAGGATCTTGCGAGCTATGCTCACTTCTGCTGCGCTGTCTAGCATTGTCTGTGCCCACTCTCCGTTTTTCAGCTGTGTCCTCAATATCCTTGGCATGTTTGATTACTTTAATACTGGCTACCTTCTTCTTTGGAAATTGTAACTTTTTACTTTGATGAGCAGGTTCCTTGTCTTTGGACTTGACGTGCTCTTCCCTGTGTTCTGACCGTCCTCTTCTTTCCGATTTCTGCGAGGAAGTCTGAAAAGATCTAGAGGGACGTGTATCAATATCTTGATATCTATCAGGTTTCTTCAAATTATCCCTATTTCTAAGGTTGTATTTTTTCTCAGAGGGCTCCCTCTGGGGAGACTTGTGTCTTTGGTCCGGAGATCTTTCTCTACGCCGAGGAGACCTTCCTCTGGACTGGAATCTTTTTTCTTTGGGAGTGGATTGTTTATTTCCATCCCAGCTCTTTTTTGGAGTGTTGACATTATTTTTAATAAATACCTTTTCAGGATTTTCAGTTAGTTGGGGTTTCACCGGTTTCCCACCCAAACTATCTCTTCCTAGTTCTTCATAGGATTTTTCTATGATTCTGGCAAGTTCAAATGGTTGTTCTGCTATATCTGTTTCTTTCAACTTCTTGCGGATCGCCACAGATGCTGCTTCTCCTTTTATGTTGGATAACAATAAAGCTGAGACCTGCTTGAAGTCTTTCAGTAATTTCATACCCAGAGATAAAGACCGTATTCATTTTGAATCTGTTTTAGCACATCTGGTATTACCGCCATGGACGGAACACCATGTGTTTTTGTGTAAATGGAAGCAAAGACTGTGCCCCAAGTGTCACAGTCCTCCACATGTGGTGCGATCCCCATTGGAAGACAGATAGTCAGAATTCTGTGTTTCTCAACAGGGGTAGTATCCGGAAATACTGCCTCTATTTGAGTGATTTTTTGTGCTAACCAGAATGGAATTTGTTCCCGTTTAATGGGTACTTTGCCTAGACAGGACTGTATGTTCTGTGGTGTGATTTTATTTGTGTTCCCCTGATGAGGGGTCAGCTGTGGAATTTTAATAGCTGGTTGGACTGTTGAAGTCCGCATTACATATTGGACTAATTGTCTATGTATTTTAATTAGTTGTTTTAGCTGTGCTAAAAGTTCTCGGTCAGACATTTTTTCTATGTCTGGATGTGGTGTGTAGCCGGCTAGAACTGGCCACGTTGCTCCTGGTCTACCTAGTGGACCGAGCCTGGTGATGTGATCATTATGTTTTAGGGCGCCTTTAAACCAGAGCAGGTGCTCTTGGTATTTTAATGGGATTTCCACCTCCTCGAAAGGAGTGTACGCATCCAGAGGTTCCTCTATTTTATAATAGTGGAACTCTTTTGTGACAGCGTTTGCTGCTGGAAAGTTTATCCATGAATAGAATACCTCTGTCTGGCGATATTCGTGTGCCTCAATTACGAATATGACTGTACCACCTCTTGGTGTTAGTCCATTTTCTATTAGCTTAAGAGTTATAGTTTTCCTTATGTTGACCGGGATGAGTATTGCGTTCGGGTCTTGTTGTAGGAGACTTGTGTCATCCTTTAGGAGTTGAGCTGCTATTCTAGCCGCCTCTCTTTCTCCTTCGCTGTCTGACATTTTACTGACAGGAAGGTTTTTTGTTTTTGTTGCAGATCAGGTTTTCAAGGAAACAAAAATTAGGTGCACAATATTTTGGAACACTGTATCCTTCAACGTTGAATAAACCAAAAACCATACATAGGAGTCTCCTCCTACTAAGTTTGGCGGATTTTTAACCTTTGACCCACTCCAGACGTCTTTGGAGTATTTATGGGAGAAAGGGTCTGTGTGAAAAAGCACGACTGAGTTACTCTAATGCCTTGCGTTAGATTTATCGCCTTACCAAACGTTGGGCGCCCTGTAGTGTAGTTCCTATTATCCCAATAAGCTCTGCGCATTGGAATAATATCTTCAGTAGTGTAGACGTAGGACTGAGGTTAACTAGGTCTTTTACTGACGATATTAGACTTAAGTTTTATGTGCCAGCTAGCTCAGAGTTCACTAGAAACTTTCTCGAATAGGCGAGGAGGAGTTTAACCTCCCTGGATAGACAAGAAGGGATTTAGTTTCTGACAACCATAGAACATGACAACTTTGCTCTCCCTGATCAAGAGTATATCTCTAGAGTCGTGTGAAAACAAAAGACAGCTATTTTACTCAGTCAATACGTGCATACTTAGTTTCACCAGATTGTAGAGAAAAGAAGAGACGGGCGTGTTCAATAAAAAGTGTTTATTTATTGATCAGTCTCTTTTCTCATACAAGAGAAATGAATCGCTACAATTGTAATACTTATAGTTAAGTAAAATGCATACAGTAAAAGCAGGATTATAAAATAATACTGTAAAAGCATTGATATGGTTTCTTAGCCATATGTTACTTTAAAATGGATAAAAGATATACATACATATATACATTGACTAATCGTACTCAACTGGTGCTTCTAACTACGCCTACCCCGGTGTACCTGACCTAAGCCTAATAGATGGGAGAGAGTAAGTAAGTAGCAGTTTAAGTTAAGTTTGTTTTGCCAAGAGTCTGACTTAAGAATTCTCTGTAAGGGGTTAGTCATTTCAGTACCTGGGATTTAGAAGGCAGGAGGGCTGGTATCTCTTTCTCAGGACTCGGTATCCCAGTTACCCTCGAGGGCAAACTGGAAACGCTGGAGGCTGGATTCCTCGGCAAGAGGAAAGGCAGCGTTTTCCTCAGCGCGTCAAAAAGGGAGGGGCAGTGTCCGTGGGCTCTCGCATCAGCTGGGCTCTCCGGCAAGTAGTCGCTGCTCCAAGCTCATCACCACCGTGTCTTTACTTAGGGCAGCGTCGGTATATTTATACCTGAGAGGTGCCGGGTTTGACGTAAGGATGGACATAATACGTCAATAAGGATGTCATTAAGAACTGGTCGTTCTTACATTCTTTACAGGAGTTCTCGAACGAAATCAAAACAATAGCAGCGGGGATTTCCCAGGTTTGCTGGAGGTTTGGTTTGTTTAGAGAACTCATGTGTTTTCTAGGGGGCTGGAGGAATAGTGCTTGCTTAATGTGACAGCATGCGCTATGACTAATTTATGAAACGGGTTTCTGTGCCGTTGTATGGATATTAGTGATTTATAACCAGACAAGGGTCAGAAATTGGAGTATCGATACAGGTCCTTGGATAAACACACTACACCCTTACCCCCGCTCCCTTGTCCTGCCAACTCTCTGCCTTTCTCCATTCTTGCTTTTTTCTCTTTAACTCCCTTGTGCCTTTTCTTCTTGTCACTCTGACCCTCTATTTCCTCTCTCATCTTTTCTGCCTTTTATATCTCCCTCTCTCACATCTCCTTCTTTCTTGCTATCTGCCCCCTCCCACCCCTCTTTATCGCTCTCCATCTCACTCGCTCCTTTTCTATATAAATTCATCTCCTTACTCCATCCATTTCTAGCTTATTCTAATTTTCTCGATTTTCCCCTCTTTTTCTCAATCTCGCACTATTTTCCACTCCACTTTTTCTATCTCTCATTTTCCTCTATTTCTCTCTCCATTTGTCTCCACTCCCCTTCCCATTTTCTACATCTCCTTGTTTCTATCTCTCTCACTCACTCACATCCTCTATTGGATTCTCTCCTCCTCTGTCTGTCTCTCTCTCTCTCTCTCTGTCTCTCTCTCAATCTTTGTTCCCAAACTGCAAGTAAATAGGTGGCTAGCTATCTCCGATTATGGCACATTTTGGCACACTTAGCATGACAGAAACGACTCCCATTCGGTCTACATTTTGCAGATATTCGTTCCTATATAAATTCATTTATGATTCAAGAGCATTTTGACATGAAGATATGCTAAATATACACAGAGTATTAGCAATCAGTACGTTTTGATCCGCACAAATTACCTTAATTGTACTTTTAAAAGCGCACTCACCCGGCAAACTGTCATAGCGGGCTAGAGACACGCTGAAACAGCGACTCCTTCGCTGCAACGAGCAAACCCCTGAAAAACAATTTCCCGCCGCCATTTACGGCGAGGAAGCCAGGCCACGCCTACCTGAGGCCACGCCCACCCCCCTCCTTACCCCCTTAAAACAATGTGCAATTACCGGACGCGCAGCGGACGGGCGCAGCGGGCGCGCCGTCAGCGCGCCGAAGGCAAGCCCGTCTGGGCCCGTCCGGACCCGGATGGCCCTTGGCCCCGTTACTCTGCCAGGTGACCCTCAGGAGCGAGTGACGTATACAGCTGACACATTACGAGCCCTACGTCCAAAAACCACCCTGACCTGCTACCACACGGTTACAGAAGGTAAGGTCTTCACGACTTGTCCATACTGCAATCCGGTCCCCCCCCCTAAAAACACTACACCGGCTTTGAAAGCCGGACTTCTCAATTGCCGCTCCCTTCCGAAACACGCCACCGAAATAAACCTCCTAATCCATGATCAGGATTACGACTTAATGTTCCTAACAGAGACATGGCTCTCTGATTGCACCGATCCGGATGTTGTTACTGCTCTCCCCACGGGCTATCTCTGCCAAACGCTAAATAGACCGAAAGGGAGGGGAGGTGGGATAGCCATAATCCACAAACAACGATACGTCTGTAGGATGACGAACGCCGACATTGAGGATTGTGAGTGCGGTCAGTTTTCCATCCAAATCACTCCAGCCCTCACTGTAGCGGGGCTTCTGACCTATCGTCCCCCTGGGGCCCCAGGCAATTTCTCCAACTCTTTAGTTGAAGCCATTTCCCAACTAGCCTCCGCCACCTCCAACTTCCTGCTACTAGGTGATCTTAATCTCCACTTCCTTGACCCAACGGATCGTGTGGCAGTAGACATTAGACATGACCTTACAGCTTTAGAGGTATGTCTGGTTAATAACGAGCCCACCCACGAGAAGGGCCATCTATTGGATCCCATCTTTACCAATATTCCAACGATGACCACCGACTCTCCGGTGACCCTTCCATGGACTGACCACTTCCTGGTCCCCTTTTTCTGGGAAACTCCCATATCTAATCACTCTATTCCTAAAACCCAGGTTACTGATCGCCAATGGCATAAATTGTCATCTGATATGTGGGCCCGCTCTCTTACCGATTCCACTCCCGAGCTTTCCTCGGACCCAAATGTGGCCGATAAACAATTCAGTGACTGGATTACGTCATCTCTTGACACTCTGCTTCCAAAAGTCACCACCCTTAAACAACCTAAAAAGATATCCCCTGCTCCGTGGTACACTCCAGAGCTTAAAGCCTTACGGCAAGAATGTAAAAAGACCGAACGCTCGTGGAGACGTGATAAAACAGGAGCGAACAAAAATATCTACTCCATCTCTCTTCTCAATTATAAAACAGCTATCCGGAATACCAAAAGCGTGTTTTTCCAGGAGAGAATAGAGAGAGCAGGTGGCTCCGGGAAGGAAGCATTTGCTATCCTAAAAGAACTCTCAAAACCACCAGAACAAGATCGTGGACCCCCCTCTGACCCTAAAGCTGACCAAGAGAAATGCCAACAACTGGCTAACTTTTTCCAGGACAAAATCCGATTAATCCTGGATTCAATTCCTCCCCTGTGCCCGAGGGAAGAAACCGTTTTTCCATATCCGACTTCTCCCACCGGCCTATCCACATGGGGCCAGGTCACCCCAGATGAAGTGCGGACGACGCTTAACTCTATGAAGAGTGGTTCCCCCAGAGATCCTGCTCCTCTTCGGATTCTTAAAGAGGTAGCCCCTTCTATCATCCCGGCCCTTACTCAGTTGATTAATACGTCACTTCAACAGGGAGTTGTGCCCCAGAGCTGGAAGAAGGCGGTGGTAAAGGCCTTACTGAAGAAACCCACTCTGGACCCCGAAAACCTGGCGAACTATCGGCCCATTTCCTTACTCCCAGGAGTAAGTAAAATTGCGGAAAAACTCATCAACAAGAAACTTTCGCAATATCTAGAGGCTAACAACAAACTGAAAAACTCCCAGACGGGCTTTCGACCTGGACAGGGCACGGACATCGCCCTCCTGGCGGCGGTAGAGGAAGCCAGAACGCTGCTAGATGGTGGAGGATCAGTGGCAGTGATCCTCCTCGACCTTAGTGCAGCGTTCGACACTGTTGACCACCAGCTCCTCATCGAAAGGCTTGCAAGAGTTGGTCTAGAAGGCACAGCCATATCCTGGCTCTCATCCTTCTTGACACAACGATCCTATCAGATCTGGGAGAAGAACGCCCGTTCCTCCGAAATGCCCCTCCAATGTGGTGTGCCTCAGGGCTCCTCCCTGAGCCCTACATTATTCAACATCTATATGTCCACATTGGAGGAGGTCATCACCCCTTTCGGAGTGAGTGTCATCAGCTATGCTGATGACACACAATTAGTGGTGTCACTGTCCCATCCTAAACAACAGAAAGCCGATCTTCTTAACTGCCTCACGCAGGTCCATCACTGGATGAACATTTCAATGCTAAAATTAAACGGGGCAAAAACCGAGGTCCTTGTACTCGGTCCAAAAGGAACCTCACTTCCTCTAGACATGTGGCCAACATGTCTAGGACCCCCCCCCAGACCCAAAGACAGAGGTGAAAAGTTTGGGTGTCTGGATCGACTCGGAACTTTCATTCGCCCCACAAGCGAAAAAGGTCGTAGGGACCTGTTTCGGTCTGCTAAAATCCCTGAGGAAAGTCCTGCCCCTCCTTCCTCCGAAATCGCAAAAACTATTAGTCCAGGGTCTTATCATATCTAGACTGGACTATAGTAATGCGATCTATTTGGGTGCACCGGAAGCAACATTGAATAAACTGCAGAGGATCCAGAATACTGCTGCCCGGATCATTACCAACACCCCGGCCAGATCATCGACCAAGCCTGCCCTCAAACTCCTGCATTGGCTCCCCATAAGGGAGAGAATTAAATTTAAGGCCCTGTGTCTGGTGCACAAAACCTTGAACAATCAAGGCTCTCCAATTCTCCGGAATTTCATTACCCCCTATATAGCCACAAGATCCCTTCGCTCTAATGCAGAAAATCTGATCAATACCCCAAGGTTTAGGAAAGCACGATCAGGAGGAAGACGGTTCTCGGTCCATGCGGCCCGTCTTTGGAACTCCCTCCCTCGGGGTCTTCGTCTGGATCCCCAATACCTCCGTTTTAGGAAACGATTAAAGACACATCTTTTCCCCTAACCCCTATGTTTTTCTCGTAAACTCAGCCTTAGTCCTCAGTTTCCTGTCTTCTAGGTTCCTCAGCGCTGGGATACTTCCGGGTGACTACGCGCTTTACAAAAAAAACAAAAAAAAAAAACAAATTTAAATAAACAGGGGAGAGGAGTGGGCCTAACAGCTAGGGCGATTGACCGCAGATCTGGGGAACCGGGTTTGAGTCACTGCAAGGATGCTCAACATCCTGTGATTCTGGGCAAATCACTCAACCTCCCCGTGCCTAACAAAAACAAGCATTGGCATAGCAATAGGTCTCGCCTTTGAGACCTTATAAGTGTTTAACCATGCAACAGTTAATGTTGTTGCAGTAAGGATATTGTGCTGCATAACTAAATACCTATAAGGTCCCAAAGGCGAGACCTATTGGCTATGCCAATGCTTGTTTGGTTTGCAATTGGTTCAGTAGACGTTGTAACCTATGCATGTATATCTGTACAGAGTAAGATAATCAGTGTATAAGTAAGTAGCTAATCCTTTCTCCACCTTACTTGGGGTGGGGGCTGCTGCTGACAGAGTCAAGGGATTGCGACAAGCCAGTGATAAAGAAGTTGAAAAGCAGGGGGGCTTCACTCTCCCAGCTTTACTCCTTCAGTTGTAGGTATTTTCCTTGATACTTAAGCTCCATCGCCTAGTTTGATGCAAATCCAGGTGTTATGGTGCAGCTGGATAATTGATCCCAAGAGCTTTAGGGGATTCTCCAGTTCTTTAATTTGGACCAGATCGCTCCCCCTTGGGACACAATCAAATACTGCTTTGAAATCAATGAAACAGGAGTATAACAGAGAGTTTGAGGAGATTGCTTTGTCCAGCAGAAGTGTGACTGCTAGTAGGTTGGACAGCGTACCTGATTTTTTGGTGAACCCAGTTGGGTATCTTGAAATGAGGTTCTCCGACTCCACCCATAGCCATAGATCCTCCAGGATGAAGCTGGAATGGAATTTTGCTCCATTGTCAAGAAGCGCTATTAATCTGTAATTGCTCGGATCAGGAGCCTCCTTTGTGAGTTGAATGAATTATGCCTCCACACCACGAGTCAGGGATTGATGTTCCCTTGCAGTTTTGCTGAGACATATATGGACTGGCCACCCTTTGATCCCTGAACCTGTACTATCTCTTGGTCGGCTTCCTGAAGCTCAATGAATACCATAATTGGATTATCCTGCTCGGCCCATGTTGCTTGCAGGACTAGTATATCATGACCATTTAAGAAATCCTTTAGGTCCGAAGACTGTAATTTCTGCAGGAGGCTGTTAATTTCATGAACAGACTTGTTAGCGCGAGTGGCTTTGTGTGCATGGTTGTCAGCCAGTCGATTGATCTTGAGCTTGGATGTGACAGGACCAAGGGCATGCAGTTCCAGCTGTTTCCTGAGGGGTCAAATGTTGCAGCTATGGATTCACTACTTGTAATTGTATGTCTTAGGGCGTTATTTATAATAGAGTTCCGTACTTTCCTGGAGGAGTCAGAGGGTACCTATTGTTTTGCCAGTTCTGGTGCCTAGCCAGTCGCTTTATAGGGGCTGATCTTGATGCCCCATGCCCCATGGATAGAATGCCTCGGATCTGGAGAGAATTAACTGCACAGAGACTGGTGAGATGATGTAGTTTCTAGTGTTTGAGGGCCCCTTGGGGGTTGGAGGACTCTATGGATTCGATATCTCATGAGTTTAGGCCACTTAGCTCAGGGACAGTCTTCAATAACCTTCCCTGATTTAAGATGTCAAGGGGGCCCTGCGAGTGGTATTCTGGGGTGAACAGCAATTTCGTATTTAATGGTTGCCGGGTTATTTATCGAGAACAATGTGTCCTGAGTGGATATTTAATTACCTGGGTGGACACGAGAGAACTGCCCTGTGGGCCAGAGAGAAGCCACTGTCTAATGTGGGCTGGATCCGAGTAAGGGCTTGGAGGTTGCAGAGGCCTTGTTATCACCACACGGAGGGTGTCATTCTTGACCTGAGCAGGGCCACGATTGACCGGGATGGAGGACATGGATGGGTCAACAGTAGAGCCTTGATTTCTCAATAGTCCGTGCATACTCGGGTCCACATGGGGAGACGTTAACGTTACTGCCTCTGAGCGTGCGGCAAGTCTGCTGGGGGACTGACCAGGTCGGTTACCAGGGAGACTTGTGGGGCTACGTGAGGGTCATTGGGCACTTGGCCCTCTGTTACAGAAGGAGATGGGTTGTGTAGTGACTTGTGAGGGCCACTTTCCACGTCGTTATGCAGGAATCCCAGATTAACTCGTCGCGAGGCAGGGGAATTCTGGTTCCGGACTGCTACTGATGAACACAATGTGCATGTCTGTGGTTTGAGTTTTACAAGCTGTGCGAGTTTGCAGGGGACTTGTTTGAATGGTTTTATGGAATTGCCTAGTTCCATCTTTCAAGTCCTTGATTTCCGACAAGTTGCTGTTAACAAAGTACGGAAGCAATGCCAGGCTGTCTATAACAGGAGAGCAACAACAAACCGACTTCATGAAGCTGTGGATTATCCTCTGAAAATCTGTTTGTTTAATTTGTTGAGCTTGTTGTTAATCCCTGCCGTGAAGACATCCAGCGCATTCATAGGGTGAACTTGAAGATCCGATTTGTCTGAGTAGTTGTTTAAGGGCAGATACCGTGGAATGATGTGTATGCAATAGTTGGGTTCAAATTGCCATGGGGAAGGTCATGTTAATTTCTGGAGCTATTTTACTTTGTGAAGGTGAACTATGGATTAGATCAGTAAAATGTAGTGACAATTCCAGGAGGGATCGATGATTAATTCCATGCCACCGGATCTTAAGTTGGTGCTTCCTGAGCCCTTCAGGATGAAATGGTTTTGCAGGTGAAGTTGGAACTAAATTCCTGGATGGAGCCTGAGTCCATTGAGCCGCAGGGGGACTAAAGGGAAAATTCGCACCATTCTCCAGGATTAAGTCGGGTCGGGAATTGGTTGCCAGCTGTTGGCGGACTCTGGGTTGGGGATATTGCTACTCACAGTTAGGGGGAGATGTACATGTTTCATGCAGTGACTCATGAAGATGGGCTGCCATGGGAAATTCTGTAAGTGAGGCTCTTGATCCAGCAACTGGTGAAAGACTGCAAGGTAGTGCTGCCGCCCGAGGAGGCGATTGGTGGCTAGTTTTCTAATTGTGGGGCCATTAGGATCATATTGGCGTCGAAGTTCTTGAGTGGTACCGGCTCGACTTTGGCCTCCTCGGCCACCGAACAAGAGACTACTTTGCTGTCCTAGGTAGATCTTGTTGGCAGGCGGGATGCACTAAATGTTATGTTATGTTAAAAGGGGCTTATAGAGCATGCAGCTAGTCAACAGAGTGTCCCAGTGCTAAGACAAAAGTGACGGGGACCTAAGGAAAACTCTGATTTCGGGGTAGCAGCCACTATGCTGTTTGCTGAAACAACTAGGTTTCCGGTTGTTTCCTGAAAGCCATTAAGTTCGTGGCATGCCTGAGCGGAAGTGGCAGCGTGTTCCAGATTCGGGCCACTTGCACCTGAAAAGAGCGGCCGCCACGGCGAGCTCTGGAAAAATTGGGCACGGCAATCAGATGTTGGTTTGCTGATCTAAGGGATCTGCCTGGAACATAGTGTGAGACTCTTCTGCGGATGTAATGGGCCTCATGCCATGAAGAGCCTTGAAAGCCAGGACTAATGCTTTGAAGAGAATTCTGCTTCAGACGGGCAGCCAATGCATGTTCTTCAGATGGTGGGAGATCCGGTCTCCAGTCCCGAGTCTAAGGACTGCCCTGGTGGCCGCGTTCTGCATGACTTGAAGTCTATTCAACAGGCGCTCTGGCAGGCCCAGAAAGAGGAAATTCACATAGTCTAATCCGGATTTGATAAGGGCCTGAACGACGGTCTTGCTGTAAGAGGTCGGCAGCAGGTAGAGAAATCTTCTGAGCATTTTCAGAAGACCAAAACACGTGCCTGCCACTGACTGGAGTTGAGATTTCATGGATAAAGCATTGTCTATTTTCACTCCCAAGTTCTTGACAGTATTAACTGCTGACTGGAGAGGGGACATGTCAGCTGGCCACCATTGTTTCCAAACGTCCAGCGGAGGGGAGCCAAAGACGATAATCTCAGACTTTTCCGGGTTGCATTTGAGGTTGTTATGTCTGAACCAGGAGAAAACTTCTGTAAGACATTTATTTATCATCTCCCCGTTGAACTCCCCCCTTTCTTACATGGGAAAAACAACTGAGTGTCGTCAGCATAGGATATAATCGTTGCCTCACTAGCTTCCGCCAGGGTAGCCAGTGGAGCCAGTAGAGCCATGTACAGATTAAAGTGTACTTGGCTTAGAACAGAACCCTGCGGAATGTCAACTTTCAAGGGTGGAATACTGGCTGCAAAAGGGGGGAACAGACTTCTTGTTTTCTGTCCTCCAACAAGGAGGAAAACCACTTTAACACCGTGCCACCCAGACTGCACTCCCGTAATCTCTGCAGGAGGCGGCCGTAGGGCACGGTGTCGAAAGCCGCAGAGAGGTCTAAGAGGATAAGAACCGCTTTGCCTCCTTTATCAAGGGTCTTTTTAATGGATTTGGAGACCTTGAGCAAGGCCGTCTCTGTGCTAAAGTTCTGTCTAAATCCGGACTGGCTCAAGTGAAAGAGGTTATTGGCTTCAACAAACCACTAATCTCCGAGTGAACATATTTCTCTATTGTCTTTGCAAAAAAAGACAAAAATGAAATAGGTTTGTAATTTGATAATTCCGTTGGATCAGCCGCTGGTTTTTTTCAGTAAAGGGATGATTTTGGCGCTCTTCCAGCTTAAAGGGACCTGGCCATTTTGAAGAGACACGTTCAAAATGCTATTAACTGTAGGATTGAGAATCTCTGCCATTGAGGCCAGAAATTTAGCAGGGCAAGGGTCTGAAGGGAAGCCAGACTTAAGGCCCTTCATTATTGCCAGGGAAGTTTCTAAGGACAGGGGAGGAAAATGGTAGAGGTAGGCACTACCTGGCTGGAGTTTTTAGTTGTATAGGCCCTTCCATCTACTGTGCTGGATTACCAGGAGAGGCAGGGCCTCCCCTGCTTCTTGTTAAGGCACCTAGGCTAAGTGCCGTGCGGGGCTTTTTGAAAAAGTCCAATAGAGGTGTGACACGAGAGCCAACAGGCCCAACTTATCTTCTTGTATCCAATGAGGCTACAGTGGCAGGATCAAGAACAGTCCGAGGTTCGGGTGCTAGCAGACACCAGTAGTGGGACTGGAAGTGGGGCCTGAAAGGATTTCAGTGGTGAGGTGCGTTGTGCGCTGGACAGGGCCAAAGATATAGGTTCCCCATTCACCTGGGGAGAGCCTGCACTGTCCTCCTTGTGCTTCCTGCACCATGAGATTTCTCTTTTCTCCTTTCTCATCTTGCTCGACTTCATAAAATGCCTGCCTGAGCACAGACACACAGAGGGTGCCGCAGGGGAGAGCTTCTGCTATCGCTGTCTCACCTACCCTTGATGTTGCTGCGGCTCTCCTTCGGCTGGGTTTGGCAGAGCGGCACGAGCACCCAGTATTAAGAGGCCCTACGGGGTATTAGGTTGTTTTATCGAATAGTGGCCGGAATATTTGGAACTTTAAATGCTGAGATGACGGGAAAGCAGGTGACAGGTGCAGAGGAGACAGAACTTTCATTGTGCTTATTCCTTGTGAAATCTGCTTCAAACGTTGCAATCATGTGCCCTCAGCACTTTTGTTAAAATTGTTAATTGTTAATGTGGCTCTTTGCGAGACTCGACTTGGCAGTCAAGTGGATGTGATTGGGACTGAAAAAGGCCCAATGAACAGGGTGCACAGGCGTGGAAATAGAAACTGATGGGACGTAGGAGGCGAGCGCACACTGTCCGGAAGTTGTACACAATCCTAGTCATCCCACATTTGTGGACCACGTGCTTTAACCAGCTGTAGCAGGTCCTAGACCTGCTATGCTGGCACTGCTGCTGCTGCTCCTCCATACTGAACTTGAGAGAGCTATGGCACTGTGCTCTCTGTTATTTTGAGGTTGAGCATCAGTGCATATGTGCTGTCTGCCAAACCTGCTGTAATCACTCTACTGAGTGTAATGCCCCCTCCTGCTTACCGTACGCTGATTCCAGTGTCCCTCATCTTTCCTGCCTCCTAATTGGTTCAGACACCCAATAGATCACTTCCATTTCTACCTTAGGAGCACCGCTCAACTACACATTTTTTTATCGTTGAAGTAGCCCTCATTGACACAGGTACTATTTCTTTTACTCCCCTCCTATTCCCCTGCTCTTGTTGCCAAGCCGTTTATTTTATTTCTATAGTAATTCATTTTGCCATCCTATTTTGTTGATTTTTACGTGCGGCTCACTGACTTTAACAATGCTTGTTCGAATTTACGGTTACCATAATGGTGCAGAAGCCCGAGGAGGCTAACGTGTTCTCCGCACTCTTAACTACTCAAAGACGGCAGCAGATGTATAATGAGCCATTCGTGTCAGTTTATTAACATACACTATGTATGGTTTGTGAATAAGTATACTCTTATTGTTTAAACTTAATTAGTGGCTAACATATAATGTTTAGTTTGTTTCCAAGCTACTTGTGCGAGTGAGGGGGTTATACATTTCAAGATGGCCACCACCATCTTACTTTACCTACTCCAGTATTGGAGCTTTCATAGATTCACAGGCCTGAATCATTCCCCGTCGCCGAGGCTGGAGTCCCACGGTATATTAAAAAGCAGTGCCAAAAGTAAATTATAGTAGTAGGCCCAAGAGACGGGGATCCACTCGTAGACGCCGCTCCGTACGGGATCTGCCCGACGCGTTTCGAAGCTCCATATGCTTCTCTTCAGGGGCTTTAACGGAAGCTGTGTGCGCAACCGCCGACCCACTTCCCCATTTTATATATAACACACCCACCGATGGGAGGCTCAAATGAGACTGTGCATTCTGGGAAGTGTGGTCCGGGAAGCACACAATCAAGTCCTGTATGGACTCCATAAGTGGGCCCGTCCTCGATTCCAAGTACGACTGCTGCTTCACTTTAGTGACCCCCAGGGTACCGGGGTGGTGCATACTCCGCGGCTGGACCGCCGTGTGAAAATCAATGCTCGAAGGTGTCCACCTTTGAGTAGCACGCGAACAGCAGCTTGGTTTATGTATAGGTGAGGACGGGGATCCACTCGTAGACGCCGCTCCGTACGGGATCTGCCCGACGCGTTTCGAAGCTCCATATGGTTCTCTTCAGGGGCTTTAACGGAAGCGGTGTGCGCAACCGCCGACCCACTTCCCCATTTTATATATAACACACCCACCGATGGGAGGCTCAAATGAGACTGTGCATTCTGGGAAGTGTGGTCCGGGAAGCACACAATCAAGTCCTGTATGGACTCCATAAGTGGGCCCGTCCTAGATTCCAAGTACGACTGATGCTTCACTTTAGTGACCCCCAGGGTACCGGGGTGGTGCATACTCAGCGGCTGGACGGCCGCGTATAAATCAATGCTCGAAGGTGTCCACCTTTGAGTAGCACGCGAACAGCAGCTTGGTTTATGTATAGGTGAGGACGGGGATCCACGCGTAGACGCCGCTCCGTACGGGATCTGCCCGACGCGTTTCGAAGCTCCATATGCTTCTCTTCAGGGGCTTTAACGGAAGCGGTGTGCACAACCGCCGACCCACTTCCCCATTTTATATATAACACACCCACCGATGGGAGGCTCAAATGAGACTGTGCATTCTGGGAAGTGGGGTCCGGGAAGCACACAATCAAATCCTGTATGGACTCCATAAGTGGGCCCGTCCTCGATTCCAAGTACGACTGCTGCTTCACTTTAGTGACCCCCAGGGTACCGGGGTGGTGCATACTCCGCGGCTGGACAGCTGCGTATAAATCAATGCTCAAAGGTGTCCACCTTTGAGTAGCACGCGAACAGCAGCTTGGCTTATGTATAGGTGAGGACGGGGATCCACTCGTAGACGCCGCTCCGTACGGGATCTGCCCGACGAGTTTCGAAGCTCCATATGCTTCTCTTCAGGGGCTTTAAAGGAAGCAGTGTGCGCAACCGCCGACCCACTTCCCCATTTTATATATAACACACCCACCGATGGGAGGCTCAAATGAGACTGTGCATTCTGGGAAGTGTGGTCCGGGAAGCACACAATCAAGTCCTGTATGGACTCCATAAGTGGGCCCGTCCTCGATTCCAAGTACGACTGCTGCTTCACTTTAGTGACCCCCAGGGTACCGGGGTGGTGCATACTCCGCGGCTGGACGGCCGCGTATAAATCAATGCTTGAAGGTGTCCACCTTTGAGTAGCACACGAACAGCAGCTTGGTTTATGTATAGGTGAGGACGGGGATCCACTCGTAGACGCCGCTCCGTACGTGATCTGCCCGACGCGTTTCGAAGCTCCATATGCTTCTCTTCAGGGGCTTTAACGGAAGCGGTGTGCGCAACCGCCGACCCACTTCCCCATTTTATATATAACACACCCACCGATGAGAGGCTCAAATGAGACTGTGCATTCTGGGAAGTGTGGTCCGGGAAGCACACAATCAAGTCCTGTATGGACTCCATAAGTGGGCCCGTCCTCGATTCCAAGTACGACTGCTGCTTCACTTTAGTGACCCCCCGGGTACCGGGGTGGTGCATACTCCGCGGCTGGACGGCCGCGTATAAATCAATGCTCGAAGGTGTCCACCTTTGACTAGCACGCGAACAGCAGCTTGGTTTATGGATAGGTGAGGACGGGGATCCACTCGTAGACGCCGCTCCGTACGGGATCTGCCCGACGCGTTTCGAAGCTCCATATGCTTCTCTTCAGGGGCTTTAATGGAAGCGGTGTGCGCAACCGCCGACCCACTTCCCCATTTTATATATAACACACCCACCGATGGGAGGCTCAAATGAGACTGTGCATTCTGGGAAGTGTGGTCCGGGAAGCACACAATCAAGTCCTGTATGGACTCCATAAGTGGGCCCGTCCTAGATTCCAAGTACGACTGATGCTTCACTTTAGTGACCCCCAGGGTACCGGGGTGGTGCATACTCAGCGGCTGGACGGGCGCGTATAAATCAATGCTCGAAGGTGTCCACCTTTGAGTAGCACGCGAACAGCAGCTTGGTTTATGTATAGGTGAGGACGGGGATCCACTCGTAGACGCCGCTCCGTACGGGATCTGCCCGACGCGTTTCGAAGCTCCATATGCTTCTCTTCAGGGGCTTTAACGGAAGCGGTGTGCGCAACCGCCGACCCACTTCCCCATTTTATATATAACACACCCACCGATGGGAGGCTCAAATGAGACTGTGCATTCTGGGAAGTGGGGTCCGGGAAGCACACAATCAAATCCTGTATGGACTCCATAAGTGGGCCCGTCCTCGATTCCAAGTACGACTGCTGCTTCACTTTAGTGACCCCCAGGGTACCGGGGTGGTGCATACTCCGCGGCTGGACGGCCGCGTATAAATCAATGCTCGAAGGTGTCCACCTTTGAGTAGCACGCGAACAGCAGCTTGGCTTATGTATAGGTGAGGACGGGGAGCCACTCGTAGACGCCGCTCCGTACGGGATCTGCCCGACAAGTTTCGAAGCTCCATATGCTTCTCTTCAGGGGCTTTAACGGAAGCGGTGTGCGCAACCGCCGACCTACTTCCCCATTTTATATATAACACACCCACCGATGGGAGGCTCAAATGAGACTGTGCATTCTGGGAAGTGTGGTCCGGGAAGCACACAATCAAGTCCTGTATGGACTCCATAAGTGGGCCCGTCCTCGATTCCAAGTACGACTGCTGCTTCACTTTAGTGACCCCCAGGGTACCGGGGTGGTGCATACTCCGCGGCTGGACGGCCGCGTATAAATCAATGCTCGAAGGTGTCCACCTTTGAGTAGCACACGAACAGCAGCTTGGTTTATGTATAGGTGAGGACGGGGATCCACTCGAAGACGCCGCTCCGTACGTGATCTGCCCGACGCGTTTCGAAGCTCCATATGCTTCTCTTCAGGGGCTTTAACGGAAGCGGTGTGCGCAACCGCCGACCCACTTCCCCATTTTATATATAACACACCCACCGATGGGAGGCTCAAATGAGACTGTGCATTCTGGGAAGTGTGGTCCGGGAAGCACACAATCAAGTCCTGTATGGACTCCATAAGTGGGCCCGTCCTCGATTCCAAGTACGACTGCTGCTTCACTTTAGTGACCCCCAGGGTACCGGGGTGGTGCATACTCCGCGGCTGGACGGCCGCGTATAAATCAGTGCTCGAAGGTGTCCACCTTTGGGTAGCACGCGAACAGCAGCTTGGTTTATGTATAGGTGAGGACGGGGATCCACTCGTAGACGCCGCTCCGTACGGGATCTGCCCGACGCGTTTCGAAGCTCCATATGCTTCTCTTCAGGGGCTTTAACGGAAGCGGTGTGCGCAACCGCCGACCCACTTCCCCATTTTTTATATAACACACCCACCGATGGGAGGCTCAAATGAGACTGTGCATTCTGGGAAGTGTGGTCCGGGAAGCACACAATCAAGTCCTGAATGGACTCCATAAGTGGGCCCGTCCTCGATTCCAAGTACGACTGCTGCTTCACTTTAGTGACCCCAGGGTACCGGGGTGGTGCATGCTCCGCGGCTGGACGGCCGCGTATAAATCAATGCTCGAAGGTGTCCACCTTTGAGTAGCACGCGAACAGCAGCTTGGTTTATGTATAGGTGAGGACTGGGATCCACTCGTAGACGCCGCTCCGTACGGGATCTGCCTGACGCGTTTCGAAGCTCCATATGCTTCTCTTCAGGGGCTTTGACGGAAGCGGTGTGCGCAACCGCCGACCCACTTCCCCATTTTATATATAAAACACCCACCGATGGGAGGCTCAAATGAGACTGTGCATTCTGGGAAGTGTGGTCCGGGAAGCACACAATCAAGTCCTGTATGGACTCCATAAGTGGGCCCGTCCTCGATTCCAAGTACGACTGCTGCTTCACTTTAGTGACCCCAGGGTACCGGGGTGGTGCATACTCCATGGCTGGACGGCCGCGTATAAATCAATGCTCGAAGGTATCCACCTTTGAGTAGCACGCAAACAGCAGCTTGGTTTATGTATAGGTGAGGACGGGGATCCACTCGTAGACGCCGCTCCGTACGGGATCTGCCCGACACGTTTCGAAGCTCCATATGCTTCTCTTCAGGGGCTTTAACGGAAGCGGTGTGCGCAACCGCTGACCCACTTCCCCATTTTATATATAACACACCCACCGATGGGAGGCTCAAATGAGACTGCGCATTCTGGGAAGTGGGGTCCGGGAAGCACACAATCAAATCATGTATGGACTCCATAAGTGGGCCCGTCCTCGATTCCAAGTACGACTGCTGCTTCACTTTAGTGACCCCCAGGGTACCGGGGTGGTGCATACTCCGCGGCTGGACGGCCGCATATAAATCAATGCTCGAAGGTGTCCACCTTTGAGTAGCACGCGAACAGCAGCTTGGCTTATGTATAAGGTGAGGACGGGGATCCACTCGTAGACGCCGCTCCGTACGGGATCTGCCTGACGCGTTTCGAAGCTCCATATGCTTCTCTTCAGGGGCTTTAACGGAAGCGGTGTGCGCAACCGCCGACCCACTTCCCCATTTTATATATAACACACCCACCGATGGGAGGCTCAAATGAGACTGTGCATTCTGGGAAGTGTGGTCCGGGAAGCACACAATCAAGTCCTGTATGGACTCCATAAGTGGGCCCATCCTCGATTCCAAGTACGACTGCTGCTTCACTTTAGTGACCCCAGGGTACCGGGGTGGTGCATACTCCGCGGCTGGACGGCCGCGTATAAATCAATGCTCGAAGGTGTCCACCTTTGAGTAGCACGCGAACGGCAGCTTGGTTTAAGTATAGGTGAGGACGGGGATCCACTCGTAGACGCCGCTCCGTACGGGATCTGCCCGACGCGTTTCGAAGCTCCATATGCTTCTATTCAGGGGCTTTAACGGAAGCGGTGTGCGCAACCGCCGACCCACTTCCCCATTTTATATATGACACACCCACCGATGGGAGGCTCAAATGAGACTGTGCATTCTGGGAAGTGTGGTCCGGGAAGCACACAATCAAGTCCTGTATGGACTCCATAAGCCAGAATGCACAGTCTCATTTGAGCCTCCCATCGGTGGGTGTGTTATATATAAAATGGGGAAGTGGGTCGGCGGTTGCGCACACCGCTTCCGTTAAAGCCCCTGAAGAGAAGCATATGGAGCTTCGAAACGCGTCGGGCAGATCTCGTACGGAGCGGCGTCTACGAGTGGATCCCCGTCCTCACCTATACATAAACCAAGCTGCTGTTCGCGTGCTACTTAAAGGTGGACACCTTCGAGCATTGATTTATACGCGGCCGTCCAGCCGCGGAGTATGCACCACCCCGGTACCCTGGGGGTCACTAAAGTGAAGCAGCAGTCGTACTTGGAATCGAGGACGGGCCCACTTATGGAGTCCATACAGGACTTGATTGTGTGCTTCCCGGACCACACTTCCCAGAATGCACAGTCTCATTTGAGCCTCCCATCGGTGGGTGTGTTATATATAAAATGGGGAAGTGGGTCGGCGGTTGCACACACCGCTTCCGTTAAAGCCCCTGAAGAGAAGCATATGGAGCTTCGAAATGCGTCGGGCAGATCCCGTACGGAGCGGCGTCTACGAGTGGATCCCCGTCCTCACCTATACATAAACCAAGCTGCTGTTCGCGTGCTACTCAAAGGTGGACACCTTCGAGCATTGATTTATACGCGGCCGTCCAGCCGCGGAGTATGCACCACCCCGGTACCCAGGGGGTCACTAAAGTGAAGCAGCAGTCGTACTTGGAATTGAGGACGCGCCCACTTATAGAGTCCATACAGGACTCGATTGTGTGCTTCCCGGACCACACTTCCCAGAATGCACAGTCTCATTTGAGCCTCCCATCGGTGGTGTGTGTTATATATAAAATGGGGAAGTGGGTCGGCGGTTGCGCACACCGCTTCCGGTAAAGCCCCTGAAGAGAAGCATATGGAGCTTCGAAACGCGTCGGGCAGATCCCGTACGGAGCGGCGTCTACGAGTGGATCCCCGTCCTCACCTATACATAAACCAAGCTGCTGTTCGCGTGCTACTCAAAGGTGGACACCTTCGAGCATTGATTTATACGCGGCCGTCCAGCCGCGGAGTATGCACCACCCCGGTACCCTGGGGGTCACTAAAGTGAAGCAGCAGTCGTACTTGGAATCGAAGACGGGCCCACTTATGGAGTCCATACAGGACTTCATTGTGTGCTTCCCGGACCACACTTCCCAGAATGCACAGTCTCATTTGAGCCTCCCATCGGTGGGTGTGTTATATATAAAATGGGGAAGTGGGTCGGCGGTTGCGCACACCGCTTCCGTTAAAGCCCCTGAAGAGAAGCATATGGAGCTTCGAAACGCGTCGGGCAGATCCCGTACGGAGCGGCGTCTACGAGTGGATCCCCGTCCTCACCTATACATAAACCAAGCTGCTGTTCGCGTGCTACTCAAAGGTGGACACCTTCGAGCATTGATATATATATATGTATATATATATGTATATATATATATATATATATGTATATATATATATATATATATATATATATATATATATATATATATATATATATATATATGTATATATATATATATATATATATATCCTGTAACCACCAAACGGAGAAAGACACGGACTCCAAAATCAGCATACACTGCTGGCTGCAGTGACTTTATTTAATTATAAATGGTGCGAGATGTCGGGCAGGATGACGCGTTTCGGCTAACGTGTAGCCTTGCTCACATAACCTCGCTGCTCAAACAACTGAATTTAAATACATAAGTGATTGTGCTCAGGTGATTACTTGAACTACACACATAGTGAAAAGTGAAAACATACTGGGCTATAAACTACAAGTCTGTTTTCCCAAAACAATTAATAATAATAATAATATCTGCACAAATGCATTTGTAAACATCATAAAATCCTATTAGTTATTTACATTATATCAGTTGATTTGCAAATATTATCTGTCCTAATACAATTGTGACAATTTGGAAAACAACAGAGGTTGTAGTCAAATAAGTGGAGTCACGAATAGTTGTTCGTGCCAATACAAATGTCCTTCAGGTTGTTAGATTGTCCATAACAAAATATAAATTTTGCGGTACAAAGTCTGGGAATAAAGCCATATTTCACTACAAAAAAAAACACATAAATATACAAATATTAGTGTTCTGTTAAGGCATATAATCATACAATCAAACATTGTAAGTACTAGAATCATAGCTTTATATACTTGTGTTCAGATAATAAAGTTCATAGAGGTTTTTAAGAAGATTTCTAAGTACATGACACTAATCACAGATCCAATGCCCAAATGCATAAATATGATTGTCAAGCCA
This sequence comes from Lissotriton helveticus, assembly GCF_964261635.1. Classification (NCBI taxonomy): domain Eukaryota; kingdom Metazoa; phylum Chordata; class Amphibia; order Caudata; family Salamandridae; genus Lissotriton; species Lissotriton helveticus. The sequence goes on along the minus strand of NC_136068.1, from coordinate 1,060,065,141 downwards.
TGAAAAGCCTAAAACCAGTTTCAAGTGAACTTATCTGTATAGACCCTACCAATTGGTTATCAAAAAATGAAAAAGGATGTCTATGACTCCGCACTGAATTCACAGCAAAAAATAATAAGGTGTACAGTGATACCAAAGTGCAAATAATATTTTGTGTAGTAAAAGGTTATTCTAATAAACATCATTCTAAACCAGTAAGTGTTGGACAAACACTAAAATGAACTGGTTTGAGAAGGAAAGCATAGAATAAAACTATTTGAAGGATTATAGATATCACATATCACCCATAAACTGAAAGAAGTTATTATTACTTTGGCGAATATCTATCAATCCAATGAATATATATATATATATATATATTTGCTCTTTATATATGTTGTTTGCCACAAATCTGACTGAGGTATGTCAGAAAAGGCAAAAAAAGGCTCTCTTTAGAGAGTGTGCCACGTGTCGGAAGAGACTGTATGTGGAAGACTCTCACAAAGAGTGAATTTATTTTTTATATCCCTCTCATAAGGTGTCTGACTGCAAGATATGTCGCTCCTTCTCGAATAAGACTCTCAGAGTCCTTGAGGGAAGGCTTCTTACTTGGCTTCAAAAAATTAAAACCAGGTCTGATCCTGTGTCAGACTCATAGATCAAGCAGTCTACCTCATCAAAGATTTCCATCAAAAGAGAGAGGGATTAATCACACTCTGTCAAAGAATCCCATTCAAAATGTGCCAAAAAGTCCTCTCTTGATGTCTCCTCAGGGCACAGCAAAGGGTCTCACAAGAAAGAGCAGCCTAGTTAGTTATAGTGTCCTTACCTTTAGAATTACCCCCAGACGTTAGACTGGATCCTGAGAATTTTTTCTTCTGCACTAAACTCTCTCTTGTAGGCCCGGCCGTTGGCTCTGCATCACTCCTGGTTTTGCTTGAGGGGAAGGTCTCGAGACCCTTCACAGAGCCACCACACCTCGTCCAAGTCTTCACTCTCCTCGGCTAAGTGGAAGCATAAGAAGAAGGTGTAGAAGCACCGTAGGTCTGCTGACGCAACGTGGGATCCGGAGCGTCATGGCTCTAAGGCTCCTTCTCCGGTGCCTGATTCAGGGACGTCTCCGCGCCTCTCCTGTTTCCAAAAGCTTAGGCATCCCCTGCCCAGCTTCGTACTTCCTACGAAGCCCTCCATCATAGCTTTGGGCAGCCCAAGTTCGCTTGCGCACCTTCGGGCCCCGCTGCTTCGGTCGGCGGCCCTGGACCTTAGATGCCAGCAGCTCCGGCCCTGGAGGACCCCGTGAATCCAGACCTGGATCCAGATCGGCACCGGTCGACCTTCCCCAGGTCCGATCCTGGTGACGACGCCCCGGCTGATGCCATCCCCATGCTCAGCACAGAGATGGACCTGGAACCGGACTGACGTCGGCCGACGTCGGTTTCCAACGCTGTAGGGTACTTTAGTCCCCTTGTTCATCCCAGGTGTTCCCTATCACCCTGAAGGTATTGGTGAGGACTGGGAGGGTTCGATGGACCCTTTGGCAGACCAGCTGGAAGAACTGGACTGGAGAAAGGAATTGGGTGATGCCAGAGCCTGGACACTTCCCCAGACCTTGGCATGCTTTCTACGTCTACCGTGGCTTTGGAGGAGAGAGCATCCTATGCTGTGATGGTGTGTAGAGCAACCTGAGGCCTTGGGCCTAGAGCTCCCTACAGTGACTGTCAGGACTAATATCCTGACAGAGGTGCTTCATACTGCACCAACTTCCTCAGAACCCCTCATGTCCTTCAACAAAGCCCTCACGGACGTCCTTCTGGGCACTTGGTCCAAACCCAACACAGGGGCTCCTGTGGAATGAGTGATTGCCCTCCGCCACCACCAGGCTCAGGCAATCCCATTTTCATCACCCAAAACCCTTCCCCTGAGAGCTTCTGCTCCTCCAGACGGGGAATCCAAGAAGCTGGATCATCTTCGGAAGCGCATGTTCTCTTCCTCCATCTTGGTACTGCGGTCCATGAATACTGCGCGCCTCTTGGGCCGATACTCCCATACAATCTGGGATACGGTTGCGTAAGTGCTGCCTCAGTACGCGGAGGAAGCCCAGGCTGTTCTCTCCAAAGCCATGGCAGATAGGAGAGACGCGGCAAAATTCACGATTCGCTGTGGACTGGATACCACGACTCACTGGGCAGAACGATTGCTACATCGGTAGCCCTTATGCGCTATGCCTGGTACAGGACGTCTGGCTTTACGAGGGATGTTCAAGCAACTCTGCTGGGCATGCCCTTCGATGGCCGTTGCCTTTTTGGTGACAAGGCAGACTGGAGAGCTTTAAGGTTTCTCTAGCTACGGTCAGATCCTTAGGCCTCACGGCGTCCACCACGGTCTGCCTTTTGCCCCTTTCGTGGCTATGGAAGGGGCACCCCACCACGTCTGGCCCAGTCTAGCCACCGGTCAATGCAAGCTACCCAGCCTCTGCGCGGATGTGGGACCAGGCAACATTGCGGGTGTGGGAGCCAGAGGGCGGGTAAGTCTACTCTTCCCCCCCCTGCAGCAGCCTCCAAACCCTCCTAGTCTGACCTTTCAGACACATTAGTGGCCAGTGGGTAGCAGGATTCACCATCACCTCCCCCAGTGGCAATCCATCACGTCAAACAGGTGGGGTTTGCAGATAGTCCACACAGGCTACTCCCTTCCCTTCGAGACTACCCGTCCCTCAATGCCACTGTCTCTCGATCGCATGTCGTAGGATCATTTGGGGCTTCTCAGCCAGGAACTTTCAGCTCTCTTGGACAAGGGACCTATCGAAAAGGTTCCTGAGCCAGAAGTAGGTCATGGTTGCCATTCCTGGTGCCCAAGAAGGACAAGGGCCTGCGTCCTATCCTAGACCTCAGGGCCCTCAACCGCTTCCTCCAGGAGGAGAAGTTCAAAATGCTCACGTTGGCAAAGGTCTTTTCTGCCCTCGATCCTGGAGACTGGATGGTGGCATTGGACTTGCAGAACACCTATTTTCATATCCCCATCCTGCCAGCCCATAGACACTACCTACAGTTCATGGTAGGCCACAAGCATTTTCATTTCACCGTGCTCCCCTTTGACCTTACTAGTGTCCCTCGGGTGTTCAACACAGTGACAGCGGTGGTTGCAGCTCATCTGCGCAGATCAGGGGTTGCAGTCTTCCCCTGTCTCTATGACTGGCTGTTGAAGGTGGGCTCCGCCCCAGGCTGTCGTCTCCCACCTCCAGACTACGGCGGACCTCCTGCATTCGCTGGGGTTCACTATCAATGTGCCAAAGTCACACCCGACTCCTTCTCAGTCACTCCTTTTCATTGGGGCTGTTCTAGACACAGTGCAGTTTCTGGTCTATCCTCCCAAACAGTGAGTCCGGGATATTCGGGCTATGATACAGATGTTTCAACCTCTATCCCTGATTTCGGGGAGAATGACCATGAGGCAGCTGGGCCTCATGGCCTCCTGCATCCTGCTGGTAAATCATACTAGATAGCATATGCGGGCTCTGCAGTAGGACCTGAAGTTACAGTGGGCGCAGCATCAGGGGAATCTTTCCGACTACGTCCAGATCTCGTAGTGAACTGGGCAACAACTGCAGTGGTGGTTAACAAACGAGGTTTGGGTCAGAGGCAGATCCATCTCCCTTCCCCAACCATATTTCACAGTGGTGACCAATGCATCACTTCTGGGATGAGGTGGAGATCAGAGGAGTTTGGTCTCTGTCGGAGTCCGGGATCCATATCAACCTGGTGGACCTCCGAGCGAATCGTCTGGCACTGAAGGCATTCCTTCCCTCCCTCAAGGGAAGGCAGTACAGGTGTTCACAGATAATGTTCACAGATAATATCACCGCCATGTGGTACTGCAAAAAACAGGGGGGGTTGGGGTTGTGGACCCTATGTCAAGAGGCTCTTCACCTTTTAGACAAGGCTGGAACATCAGGGCATAACCCTGGTGGTTCAACACTGGCAGGTTCCCTGAACCCCAGGGCAGACAAATTCAGCTGTCAGTACCTGGTGGATCACAAATGGAGTCTTCATTCAGAGGTGGTCCAAGGTCTCTTTCACCAATGAGTAGAGCCTTGGTTAGATCTATTCTCCACCAAAGAGAACGCGCAATGTCAGCAGTTCTGCGCATTGAAATTTCCAAGTCGGCGCTCGTTTTTCGGCACAAGTGGAACTGCAGCTTCCAGTACGCCTTTTTGCCTGTACCACTTCTGCTCCGAGTGCTGAAGAAGAACAAGAACAACGGGGTCCAAGTCATTCTTGTGGCACTAGAATGGGCATGAAGAGTTTGGTACCCCGAGCTCCTGAGCATGGCCTTTGATACTCCGATCAGACTGCCCCTTCAGGAGGATCTTCTGTCGCAGCAGCAGGGGACGGTCCTCCACCCACACCTGTCCAGCCTCCACCTTCTTGCGTGGCGATTGAGCAGCAACAGTTGACTGCTTTTGACCTTCCACCCAAAGTTTGTAATGTCATCTTGGCAACCAGTCATCTCTCCACTAAGATAGTATACGCCTGTCAATGGAACAAGTTTGTGGTATGGTGCATCACAAAGGTTGTGAATCCCCTCCATGTTCCTCTTTCTGAGGTTCTTTTGTTCCTTCTCTCTTTGGCCCAGCATGGTTCTGCTCTGGGCACTCTTAAAGGCTATCTGGCAGCCATTTCTGCTGTTCTTCGGCTACCAGATCAGCCCTCCTTGTTCAAGTTCCCTATTGTAAGTAGGTTCTTTATTAAAATTTTCTGTGTCTCCTATCATAATGCCTCAGTGGGACTTGAACCTTGTTTTGACTTACCTTATGTGCGCTCACTTCTAGCCTCTTCATAACTGTCCTCTTAGACTTCTCGCTCTGAAGACTGCCTTTCTTGTTGCCATCACCTCTGCTTCAGGCTCTTTCTTCTAAGCCCCCTTTTTAGGTCGAGCCTACGCAGCGCGCATGCGCTGCATAGGGGACCTCTTGCAATCGATTAGCTTTTTCTGCAAAAAATGTGCACACGTTGCATTGCATTCAATGCCAACGCATGCACGTTTGGTGATTCCCTTGCGGGAGCGAGCTTTGGATGGTGCCCCTGCTTACTCACGGCTGCACTCCCACCCCACCCCTCCCCCTCAGCGTCTACAGGCCGCTCAGGGGCCATATGTTATCTTGTGCCATACCCGCTTTCACTTTGATAGGAGCAGGCACGCTGTCCCAGACTCGCCGAAACAAATAGATACTTTAATTATGAAATTAATAAACAAACAAATTATTTTTAACACCTTTGGAGATTCCGCTTTGGGGGTGAGCGGGATGACACTATGTAAATCACTTTATAGGATATGTTACATAAAACAGAGGACTACAAGGTGGAGGAGTCTCGTGACAACTGTACTGGTAGGCAATATAATTTAATAGAGATTGGTCTGGAGAAGTACAAACTCAGAATGTAAAATATAACACCATGGTTGGCGGTTCTCTTTAATAATCAGGATTGATTTCTCTCCACATGAACCCTTTATGCAACATTAATAATCAAAGACTGGGGGAAAATCATTACACTATAATTTATACCTTGCAGTTTGCACACAGCTATTTGATTTCAGTTAATATCTCACTGTTCTATGTTAGGATTTTTAACTTAGAAACTGCAAGTAACAAAAGGGTCTCTCTGACAAAAGCAGTAACCCACTGACCTATTTTCATATTATGCACCTTGTGATCTGCATGTTACATGTTCTGTCCAGAAGGCACATTAACCGGCTGCGCTACCTCACCATGAGTCAAAACTTCCATTAGACAAAACTTCAATCTCTCTCTAGGAAAATCATTAATCACTGGAGTAATCAACATTTTTGTTGTTGCCTGAAAATTACTGGAGGCCAGGAATAGGGCAGAAAGTGCTTTTAAAACCATAATATACTTGCAAGTATGACGAAGTCAGCAGTCGCACCGCACTAGAGCTGGTCCTGAACACATTTCTTACGGTATATCAAAACTAAACAGTGAAATGTTTTCAATCTTTATAAATGTCAAGGTTTATTATTCAAGCACTTTTTACTACGGGAAACTCACCAGACTTTAAAAAGAATTAGAAATTATCAGACCATAAAGGGAAACGCTTCACAAGACCCAATTTACTTTCCATGGGATTCAACAATTTGTTCTTCTATAGTAACTCAGGGAGGAGATGTATGGAGCTTCAGCAGAAGTGTCATGCTAAGTATGCCTTCTGCCTCAGATGCCAACTGAATCAACACAGCAGATTGCCAATAAAAATCCTTGTGTGCCCAAGTTTGTGCTTTGATGCAATATGTGGTATGCAGTAGATAAAATTAAACAAAAACAAACAGTCTGGTCTTCTGCCATACCAAAGCTAAAATATCAAACTTTCTATGCGTTTACATACTAAGTTCGAGGATTGTGGGAGAGGTATTGAGGGTGTGAAGCAGCACACAAGGAAGAGAACTTAATACAAGAAGCATTGGCATAGCCAATAGGTCTCGCCTTTGGGAACTTATAAGTTTTTAGCCATGCAACAGTTGATGTTGTTGCACCAAGGATATTGTGCTGCATAACTAAATACTTTCAAAGTCTCAAAAGCGAGACCTATTGGCTATGCCAATGCTTGTTTCTCTGTGCATCCGGACAAAGTGGTGCTTTGGACAAGACCCTCGTTCCTGCCTAAAGTTGTCACACCTTTTCACATCAGACAGACTATCACCCTGTCCACCTTTTTCCCACCTCTGCATCCTACCAAAGAGGAGGAGAGACTCCACTGTCTGGACCCGAAACTTGTGCTGTCCTTCTACCTTCACCGCGCAATGTATTTCGGATGGACGATCAACTCTTCATTGGCTATGAGGGTGCAAAGAAAGGTCGGGCTGTGCAAAAGTGTGCCATCTTTCAATGGGTTGTCCTTTTCATAAAGCTTTGTTACGCTTTTGCTAAAAAGGAATCTCTAGTTGGGCTGCAAGCTCATTCCACTAGAGCTACGGGAGCAACTATTGCTTTGTCACGTGGAGTCCCACTTATTGACATCTGCCAGGCTGCCACATGGGATTCTATGCACGCATTCACCAGTTGTTACTGTCTGGATAGTCAAGTCTGGTGAGATCACTACTGTGAATGTTCTGTCCTCCAGGACTTTCACGTGAGAACTTGGTTCGCAGTACCCCCTCAGGGGTTGGTATTGCTGGGGTATCTATTCTAAAGGTAAGGAATCTATAACTAACTGTCTCTTTCAGACGAACAAGTTACTTACCTTCAGTAACGATGTATCTGTAAGAGACATAGGTTAGTTATAGATTCCTTACCGCCCTACCCATCCTACCTGCTCTGCGAACTGACTTCTAGGGACAGGGACTCTCTTGTAGGACCCTAGTGTGGCTCACTAGTGGTCAGTGTCTTTCATGGCTCGGTGCTTCTGACGTGGAAAGTCGTGTCAGAACTGACGTTATCGAGCAGGGGCAGTGTCTAAGTAGGCACTGCAACATCATCCCAGTGTCCACGACGCCGCCGACGGACGCGGAGTCGACGATGCCATCTACGGACGTGCAGGTGTATTGCTGTGGAAAAAAATCTCCGGATGCAGTCTGACACCTGGGGGTAATTCTAAAGGTAATGAATCCAAAACTAACCTATGTCTCTTACAGATACATAATTACCAAAGGTAAATAACTTGTTCTACAAGTCTGTATCTGAGCCTAAAACTCCTCCTCCAGGCCTAAATCTGACTTCAAAAAAACCTTCCTCAGAGCCATCTGTACGTTCTCTGCCGCTCAAGAGGGATTTGCCGTCGACAAGAAGGTGGTGCACTTCAGGGACGGCAACATCGACATTATTCTCCAAAGCCCTGTCAGCGTCGACGACATCTTTGTCATCATCTATTCAGGCCCGATTTCGTCAATAATCCCTTTGGCATCGGCGTGGAAGATTTCCTCATTGTCACTGAAATTAAAGCCTACGACGGACAAGTCACTGTCGTCGACGAAGTCACTCTCATCGGCTAAGACACCAGCGTCGACGAAGACACAGGCGTCGATGGAGACACCGGCAACAAGGAAGAAGTTGTCACAGGAGGAGGGCACACTGTCGTCGAGCCCATTGCTGTCAGCGACTACTCAGCTGTCGACGGAGACTATCTCATTGACGAAGGCTCCTAGATCGTCAAGATCAAGGCCAGGAGCTAAATCACGATTGCTAAAGGCACTACCGTCTTACCGAGGGAGATAGATATTACCCCGAACATACGTCACCAAGTAAGATTATGCCTCTTCTACCCACTCATCTTTTGGAAGAGGAGAATTTGGAAGAGGAAGGCCTTTTTGGACCTGCATATAGTCCATTAGATTTACATGTCAACTATCAAGCAGATGACGCTAAAGAGCAGGACAAGACTGTTATAGTCAGGTTTACTATACACAACCTGAGCCAGGCCGTTAGCATTATCAGTAGGAGACGGTGACAGTGCCTTCTGCCTTAATTTCAGATCTTTAGTTTATGCTTGAGGACTTCCATCGGCGTTTCACACCTTCAGGACCTGTTGCTGTCTCTCCTTCTCCAATGGGATCACCAGTGCAAAAATCCACTCCTACCAGACTGCCACTCCCAAATACTCCTCAGTCTGTTCCTCTCCAGGAAACAGTTTCTTCGGGCGAAGAGCGTGAGGTGGGAGAACTTTGTGACACGGGCACAGAATGGGACAATTATTCAATCTTCCTGCCTGCTTCACCAACACCTCCTCCAGTAGACTCTCCATCAGAGGACATAGGAGATTTGCATAATCTTCTAGAACGTGCAGCAAAAAGATTTGCTTTACCACTCCCCTCCAAACAATCCAACTGATCCTTTACGATTTTAACAAACCGTACCGTAAATCTGTTAGGGACATACCGATTATTGATTACATCTGGGAAGAAGGTATGCAGATATGAAGACCTCAGCTTCTATACCGGTGGGGCTTCCGCGCCTTGACAAAAAATAAGCTACTGACAATGCACCAGCGTCCCTCACGGGGCATCCAAATCCGTATTCAGTGGTTATGCAGGTGGCCCAACGCCACTCAAAAAATCCGGCAGCACCCCTTTTTGCTCCTCCTGATAAAGATGGTAGGCGTCTATGTTCAATTGAAAAGAGTTTTTCATCAATGTCAGCATTGATAGTTAGAGCAGCAAATTCTCTGGCGGTCTAGGGCACCATGATCGCCAGATGTGGTCTGGCATTGCTCCCTACATGGACCAATGCTGTGTAGTTCCTATAAACCTATATAGGATCTGCGCGTTTAGACAACATAGACTGTGGGATTGGTGTCCAGACTGCTTACAGACACCCCCAACAAGGTGTGGTTTGCCTGTATTCCTAGCTAGCTCACAGTGCATATGTAAACTCCTTTTACCAGGGAGAGAATAGTTATTGGCAACTATCGAACATGACAAACCTGATCACTCAGAATCGTGGATACAGTACTTTTCGCTCAGTCACTCATGCTCGCTTTAGCTCAGAGAGATGCACATAATAAATGGTGGGGACATTTTCAATAAGCATTTATTGAACCAGCATCATTCTAGTGTGAAATAGGTGTGCTAAAACAACCATAAGACAGAAACATGTATGATATAAATGATTACAAGCACCAACAGAGTAAAAGGATGGTAGATTCCTACCTTCGTGCTAAAACAATGAATACAGGTGAGTATATAAAATACATGACAGTAATAAATGCGTACTCCTACAATGCAACCCTAACTAGATGTACCTAGCATGTATTTAGGTGTGGAACCAAGAATCCCCCTAGGATAAAGCCAACCCCATTACCTGAAGTGAAAGACTGTGGGACCCCGTTTTGATCTCGAGAAGGACACCCTCCAAGGGAAGTCCGACAACAGTGAGCTGGAGTGTCTGCGTGCAGGAACCTCTGCATCTTGCGTCAGTGTGTCAGCATGGAAGTACTTTTACTCCTCTCCCGCTTCAGCAAAGACATGGTGTTTATATACCCAGAGTGGTACAATCAGGCGTTCTCCCTTGCTGTGTCATGTCGGACTAGGATGACGGAAGAAATTACCCTTATACATAGTTATTATGCAGAAGATGGTAGTCCTGCTGAGATTCCAAGAATCCTCATGCATAATGAATGAGGTTAGTTTTCTGAGAAACCCGCATGTCATTTAAGCAGTACCGTAACTAGGTAAAAGATCAGTACCAAGAACCGTTATGTAGTGTAAAGGCAGGGGAAATATAGGTGAAAGGTTTGGTTACTACCTGAGCCTATATTGGGGCACCTGTATGAAACATAACATCAACTCCCAGAGTACGCTAAAGAAGAGGCGCAAAAGATCTTACATGAGGGATCCAACGAAATAATAGATTCTGCCATGGATCTTTCCATCACAGGTTGCAGGCAGTTGGCAGGAGTGGTGGTTCTCAGAAGACAAAGTTGGCTCAAGGCTACCTCATTCTGCCCTGAGGATCAAAATAAAATCTTGGACCTCCCAAAATATGGAGAAGATATATTTGGGAGTCAAGTGGAAGAAGCCCTCAAAACGATCAAGGCATACACGGAAGCTGCCAAATATTTGGGGAGGCTCCAATTTTGGGAACCTCCTTTTTGTTGTTCTGAGGGAAATCGCTGCCATCCTACGGGGGAGGCTATCAGCAATACAGATATCTTCCGTGCTCATCCAATCACCAGCCTTATCGTTCCCACGTTCAATAAAAACAGCCTCGCAGACATCCTATGTTAGAGCAAATAGAGAAAAATCTGCACGAGGAGGCAAGGAGGTGGACCTTAGACAATGATATTGAACAGGCTTTGGCTCCAGCACCCTCCTCATTCTCTACCATCAAAAACCTCCAACCTTGCAGGCAATATTTCCAACTTCCTCTCCCAATGTCAAACCATTACCATGAAACAAGTGGGTTTTTATGCCTGATACAATTTGGACACACACTGGAATTTATCCAGAAATTGTCTACTACCCCACCACAACCTTTTCACCAAAAACGTCTCACAGCTCTTCAACAAGAGGCCAAAATAATGCTCTCCAAAGGGGTGATTGAGAAGGTCCCAGTCTCCCAGAGGGGAAAATGTTTCTACTCCTATTTCTTCTTAATCAGAAAGAAGTTAAGGCAGTGGCGACCAATTCTCAACCTCAGAGGCCTCAATTTTTACCTGAAAAAGCAATCTTTTTGGATGTTTACTCTGCAGGAAGTTCTGAGATTTTAAATTTAATCCGATTACATGACCTCATTAGACCTTCAAGACGCATAATTCCACATACCCATTCATCCAAAGCTTAGGAAATATCTGAGGTTTATGGTTGCCTGACGCCTTTTTCTGTTCAAATGGCTCCTGTTTGGTCTCAAATCAGCACCCAGAATTTTCACACAGTGCCTTGAGCTGGTTGCAGCATTCCTCAGGCAAAACCAGCATCAGGTCTTCCAGAATGTTTGATGAATGGCTGATAAAGGCACCTTCCAAGTCAGCAGCGTGAGCATCAACACAAGCTTGCACAGATCTTTTCCGTCGATTGGGTCTCACTCTCAATCTGGAAAAGTCCAATTGTGCACCAATTCCTACAATTATCGCACATAGTTCTATAAAGGTCCATCTAGCTGCCATTTCCTGCTACAGAAGGTCACTTTCCTGTTCGCCATTATGGTCTTCCAGGATAATCAAGGAATTTCTCAAATGCTTGTTTTGTGTCTATCCTCCTGTAAGGCCTTCACATCCAGCATGGCAGTTAAATAGGGTTCTTTTGCAAATGATGAAGCCTACTTTTGAGCCGATTTACAGGGCCGAGTTCAAGTTCCTGTTGTGGAAGTTAGCTTTACTTCTTGCCCTAATATCTGCCAGACAAGTCAGAGAAATGCCGGCATTTGTTATAGGAGAACTACTTCTACAATTCAAGTCTGACGGTCTTCTCCTTTGCCCAAATCCACATTTTTTTACCAAAGGTTCCATCTGATTTCCATTTGAATGAGCCGGTGTATTAAAGACTTTCTTCCCGAAACCATCGAGTACTGCAGAGAGGGCCCTTCATTCGTTAGACATCAGACGTTGCCTTAAGTTCTATCTGCAAATACGAAACCTTTTCGCAAGACTTCCCAACTATTTGTCGCATACATGCTCCAAGGAAAGGTTTCCCGCTCTCTAAGCAAAGTTTTTCTAGACGGATGTCCAGTGCCAAACTATTTTGCCATCGCAAAGCTGGCAGACTACTGTCCTCAAGAGTTCGAGCTCACTCAACAAGAGCTGTGTCTATGTCTACAGCATCATCTGCGGGAGTGTCACTTCCTGAAATGTGCCGTCCATCAACCTGGAAGAAAAGACACACATTTACTAGACACTACTGCTTGTATTCAACAGTCCTAAATAACACAGCGGTGGTACAAGCAGTACTTCGCAATCTACTTCTTAAGTTGAGCCATCCCTGTCTACCCTCCTGCCTTTTATTGTTGTATCACATTTCTGTATCGTAGATTATTTGCATTGTTTAATGGTTAAAGGAATTTATTTCTTAATTGTTATTCCTATAATTATGATTAACATGCTGCTTGGGTCTGTTGGGGCATCATCCTGTTAAGTTGTTCAAAGCCATTTTAAATGTGCTACTAAACTGCTAGCTACTCTGATTCAAGTATGTGAATCTATTGTAGTGTAGTTCCTATATTCCAATAGGCTCTGCGCATTGGAATAATATACCCTATAGATATGACATAGGACTGAGGTCAGTATATCTCTATTGAGTATAGTAAACTTAATTGTGAGTGCCAGCTAGCTCAGAGGTCACTAGAAACTTTCTCGAATACACAAGAAGGGATAAGTTTCTGACAACCGCATAAACATGAGAACTTTGTTTCCCAAGAATAAAATGTAACTATTTTACTCAGTCAATCGTGCATGCTTCGTTTCTACAGAGGTGCAGAGAAAATAGAGAGATGGGTGTTTCAATAAAAGGGGTTTATTGAACAGTCTTCTTTCTCATGCCAGAGAGTTGAACTGCTAAAATCGTTAAACAGCATGCAAAGTATAATGCGTACAGCGTAAACAGTAATATAAAATAATACTGTAATAGCATTGTCTGGTGCTATGACATATAAAAATACATACATAAATAACACAGGCTAAAATACTCAACTGGCGCTTCTAAAATACGTCTACCCCGATGTACCTAACCTAGGTCTAGTACGAGGGAAGAAGTAAGTGTGGTCTTTAGCATAGGATTAGTTTTGCCAAGAGTTGCCAAAGGTTTCTCTAGGTTCTAATCAGCTCCATACCTTAGAATGAGAGAGGTTGGTATCTCTCTCACGGACTAGATTTCCCAACACCCCGCAAAGTGAGTCAGAAACACTGGAGCTGGATTTCTCGGCAGAGTAGAACAGCTTCTGATCAGTGCGTCAGCTGGAGAGTTGGCTTCCTTCAGCACTTGCTGTAGCGAGCTGCGTCGTGCAAGTAGGTAGACAAACTGTACCGAATCACACCATGCTTTGCCATAGCAAGTGAAGGTATATTTATACCTCGAAGGTGTTTATGAATGCCAGCTTCAACGTAAAGTCGGGCATATGAAAGTCATGAATGAACCCCTAAGGAATAGATGTTCATGTATAATAACTGAGTTCTTGGAGAAATCAATATTCAATCAAGGGGAATTCCCTAACGGCTTAAGAGTCTGGTTTTCCAAAAAATCGGTGTGACGTAGATGAACAGATGGAATTAGCCATGCCTGTATTTGGGCTGCATGGGCTATGCCTAAATAAGGACTGGATTTCTATGCCTATATAAGGGCAACGCAAATTGTACCTAATTAAGGGCATGAATCGGGAAATTCAATCGGAATCTAAAATGGAAAACAACACTATGAAGCTTTCTTAGATTTACTTGCGACCCACCCTCCTCCCCGCGAGAAAAGATCACCTTCCTCTATTTCTATATATGAACGGTAGCGCTAATGCTCGAAAATCTGAGGTTCTGAGCTTCTCTCAGTGCTGTTCTCGAGGGTGGTTGAAACTGATCTGTTAAGGCAAAACTTTGGTCTCTTTTTTAATAATGACTATGATAGGTTAATAAACTGTGAGGCCTAGGCCATTTCTAGTCAATACCTATAAGTCTCCTATTACTATATAAAGTAATGGGTGCTAAAATGTAAAATCTGATTCTCTTGTTTTTTTGATTAAGCTATGCCTCATCCATTTTTCACACCTGCCCTGCTTCCAGCCCTGCTCTATTCTTGACACCGTATCTGCATAAACATGAGTAAAGAATCTAGATTGGGGCGTTGTAGGCTGTGTAAACATGCAGAGTCAGAGCAAAAGACAGCTGACATCTGATCGAGAGTTTTCAGACAATGGTTAATCCTCAAGTAAAGTCTACTCAGATAGCATATCTTGTTGTTCAGCCTTAGGATGTAGCAATTGCACAAGACACCAAGGCTGACGATTCTTGCTGTTACCTCATTGTGGGCCAGATGTAGGTAAATACGATTTACCTATTCTTAAATACCGAATTTTACCGATTCGGTATTTAAGAATAGGTAAATAGTATTTACCGAATGGTAATGGGAATTACCAAATCGATAAATACCGATTCGGTAAATAGGGAACACATACAAGGGTGGCAGGGTGTCACATTGACACCCTGTTGCACCCCTGAATAGTGCATGGGTGCACATGTGCCACACATACATGCCCTAAGGGCATGTATGTCTGCCAGTGCTGTTAAAGCAAAAAATTGCTTTTTCAAAGGTTTTCTTTATTTACCACCAGCTTGTAGTTGGTGGTAAATAACGAATCCTTAACTGAGGAATGCACTCACATGAGTGCCCTCTACATTACAGATCCGGTAATTTACCGAATCGGTATGTTAAGAAATCGCTAATTTACCGATTCCTTAAGTTACCGATTCGGTAAAATACCGAATCCTACAAAAATGCCACCTACATTCCAAATGCCAAATACCGGTCGGTAACGGCCGAAATTCGGTAATTTCGGCCGTTACCGACCAGTATTAGGCAACCTACATCTGGCCCTGTGTGTTTTTCCCAAAGCTCTATTTACCTCTGGGTGTCCCTTGTTTGTGAGCTTTTGCAATAAAAACCCATATAACCCATCATTCAGGGTGCTTTCTCCTTGAGTATCTCTATGGTGCTTGACGGATGAGGCCCCTTCATGAATGCTAATAAATGGCCTATGGTTTGTACCTCGCTCCAGTGTCGATTCCTCCTTATTTGTTTAGAACCCGTGGACTAAAGGGTGACCCTGCACCAGAGGGTTATTAATAATCCACTTCAACATGGGGACTCCCATCATGACTGTGGAAAAGTAAATTTTGCCATGTTCTGTGTCCCTACGCCTCATCCATCATATGTTATGTGTGCATGATCAATATGCATATGTTATTCCCCATGTCTGATTAAAGACGCAATTACAGTTGTGTCCACCTCTAGTATGTTAGTTTCCAGTCCTCGTGAATACTACGAATATCAGGCCTATGTAAGTAATGTTGCCACGTTTCTCAGTGTGCACGTTATTCAATTATAAAGTCCCCGTTTCCAGGCCTCAAAAGGGCCCGGACCACAGATTCAGCTCCTGTCTCCTGAAAGCCTCGCTGAGGAGCGACACAGCCCCCACCTGTATCCTCGACCCTTCACTCACTTCCTGCCTTGCAGTGCCCGGTGCACCCCGGCTCTGCCTCTGAGTCTGCCAAAAGTATGTTATAGTTCCTGCTATCAGTTCAGTCCTCCTCCTCTGCATTCCTAAGCTACTGAACTGCATCAATAGTTTCCGTCATTGTCTAGCCTTCTCGTCTCCACGTTAGAGAAATACTGTATTTAATGGTCATTTAATATTCTTCACGTACTACATGTAGAATAATGCATGGTCCGGTCTTAGAATCAAGTTAGCTTTTCCCCTCATGACTTCTAGTTTATATCAACATGTTCCCTAAACAGTAGATACCAGATAGGGTTTAGGTACATGTCGCTCCGACCCTCCAGACTCTAGTCTCTGCTCCTAGCACAGAGTTCGTAGCCCCCAGCTTCTCCTAGTAAACACGTCATTGTCAGTTTTCGCGCACCATTAGGTTAAAGGTCCCGGCTCCTTAGGTAGCCCCCTCCAATGTTTCCGCCCATTCATGACATATTCTGTTACGTTTTGCATCACATGTCTAAGTAAACTCCCAGTTACACCTCTTATTTCTCTTATCTCTCGCGACTGCTACGCGTCACGCCTTCTACTCCACCTACTGTTACGCCTACTGCAATGTAATGCTATGTGTTTGCGCTATGTATATAAGTCAATGTTTTGTTATTAAATGTTAGCGCGCTCATCCTAGACCCAGCCCCGGCAGCTGCCGGGCCTTATTGTCCTATTCCCATGCAGGTTGTCCTGATCCTGTCCTTATGCTGTAATAAACCTGCAGAAACTCCTACTACCTCGAATCTTGACTCTTATTTATTGAGCTATCTGTTATGCTATAAGTCTAGTCAAAAATAGGGTATTATTTATTTATTTACCACATAATGGCGCCCGAACAGGGACTTGCCCTTTCCCCACGCGTCGGTGAAGCCACGCCGACCCCCTGACCCTCTGCAGTCGTGACGGAACCATACTGGCCAAGTGCAGATATTTCTGCTTCAAGTATCCCTCAGGCCCACGGAGGAGACGGAGGAGGCGGTCCAGCATCCGAACGAGACGGTGGAGGAACGCGGCGAGTCCCGACCAGAGCCCAAGCCGAGAGTCCAAGGTCCGAGGTATCCGGAGGCCCACCCGTAACTGAAGTCCGAAGTCCGAAGTTCGTCGTCATAGTCCAGTCCCGTCCGAGGCCTTCCGTTCCGTGCTGCCCGGTGAGTACCATTGCTGGGGTAGTGTCTAGACAGGGTCAGTCTAAATTGACTCCTGGTCCGTGGGTTGGTGGTACCCAAGCCCACAAACGAAGTGTTCACCTAGGTGGATACGGGTCTTGATGCGTTCCTTTATGGGACCGGTATGTTCCGTACTGTTACAGCAGTGCATCCAGTAACTCTAGTCTGTTCCGTTCTCGAGAATTCTGTTCTGTTTTCAGTATTTTCAGGTAGTATTCTGTTCGAACTGTTATTTATAATGTTGTTTAATGTATTTCCAATGTCGTGGTATGCCTGAATTGTTTTCCCAATTGTTATTGTTTCTCGTGTATTGTATTGTGTTCCGATTCAAGTTTAGAATGCTGCTCTTTTCCAAGTTACGTCAGTTAAAAACTAGAAAGGGTCTGCTGGAAGCAGCAGTTCCTGTTCCGCCTAGGGACAGTCCAGGTCACTTTATGTATCAGAAACATGGCATAAGCGCCATATTGTATCTAGATTTATGGGTAGAGTATACCAAACAGTTAGAAGAAAAGTATAGATGGCCCGTATCGGGTACATGGGATGCCGAATGTATCATGCGAGTAGAAGAAGCATTATGGAAAAAGAAAGCCAGACAGTCACAGAAAGATGCCATCGAGTTATGGCGTAAGGAAGCGCATAGAAGAACGGAAAAGGAAGTCAGAAAGTCAGAGTTAAGTAGAGAATCCCAAGAACGAGCTCAAGAAAGAGAATTAATCGAGATAGGTGAACAAGTCAAAGCCGAACAGTCAGACAGACAGAGGCATGCCCTCATTAAGGGTATGTATCCTCTTCTTGCCGAAGGCTTGCCAAAAGCGACCCCAGAGGCACCCAGTAATTTCCCACCACCATTAGTTCCGACCAAGCTACGTCACAAACCGACCGCAGCTGATATTTTTATTTCGTCCTATTTGGACGACACAGTTCCAGAATATGCCAATCCTGTTCGCGCTCCATCTGTCCCTGTAAATCAGGCACTTCCCGTTCCTCCAGACACCGGAGTACCTGTTACGGTACCCCCGGGTCAGCCTGCCATACAAGTTCAGCCCACGTTACAATTACCGACCCTGCAAGCACGAAGAATGTCAGTCGACGATTCTAGTCTAGGGGCCGTAGGAGGAGGTCCTCCTCAAACCCCGCCGCCACACAAGCGTTTATCAGCACTCGAATTACATGCTCAAGCATCACAGCGTACTCCTAAAAGTAATAAGTCTGTTACAGAAATCAGACAAGCCCTTGCCGAATGTGTCTATGACACAGTCCCAGGCGAGTATAATATGGTTTTATATTCCGTACGCGTAAGAAGGGTGACCGAGTATCTAGTCACCTTACCAAATATGAAAGAAGATCTAGACAGAATATATCGTTTCATCCGTACAGGGGATGATCCAGAAAGTATTGGCGAGATTATGTCTCAAAGGAAAGCCGAGATTCAGCTCATGATATTAAAGTTCCTGATCAATTGTCTAATAAGAGAACAAGATTACCCGTCTAAAGATCCCGCCGAAATGAGAATCCTAACAAGGTGGAGTGATAATATAGCCGAGGGTAAGCACAAGACCATTAGTGCCATGGAAAGTATGTACAAGAAAATTCGTAAAGAAATAATAAGGTTACACGAACAGCGTAAAGCAGCACAAGTAAGCGAGAAAGAAAGTGTCTCTGATCCTGAAGAGGAAGACGAGAATCCCGCCAGAATAGCGTATGTAGGAAGATCCAGATTCCCAGATCGCCATTTACGTCCAGAACCTAAGTCTATGTTTCATCATCCAGCACCAGAACGAGGCTCCCTAGAACAAGTATTTCAAGCTACCGATCACATTCTGAAATCACGAGTCGGATATAGCGAATTAAGTACCATGCACGAACAAGAACTAGCCCGATCAGCAGTCCGATGGATTACTGATTCTACCACTTTTCCAGACGAAATAGTGGCACAAATGTTTCTGAAACTGCCCCCAGCCGAGCAACGACTGGTGGGTATGTATATGATCCAGCACCTCATTACCCTGTATGAGGGTCAACATTCTGATCCAGGCCCGTTACATGATATCCTGAACGAGTTACTCCAGTACAGATGGAGAGGTCTAGGTACCGATTTAATTAGTGTCATTCTAGAACAGCGGCACAAGTATAGAACGTTCCTGAACCCGCATTTTGTTCATGTCTCAGCCCCAGAAAGTAAACCATTCTACATAGACAGACAGAATCCGCTACGAGAAGTCCACCCAGTCCAAGGGGCGGGTGGCGTAATGCAACGAGTGTTTGTATACACTCCGATATCAAAGATGGAACTTCTTGAAATGAAGAAATTAATCCCCTGTCATGACAAAGATCCAGCAGGGTTCCATAGAGAATTAAAAGACATGCTCCGTATGGGAGAATACACTTACCCAGATATCATTAAAATGTTAAAGGTCCTGCTACCCGCAGGGGTGTATGAAAAGTTAAAGGAAAAAGAATGGGAGGTGGGAGAGAAAAAGATCGATTGGACAGCTCTAGAAGCTGAAGACAAGGCACGAGTACCAGGTACCGGTCTTGGAGATAAATGTAAAGAATTACCAGAATTATTGATTCAAGTTTTACCCAGATTATTGACAACTAGGAAAGAAGACTGGGATGCAATCTCAGCCTGTAAACAGAAACAAGATGAGGATATTAGTGATTTTTATTCTAGATTTGAGAAATGTTTTAGTATTAACAGTGGTCTCAAGACAAGTAGTGAGTCATACCCTCATCTTTTCGTTACCAAATTAGTCGAGAATTCAAGTCCACAAATTAAAAACCGAGTTTTGAAAGTCGAAAGCACCTGGCAAGCAAATACTCCGTCCCAGATGCTCCAGATGCTTCAGTATCACCAGAATAGAATTAGAGAAGAGCAAGAACACGAAAGAAAACGTATGAAAGACACGAAAATGAAAGTGCTAATTGCACAATCTATTCCTCAAGACAGTCAGAAGAGGGGTCCGAACCAAGCCAGTCATCCTGCGGCTCCCGTTAAAGGGAACTGCAATTATTGTAAACAGCCAGGTCATTTTATAAACGAGTGTGCAGTTCTGAAACACAACATAGCTACTGGTAAGACTAAAGAAAGACCACGTCCGCCGAGACAAGAACAAGTTTCACAGACTCCCCAGCTACAGAATGCACTACAGACAGTTACAGTACCGCAGCCTATTGCTGCAACACAGCACGTTACATCGCAGATGTACCAGTATGCACAGTCTGAGTATCCAGAGTACCAGTCATATTCATGAAACAGCCTAGAGAGGGAGGTAGGCTTGCCTCTCATCGAGATACCTGTAGATCAAGAAGGTCCCTATGTTCACAGTCAAGTATTAGGGAAAGACAGAAAGTTTTTGATCGATACAGGGGCAAGTAGGACCACAATTAGTCACGCCGAAGTACCAGGGGCTCCGCTCTCAGGCTCAAGAAATGTTTCCCTTGGATTTTCAGGAAAACCCATAGTTAATGAAATATCTAAGCCAGTTACTCTAGAAGTAGGTCCATTGTCCCGTACTACTGATCTGTTACTTACTAAGTCATGTCCAGAAAATCTATTAGGTATTAAGACATTGAAAGAATTAGGTGCAGTTATTTGTTGTTCCCCAGAGGGAATACGATTGTTCCTACGTGACTTTAAGGGTCACTATGTATTACGAGATTTTGATTCAAGATTGTCTAATGTTCCGCAGCATCTATGGGCGCAAGGTCCAACTGATGTAGGTTACATGCAAATCACACCCCATCGTGTGACTCTCAAACCAGGTGTAGTGTTACCACGAATCAGGCAGTACAGATTGCCACCTGAGGCTGTAGCAGCCTTATCCAAAATTATTGACGAGCTCATGGCTCAAGGAGTAGTTGTAGAAACTGACTCCAATGTATGCAATTCTCCGATCATTCCAGTCATGAAACGTACTGATCCAAATGCACCCCCAGTATATCGATTAGTGATTGATTTGCGAGAGCTTAATAAATGTATTATTCCTCAGTACCCAGTTGTCCCAGACATTTCTTCCCTGTTAACAGCTATTGATTCCGAAGCCATGTTTTTCACTGTCATAGACCTCAAGAAGGCATTTTTTAGTGTTCCAATTCATCCAGATAGCCAGTTTCTTTTCGGATTCTGTTTAAATGGAAGGAGCTATATGTTTACACGCGCTCCTCAAGGTTTCACAGAAAGCCCTAGTATTTACAGTCAAGCACTCAAGAGACAACTAGACAACATTCACATGCCAACTGACACTGCCCTGCTCCAGTATGTCGATGATCTACTGATCACAGCCCGTTCTGAACGTGACTGCGAGTGTGCATCACTTACGGTTCTGTATTTTCTAGCCGAGATGGGGCACAAGGTGTCACCTTCGAAGCTTCAATTCTGTGTCCAGCAAGTGGTATACTTAGGACACTTGCTGTCCAAGAGGGGTAGGCAGTTGACACCCGACCGTATCCAGTTAATAGCGAGTCTTCCCCAGCCCAGAACCCAGAAGGAGGTACGTGCCTTTATCGGCCTTACTTCTTATTGTAGACAATGGATTCCCCAGTATGCATTCCTAGCCAAGCCACTGATACAGTTAACGACACAGGAGGCAGCCGTATCGACTGTCCTCCCTTGGACATCTGACCATACACTTAGTTTTAACGAGTTAAAGAAAGCCCTATGTCAAGCTCCAGTTCTAGCTACACCGAACTACAGTAAGCCTTTTACACTTTTCGTTACAGAACGCGAAGGTACAGCATTATCTGTTCTCACACAAGATCAAGCAGGTCAATACAAGCCCTGTGCTTATTTTTCGAGCACATTAGATCCAGTCGCCCAGGCGTTGCCTGCGTGCCTCAAGTCAGTTGCAGCCACAGCACTAGCTATCAGACAAAGTGATTCTATAGTTTTAGGACATTCCCTGACAGTACAAGTTCCACATTCAGTAGAAGTTCTTTTAAACCGAACACAAACTCAGCACTTGACAATTGCACGTTTAACAGGTTATGAATTGACACTGTTCCAGCCACACATAGAAATTAGACGCTGCAACGTCCTGAATCCTGCTACACTGTTACCATCAGTTAGTTCAAATCCAGACACACATGATTGTGTGGAAGTAGTTAACATTACGACAAAGCCAAGACAAGACCTGACAGACATTCCGTTACCAGATCCTGACCTGACACTTTATGTGGATGGTTCATGTATGAGAACTAGTACAGGAGAACTAGTCGCCGCGTATGCAGTGACTACTGACACTGAAGTTATTGAAACACACCGTATTGATACCCTGTCCGCTCAAGCAGCAGAGCTAGTCGCTCTGACACAAGCCTGTATACATGCCAAGAACCTGAAGGTTAATGTTTACACAGATTCACGTTACGCATTCGGAGTTGTACACGACTTCGGAGTGCTCTGGCAGGAGAGAGGTTTCATGACTTCTCATGGAACCAAGATTCAGCATGGTCTCCTTATTCAAGCCCTGTTAGATGCCATACATTTACCGACATCTATTGCTATCATGAAGTGCAAAGCACATACGAAAGTCACTGACATTATTTCCCAAGGTAATGATTTAGCAGACCGCACAGCCAAGCTTACAGCACAGACTCCAGACATTCCAGTTAATCAGACACAGACACATACTCCAGATCCGATTACATGCATGACAGTTAAGGACCCTACTCAAGATGTCATAGATATCCAGTTACATGCTACTCCCGATGAAATCAAGAAATGGTCTGTACAAGGAGGGGTCCAGACAGATCAAGGATGGTTAACGAAGGGTAGAGCCACATGGTTCCTCCCCGATTCTATGGTTCAAGTCATTATCAATACCGCACATAGTCCAGCACATTTAGGAGAAAAAGCTATGTTAGACAGTATCCAGAACATTTGGTTCAACAAGCATTTACGAGCTGCAGCCAAGCAGAAAGTCCGTACCTGTATGATATGTTGTCAGTTTAATCCAGGTAAAAGTGTCCCGGTGGAACAAGGTGGTTTCCAGCCCCCTGACCACCCTTTTGAGGTCCTCCAGATGGATTATATTCAAATGGAGCGATGTCGAGGTTTCAAGTATGTCCTTGTAGTTGTATGCGCCTTGTCCAGATGGACAGAAGCATATCCAGTCCCAGATTACACAGCCGCGACCACTGCCAAGCAGTTGGTTCGTGAATTCTTCCCTAGATATGGACTCCCTAGAGTCGTATATTCTGATAACGGCCAGCCATTCTCATCTGAACTCATGAGACACGTTTCCCTGTTGTTAGGGTACCAGTGGAAGTTCCATTGTGTACGCCATCCAGAAGCAGCTGGACTAGTCGAAAGGCATAATCAGACTCTGAAAATCCGTATAGCAAAAGTCTGTAAAGACAAGGGTGTGGACTGGTTAGTAGCTTTGCCAGTCGCTCTGTTTTACATGCGCATGGTCGCACATTCCAGATCAGGTCTGTCCCCGTATGAGGTCGTTTTCGGCCGCCCCCCTAATATGTGGGGTACTCCTAGACCCCGAAGTATTACCGATGTTTCATGTAATATGCTGACAGATTACCTAGCTTCCTTGATGTCTGCCCTCAACTCATGTCGTTCACAGGTTGCCGCCGCATTTCCAGACAATACCGAGGTGGCACCGCACGAGATCGTTCCAGGCTCCCTTGTGATGATCAGAAATTTTGACAGATCAAGTCCGCTGGAACCACGTTGGAAGGAGCCACGTCAGGTCCTCTTGACCACCCGTACTGCCGTCAAGTTGGAAGGCAGGAAGGGGTGGGTCCACCTTTCTCATGTAAAACTTTTCAAAGGATCGAAACCAGTCTTCAAAAACATTTCCAAGAACATTTCCCAGGATTCGAAGGATTGCCAGAACATTGTTTTAAAGGACTGTCCCGCACAAGACATTATTACAACCCCTCCCTTGTTAGAGAAAACTCCGCAACAGGAGTATAAGCTAAAGCTCAGGTCTAATAAGTCAGCCAGTTTGATTGTATAAGTCCTCCCCTAGGTGAAACGGTTAGGCTGTTTCTGACATGTATAAAATAGACCCCCATAGTGAGAGAGTCAGTCAAAGCTCAATCAAATGTATCGTTTTTCTGAGTTTCGTATTATTCATCAGCATAATGATTTCCTGCACCAGCTATGCTTTCTATCTGTGTTTTTCAGTTCCTCATGTAAATATGTCTGCTCATGCTACAGTAGAGCACACGTTTAGTGATCTGCCTCCTCACGAATATGCATACCGCCTCGCCATGCGTAATAACACATTTATCCGTATGTTACATTATTCACACCAGACCAGCAATGCCACTAATTGTTGGGTGTGTGGTCGACTCCCCCCTTTCCAGACACCGAAGGGAGTTCTGCCACTCTTTCCTTATCCATTCTCACACAATGGTTCGTGTGGAGCATGGTCCACGTTAACGTCATCCTCAACAGATATGTCTTTTCTTAACAGTACATGTTTCCCAGACAAGCAAGGTCTCCCCCACAGAACAGGTTTAGATTTAGAAAATGAAGTATATAATTTAGGTAATTATTCGTCGAATTTCATGGTTCTGAATGTTCAGTCTGATACTACTCCAGACTCACCTGCTATTTCAGTACTACCAGTCAAAGGCGAATTATGTGTCCGTAGTTATGGTTCTGTATATATAGGTCATAGTGAATGTACTACTGTTATCCAGTATAGTGACAGTGGGAAATCTATTTTCAAAGCTTCACGTCATTCTTATTTTATTTGTGGTCAAACTGCATATGTCCGTCTGCCCCTCGATTGGGAGGGAACCTGTTACATTGCTTTCCTACTGCCACCTGTTTTTCTAGCCCCACCTGACTATCATAGGAATTCTTTCTTAGTACACACTAGACACAAGAGAAATCTCCCGATTGTCGATTATACTGAAACTGCCGCAGAGCAATTCATTGATATAGATAAAGGTGTTTTCCCTTATTTAGGCACAGTTGTAAATAGTAAGCTAATCCGTAGGTTAACAAGAACCCTTGAAGCAGTAGTAGATGAGACTGCCTCTGCTCTAGGTAACTTAACTGAAGAACAATCCTTTATGAGAATTGTCGTTTTACAGAATCGTCTCGTCCTTGACGTCATACTGGCCGATAGGGGCGGGGCCTGTAGAATTCTCGGATCCAGTTGTTGCATTTTCATTCCTAATAACGCGCCGTCTGTTTATTCAGCTATAACCAGACTCCATAAAATTGCCCATCTGTTACACCAAGATCTAGGCACCTGGACATGGTCCGGTTGGTTCTGGAATATAATTTCCGCATGGGGATGGAAAGTCCTGTCCTTTTTAGGTATTGCAGTAGCGATCATATTTAGCTGCTGCCTCTGTATACAATGTGGCCCTGCGATTTGCAGCATGTGTGCTACCTCTTGTATTCCCAGTCCCAAGCCCCGTTCTAAATCTCGTTCCAAGGCAATTCGAGACGAGCAAATGGTACTGTATGAAATGATAGATGGTATCATGAATATTGATGTTTCCTGATGGAAACGTAGTGACAAGGAGGGAATGTGGAAAAGTAAATTTTGCCATGTTCTGTGTCCCTACGCCTCATCCATCATATGTTATGTGTGCATGATCAATATGCATATGTTATTCCCCATGTCTGATTAAAGACGCAATTACAGTTGTGTCCACCTCTAGTATGTTAGTTTCCAGTCCTCGTGAATACTACGAATATCAGGCCTATGTAAGTAATGTTGCCACGTTTCTCAGTGTGCACGTTATTCAATTATAAAGTCCCCGTTTCCAGGCCTCAAAAGGGCCCGGACCACAGATTCAGCTCCTGTCTCCTGAAAGCCTCGCTGAGGAGCGACACAGCCCCCACCTGTATCCTCGACCCTTCACTCACTTCCTGCCTTGCAGTGCCCGGTGCACCCCGGCTCTGCCTCTGAGTCTGCCAAAAGTATGTTATAGTTCCTGCTATCAGTTCAGTCCTCCTCCTCTGCATTCCTAAGCTACTGAACTGCATCAATAGTTTCCGTCATTGTCTAGCCTTCTCGTCTCCACGTTAGAGAAATACTGTATTTAATGGTCATTTAATATTCTTCACGTACTACATGTAGAATAATGCATGGTCCGGTCTTAGAATCAAGTTAGCTTTTCCCCTCATGACTTCTAGTTTATATCAACATGTTCCCTAAACAGTAGATACCAGATAGGGTTTAGGTACATGTCGCTCCGACCCTCCAGACTCTAGTCTCTGCTCCTAGCACAGAGTTCGTAGCCCCCAGCTTCTCCTAGTAAACACGTCATTGTCAGTTTTCGCGCACCATTAGGTTAAAGGTCCCGGCTCCTTAGGTAGCCCCCTCCAATGTTTCCGCCCATTCATGACATATTCTGTTACGTTTTGCATCACATGTCTAAGTAAACTCCCAGTTACACCTCTTATTTCTCTTATCTCTCGCGACTGCTACGCGTCACGCCTTCTACTCCACCTACTGTTACGCCTACTGCAATGTAATGCTATGTGTTTGCGCTATGTATATAAGTCAATGTTTTGTTATTAAATGTTAGCGCGCTCATCCTAGACCCAGCCCCGGCAGCTGCCGGGCCTTATTGTCCTATTCCCATGCAGGTTGTCCTGATCCTGTCCTTATGCTGTAATAAACCTGCAGAAACTCCTACTACCTCGAATCTTGACTCTTATTTATTGAGCTATCTGTTATGCTATAAGTCTAGTCAAAAATAGGGTATTATTTATTTATTTACCACATGACAACGGGAAATGATTCAAGCATGTGACTCTATGAAAGTTTCCAATACTGGTGAACTACAGTTACAGGTATGCAACTTATTTCTTTGGGGAAACCCACAAGACAACCACAGGTGTTGCCAATAACAGAGGGTTTAAAAATTGCGTCTATCTGCCCTGACGCTTATCCTTGAATCTGCTTTTGGCCTCACCACTCTGCTTGCCAGCTAACAACATATATGAGTGAGAATGGGGATCCTGCAATGATTAGGTTATTTGTACTGTTTCACTGTATATCATTTCGGCTGCAATATACTGCCTGAAATGACCAAAAGGTAGCGTAAACATAGTAAATGTGGCCACCTTGAAACGTTAGCATGCATACGATTGTTACCGCGATCTAACAAGTGTATTCTTTCATTAGGCAGCAATACACTGCTTGTGTTTACCAAAAGGGAGTCGAAAGTATGTCCTCCCTGATAGAAAAGTAGTGCATATGACCTTCCTGAAACGATAGACTGCATTTATCCATGTTCCGTAAGATGTTTCAATTGCTACCGTTCCAATAGTTTAAACTAAATAATATTGCAGTTCCTAAACCATTTTTTTGTTGCTTTTGTAACTATAGGAAGACTTTGATAGGCAGATATCTTGCACACTTAGATACACAAGACCTACAGCACTCATAGTGATTACATCATTCTCTAGGTGCCTTTCACAGGTGAGTGCCCTTTAAATAGGCGATAACAAGTATCATTCTCGGTTTGTCTCTGACTAATGTGAACACCTTTCATCGGACCTTGCTATCGGACAGCTGTGTTGTGTTGACCTTAACATAGAACTTGGTGCCCTTGTCTACTACTTCCTGTGCCCTGCATGAGAGGCAGTGATGAATGCGCTCAAAGGCATGCTTGTTTGTGTTTATGATTAAAACTGCATTGTTTATGTTTATGTTTAGTGCATTTATAAATTGCAGCTGTTACCAAAAGAGGTGTCCTGGCGCATTGGCGCAGCTTTGTGTAGTGTGGCACTGCGTCTTATATTTACTGTATACGCATGGTGAACATTGTTAAGAGTTTATGATTCACTTTGCTGTTGAAGTATCTAGCAGGCTTTGCCAGAGGCAAATCTTCGTGGCCTGCTGTGCGTTAAAACCTGAGATAAAAAATAACGAAGTGTGTTGAAACCGAGGGCCCTGAACTTCAATGTGTTATTATGGCATCCTTCTCTTTCGTTTTCTCTTCTTTCTTTCAGCAATAGTCAGTGTTCACTTCCCCTGCTCTGCAGCTGTCCCTCCCCCCTCTCATTTTCTTCATATCTGTCTCACTCCTCCTTGCTTGTTGAAAAACCTTACTTCAACAAACAGCTCTTACCCTCTCTTTCCTTGTTTTGTTCCCCTATGAAATGGATCCAAAACCTTAAGCTGCAAATGTCTACTTTTCCAGAAATGTTTCTATTCAAAAGTGCAGCCTTGGGGCGGAGAGAAAACAAGAAAGAGTTAAGAATACAAAAACAAGCATTTGCAATGCAATTGGTCGCACCTTTGGGACCTTATATGTATTTAGCTATGCAGCAACATTAGCCTGGGTGCTGAAACCTCTAATGTTCTTTAACATGGAGGGAAAGTAAGCACCAAAAAGCGTGACACGCAGGAATGGAACACATGGAGAGAAATATTGCCTTTCAGCGGGAAATGGTATAGTCCAAAGCTCTGTTTTTAATATAAATTCAGGGCCTTCGGTGGTCATCTCACTGAAACTACAAGATTTGAAAAAAATATTATTGTCAACGGGTGCTTGTGGAAGACAATTTCCATGGACTTGAATCTAGAGAATGCTAAAGTGATTCTGGTATTTTACTGACCTCTACTGGTTGTTTCTTTTATCAAGAAAGTTAAATAGAGGCAGTGGCCAGAAAAAAAAAAAAAAGGAAGTCCCTCATCAAAAGCAAATCTGGTATTTCACTGACCTCTACTGGTTGTTTTCTATCAAGACAGTTAGATAGAGGCAGTTGAACACAAAAAATGTCCCTAAGCGGAAGCAGACAAGTCCTAGGGCTGATCTCCAGAGCCCACAAAGCACATACACATATAAATATATACTAAAGTGTATACAAGAGGTCTTGAATGCTCGACCTAAACATATCACTAAATGAAGCAAGAGTTGCAAAGTGGCCAAATTGGTTTTATTCAAAACCAGCGTTGAGGTAAATATATTGTTCCTGCTTACATTTCACATGCATTAATCTTGCTTTCCCTGTGAATGTTTGCAATTTCCAGGATGTTGTTACCATTTTTTTTCCAGCCAGCATACTACTCTTGTCTCTCCTCCCTGATAACCTATTTCTCATTTTCCGGTACTCCAGCACCGCAAGGTCATACAAATAGCGATAGTGATAAGCAAATATCATCACTCCACTGCATAATAAAAAAACAAAAGTAAAAAACATTGTAATTTTCAACACCATGAGCTTAAGCTTTCACCAATGCAAGACCTTTTGCATTATCGATGTGAGGGTATGTAGAGGCGTGTTAGGCTGCATGGGGGAGTGAGCGAGAGCGGGCAGTTAGGCTGCATGGGGGAGTGAGCGAGAGCCGGCAAGTGGGGGTCGCCACTAGGGCTGATTTCACTGCTGTCTGCCCCTGCAGCCACCCCCTGGGTTCAGGCTGCCATTTCACCGTGTATGCTGTATGCTCACAGACTCATGGCCTCACAAGCTCTTCCTTGCTTTCAGCCACTCTTACCCTCAGCCCTCTGGGCACCCATTCACCGCTTATCAGCTCATAGCTGCCTTCTCTCTATGTGCCAAGCGTCCTGAAGAGACCTATGAAGGTCATGCCCCATTACTTACCGGTAATCTTCATTACCCCGATTAAGGTCCTCCTCGTCCCTGTCATTACAATATAACAACCACCAAAAACACGAGAGGCATAACCAGAGCCCTTGCTACTGATTCACTCCTTGGACCACACACCACTGCACAAAAGGATCACCCTGTCATAGCAGTAGGTAGGAGCTCTCAGAAGGAGCTCCAAGTGCTTGGGATCCCCAACTCTGGAATATCCCGGTTCAGCGGCAATCTTTGTATACAGGAATTCTTTCTAGCTTCTTTTTAACTAATCTTACAAAGCCTTGGACCTATCTACAGTGCTTACCTTGCTTTAGACCGAGGAGTGGATGATTGCCTCGCCGCCATCTACGAGGCTGAGTAATGGTCGTCGTGTCAGGCTGATGAGATGGCGGATCTTTCTAGGTGCCTCGCCGCCCACCGATGTCCGCACAGGACGAGACCTCAGACTGCGGGAACAGCAAGCCCGCCGAGACCCCCAGAGACACCAGGACGAGCCCACAGGATCTCTTCAGAGCGGCAACGGCAAGCCCCGGAGACTACAACAGGACGAGGGCTCAGGACCCTTGCTTGCGGTAGCAGCGGAACACTAGAGGCCCCGTAGCGAGGCGGCAGGACTTCGTGACAGCAGCGGGCCCACTGGAGACCCTGGAGTGTGGCTGCTGGACCTATGAGCAGCATTGGGCCCACGGAATCCCCAGAGCAAGGCTACAGATCTTCGTAAATGCAGCAGGAGTGGGCCCCCGGAGTCCCGAGCGTGGCTGCAGGACCTCTCTGCTCTACAGTTTTGGGCCCCCAGACACCGCGATGCGAGGCTGCAAGTCTTCCCTGATTTTGCAGCTGCGGCCCTCAGAAGGTCTGCTCCGCTCGGCAGCAATAAACCCTTACAAACCCCATGCTGGCCGCTAACTAGCTGTTGCTCTTCCCTGCAGCCCCCAATCGAAGTGACTGGCGATATCCTAGGGAGTAAGATCCCTCCCCGCAACAATGGTGCCATCACGTCTAGATGCAAAAACAACAGGTGATCAACAGAATGCAGAACACTGTCATACTTTCACCCCAGTACAGCGATCTGGGCCTAAATCCATTGTTTTTTTGCTCACCATGCCATTCCAGTTTGAACCCAGCCATATGCAAATCAGTCTTGACCCTGTGCCCCATGGGAACACGCCAGCCCGAACTGCCAAGCCAGGCCCTCCCTGGACTGGAAACAAGCATCCAATGACAGGTTTTGGGCTTTCAGCCCTCATCAGCCTGGATAGCTTGATTCCAGTTGCATGGAGAGCACGGGACTCACGTCTGAGCATACCCGTCCCACTCGGGGTGACAAATGCCAAAACAACAGGTGATGGACAGAATGCAGAACAATGTCATACATTCACCCCAGTACAGAGATCTGGGCCTAAATCCATCATTTTTTTGCTCACCATGCCATTCCAGTTTGAACCCAGCCATATGCAAATCAGGCTGTGCCCCATGGGAACAGTCCAGTCCAAACTGCCAAGCCAGGTCCTCCCTGGACTGGAAATAAGCATCCAAGGACCGGTTTCGGGCTTTCAGCCCTCATCAGCCTGAATAGCTCGATTCCAGTGGCATGGAGAACACAGGACTCGCGTCTGAGCATACCCGTCCCACTCGGGGTGACAAATGCAAAAACAACAGGTGATGGACAGAATGCAGAACAATGTCATACATTCACCCGAGTACAGAGATCTGGGCCTAAATCCATCGTTTTTTTTGCTCACCATGCCATCCCAGTTTGAACCCAGCCATATGCAAATCAGTCTTGACCCAGTGCCCCATGGGAACAGTCCAGCCCGAACTACCAACACGTTTAGAGTCGTCGGGGGACTGAGGACTCCGGACCCAGGGAGTGTCCAACGACGCTGGGAAGCCGGTGGAATAAAGTCTCTACACAGCCCAGCCCCCTCAGGAGAAGCTACACACAACAACGCCGATAGTGCATTCATTTGGGCCCTCATATCGGAATTCTTAACGCAAAAGATGATGCACACTGCGCCCACAGTACTACGGCAGCACTACCCTCTATTTCCAATGGGACACATGATGTAGCCAGCAACGTGAGCTTTGTGTATTTTAATTGACTGCCGAGACGACATAGTGCACTATGCAAAGGTACCTTTGGGTTTATTTACTGCCTCTCTTTTATCTTGAATGCCTCTTTTTTATATAACTAAACAATTATCAGGAGGGCACTGGCTCAAAATGGCTGGTGTCATAAACTACAATTGCCTCCCCCAACCACTGACTGCTCCTAAGTCTGTGTAACAGCAATGTCTATTAACTCAGATAATCAAAACTGAAATAGGACTTGTCTCCTCATCCGCATGACCCAAATCATTAAAATTGAAATTGGACTTTTCTCCTCATCCTCAGTTGGAAAGTGAAACAGGACAATACCTTATTTCACAATGCATGGAAACAGACAGAGGACTACATAGCCATTCTATAGCTCTCCTAAGGAGTCGGCCATTTTAGACTAGTTCCCCCTCAGTGGTACAGACCATTATTTCTGCGGCTTCCAACCTTCCCTCCCACACACTTCAGATCAGAACCTCATTGCATTCTTCCCCCAATTTTGTCTTAACCTAACCCTATTTAAGTATTTGATGTATATATTTCATGTATATATTTCATATATATCTAGGTTAATATATGCGCTATGCCTCCTCTTTTCTTTTCTTTCTTTCTTTTCTTCCCCTAACCCACCCCACATACTACTCCATACCTCACGCCCATGAACTTAACAACAGGAGACTAGATCCTACCCACATGCCCCCCTCAGGCCATAATCTAGCCACTCCCTCTGTTGTTTTTCTCACCTTCCTTGTCCCTCCCTTCTTCCTAAGTACTTCTCGCCGCTTAGATCGGACCCCTTACGAGCTCCTTACACATTGTTCACCCTATATCATCTCTCCTCTTGGCCTTATCATGGAGCTCACAGGCACACACACCTACAACATCATTTATCCCCCACAATCTTTCAAGAAAATCAGCAAATGATACAAGCACAATTTTATAAAACTCCACCCTGAAACTCTCATCGCTGATCCCTATTTCTCTCCACACAACGGGAACACAACCACAGATATAATTTTCCACACAAAACGTTTAGCCCAATCGAGGAAAGCATTCCTAACCTTATTTAAGGTCTCTTCCACTAGGAAAACCGCGCATGGCCTAGTTATTGCTATTGCCCCATCCCAGCTCTTCC
The DNA here is from genome assembly GCF_964261635.1 of Lissotriton helveticus. NCBI lineage: Eukaryota > Metazoa > Chordata > Amphibia > Caudata > Salamandridae > Lissotriton > Lissotriton helveticus. Next base: position 1,060,032,541 of record NC_136068.1, on the reverse strand, counting down.
AAGCGACAGCAACCATCACCATCTACAACAACGGGACAATCCACAAACCATTTTTTAAACCTCCTGGACAGCATCTTCTCCATTATTATAGAACATGTGTCTAAACCTCAAATTGCTACCCAAGCCTCGCCCACCACCAGCACACATGATCTTACACCTCCAACCCCCTCTGACAGTATCGCCCCTCGACTTCACCGCCCAGTACTGGCAACGGATTCATACGCTACTTCCACCCAGATTACTCCACCCACCGACACACATCTCATCACTTCACCTAACCCCCACATTTTACTATCACCCAGTGTATCTAAGACAGCATACGCACCCCCAATAGATTTTGAACCCCCTCCGTGTACGATCATAGCTCTCCCCCTGCTAACATCACCCCTCACATAACCAACTCTCCCGCTACCTCATCTGTGTGGCACAACGATTCCCCTAGCGCGTGCACACCCCCCACTCTTGCCAACCCCCTCCAGACCAGGTGCTGGTACATAATAGGCCACCCCATTAGCACTTAGAACACACGCCACCCTCAGACCACACATTGCACCCAGTTACTTTCCCCACACCCACATACCAGCCAACCACACCCACTAATCATCCATCCTTATCCACAACCCATCCAGTCACACATGTCACTCTGCCTCCAACTCCAGTCAGACCTGCACTTGACCACAGACCTAATCAGACCACATCGCAGCCACCCACATCAATTTCACAGCCACCAACCACACTCATAACCCCTCCAGACCCCAGACTGGATGAGATCATGTTCGCAGTTCACCAAATCAAAGATTAACTCCAAGCTCTTAAAGAGTTGATATCGAGACAACCTCGGCGCACCGAGCCTTCAAGACCAGCTAAATCTAGCGAGCTCCCAAATCACCTAACAGTCACTTCAGAATTGACTCTTCCCAGCTGGAATTAAGTTCCCTCCTGTAATACATCTACCTGCCCAATTCAATGCACAAATCCGCTTTCTGAGAGCGATCTACTTTTGCTACTACACTCTTATGAACCCTCTCTCACAAACACCATAACCCCCACTTCTATGACCATCCCTACTATCCTCCCCAATCCTCACATGACCTCTAAACATAACAACAGAGGAATCATCAACAACAACCTAAGAAGAGTCCCACTCACTCAGGATCCCACCTCATCCCTCACCACACCCCGTCTGAAATGCATACTCCTAAACTGTTGTTCGGCCTCTAGACATTCAGCGGACATAGCTCACCTCATTATCTCTCAAGAACTGAACCTAAAAATGCTAACCGAAATCTGGCTAACGGAATCCTCCACACCTATAATGGACATTCTAGTTTCCCCAAACTACGACATCATTAGATTGGACAGAATTGATAAGAGAGGGGGAGGTATCGCCTTTATACATTGTAGCAACATCTCTGTTATCAGAGCTATTTCCCCTACATTCCCTTCTTGCGAATACACTTATCTCGACATCAACAGCAATGGCAAACCATTTTGCTCGCTACACATCATCTATCATCAACTGGGGGACAACCGCATCTTCACCGAACACCTCATGGATATGGTCTCAACGAACACCGGGCTGCAAAATACCCAAATATACTTTGGCGACTTCAATCTCCATTGGAACCACCACAATGATCCAGTGGTCAATAGTCTCAAAAATGTCCTAGATGCTCTAGACCTCACCCAAATCTGCGACAAACCTACACACAACAAAGGCTCAATCCAGGATTTAATTATCTCCAAAAGTTACTCCATTCAGCTTGACTCGATCCAACCCTGTGACTGGTCAGACCATCATAATATCACCTTCTTTATCAAGGAAACAGTGAAACGTAACTCGGTTCAATCCACAAGACCTAACGTTTGGAAAAGAGACTTGCAAAAACTCAACCCTAATACATTACCTTCCACCACCTACAACCTACTTCTGCCCCCTGCATGCTTGTCCGAAGTCCATGTTCTCACCAACCACTATCTCAATTTTATGACCGCGATAATAAACGAGTTAGCCCCCCTTCAACTTTATTTATTTATTTTTTATTTGCATGTTTGTAAAGCGCTGTGAATAAACTCCCGTAGGTGTATCTCCGCGCTGATAACGACCAGTAGAAACTGACAATAGAAACAATGAAATTAAATATAGATAGGCTCCTATGATTCAACAGATGCTATTTAGGATAAGTTAAAGAGAAAGGTTTTTAAATATTTCCTAAATTGAAGATGATTATGGCATTGTCGCAATGAGAGCGGGAGTGAGTTCCAAAGACTGGGGCCAACTACGGACAAAGCCCTGCCACCTAGCCTTGATTTGGTTATCTTTGGGACACTTAGTAGTAATTGGTCACTGGATCTAAGAGCACGGGTAGGGACATAAGGGACAAATTTCCTGGCCAGATATTCTGGTCCCAATTGATTTAGGCCCTTGTGTATAATACAGCAGGTCTTAAACTTCACTCGCGAGCGTATTGGTAGCCAGTGAAGTTTATGAAGTAAGGGTTTTGATGGGGATCTAGGGAGTGCATTTAGCACCAACCTAGCTGCTGTATTTTGCACCACCTGTAGGCGGTCCAAAACCTCCTCATTTGCACCTGCCAAAAGGCCGTTGCAATAATCAAGGCGACTTATAATGAGCGCCTGAACTAAGGTCTTCCTATAAGAGTCAGGGAGAAAAGGAAAGATTTTACGAAGGAGACCAATCACATGAAAGCAAGATCCTACAGTAGTGTTAACATTTTGCTTCATGGATAGCTCCGGCTCTAGTCTGACTCCTAAGTTCTTGATTATTGCCTTTGGCTCAGGAACTGGACCCAAATTAGGAGGCCACCAGTCGGGGACCATAAAACCCTGGCTTCCCCGAAAAGCATCACCTCTGTCTTTCCAACGTTACATTGGAGAAAGTTGGACGACATCCACCTTGCAACTGCCTTCATCCCATCAGAAAATGATTGAATGGTTTCTGGGGTAAGATGTTTGAAGGGGAAGAGCAGCTGCGTATCGTCCGCGTAGGACACTGGGTGGAAACCAAAAGTTCTAGTAACATCTGCCAAGGGAGCCACATAGGTATTAAATAAAGTCGGGCTCAAGCAAGAGCCCTGCGGGACTCCCTTGTTAATGCTAACTTCTTCCGACCTAAATTCACCCATGGTGACAGATTGGGTGCGGTGGGAGAGGAAACTCTTGATCCAGTCCAGGGCCCTACCGCCGACACCACTCACAGACAGGCGTTCGATCAGGATGGCATGAGAGATCGGATCGAACGCTGCCGATAAATCTAGCAGCACCAGGACAACGGAATAACCCCTGTCCTGGTACAGCCGCAGATCGTCCGTTATCGACAGCAAGGCCGTCTCAGTGCTAAATTTTGGCCTAAAACCTGACTGTGATGGATCGAGGCTACCAGATTGTTCTAGGTAGGTGGATAGATGTTTATTGGTGTGCTTTTCAATAATCTTCCCTAAAAATGGCAAGAGGGAGATAGGCCTCAGATTAGACATGTTGGTCCAAGGAATAGATGTATTCTTCCTAATGGGTCTAACTAGGGCTTTTTTCCAGCATTGTGGGACAACTCCAGATGTAAGTGAGAGATTCACTAGTCTCCGAACGTCAGGGCCTAGTGTACTTCCCAATGGGCCCATAAGTCTGGCTGGAAGCAAGTCCGCCGGGCTTCCACTTTTTATATCAGTGAACAGTTTTTGGACCTCGATTAACGATATTTCAGGAAAATCGTCAAAGGAGTGAATGTTAGTGGGTGCTGTATGAGTCACAGTGTAGTTGTCCTGGCTACTTATCACAGAGCTAAGTGCCTCTATTTTGTTATAGATGGCATCAATTTTTTCAGAGAAAAAACAGGAGATGCTGTCACAGAGATGTTGTGAGGCCATATCTGCACTTTCACAGGCTGTAGGTTTTGTAAATGTGTTCACGATCTGATAAAGAATTTTTGAATTATTACCTGCTGCTTCTAGCTGGGCAGTAATATGTTTTTTCCGTACCAATCGGATTGCTTTATGATAGGTATTAAGGTTCTCTTTGTAATTGATTTTATCTTCCTCCAAGTCTCCGCAAAAGATTGTAAGCCCTGGTACAATGGTAGGCTCAATGGTTTCTCAGAACCTCTGAACGCAATTGGAGATCAGTACAATCTGCCAATCACCTCAGGATACTAAAGAAAAAGAGAAATGCATACTACAGAAAGATCAAACGCACTAAAGCAGATTTTTTCAGCTACCAACTTGACCAAGCAAGAAATCGCCCCAAAAAACTTTGTGAACTAATCAAAACTCAATCTAAAGACCCACCTCAACGTCTACAAGACATAACCCGACCGCATCCCAACTGTGAAGAATGTTCTGCCTTCTTTATTCAGAAGACTGACCATATCAAGAATGATCTCCTCAATGAACTAACCTTACGCTCGGGCCGTATTAAGAAAACCTCCCCAGCACGGCCACTGACGCCACACCAAATCACCTCAAAGTTTGTCCTAAAAAATGACGCAACTTGGTCATCCTTTGCAACTTACACTGAAGAAGCGATCTGCAAGATTCTTAGTGCTCTGAAGCCGGCCAATCATCTCACTGACCCTCTCCCCGCAAACGCTTTGAAAGACTTCATGCCACTGCTTTTGCCTCCCTGGACCAAGATTATTAACAGTTCACTGCAACAACGTAGCATCCCAGACACCCTCAAAATTGGACAGGTATCACCCATTCTAAAGAAACCCACGGCCTACCCTACGGACCTAAACAACTATCGCCCTATTTCCAATATTCCTACTCTGGCCAAAATATTGGAAAAATGTGTACATCATCAATTGACAAGACATATTGACCACTTCCACCTTCCTAACAAACACCAATCAGGCTTCCGCGCAGGTCATAGCACCGAATAAGCCATGACACACATAATTGACGGCGCGCTACATATCCTTGACCAGAATGGATCATGCTTACTCATCCTGCTAGACCTCTCCTCAGCTTTTGAAATGGTCAAACATGAGAACTTGATAGACCTTCTGAAACATAGAATGGGTCTTTCAGGGTCAGTACTAAACTGGTTTACCTCATTCCTCCAAAACTGGACACAAAAATTCATGGTCAACAACACTGTTCAAACCCGTACCGTACAAGTTACATTGGGAGTACCGCAAGGTTCCTCACTATCCCCCACTTTGTTTAATCTTTTCATGGAACCGGTCACCGAAACACTACAAGCGTCTAACGTGCAATACCGCATGTGAATGAATGAATGAATGAATGAATACACACTTATATAGCGCATGGCTACCCATCGGGCATCACAGCGCATACTGTCAACCACACTCATTCAACCATGAGTGTGGTTGACAGTATGCGCTGGGATGCTGTACGCTGACGACACACAATTATACCTTAAGATCCACACCCTAGAAGACATCAAACTGCTTAACTCCTTGCTTAAGATTACCCAGACTTGGCTAGCAGAAAACCATCTCAAATTGAACGCCCTAAAAACCGAATTCCTCCTAATAGCCCCACCCGCCAAAGTCCCTATAATGCAAGACTGGATCAAACATCTCAATGCACTCAATGTACAACCAACCATTGTCGATTCTGCGAAATCATGGGAATAACTCTTGATAGCAACCTCCATTTGCAAAAACACATTTGCAATGCCACAAAGGGCGCAAACTTCCAGATCAACACTCTGAGGAAGTTGAAGCCCTTCCTGCCCGTCAATGACTTCAAACCGGCAGTACAAGCTCTAGTTATTCCTTGAGTGGAGTACAGAAGTGTCTCTCTGTGTGGACTTCCAAAAGCTTCAACAGCACCTCTAAGAGCTTCTATAAATGCTGCAGCGAGACTCATCACTGGTTCGAAAAGAAGCTCCCACATCTCCCCAGACTTAAAATCCCTGAATTGGCTACCATTGGAAGCCGGAATTCAACTGAAAATAGCGAGTATGACACATAAAGCCCTGCATCACAACGCACCCAGCTATCTGGCTCAGAAACTGACGAACTCAGGGGGGACAAGATCTTCAAGGAGCGCGGAAAACCTTCTACTGAAACCGCAAAGATTCAACAAGAAGAAAACTTACAAACGAACCTTCTCAGGGAAGGCACCCAGGATCTGGAATACGCTTCCCCCAGAAACCAAATTGAACTCTTCTACCGCTGCTTTCAAAAAGGAAGTAAAAGCGATTCTCATGGCAAAATTCACCTGAGCATAGTATTAAGAATTCTCGAGACCAGGCGCACCCTCGCTACTAACCCGGATTATGACAAGGATCCAACTGGACAGCCTAGATATTTATCTTCCCCTGACCTTAACCATCAGGATTGTGCTGGGTTGTACCCCTTTTGCTCTAACCTCTAACCTTATAATATGCTATGTATATGTGTGTATCTTACTTGTATTTGTTGTCCATTTAGCCTCACTGATTGTAAAGCGCTCTGATATCCGCAAGGGTCTATAAAACGCTCTAAATAAATAAATAAACCCAATGGAATGACTGAACATCAGGAGCCAACAGAGAAGAGCTCATTCCAGATTCCAATGTTACATGCCCAAGAGCCAAGCCGCTAAGTGCAATGGATGGAGTTAGGGGAAGGACAGCACAGAAACTAAGCGGGTAGGAAAACCTCAGGAATCTGACAATAGTCCCAACGGACAACAGGAAACAAAAAAAAACAAAGAAGACAAAAAGGGGCCAACAAAAACAGAGACACCAGAGGTCCCCCAACCAACAGATGCACCCCCGGAAAAGGGGAAAGGAATGAAACCAAGATGGAGGACAAACAACCCCTGAAAAAAAAACCTGGAAACAGGGAAAAAAAGGAATAGGCACAGAGACCCAGCCGCAGAACCCCCATACAGGAGATAGAAAAACCCCAGAAGGCCAAGGCAGAGCAGCCAGTACACAGCAGAGCAGACAAACAGCTGGCATGAGAACACAGGCAAACCCAAAAGGAAACTGACCCCCCAAGCAGAAGAGGCAGCAATCCCAAGGAACAAAACAGGGATTGCAAAGGAGGATGAGGAGTGCACACACACACCCAAACATCCAGTGAGCACCACCACAGACCTGGGACAAAACAGTGGAATCACCCGTGTACCGGAGCTGGAAACCATCAAGACTGACCCCCAAATACCAGGCACCTCCCACAATAGAGAGGAAAATCTGCAGCACAAGGACCAGAGACCCACTGCCACCAAAACACCCTGAGGAACCCCAATCGGCTCCACAGACTGGCAACAGTGGAAACCAACAATGAAGGAGGGAGGTGGAACTGACCCCTCCACACCAAGGTGGGAACGAACGGCCACCAACCCAAATCCTGATCCATGGCAGCAGAAGGGCAGAAGGGGAGAGAAAACCCAAAGGGCAAGATCCCAATGGGATGAAAGAAACAGGAAAAGAGCCTCAGGAACCACCACAGAAGTGGAAGCCAAAAATACCTGGACCCCCAACTAACCCAGAGGAGGAGCCAATGGCGGGGACAAGGGAACTCCCCAAAGAACCCTCAGGGAGATCAGAAATGCCCCCCTAAAATGAGAACAACCCGCCAAGAAACCGAAACCGGCCAAGGAAAACCGGAGCAAGGAACAGTTCAAAACCCAACTGCCCAAGCAAAACGGGGCCTCTACCGCCAGCAGAGACTGACCCAGCCAGAACCTCGGAGCAGGTGACAAACCGAAAAGTGACCTCAGGAAGCAGAAACAGTAGAGAGAAAGAGAGAAAGACGCAAACAACAGGCCGGCCACAGGGAAAAAAGATGTGAAAAACAAAAACAACCACCGTGCCAAAAGCGTGCAAAAGTGGCCCCATGACCAGTGGAACGGCCAACTGCAAAAGTGATAAACCGAAGACCCACCATGTACAGCAATCCAGAAGGATGCCTGAAGCACGAAAAGGCCCGGAAAGAAAGTGGAACAAGAAGAGAATAGAGGAGCACCACAGAACCCCAACGCCAGAGGCACATTGGTGACAGCCAAGGATGGGAGCAGAACTGCCACCACTGAGAACAAAACTACCCGCCAGCGGATGCACAAGGACATGGGTATGCCCCAAACCGCCCAGAGGCAGAAAGAAGGGAGCCAACATGACAACTCCATCGGAGGAACAACACCACATGATGGAACCAACACGACCATCGACCTTGGAAATAGTGAAGACCGGCCAACGCCTGACTAGTCATAAACAGCAGGAACCGCAGAAGCGTGAGCCAGAAGAGAATGGCAGACACGAAACCCCGACCAGGTGCCCTGAACAGACAGAAGAGGACCAAGAGCCACGTGTTCACAACCCAAAGTGCAAGAAGCCCAAGGATCAAGGAGCCCAAAGGCAACCAATGGGCAAACGAAAAACAACTGCTCTACCTGAGGCCAGAGGGAAGCCATAGATGGAAAAACATAGAGAACCTGAGCCAACACCACAAATAGAGCCCGGCTCTAATGGAACGGACCCCAGAGCGAAAAACAGGCAACTGCAGCCCATAATCCGAAAGGCAAACTTAGCAACATTTAGCAGGTGAACACTGCACCTAAATTTGCAAGTTGTCCCCAAACAACGGCGGACTCCCAAATAGATGGAGCAACGACTCCTGCGCAAGCTCCAGAAGTAATGGGTAGGCCACAGGTATCGAAGCCCTGCCACCGCAGCACAAAGCATAGAAAAAGCTGTAGAGAAAAACTGCGCCAACACCACCAAATGCCCACATATGGGCTGAGTCCCCGGGGCATAAAGACAGTGAAGTTGTCCGGAAAGCCTACAGCATCTGAGAATCCCATGCGGCGGCCATCTAGGGAAACCTACCTAACCCACACATTTATGGAAACTAGACACCCGGGGGAGTCCAGCGAGGTATGGCTTGCGTGGGTCCCTCATCATTCTCCTACCCAGAATCCACTGCAAACCTCAAATTTCGCTAAAAAATGCAGTTTTTTCTCACATTTCTGTATGGTAAAGTTGTGGAATCTGCGTGGATCCTCACATTTCCTCACACCCAGTGTTCTCCCAGGTCTCCCGATGAAAATGGTACCTCACTTGCGTGGGTAGGCATAGTGGCTGCAACAGGAAAAGACCCAAATTGTACGGTGGAGACTTTTTAAAATTACCTATAGCAAAACTACCTGTTTTTTTAGGGGGGACCTCCGCGGCCATCTTGGTAAAGTACCAAACCCAAACATTTCTGAAAACTAGACACCCGGGGGAGTCCAATGAGGTTTGGTTTGCATGGATCCCCCAAAGTTTTCCTACGCAGAATGCCATGCAAACCTAAAATGTAGCTAAAAAATAACACATTTTCCACATATTTATGTGTGGAATCACCGTGCCGGCACAAATTTCCAACCTCACAGCGTTCCCCATAGTGTCCCAAGTAAAATGATACCTCACTTTTGTGGGTGTCCACAGAATAACTGGCTACAAACGTATTTTTAAAAAAAAATTATCGCTTAGAATTCTCGGTGCTATACTCTAAGGGCCAGATGTAGGTAGGATTGATTTACCGATTCTTAATTACCGAATTTTACCGATTCGGTAATTAAGAATCGGTAAATCTGAGGGGTGGGTATGTAGGTATTCCAGATGTGCTGGAATACCGAATCGGAGAAATTCGGTATTTACCGATTCGGTAAAAACCGATCGGTAATGCCCATTCATTCCTATGGGCTTTGAAGCCCATAGGAATGAATGGGCATTACCGATTCGGTATTTACCGAATCGGTAAATACCGAATTTCACAAGGGTGCAGGGGGTGTCACTTTGACACCCTCTGGCCCCCCCAAAACAGGCTCGGGTGCCATGTGGCTGGCATACATGCCCCAAGGGCAGGTCTGCCTGTCATATGGCAGAGGTGTGCATGCACACATGTGCATGCACACATGTGCATGCACACCGGAATCGGTATTTTACCATCAAATTGGATTTGATGGTAAAATACCGATTTTGTAAGGCTTGTGGGACTCAGAAGAGTCCCACCTACATCTCAAATTTACCGAATCGGTAAAAATACCGATTCGGTATTTTACAGATTCGGTAAATTTACCGATCGGTAAATTTACCGATTCTGTAAAATTAAGGGCCCTACATACCATTTCTGTAATACCGGTCGGTAACGGCCGAAAATACCGATTTTCGTCCGTTACCGACCGACCTACATCTGGCCCTAAATCCCTATGTTTTGGGCTCTTCCTAGTCATAGGCCTTTGGCCCACCCACACAAGTGAGGTATAGTTTTACTCAGGTGAACAAGGGGAACGCTGGGTGGTTGGACATTTGTGCCGGCACGGAGATCCCACGCAAAAATGTATGGAATAAGTGGGTTTTTTTTACCTAAATTTGAGGTTTGCAGGAAATTCTGGGTAGGAAAAGGTTGGAGGACCCACGCATGCCATACCTCGCTGGACTCCCCCGGGTGTCTAGTTTTAAAAAATTTTTGGGTTTGATAGTTTTCCAAGATGGCCGCCGAGCCCGGGGCCAAAACCTCAGGTGCCCCCCCAAAAAAAACAGGTAGTTTTGCTAAAGGTAGTTTTAAAGTCTCCACCGTACGATTTGGGCCTTTTCCTGTTGCAGCCACTATGCCTACCTACGCAAGTGAGGTACCATTTTCATTGGGAGACCTGGGAAAACGCTGGGTGGGAGGAAATTTGAGTATCCACGCAGATTCCACAACTTTACTACACAGAAATGTGAGAAAAAAGTGAATTGTTTAGCAAAATTTGAGGTTTGCAGTGGATTCTGGGTAGGAGAATGATGAGGGACCCACGCAAGCCATACCTCGCTGGACTCCCCCGGGTGTCTAGTTTCCAGAAATGTGTGGGTTAGGTAGGTTTCCCTAGATGGCCGCCGAGCCCTGGGCCAAAAACTCATGGGAACCCCCTTGCAAAACAAGGTTGGTTTGTGATAGGTAATTTTGAAGGCGCCTCACTACGTCTTGGGCCCTTGCCTGTCGCGGGTACTTGGGCCTCCCACACAAGTGAGGCCCCATTTTTATTGGGAGACGTGGGGGAACGCTGGGTGAGAGGAAATTTGTGTGAGCCCAGTGATGCCACGCTTTTCCACACAAAAATGTGTGAAAAAACTGATTTTTTCAGCTAAAATTGAGGTTTGCAAGGGATTCTGGGCAAGGGAACTTTGGGGTATCCACGCAAGCCATACCTCCCTGGAAGCCCCCAGGTATCTAGTTTTCAGAAGTGTGTGGGTTTGATAGGTTTCCCTAGATGGCCACCTAGCACAGGACCAAAAACCCAGGTGACCTCCCTTGCAAAACCGGTTCTACAGCGTGAGATTTTTGGGACAATATTGCATGGAAATTGTGACAGACATTTTCAAGTTTGCCGGACATTGTGGATAAAAAAATAACTTAGAATTCACAATAGAGACATCACCATATACTCCCATGGTTTAACAATAATATCTACATTTAATAAGTTATTTATAGCTGTAATGTACACCTTAACAGAGTTACTCGAAAGTCAAACATTCCAGCACAGCTATCTATTCCTCAAACACACACACATACTGGTTGGATTTGGCATGAGGGCGACTGATGGTTCAGTACATAAAATTTTACTAACAAGATATTTCACAGAAATTAAATGCTCTGTCAATAAATAAATGCACAAAAACCGAACCAGTGACTCGCAACTCGTGAGCTGTAAAGCCACGACAAGGCACCAACCGTTTTACAGGCCATTCACGCACCTTTCATACCTGATACACACCAGACAATTCACATCATCCGGGAGCAAAAGCAATACATTACAACATTCACAAAAAGGGACAAGGTACACCCTGCTTCAGAAAGAGAAAGAAGACAAATATTACTGCACAGCCATCTAATCCGCAAGCACACACACATACTGGTTGGATTTGGCACGAGGGTGAGTGATAATTCAGTATATACAATTGTATTAGCAAGTTATTTCACAAAAATGAAATGCACTGCTAATAATTGAAAGTATGAGAAACTGAACCATTGACTCACAGCTCGTGAGCTGTAAAGCCACGTTAAGGCACCAACCTCTTTACAGGCCATTCATACACCTTTCATACGTGTGACACATACAAAACAATCACACCGCCAGCCGCGGGCCCATCACATTAGAACACTCACACCAGCAGACAGCGCCATTCAAGGGCCCATCAATTTCACACGCCCACATTCCTGACACAGCAACTACACAAAGTGATGGACTGCGTGGAGTGTCGCTTGTGAGAACTTGGCCTGATATATGATGTTCACTAATTCTAGTGACCACCTTGTATCAGTCCAAGCAACCCTTATGGTGATTGGTTGTAAGTCAACCTTATAGACCAGCTATCCTAGTGGTAGCGTGGACAATGCAGTCTTAGGCTAAACTCTTTTGGCATGTGAAGCCAGCTGTATTACCATATGTAACCCCCTTGAACACCAAGTGAAAGGACACCACACAGGATATATATTCAAAATATATATGTATTTATTACTACGAATAGTTCCCTGAACTCTTTATGAGCACAAGAGCAAACACGTTAAAACAATTCAATTGATAAGTATACAAAAGTTACACAAATATGGATAGGCCCTGGTGGCCCCTAAAACCATATACTAAAGAAGTGGTATAAGTACCACGAGTCGAAAGGAAGTAAGGCCTAGGGCCTTGGAAATCGCTGGGGCTGTGCTGTACTAATGCCAGTTAGGAACTAGGAGGCCCACGGGATCTGGTTTGCAGTGCGCAAAGTTAGAAGCAATTTACATTGAAGTCAATGGCTGCGTACAAGTTAAAAAGGTAAAGGTAGGAAGTCTTCCGGTCAGTCTAGAACTTAACCCTTTGGATTCTGGACACTAGGAGTGTTAAACTACTCGGGGGCACCGGAGTGCCAGCGTTACCTCACCCACAGGAAGCGGGTGCAGTGGTGCCAAAGTATGTCGGGTTTCTGCAGGAGTTCAGATGGAGCCTTGGAGTGTTGATGCTGCAGGCGACCTGATGTGAAAAGTTCTGGTGGATCCAAGGGTGGATCTGAAGTGATGAAGACCTGAAAGCAGAGGGGACAATGTTCAAAGTCACTAGCCAGTGACCGCGTGGAACCAGGAAAGAACCAGGCGTTGTCGGGTGCTAACAGGTGATGTCATGAAGCTTGTCTTCTTCAGCAGCGTGGACTAGGCGACGATGACGATGACCAGGAGTCACTCACGAGCTGTCCCACGTAGGCTCTAGTTGATGGCGGAGTCGGCTTCTTGATCGGAGCAATCAGGCCTTGGCTAATGCAAGCCACACAGGAAACAAAGAAGTCTTCTCACTCTAACCAGCAAGGTCAGAGGGGTTGTTGCTTTTGGGAGCAGCAAGGGCCAGTCTGAAGCAACCAGACCAGCGGTGTAAAGTTTTTGTTTGGTCGCCAAGATGGCCACTAGCCAACCGACTAGTAACCGGATAGGTGCGTCGAGTGGAACAAAGCAGAAGGGTCCCACGCAGGTCTCGTGAGAGCTGAGGGCCTGGTCCTTGGTGCAAATGTAGCTCGGTGGTAGGGCTTCTCAAGACCCTAAGCACAGCATTGAGGGGGCCTCAGGTGCTGCACAGTCAGCTTCTCGTGGACGTTTCAAGAGGTCCGGTCCCACGTCTCAGGTCGCCTCCACTCGTCTCAGCTTTGCAGGGACTGTGGATCGGGCTGTTAGATGTGTGGGAGTCTGGTTCTTGTCAGGCTCTGGGCTCGGGCTCCGGCGGGAGGCGGCGGCAAAGCAGTCGTTGATCGCTGGATGGTGCCTGTGTTCACAGGGCGGCCACTCCTTGGCCACAAGGGAGATTCTTCAGTCTTCTGAGCAGCAGAACGGCGAAGGTCCAGAGTTTCTTCTTCTTCAGTCGAATTTCAGGGTAATCTGCAGTCTTGGGACTCAGCTCCTACTTTTATGTTTAAATCATTTTTATTGTGGCAACACAAAGAAATACAACATACATTGCATAGGAGGTGTAAGGCCGCAGTGGTCTGAAGCGCATACAAGGCAGAAAGTCTCTCCAGGTGGCCGGCCATAAGGAGTACAGCCAGTAAAGCTACAGTGATATAAGTAGTGTTGCAAAACGGAATCGAACCCCCCCTGGGACCCCTCCCCCCCGAACCCCTAACTCCCAGGAATCTCCCTCCCCACCCTCCCTTCGTCCAGTGCTAAGATCTGCCCCACTCCGGTCCATCTGCTACTTTCCCGGATAAAAGTCACATCTGTAGTCCAATCAAGGGGCTGACCCCTCAGGTGTCGTGAGCCGTAAGAGGCGAAGATATCGCGGGCAAGTGATTTCTCTAAATTCTGTGACCAACAGAGACTGGAACGGCTGCCAAAGTTCATCGAACTGCTCCACATCCCAGCTAAAGTGAGCGACAGCTTCTCCATTCCCAACACATGCCACAGCCTATGTAACCACCCTGTGACAGAGGGGAGTGTGGTGGTACGCCAATGCGAGAGAATGTTCTGCACTGCCGAGCCTAAAGCAATAGCAATCTGGCGTCCCCTACGGGACCTCAGAGGATACATCAGATGGTTAGGGAGTACTAATAGTATGTATGCAGGGAAGCGCGGCAGTTCGGTGTCGAAATGAGTGTCAATGTCATCTATCACTTCCTTCAAATATGCATGTAAAAGTGGACAGTCCCACAGGATATGTGACAGTGTGCCCACCTTCCCACATCCCCTCCAGCATGTTTACTCCTGATTATGGTTCATTTCGTGTAGTCTTTCGGGGGTGTAATACCAGTAGGTAGACACCTTAGTTAGCGTCTCCATGAGTCCCATATGGTATGCGGAGTGGCGAGCCCTGTGTGAGATCTGGTCCCATTCTTTATGACTCAATGACCTGCCCAGTTCACGTTCCCAGCGTTCCCTGCCTGGGTTGTAAAAGTGTGAGGATGGGGGTTGCAGGAATTTATAGAGGTCTGATATTAGTTTCGCGTCTGAGGCACGGGATAGGAGCCACCTTTCGTAAGGTAGTAGGTTCCTATCTGCTGTTTCTCGCACCTTTGGCGGACCTGCATGTAACGGAGTCTATCCGTTTCTGGCAGTGAGTACTCCTGTTTGAGGAGCTGAAAGGGGAAAGCGCCTTCTGGACCGTATACGTGGCACAAGGCCCAACACCCTGCCGATCTCCAGTGTGTGAAGGCTCCGTTCTCCAGTCCCGGAGTGAAGTCTGGGTTATCGACCAGAGGAGTAAGCGGCGAAGGGAATGTGGTGAGTCCTTGTACGATGTTAGTGGCATCCCATACTCGCAGGGGGACCCTCATGACAAAGGACGCATATAGGTTAGCGGGGCGATGAGCCTTACGCAGAAACGGTATTTCCTGCAGGGGTCGACCCGCCACTGCTTGGTCCTGAAAGAGCCAGTGCTTGTCCGACTCCCATCTGCTCCACTCCACCAGGTAACGCAATTGAGCCGCCTGGAAATATTTGCAGAGGTCTGGTATCCCTAGTCCCCCGGCTTCCGGGGCCAGAGTGGATAGTGCCCTTTTCAGTCTTGGTTTTTGGCCTTGCCAGATAAAGCGCAAGAGGTCCGCCTGTGTTTGTTGAATCCACCCTATAGGTGGCTGCAGCGGTACAGCACTGAATAGGTAGAGAATTTGGGGCAAAACTGTCATTTTAATCGCAGCTATTCTACCCAGCCAAGAGAGGGTGCCTCGGGTCCAACGCCCCAGCTCTTCTCGAATCTTTCGGCCTAGGGCAGTATAGTTGGCTTGTACCATGGCAGGCAGGGTGGGGGCCAACTGGATCCCAAGATATGGCACCAGGTCTGACGACCAGTGCAGGGGGAAGAGGCTTTGCAAATAAGCCTTAGTGGTTGGAGTTAGTGACAAATCCAGGGCTGCCGACTTGTCCATATTCATCTTGAAACCTGCAACGGTAGCGAAAGCGTTTAATTCCGCAACGCAGGCTGGAAGAGCCTCCCGCGGGTTGTCCAAGGACAGTATTACATCGTCGGCATAAAGGCTGACGGTATGATCAAAGCCGCCAAACTTCACCCCGGTTGCAGCCGGATTCTGTCGTATCCGTTGGGCGAATGGTTCCATATACAGAGCGAAGAGCAGGGGCGACAGCGGGCACCCTTGTCTTGTACCCCTCTCAATGGTGAAGCTCTGCGAGCTATGCCCGTTCACCCTTACCACCGCCGGGGGGAGTTTGTAGCAATTAAATATTAGGGAGCGGAATTTCTCACCAATACCCACTTTCGCCAGTACTTGCTCTAAGTATGGCCAATGTACTCGGTCAACCGCCTATTCGGCATCCACCGCCAGCATCATCCTCTCTCCGGGAATCCGGGAGGCCTTTTCTATAAGATGGACAATCCGTTTGGTGTTGTCCACCATCTGACGACCAGGTACAAACCCCGCCTGGTCCGGTTCCACCAGCCCCGGTAAGTAGAGGGCCAGTCCAGTCGCCAGAATTCCAGTGTATAGCTTAAGGTCCACATTTAGAAGTGATATTGGCCTGTAGGAGCCACACTCGGTTCTGTCTTTCCCTGGCTTGGGGATAACCGAGAGGGAGGCCCGCAAAAGGTCAGGTGGGATGGCGCCGGGTGTAGAGAATGAATTGAAAAGGCAGGTGAGTATCGGTGCCAGCGTTGTACAGAACGTCTTGTAGAAGAGGGACGAAAGCCGTCTGGCCCTGGGGCTTTACCATGCTTGAGTTTGGCAATGGCGGAGATCACCTCCTCAATGCTTATATCTCTTTCGAGGTATTCTGCCTGCGAGGGAGCCAGAGAGGGTAAGGCGACCGAGTCTAAGTATGCTGCCGTTGCGAGATTATCTGGGGGGTCTCCCGTGTAAAGATCTGCAAAGAACCTTAGAAAGGTGTTCGCAATTTGAGCATCTTCGGTGACCAGCATCCCTTCCGAATCGGAGATCTCTTTCACCAACTGCTGTTGACGTGCCGCTCGGAGCTTATTCGCCAGAAGTCGGACACATCTGTCCCCCCCTGTATAGTAGGTATGTCACAGACAAAGCGCTGCGTACTCTGCACGGTCCACGTCCAGGGCCGCCAGAAGTTTCCTAGCCACTTTGAGTTGCATCCAAATTCTGGGAGCTCCTGTCCGCTGATGCATTTGCTCAAGTTCGTGTACTCGCTGGGTAAGTTTGTCCCGTTTGTTTTGCCGCTCTTTATTCTCCGCCGCGGAGAGGGCCAAAAACTCCCCCCTAATTACAGCCTTCATGGCCGCCCATTGCATCGCAAGGGAAGTGTCGTCATTGGCGTTGTGGGAAAGATAGTCGCCAATATAGTCTGTAATGTGTTTCACTACTGTCTTCCGGTGTAGCAGAGTGTCCCTAAGGCACCAGACTCTAGGTGAGTAGGACGCTGGCGGTAAGGTGAGCGTGGTTGTGACTGCCGCATGGTCCGAAAGGGAGATGACTCCCATCTCCGTCGTTGTAGCTAAAGCACATACGGGCTCTGTGACCAGGAGATGGTCCAGTCTCGCGTACGTTTTATGTGCGGTGGAATAGTATGAGTATTCCCTATCAGTGGGGTGCGTGCGGCGCCAGAGATCTTGCAGATCCAGCTCTGCTAATGATCCCTACACCCAGTGGAGAATGTCCCAGCCTGCAGGGTACGTTGTGCGGACCTGTCCAAGACCGTGTCAAAGACAATGTTGAAATCCCCTCCAAGTATTATATGCCCTCTTGTACGATGTTAGTGGCATCCCATACTCGCAGGGGGACCCTCATGACAAAGGACGCATATAGGTTAGCGGGGCGATGAGCCTTACGCAGAAACGGTATTTCCTGCAGGGGTCGACCCGCCACTGCTTGGTCCTGAAAGAGCCAGTGCTTGTCCGACTCCCATCTGCTCCACTCCACCAGGTAACGCAATTGAGCCGCCTGGAAATATTTGCAGAGGTCTGGTATCCCTAGTCCCCCGGCTTCCGGGGCCAGAGTGGATAGTGCCCTTTTCAGTCTTGGTTTTTGGCCTTGCCAGATAAAGCGCAAGAGGTCCGCCTGTGTTTGTTGAATCCACCCTATAGGTGGCTGCAGCGGTACAGCACTGAATAGGTAGAGAATTTGGGGCAAAACTGTCATTTTAATCGCAGCTATTCTACCCAGCCAAGAGAGGGTGCCTCGGGTCCAACGCCCCAGCTCTTCTCGAATCTTTCGGCCTAGGGCAGTATAGTTGGCTTGTACCATGGCAGGCAGGGTGGGGGCCAACTGGATCCCAAGATATGGCACCAGGTCTGACGACCAGTGCAGGGGGAAGAGGCTTTGCAAATAAGCCTTAGTGGTTGGAGTTAGTGACAAATCCAGGGCTGCCGACTTGTCCATATTCATCTTGAAACCTGCAACGGTAGCGAAAGCGTTTAATTCCGCAACGCAGGCTGGAAGAGCCTCCCGCGGGTTGTCCAAGGACAGTATTACATCGTCAGCATAAAGGCTGACGGTATGATCAAAGCCGCCAAACTTCACCCCGGTTGCAGCCGGATTCTGTCGTATCCGTTGGGCGAATGGTTCCATATACAGAGCGAAGAGCAGGGGCGACAGCGGGCACCCTTGTCTTGTACCCCTCTCAATGGTGAAGCTCTGCGAGCTATGCCCGTTCACCCTTACCACCGCCGGGGGGAGTTTGTAGCAATTAAATATTAGGGAGCGGAATTTCTCACCAATACCCACTTTCGCCAGTACTTGCTCTAAGTATGGCCAATGTACTCGGTCAACCGCCTTTTCGGCATCCACCGCCAGCATCATCCTCTCTCCGGGAATCCGGGAGGCCTTTTCTATAAGATGGACAATCCGTTTGGTGTTGTCCACCATCTGACGACCAGGTACAAACCCCGCCTGGTCCGGTTCCACCAGCCCCGGTAAGTAGAGGGCCAGTCCAGTCGCCAGAATTCCAGTGTATAGCTTAAGGTCCACATTTAGAAGTGATATTGGCCTGTAGGAGCCACACTCGGTTCTGTCTTTCCCTGGCTTGGGGATAACCGAGAGGGAGGCCCGCAAAAGGTCAGGTGGGATGGCGCCGGGTGTAGAGAATGAATTGAAAAGGCAGGTGAGTATCGGTGCCAGCGTTGTACAGAACGTCTTGTAGAAGAGGGACGAAAGCCGTCTGGCCCTGGGGCTTTACCATGCTTGAGTTTGGCAATGGCGGAGATCACCTCCTCAATGCTTATATCTCTTTCGAGGTATTCCGCCTGCGAGGGAGCCAGAGAGGGTAAGGCGACCGAGTCTAAGTATGCTGCCGTTGCGAGATTATCTGGGGGGTCTCCCGTGTAAAGATCTGCAAAGAACCTTAGAAAGGTGTTCGCAATTTGAGCATCTTCGGTGACCAGCATCCCTTCCGAATCGGAGATCTCTTTCACCAACTGCTGTTGACGTGCCGCTCGGAGCTTATTCGCCAGAAGTCGGACACATCTGTCCCCCCCTGTATAGTAGGTATGTCACAGACAAAGCGCTGCGTACTCTGCACGGTCCACGTCCAGGGCCGCCAGAAGTTTCCTAGCCACTTTGAGTTGCATCCAAATTCTGGGAGCTCCTGTCCGCTGATGCATTTGCTCAAGTTCGTGTACTCGCTGGGTAAGTTTGTCCCGTTTGTTTTGCCGCTCTTTATTCTCCGCCGCGGAGAGGGCCAAAAACTCCCCCCTAATTACAGCCTTCATGGCCGCCCATTGCATCGCAAGGGAAGTGTCGTCATTGGCGTTGTGGGAAAGATAGTCGCCAATATAGTCTGTAATGTGTTTCACTACTGTCTTCCGGTGTAGCAGAGTGTCCCTAAGGCACCAGACTCTAGGTGAGTAGGACGCTGGCGGTAAGGTGAGCGTGGTTGTGACTGCCGCATGGTCCGAAAGGGAGATGACTCCCATCTCCGTCGTTGTAGCTAAAGCACATACGGGCTCTGTGACCAGGAGATGGTCCAGTCTCGCGTACGTTTTATGTGCGGTGGAATAGTATGAGTATTCCCTATCAGTGGGGTGCGTGCGGCGCCAGAGATCTTGCAGATCCAGCTCTGCTAATGATCCCTACACCCAGTGGAGAATGTCCCAGCCTGCAGGGTACGTTGTGCGGACCTGTCCAAGACCGTGTCAAAGACAATGTTGAAATCCCCTCCAAGTATTATATGCCTATCTGGCGTAGCTGTGATATCTATCAGGGGTGCTCTGAGGAAGCGTTCCTGCTGCTCGTTTGGGCTGTACAAGGACCCAACAGTGAGTGTAATACCCCCTATCCGAAATCTATATGCCAACAACCTTCCTTTTTGCTCCGCACATTTGTGTAAGAATTCTCCCTTGAATCGCCTTGCCACCAGAATTGCCACCCCTGCCGTCTTGGTGTTGCCGGATGAGAAGGGTTGTGTTGGGAATTTGTGGGAGCGCAGCCGGTGACAGTCGCGTGGCAGCAGGTGGGTTTCTTGTAGTAAGCAAATGTCCGCTTGAGTGCTCTCTAAGTGGGACAGTACTGCGCGCCGCTTAACTGGGTTGTTTAATCCCCTTACATTGAGGGTCAGAACCTTAAACGTTGTGCTCGGCATGTGGAATAATGGGAGCAAGAGCATTGTACCTCCGTCCGGGCGGAGCTATGTGTGCAATAGCCTCTGGGGCCTCTGAAACCTGCACGTTGCACTGGACGACCTCCCCTCCCCCCGGTTCCCCCCCAGACCCCAACCTCAACCCTCCCGGATCCCTCCCTAACCCCAACTTTGAAGCCCATACCCCTCCCCCCCAACTCCATCCAGTCCCCTCCCCGCCCCCGTCTTCCCGCCCGCACCCCAACTGGAAAACTCCCATTGTGAACCATAGTCGCGGGCCTATCAAAACAGTGTGTAGGTCCGTAGAAAGTCATCTTGGTGGGAAACGTGGCAGTGGCAACCCTTCAGGCCCCCGCCCCTCCCCCTTAATATTGGCAAATTGTGGAGGAACCCCCTCTTCATGTCGTTATTCAGGATGAGTCCGTGGTATCTTTAGCCACCTACTGGACGGCTGCCGCCTGCTCCTGGGCAATTGTCGCCATGTCCGGTTTAAGATGACCCCTTGATCTGCGACGACGCCGAACCCGCTGCCATCCCTCCCTGGAACGCTATGCAGGCCCTTCCTGTGTACCGGTCGGCGAGATTCCTCCCGTCTCTTCGTCATCTGGGGGGTCGAGCTGCAATAGGGTACACGTGTCTCCGAGAGAACGGAGCTGGTGCAATTTCCCTTTCCACTTGAAAATGATTCGGAATGGGTGACCCCAGGAGTATGGCACCTCATTGTCGCGTAGGAACGATGTGACCCCCCTGAAAGCTCTCCGTTTATGCAGTGTGATGGCCGATAAGTCCTGGAATAAGGCGATGGAGT
This sequence comes from Lissotriton helveticus, assembly GCF_964261635.1. NCBI lineage: Eukaryota > Metazoa > Chordata > Amphibia > Caudata > Salamandridae > Lissotriton > Lissotriton helveticus. Next base: position 1,060,011,284 of record NC_136068.1, on the reverse strand, counting down.
CACCCCTGAAGCGCAAAGGTTGCTTCTGGCGCGCCATCTGGAGGATCCGTTCCTTCAAGGGGAAGTCAGGGAGATATGCCAGAATGTCTGGCAGTGGAGCCGGCGCACGTCTCGCTGGGCCCACTCTGTGCGCCTGGTCGATGCGGATGACAAAGTCAAGCTGTTCTCCAAGAATGTCTCTGAAGAGGACTTGTAGGTAGCCGGTAACGCTATTCCCCTCTGCATTTACCGGCACATTCCGGACACGGATGTTGTTCCTTCGGGAACGATTCTCAAGGTCCTCCACATGGGCCTGAAGGTCTACTTGTTGTTCCTGATGGCGAAGCAACTCTTGTTGAAGATGAACCAGTTCTTCACTGCGGGCATGGCCCGCATCCTCCACGGCGGCTACCCGCTCTCCTAGTCCATCAATGTCCTTACGGAGCTCTCTCTGCTCCCCGCTATGTCCTGCTTCAATGCCTGGAAGTCACCCCGCAGGGTGTTAAATAGGGATTCTAGGAAGGTCCTTGTGATAGGCGCCTCTTCCTTCTCTCGCTGGTGTTCAGTAGCGGTAGTTGTGGGTTAGGGGGGCACCTGAGTTTTTCCTCCTTTGGGGGTGGTGTTCGCCAGCATGTCGGTGATTGTGCGGTTGCCTCTGCGGCCTGCGTTTGCCATTCCGCCGTTAATGCCGGGGCCCCTGCTGCTCTCAGGGACTCAGACCACCAACGCTCCCCAGTAATATCGTGTAAGCTTCTCTGAGCTTCTGGCAGACCCGTGCTGGCGTGTCGGCAGGCGCCCCATCCAGAGCCGGCGGGCCGGGTGGCGGCCAGGCCGCGGCAGTTGCGCTTCCTATGTTGAGGTTGCCTGTATTCCCGTGTTCCTCTATATGTTATTTTCGTGGGATCTGGACCTGTGCAGGCCGGGCCGTATATTCCCTGGGCCCGCGCACGTCCCTTTCAGGCCCTGGCCACGGTTCCAATGCCCCCTCTGTGTGCCCCCCCTGGCAAAGCAAGTGCGCGGTGAAGCCGATGCTGTGAAGGTTTTTGAGCCCCACGTGTGTCCTCGGTGTCTAGCCCGTTCCCGGGCCCGAAGTTATGGGTTGGTATTTTCGGTGTTTCGAGCAGGATAGTTGGGTATGGTATAATCTCATGTAGGGCCTGCAGGCGTCTCCGCCAGATCCGACTCGCCTGAACAAGCCCCTCGCCGTGTTCTACCCTGGAGGCTCGGTCACGTTGCAGCTATAGGGGTACTCTGTCTCCGCCTCGCCTGTGCAAATGCCAGTACAAATTCCAGTCTCGGGCCTAGCGTCAGAGGCGCAGGTCCGCGTAGGCCAGCATTGAGAGGGTAGCGGTAACGTGGCAAGTGTGGGCGCCGGGAACGTCCCAGTAGCAGGGGGCAGCTCAAGGCGGTGCGCCTCCCTCCAGAGGATCAGGCCCATGAGGGCTGGGATCGCGGCCGCCGCTTCCTTCGTGGCCTGTTCCCGTACATGTTGTGGGACCCTTCTATCCCCTCTCAATATCGATCGGCTCTCAGGTCATATGAGCCTTGCACCGGGGGCTCGGTTATGCCCCCTGAGTCTCCCACTCTCGCCCTCCAGCACCACTCCTCACCTCAGTCCCTTTAGTCACCACAGCTCCGGTCCGTCGGGAGGCTGGGCACACCTCGTCGCAGGCCGCTGTCTTCTCTCCTCTACTGCGGCCCAGGAAGCTCCGCCGCCTCTCTTGCGAGTGTGATGTCCGCTCGTACTCTGTCCAACTCCAGTCGCGGCCCTGTCGGGCCCCGCGTCACAGCCCTACCCGCTCCCCTAGCAGGTTAGGCTGGCCTCTGCTTCTCCGTCGATCTGGCCTCTTCGTCTCCGTCCAGGAGAGGGCACCCACCGTCGGGCGTACAGCCACTCACTCCTCCGGAGTGCTCGAGAAACCGATGGGACCCCCTGCCAGCGCCCGCCACAAGTCTCTGTAGGCCCAAAAGCCGGGGCCCCTAGTTTCGCGACTGCCGGCCGGCTCTCACTCACTCCGCCGGCCGGGTCGCGATAGCCGTAGGTGGTGCCTTAGGCCTCCTTCCCTCTGGGCTCAGGCGGCTGGTGTCCCTCTGTCGGCACCCAAGCTTCTGGGCGGCCTCTTGCCTCCCTGGTGTCCTCTGCAAATTGGCGCGTGGCTGTCGGGTACCTCTGGGCGGCCGCCTCAACTCTGATCACGGCCGTTCTGGGCCCTGCGTCGCAGCCCAACCCGCTCGTCCCTCCGTCAACCAGGTCGCAGGGCCACGTCTAGGCAAGGGTCACCTGCCGTCGGGCACCCAGCCACTCACTCCTTTGGATCGCCGGGGCAACCAGTGGGACACCGTGCAAGCGCCGGCAAGAAGCCTCTGTAGGCCCAAAAGCCGGGGCCTCAGGTTTCGCGACTGCCGGCCGGCTCTCCCTCACTCCGCCGGCCGGTTCGCAGTGGCAGCAGGTGGTGCTGAACTCCCCTACCCGATAACTGGGCTAGGGTAACTAGAGTCCCTCTGTCGGCCCCCAAGGCTCCGGGCCGGTTTCTGTGCTTCCCCGTCCTCCGCTACAAATTGGCGCGAGGCTGCCGTTTACCTCGGGGCGGCCGCCATTGCAGGGATCGCGGCCGCTGGCATCTCGTCTGCAGGGTCTCTCCGAGGATTGTGCACGTCAGGCAGCCACGCCGACGGTTTAGGTCACCGCAGTAATCGATTAGTGACCCTTAACTGCGGCTTTTGAGGGGATTTCGCTGTGTTTGAAGGCTTCTAGCAGGGATCGGGGCAGGGAGCCACAGAGACCTGCGTCGATCAGGTCGCCATCTTGGCCACCCAGCTCCTACTTTTAAACCAATTCTAGGGGCTGATACTACCTCCTTTGGAAAGCCCACTCTTGAGAATACTCCCAGGAGGGCTCTTGCCACAACAGGAGCTGTTGTGGTCCTTAGGGGGATAGCCTCTGGATACCTGGTGGCATGATCCACTATCACCAGTATAAATCTGTGCCCAGATGCTGTGGGAGGATCCATTGGTCCAACAATATCAATTCCCACTCTTTCAAAGGGTACCCCCACCACAGGTAGTGGTATCAGGGGGGCCTTTGTTGTGCCACCTGCTTTGCCACTGGCTTGGCAGGTTACACAGGAGCGACTGAACTCCTTGGTATCTTCAGACATGTGGGGCCAGTGAAAGTGAGGGACAAGCCTGTCCCAAGTGTTATTCTGGCCCAGGTGTCCTGCTAAAGGAATATCACGTGCCAAGGTTAGAAGGAAGCCCCTAAATTGCAGAGGTATGACCAACCTCCTGGTAGTACCAGGCTTGGGGTCTCTACCCTCTGAATAAAGGAGCCCATCATCCCAATATACTTTATGGGTACCTTGAGCATTCCCAGCAGCCTCAGCAGCAGCTTGGGCTTCAGAGAGGGGCAGGAGAGGGACAGTCTAACTGTGCCTGCCTCAAGTCTGCCCTTGAAGGCCCCCCTGCCCCAAGAAACTCAACCTGGTCAGGTTCAAGCTCTTCTGGGACAGTTCCTTCAGGGGTCTCACAATCAGCTTCCTGTGAAGGCTGATCATCGCTTGTAGGTAGGAGGGAAGGCACTGCTTTAACCCTTCTGCTCTTTCTCTTGGTAGGTGCTTGGTCCATTGTTCTAGGATCCAAGACCTGAGGTTCAGTGAGGCACTTCTTGGCCTGTGACCTGGTCACAGCAAGGACATGTGATGAAATCCCTAACATCTCAGCATGAGTCCTGTACTCCACTTCTGACCATAGTGAGGATTCTAGGTCATTGCCCAACAAACATTCAACTGGGAGGTCTGCACTTACCACAACCCTTTTTAGGCCAGTTACCCCTCCCCAGGAGAAATTAACAACAGCCACACTATGTGTAGTAGTGACATTACTAGCGTTGGTCACTAGGTAATTATCACCTAGTACAATCTGTCCAGGGTCCACAAATGCTGGTGTCACCATGGTGACACTGGCACAGGTGTCCCTATAGGCTTGAGCCACTTTATCATTTATTAAAGGTGTCTGCCTGTACTTGCCCAGGTTACTGGGGCTCACAGTAGTGGTCATGGCTATGTCCACATCACAGATCAAGACAGCCTGTGTCCTGACTAGGTCAGAACCCACCTCAGTACCCAGGGTTAACCCTACTACACCCTTGGCTTGGGAACTACCACTGCTTACTGTACTAGGGGGTGCAGGTGCCTTAGGGGCTGCAGTGGTAGGGGCTCCAGTTTTCCTACAGTCACTGGTCCAGTGACTAGTGTTCTTACAAGTAGAACACCATGGTTTCCTTTGGCCATCATTCTTCTTGGAAGTTTGGGACCCCCCTCCGTGGTTTGTTGGGGCCCTGTAGAAGACTTCTGGTCTTTTGGTTTCTGCTCCCCACCCTTCTGTTCTGCTTTCTTTTGATCACCACCTTGTACCTGGTTTTTCTGCTTAACCCTGGTTCTAACCCACTTGTTTGCCTTCTTTCCCAATTCTTGGGGAGAGGTCAGATCTGAGTCAATCAGGTGTTGATGCAACTGCTGGTTCTGACAATTATTAAGAATCCGTTCTCTCATTAAAAGATTGTACAATCCTGTATAGTCAGTGACTTTACTTCCCAGTAACCAGCTCTCCAGAGCCTTAGTGGCACAATAAACGAAATCAGTCCAGTCCCGAGTCTGTGTCTTCTGGGTATCTCTGAACATCAACCTGTACTGTTCAGTGGTTAAGCCAAACCCATCAATCTGAGCACTCTTCAGGACAGAGTAGTTGTTAGCATCCCCATCACTAACTGTGAGGAGCTTGTCTCTACCTTTTCCTTCAAAGGAGAGCCACAAGATTGCTGCCCACTGACTCTGGGGTACCTGCTGTACTTTGCAGGCCCTCTCCAAAGCAGTAATCCATTTGTGGATGTCATCCCCTACCTTGTAGGTGGGCACAATCTTACTCAGGTGTAAGATTCCCGAATCGTGGAGGGGCAGCATTTTACACCCAATATATAAATCTGGGTCTTGCTCTGACCCCAACCACTACAGGCTAATAGCCTTAATAGATGTGGAGGCAAAGATCTATGCGTCAAATTTACCGGTAGAATTGAAGGCTTGGGTAAGCAGTATAGGGCTAATCCCCCTGACTCAAACAGGCTTTCGGCCAGGAATGGGCACCCTCACCAACTTATCTGCAATAACCCTACTAGCAAAAAGGGCAATCGACAACTCTAATTCGCTGTACACTTGTTTTTTGGACTTAAAAGCGGCCATTGATAAAGTTCCTAGATCCAAAATCTGGGGCAAAATGAAAGCCTGGGGCGCGCCGCCAAAGCTAATGGGAGCAATCATAGAGCTGTATTCAAAGACCTGGGTCCAAGTGAAAAAAGGAGACGGCCGATGTCTGACAAAGAAATTCAGCACACTAAACGGCTTAAAACAAGGCTGCGTATTGGCCCCCTGCCTTTTCAACATTTACACCGCGGACCTAGAAAGCAATCTACGCTCTATTCAGGGAGATCCATCAAAATTGGGTAACTTACCCATAATGAGTGTACAATACGCAGACGATATTGTGCTTTTGTCACAAACTCCTCTTGGCCTACAACGCATGATCTCTAAGCTTGCGTCATACCTCTCGAATGCACAACTGACAATAAACCTTAAAAAAACAAATGTTTTATGTTTCTCTGGCTCTCGCAAGAAAAGAAAAAAATTCGTCTGGAAGATAAACTCCAGCATACTAACTCAGGTAGACCAATACAAATACCTGGGCATCTCACTGGATTATCAATTAAAATATAAACAGCACTTGGAACAGGCGAAATCAAAAGTCAAACAGCTACAATTCGCCTTTAAAACAGTCCAAAAACATCTACGCGGAAACTCCACCGCTCACGTTTTAAAGATCGTAGCAGCCAAATTCTTGCCATCCCTCACATATGGTTCTGAGATGATGGCTACCCGGGACTCCACAGCGCTAAACCTCGCCCAATCTCGCCTGTTTAAAAATCTTTTTTCAATCCCGCGCTTTCAAACTGCGAACTAACAATGTAATCAAACAAGTGTCACTATTAATGGACAAAGCTGCAGTGGCAGGTAAAAGCCATGCCTGGATTGTTCTGCCATCATACATCCACATGAAGCCACATCCATATTTGCAAGACTGCTTCAGGGACCATTACAAGAGTAAATTAAGCTTGTTAAGGTTGGGCTGCTTTGTGAGTAAAGATCTCACTCCCAAATGGCTACAGTCGTGGTCAACTTCCAACTGCCGCCTCTGTAACAACGGCGCAGAGTCATTACTGCATCTAATATGTATATGCCCTGCACTTCAGAAACTAAGGAAAGTGCTTCTGCTACCACTCTTAAGAGTCGCCCAGGTGAGAACCTGCAGGGCAGCTGTCATCATATGCCTCAGTGGCACTTGGATAAAACTATCTTGCAACACTATAACATTTTTGGAGCATGCAGCTCAAGAGTTGGGAAACAAGGCAGCAACCAAAGAGAACTCAGGATAACAGGCCTGGACACAGCTGGCCATAGACTCATTTCTATTTTCCCAACGGACTCTCTTGTTTCCATCCTACAGCACTTCATTTCATGTCATAAAAGTGTACCCTGATCCAACCCACTTTGCTTCCCCTAGTTTTACTCTCCCCCTTACACCACTTTTTGAAAAGTCTGTGTAATTTCAATGTTACAAAAGTGTCCCCTGATTCATCTCCTAACACCTTTTTAAATTTTAATTTTTATCTTAGACTACCTTCCTGAAAAGCTTGTGTAATCTTATATTCTCTTTGCTTTTCTTATTCTTTTTGTTTTATCTTGACCTGAAGCTGATTTTGTGTTGTTTTAAAGATGTAAAGATGACCAAATGGTGGTAAGCTCCACCCTTTTATGATTTTTACTATAAATCAAATAAAAGTATTACTCCCACTCTCTACTCAGGTGTCTAGTATCATAGGCCCTGTCTTTATCCTTAGGGATATTGCTGCCACCAGTGGAATCTAATCCACTCTCTCTATGCTCTCTAGCACGAGCAAGCTTCTCCTTAGCCAAGACAACTTCTAGTTCTTGCCTCTCAATCCTAAGTTGAGGCTCTCTCATCTTGGCCTCATGCACTTTCCTCTGAGGGGAAGCCATCCTCCTCTGAGCAGGCACCTGAGGGTCATTAGAGGTATTGGAGTGATTGGATTCACCTGAGTGATTCCTGTTCCTCCTGTACCCCTGGTTAAGTCCACTTGGGGGCCTGAATGGGGCTGTCCCATTCTCAGCTCCAAAGTGACTTAGGTTAGCCTGGCTAAGCCTCCTGACTTGGACCTGGCTATGCCCTTCTTCTTCAGAATCACCTTCTCCCTTATCTGAATCATCATCATCATAATCAACAATAACTGGGGGATCCCTGGCATCATCTGTAGGAGTCAGGACCTCTTCATCATCCCCTGTAGGGGCTGGCTCAGAGGTCTTTAGAGCTTCAGACTGTTCTAAAAGCTGTAGGAGGTGCAGAGTGGTAGGGTTAGACCCTTGTTTCAGCTTCCTTGTAGAACACACGTTTCTCGGTTCCTGAAAACTGAGGATAGCAAATCTGGATGGTGCCTTGGGAGGGTCACTCTCCACATTTGGAACTCCACTGGTTCCTTCTGTGCCAGCCATTTGCTCTAGTGAGGTGGATATGTTGCAATCTACCTACTCTAAGTGTTCTTCCTACTAAACCTTCTCTAGTAGTTGTAGTCAGGGTGTGCTAAGCCCTATCCTCTACAACACTAAGTTCAGTAGAACTTAAATATACTATCTTGTTTTATATGTACCTATAGGTACCTGTCTGATCTTTCACAAGGTATTGGCAAAGATTACAATGGTAAAACAACAGCAAGCTCAAATCCCAAATGCTGCTCACCAATGTGAGAAGTTGGCCTGATATATGATGTTCACTAATTCTAGTGACCACCTTGTATCAGTCCAAGCAACCATTATGGTGATTGGTTGTAAGTCAACCTTATAGACCAGCTATCCTAGTGGTAGCGTGGACAAAGCAGTCTTAGGCTAAACTCTTTTGGCATGTGAAGCCAGCTGTATTACCATATGTAACCCCCTTGAACACCAAGTGAAAGGACACCACACAAGATATATATTCAAAATATATATGTATTTATTACTGCAAATAGTCCCCTGAACTCTTTATGAGCACAAGAGCAAACACGTTAAAACAATTCAATTGATAAGTATACAAAAATTACACAAATATGGATAGGCCCTGGTGGCCCCTAAAACCATATACTAAAGAAGTGGTATAAGTACCACGAGTCGAAAGGAAGTAAGGCCTAGGGCCTTGGGAATCGCTGGGGCTGTGCTGTACTAATGCCAGTTAGGAACTAGGAGGCCCACGGGATCTGGTTTGCAGTGCGCAAAGTTAGAAGCAATTTACATTGAAGTCGATGGCTGCGTAAAAGTTAGAAAGGTAAAGGTAGGAAGTCTTCCGGTCAGTCTAGAACTTAACCCTTTGGAATCTGGACACTAGGAGTGTTAAACTACTCGGGGGCACCGGAGTGCCAGAGTTACCTCACCCACAGGAAGTGGGTGCAGTGGTGCCAATGTATGTCGGGATTCTGCAGGAGTTCAGATGGAGCCTTGGAGTGTTGATGCTGCAGGCGACCTGATGTGAAGAGTTCCGGTGGATCCAAGGGTGGATCTGAAGTGATGAAGACCGGAAAGCAGAGGGGACAATGTTCAAAGTCACTAGCCAGTGACCGGCGTGGAACCAGGCGTTGTCGGGTGCCAACAGGTGATGTCATGAAGCTTGTCTTCTTCAGCAGCGTGCACTAGGCGACGATGACGACGGCCGGGAGTCACTCACGAGCTGTCACACGTAGGCTCTGGTTGATGGCGGAGTCGGCTTCTTGATCGGAGCAAACAGGCCTTGGCTAATGCAAGCCACACAGGAAACAAAGAAGGCTTCTCACTCTAACCAGCAAGGTCACAGGGGTTGCTGCTTTTGGGAGCAGCAAGGGCCAGTCTGGAGCAACCAGACCAGCGGTGTAAAGTTGTTGTTTGGTCGCCAAGATGGCCACTAGCCAATGGACTAGTAACCGGATAGGTGCGTCGAGTAGAACAAAGCAGAAGGGCCCCACGCAGGTCTCATGAGAGCTGGGGGGCTGGTCCTTGGTGCAAATGTAGCTCGGTGGTAGGGCTTCTCAAGACCCTAAGCACAACGTTGAGGGGGCCTCAGGTGCTGCGCAGTCAGCTTCTCGGTGACGTTTCAAGAGGTCCGGTCCCACGTCTCAGGTCGCCTCCACTCGTCTCAGCTTTGCAGGGACTGTGGATCGGGCTGTTAGATGTCTGGGAGTCTGGTTTTTGTCAGGCTCTGGGCTCGGGCTCCGGCGGGAGGCTGCGGCAAAGCAGTCGTTGATCGCTGGATGGTGCCTGTGTTCACAGGGTGGCCACTCCTTGGCCACAAGGGAGATTCTTCAGTCTTCTGAGCAGCAGAAAGTCGAAGGTCCAAAGTTTCTTCTTCTTCAGTCGAATTTCAGGGTAATCTGCAGTCTTGGGACTCAGCTCCTACTTTTAAACCAATTCTAGGGGCTGGATTACCTACTAGGTCCCTCCTATGGGTGGGACCAGGAAGGGGGGTGGTTACACCCCCTTTCCTTTGTCCAGTTTCACGCCAGAGCTGGGGCTGGAGTGCCCCAGCACCGGTTTGAACTGGCCTATGCACTGGACACCTTGTGTGCCCCGGGCATGTCTGATTCTATTCAGCCCTACCTAACCAGATACACAAAATCCTGTCTGGGGTGGTTCTAGCACCTCCCAAGCCAGGAAACCCTGTGTCCAAGCCTCCCTCGCTGGAAGGACTCCCAGCAGCAGGAGGTCAGACTTGTGTCTGTGGTGGCAGCATCCATTTTGTGATGCTGAGGCTCCGTTTAACTTTAACCGGGGTTCAGGTTCTGTACATGTTGTGTCCCTCTAGAAGGGTGGAATGCTACCCCCGTCGCCAGAATTGGCGAGGGGGTAGTATTCCAATTTGTATGACACCTTACTCGACATGTTTTGATAATGTCAAACCAGAGTTAGCATTTAACCGCGAGGTTCATAATTCACTTAAGAGTATATGGTATGACGCTATCAGGAAACAGCTAAAGGACATGGTTCCGAAATCTGCAGACAGGCTCAGCTCATGCTAGAGCACCATCTCACACACATGACCAGGCACTCTGCCTCCAGGATCGATAAGGCCTGCCATAGGAGTGACTGATAGGTTACTGTGTGTCCTTGTATGGGTTACATATAGAGATACTATACCTAAAGCAAAGGGTGATTACACCACCTTGCCCCAGCTGAGTGATCAGCCAGTTGTGTCAAATAGTAAGGCCAGGGGTGGCACAATACGTGCTGCAGCCCCTGGTAGGCCTTGGATGCACCTATGCCCTGGGTACCTAGGGTACACTTTACAGGGGCTCACAAGGTGATCCATGTTCCAATTGGTAAGGCACCTAAAGTGCCTTGGCATAAATTTAGAGAGAGAACAGCAGGCTGTGGGTCTGATTAGCAGGCCCACAGCCACATTAAGTCATAAACCAGAGCAGCAAAAAGCAAAAATTTGGGGTGACCATAGGATAGCAGACCCTACTCTCCTACATCGCTCAGCTAGCAGTGTGTGTAGTGACCAACAGAAAGTAACTACTCATACACCGCCAGCCAAGCGCCAGTCCACCCACACCACAATCCAAGCACCAGGCCATGCACACCGCCAGCCAAGCACCACTCCACGCACACCGCCAGCCAAGCGCCACTCCACGCACACCGCAAGCCAAGCGCCACTCTTCTCACACCGCTAGCCAAGTGCCACTCCACGCACACTGCCAGCCAAGCGTCTCTTCACGCACACCGCAAGCCAAGCGCCACTCCACGCACTCCGCCAGCAAAGCGCCACTCCACGCACACCGGCAGCCAAGCACCACCCCACGTACACAGCAAGCCAAGCGCCACTCCACACACACCGCCAGCCAAGCGCCACTCCACGTACACCGCCAGCCAAGCGCCACTCTACGCACACCGCCAGCCAAGTGCCACTCTACGCACACCGCCAGCCAAGCGTCACTTCACGCACACCGCAAGCCAAGCGCCACTCCACGCACACCGCCAGCCAAGTGCCACTCCACGTACATCGCCAGCCAAGCACCACTCCACGCACACCGCCAGCCAAGCGCCACTCCACGCACACCGCAAGCCAAGCGCCACTCCGCACACACCGCCAGCCAAGCGCCACTCCACGCACGCCGCAAGCCAAATGCCACTCCAAGCACACCGCTAGCCAATGCGCCAGCCTACACACACCATCACATTTTGAATTTTTTGCACAAAACAAAAACAAATTGCAAATAGATACAAATCTAGTAACACAAAATCTGAAACTAAATACATTGCACTAATGCCAACCTTAAAACAGAATACAAATTTTAAAAAATACAGACCAGGCAGTTCATTTTACCACTCATGGATACTCCCAAAAATTATTTTGTGTATGGTAAGCTCTATAACAAGCAGGCACACACAACACAGGGTTAGAAGGACACCCAGGGCAGAAAAGACGAGTCTCCTTCCGCAAACCTCTTCGCCAACAGACTCTACATCTCCTAGTGGGAAAGTCTTTTGTAGATGTGGGAGGAATGTAATCAGGAAAGTGGCGATCTTTCAATCGAGCCACATCCTTCACCACTCCAAATCTAGGAATACTTACTTGTTCCACAACAGCTAGATATCACAGAGTGCTGAAACTGAAGAAATGTCAACTTGGACGCAGGAGAACACTCATTGAACACAATAAAAACATTGAAAGTTGCTAAGTTGAAAAAATGGATGGCCAACTTCTTATACCAAACATAAGCCTTCCGAATAGCAGTGTAAGGTTCCAACATCTGATCTACTCTGTCAACACTACACATGTGCTTATTGTAGTCCAGAATGCACACAGGTTTGTGCACATCAGCAACCTGACTCCAAACAGGCACAGGTGAAGTATTCTCATCATGGATGGTAGTCAGCATGTACACATACCTCCTATCCACAAATTTCACAACTAGTAGTTCTTCACTACGCAATGAACTGCACTGACCCCTCTCAAGTTTCTTGCAAACAAGGTCCTTCGGAAAACCTTTGCGGTTAGAGCAGATTGTGCCACATGCAAAAGTGTCCACTTTAAACAATTTCCTAAACAATTGCACAGCAGTGTAGAAGTTATCAAGGTACAAATGGTGGCCTCTGTTGAACAGTCTTCTAGCAAGATCCCACACAATTTTCTCTGACACTCCAAAAGTGGACGGACAACCAGGGGGGTCAATAGTGGAATCTCTATCAGTGTACACACGAAAATTCAAAACATATCCTGTCTTACTCTCAGACAACATATACAGTTTAATTCCATAGTGTGCCTACTTGCTAGGGATGTACTGCCTAAAAACCAAACGACCCTTGAACAAAACCAAAGACTCATCAATAGATATTTCTTTCCCTGGAATGTAAATCTCTGAAAAACGATCAACAAAGTGATCAAGAACAGGCCGAATCTTAAAAAGACGGTCACAGTCAGGGTGACTACGTGGCAATGCCAAAGAATTATCCACAAAATGCAACATGCGTAGCAAAAGTAAATAATAATCACGAGTCATAACTGCTGGAAATATGGCTGTTGCCATCAAGGGACTGGAAAACCAATATGAAGCCAGGTTTGGCTTCCTTACCAAACCCATCAATAAAGTCAAACCCAAAAACTTCTTCAGCTCTTCCAGATTTGTGGGAGTCCACCTTGTAGCTCTAGAGTGGGGCCTAAGTTTGTCACTGTTGTCCCTCAAAAACTGTTCAGCATACAAATTAGTCTGCTCAACAATCTCACCCAAAAATACATCATCCATAAATAACTGAAAATACTGTATGGGCAAAAAATGTTCACAATCCACTCTACACCCTGCATCACAGCTAAAGGCAGGCAACACCGGCTGCACCATGTTAGGATCAACCCAGAGTTCAGTAGGAAGCCTAGCAGCCTCAGGTTGCAATCCAGATGCCTCTTGCACCATCGGCACAGCAGTATCCTCCTGTAAAACAGGCCCTTCATCTGCACTGAGAGAGCCTTCATCATCCGATGATTCCATGTGGAGAGAAAACTCACTGACAGAATCTTCCCCTCCCTCCTCTCCCTCAGACGCACTGTCAGTGTCATAATCTGGCTCAGAGGAAGATTCAAGAAGCATACCTACCACCTGCTGAGCAGTCATTCTATGGCTAGCCATAATGATTACTAATAAAGGTAATTTGACACACAAGTCAACAACAACAATCACTATGTAAAATAAGCAATGAACAAAATTCATCTTTATCAAAAATACCTATACACTGCAAAACAATACCACTCACTTGCAGAAGCAGCTAAACTCACCACCACATAGTCTGCACAGACACAGTATGGATCAACAATATCCCACTAAAAAAGAAAGAGAAAAAAACTAAATGCCACTATGACACCACTTACAAAAAAATAATGTATACATTGCAATATTACTCATTTGGAGTACATACAACAAAAATGTTTTTCTTACCTAAAAAATGCAACTACACAAAACTGCAGAACAACCACTGTCGAAACCGCAAACAGGAAGCAAAAGCTTTAGACTAGATTTAAAAAGAATAAAAAAACATTAGAATCACATATAAAAAAATGCACCAGTCCAATCTGCCAAGCTAAGGGGTAGGTGGGCCTAACAGTATAACATCAATAGGGGAGCAACCCTTGCCCTTGAGGCCACCCCCACCAATACAAAAATTAAAAAAATTCTGGTGTCTACTGGCTTCTGCCTCCCCTTGGGGACAGATGGGACTAAGCACATACTGCTACTCTGCCACTCAAAGAGGGCAGAAAAGGCCACAATCATCCTTTCATAAAGGGGAACGACCCATGCCCAACATAAAAATAAACCCTGGTGCCCTAGTGGCCCTACAAAAAAAACAGCAGAACTGCCCTTCAAGGTGATGCCAAAGGGGATGATGGACGGAGCGCATGAGCAAATCTAACACTCACCCCCAGTCAACTGATCTTGATTTAATCCATCATCATTGTTAAGCTCATTTCACCAACCCAGTTCAGACATGGCTATATGCAAATCAGACTGACCCTGTGCGCTTTGATTGCCCTAAGTTGGCAGACGTGGATCCCCTGCTCCCTTTGCCACTGGACTCAAGCGAACCGGGCTGATAACAGCTGATTAGCCAGTAACAGGTCCCATAATGGTTGTTTCCGGGCCAGGTAACATATGGCTTGGCAGTTCGGGATGGACTGCTCCCATGAGGCATGGGGTCTGACTAATTTGCATATGGCCATGTCTGAACTGGGGTGCTGCAGTGAGCTACAACCTAACATCATGGGCATACTAAAATGGCAAGGCAAAATATTTGTACCAAAAAAGGGTAGTGACCATTGCCCAAGGGGCCACTCCCCACTACAGTTACACAATTGGCACAGTGTGTCAAATAAATTATTAAAACTTTTAATTTGCCCCCCCAAGGGGGGCAAACGAAGCAAAAAGGATGGCCCCCAAAACAAAAAATCTGGGCTTCCAAAAAAGGCCCTCCAGGCAGTGACCCTTGCCCTAGGGGCCACTCCCCAACACATCCAAAAATGTAAAATAAATTTGCCCCCAAGAGGGGAGCGACCCTTGTCTTAGGTGGTCTCTCCCCTACACAAAAAAAACATTGTGGGCTACCTAAAATGGCCCCCAAGGGGAGTGACCCTTGCCGAAGGGGCCACTCCCCAGCACAACCTATTTAATTTCTAAAAAGTTGACCCCTCGGGGGGGCAGCCAAAGGCTTACAAAATGCCCCCTAAAGGGAAGCGACCCTTGTCCAAAGGGGTCACTCCCCAAAACAAAAAACATTAGGGCTACTCAAAGTGGCCCCCAAAAGGAAAGTGCCCCAGTGCTACGTTTTTTAAAAAAAATATTGAAATCCTGATCCCCCCCCCCCCCCGGGGGGCAGACAACGTAAAAAATTATGCCCCCTAAAGGGGAACGACCCTTGCCCAAGGAGCCGCTCCCCAAGACTAAATAGGCATACCTAAAATGGCCCCCATGGGAGTGGCCATTGCCCAAGGGGCCACTCCCGAAAACAAAGCTCTATTTTCTGCTGCGTTTTAAAATGAAATATTTCTTTCTGCCCCCTCCCGGGAGGCAAACTGTCCGGAATTAATGCCCCCTAAAGGGGAGCGACCCGTGCCCAAGGGGCCGCTCTCCAAAGTGCCAAATATTGCCCCCAAAGTAAAAAAAAAATCCCTGGCGTTTAGTGGGCATACCTGCTGCACGAACGCGCACGATCGTGCAGCTGGAATGCTCTAAAGAGGCATCGAGGGAAAGGAAAACACTTTCCTTTCCCCCGATGCCTCTTTAGTTTAAATCCTCCCGCCCCGGCCCCCAAACTTACCTGTTTCTCCTCCGACACGCAGGAAGCAAATGGCTTTCCTGCGCGTCGGAGGAGAAAGGGAACCTCCAATGACGTCAGCGGGCGGGAGGGGTGGGGGGAGGCAGGGGAAGGTCTTCCCCTGCCTTCCCCGTAGAAACTAAGTAGATCGGGCACCCTTGGGGGGGAGCGCTGGGGTGGGGCTCATGACTAGCTGAGCTTGTCATGAGCACCCGAGCACTGTATGCCCTGACGAGCTCTGCTTGTCATGAGCATACAAGGGGTTAAGGGCCTGAGAGGAGATCCATATCAAGGTCTCACTTGCACACCCGGAGTATGATGTGCCAAATATCTTGCCTAATTATTTACAACAAGGGGTGGTGATGGACAGAGTCTCTGAATTAAGCAGAGTACTCTCACCCAGTCAAGAGATCAGGGCTAGGTCCCTGGCCCAGTGCATCATGGGAACAGGGCAGACCAGACTACAAAAGCCAATTCTTACACTGGGAAGGAAACAAGCTTCCGGGGACCGGTTTCTGGCATTTCAGCCGTCTTCGGCCCGGCTTGCTTGAATCCTGATGGTGCAATGAGCAAGGGACTCACATCTGAGTATACCCTTCCACGCTTAGGGTGGACAAAATTATTTACAACAAGGGGTGGTGATGGACAGAGTCTCTGAATTAAGCAGAGTACTCTCACCCAGTCAAGAGATCAGGGCTAGATCCAACACCGTTTTTTAGCTCATTGCACCATCCCAGTTTCAGAACCTGGCTGTATGCAAATTAGTCTGTCCCTGGCCCAGTGCATCATGGGAACAGGGCAGACCAGACTACAAAAGCCAATTCTTACACTGGGAAGGAAACAAGCTTGCGGGGACCGGTTTCTGGCATTTCAGCCGTCTTCGGCCCGGCTTGCTTGAATCCTGATGGTGCAATGAGCAAGGGACTCACATCTGAGTATACCCTTCCACGCTTAGGGTGGACAAAATTATTTACAACAAGGGGTGGTGATGGACAGAGTCTCTGAATTAAGCAGAGTACTCTCACCCAGTCAAGAGATCAGGGCTAGATCCAACACCGTTTTTTAGCTCATTGCACCATCCCAGTTTCAGAACCTGGCTGTATGCAAATTAGTCTGTCCCTGGCCCAGTGCATCATGGGAACAGGGCAGACCAGACTACAAAAGCCAATTCTTACACTGGGAAGGAAACAAGCTTCCGGGGACCGGTTTCTGGCATTTCAGCCGTCTTCGGCCCGGCTTGCTTGAATCCTGATGGTGCAATGAGCAAGGGACTCACATCTGAGTATACCCTTCCACGCTTAGGGTGGACAAAATTATTTACAACAAGGGGTGGTGATGCACAGAGTCTCTGAATTAAGCAGAGTACTCTCACCCAGTCAAGAGATCAGGGCTAGATCCAACACCGTTTTTTAGCTCATTGCACCGTCCCAGTTTCAGAACCTGGCTGTATGCAAATTAGTCTGTCCCTGGCCCAGTGCATCATGGGAACAGGGCAGACCAGACTACAAAAGCCAATTCTTACACTGGGAAGGAAACAAGCTTCCGGGGACCGGTTTCTGGCATTTCAGCCGTCTTCGGCCCGGCTTGCTTGAATCCTGATGGTGCAATTAGCAAGGGACTCACATCTGAGTATACCCTTCCACGCTTAGGGTGGACAAAATTATTTACAACAAGGGGTGGTGATGGACAGAGTCTCTGAATTAAGCAGAGTACTCTCACCCAGTCAAGAGATCAGGGCTAGATCCAACACCGTTTTTTAGCTCATTGCACCATCCCAGTTTCAGAACCTGGCTGTATGCAAATTAGTCTGTCCCTGGCCCAGTGCATCATGGGAACAGGGCAGACCAGACTACAAAAGCCAATTCTTACACTGGGAAGGAAACAAGCTTCCGGGGACCGGTTTCTGGCATTTCAGCCGTCTTCGGCCCGGCTTGCTTGAATCCTGATGGTGCAATGAGCAAGGGACTCACATCTGAGTATACCCTTCCACGCTTAGGGTGGACAAAATTATTTACAACAAGGGGTGGTGATGGACAGAGTCTCTGAATTAAGCAGAGTACTCTCACCCAGTCAAGAGATCAGGGCTAGATCCAACACCGTTTTTTAGCTCATTGCACCATCCCAGTTTCAGAACCTGGCTGTATGCAAATTAGTCTGTCCCTGGCCCAGTGCATCATGGGAACAGGGCAGACCAGACTACAAAAGCCAATTCTTACACTGGGAAGGAAACAAGCTTCCGGGGACCGGTTTCTGGCATTTCAGCCGTCTTCGGCCCGGCTTGCTTGAATCCTGATGGTGCAATGAGCAAGGGACTCACATCTGAGTATACCCTTCCACGCTTAGGGTGGACAAAATTATTTACAACAAGGGGTGGTGATGGACAGAGTCTCTGAATTAAGCAGAGTACTCTCACCCAGTCAAGAGATCAGGGCTAGATCCAACACCGTTTTTTAGCTCATTGCACCATCCCAGTTTCAGAACCTGGCTGTATGCAAATTAGTCTGTCCCTGGCCCAGTGCATCATGGGAACAGGGCAGACCAGACTACAAAAGCCAATTCTTACACTGGGAAGGAAACAAGCTTCCGGGGACCGGTTTCTGGCATTTCAGCCGTCTTCGGCCCGGCTTGCTTGAATCCTGATGGTGCAATGAGCAAGGGACTCACATCTGAGTATACCCTTCCACGCTTAGGGTGGACAAAATTATTTACAACAAGGGGTGGTGATGGACAGAGTCTCTGAATTAAGCAGAGTACTCTCACCCAGTCAAGAGATCAGGGCTAGATCCAACACCGTTTTTTAGCTCATTGCACCATCCCAGTTTCAGAACCTGGCTGTATGCAAATTAGTCTGTCCCTGGCCCAGTGCATCATGGGAACAGGGCAGACCAGACTACAAAAGCCAATTCTTACACTGGGAAGGAAACAAGCTTCCGGGGACCGGTTTCTGGCATTTCAGCCGTCTTCGGCCCGGCTTGCTTGAATCCTGATGGTGCAATGAGCAAGGGACTCACATCTGAGTATACCCTTCCACGCTTAGGGTGGACAAAATTATTTACAACAAGGGGTGGTGATGGACAGAGTCTCTGAATTAAGCAGAGTACTCTCACCCAGTCAAGAGATCAGGGCTAGATCCAACACCGTTTTTTAGCTCATTGCACCATCCCAGTTTCAGAACCTGGCTGTATGCAAATTAGTCTGTCCCTGGCCCAGTGCATCATGGGAACAGGGCAGACCAGACTACAAAAGCCAATTCTTACACTGGGAAGGAAACAAGCTTCCGGGGACCGGTTTCTGGCATTTCAGCCGTCTTCGGCCCGGCTTGCTTGAATCCTGATGGTGCAATGAGCAAGGGACTCACATCTGAGTATACCCTTCCACGCTTAGGGTGGACAAAATTATTTACAACAAGGGGTGGTGATGGACAGAGTCTCTGAATTAAGCAGAGTACTCTCACCCAGTCAAGAGATCAGGGCTAGATCCAACACCGTTTTTTAGCTCATTGCACCATCCCAGTTTCAGAACCTGGCTGTTTGCAAATTAGTCTGTCCCTGGCCCAGTGCATCATGGGAACAGGGCAGACCAGACTACAAAAGCCAATTCTTACACTGGGAAGGAAACAAGCTTCCGGGGACCGGTTTCTGGCATTTCAGCCGTCTTCGGCCCGGCTTGCTTGAATCCTGATGGTGCAATGAGCAAGGGACTCACATCTGAGTATACCCTTCCACGCTTAGGGTGGACAAAATTATTTACAACAAGGGGTGGTGATGGACAGAGTCTCTGAATTAAGCAGAGTACTCTCACCCAGTCAAGAGATCAGGGCTAGATCCAACACCGTTTTTTAGCTCATTGCACCATCCCAGTTTCAGAACCTGGCTGTATGCAAATTAGTCTGTCCCTGGCCCAGTGCATCATGGGAACAGGGCAGACCAGACTACAAAAGCCAATTCTTACACTGGGAAGGAAACAAGCTTCCGGGGACCGGTTTCTGGCATTTCAGCCGTCTTCGGCCCGGCTTGCTTGAATCCTGATGGTGCAATGAGCAAGGGACTCACATCTGAGTATACCCTTCCACGCTTAGGGTGGACAAAATTATTTACAACAAGGGGTGGTGATGGACAGAGTCTCTGAATTAAGCAGAGTACTCTCACCCAGTCAAGAGATCAGGGCTAGATCCAACACCGTTTTTTAGCTCATTGCACCATCCCAGTTTCAGAACCTGGCTGTATGCAAATTAGTCTGTCCCTGGCCCAGTGCATCATGGGAACAGGGCAGACCAGACTACAAAAGCCAATTCTTACACTGGGAAGGAAACAAGCTTCCGGGGACCGGTTTCTGGCATTTCAGCCGTCTTCGGCCCCGCTTGCTTGAATCCTGATGGTGCAATGAGCAAGGGACTCACATCTGAGTATACCCTTCCACGCTTAGGGTGGACAAAATTATTTACAATATATATCTTGCCTGGCCATCATCTCTGTAGGAATTTAAGGCAGTCTTCTGATAGATGTGTCTCCTGGAGGAATGCTGTTGCTACCCCATAGCGTCTAAAGTAAGAAATAACTAAGTTAAGTTGTGTTGGGTTCTTCATGTCCCTCACATCTACGTTATAGACTTACATGAAGTTCCCTAGTTTACCTCAGGCATATGGCGTACCTATGACTTCCTTCCTGTGAACCATGGCACCAGTGCGTGCCGTCTACTGCTTAGTACCTCTGTATGAAAGCTCCCTCTTTAAACATATAATAGGAAACAGTGTGCAGACTGGCATACTTACCCGATAACAAAGCAGTTACTAAGTCTCATAGTAGTCAAACCTGAAACAACAAACATTGGATAATAATCCCCCACACCCCCACAACCACAAGCAGTGGCCGCTATACCCCTCCCGCTCAACCATCCATCAAGAGGGTAGTCGTAAACCTTGTCCCAAATTCCCTTCTTATAGTCTAGTCTAAACTGTGCATTCCGCTAGGTGTATACCCTGACCGAGGCCCCGGGGCCCCATTCGTCGCAAGCCCATAGCTAGAGCTCAGCAATCATGGAAGCCTGGGCCCCGAACTCTTCCGACCCAAACTATATGCAGTTTCCTGGCATGTTAAATTTTGTTTTTCTTCCCTGTAGTTGTCTTAAATGTCTGACCTCCTATATACTCCATCTCTCTGTCATGAATCCACGGTGACCCCTTGGCGTTACCTGCAAACCTGGATCCTCTGGCTAGCAGATGCTCCAGGTGGGTCCTCAGCTCATCGACATCTCTTGATCAGTGGATTCGGACAGCGGGCTCAATGGGGTGAAGGGTTTTTGTGTCTTCAGTGAAAGTCTTTCCGTCTTCAATGTCCCATCATCTGAAACTAGGATCCATCCCAGATTGTGTTCCTGAGAAGTTTCCCGTTGTCGGGAGGGTGCCCCCCTGTTGACTGTCAGGGCGCAGAGTGCCTCTGTGTTTCTGCTCACGTCACTCTCTGAATAGCTCCCCTCTGCCGAGACCCAGGGAGTCCATCAATTCTGCAGCCACTTGCAGAGTCTCGAAGAAATGAGCCTTGCCCTCATATTGGACACGTAGATGGGCTGGAAAAATCAGTCTATATTTGATGTTTTGTTCCTGCATCCTCCGTTTTTACAGCGAGAAAACTTTTTTGTAGGTCCTGCACTCTCTTGGTGTTGTCTGAAAATATCTGGATTGCTGTACCCTCGTACTAAGGAGGGCCGTGTAACTGGACATACTGAAGGATAATATCCCTATGCTGATGATTAAGCAACCAAGCTATTTTGCCCTTGGTGGTGGCCCCAGTCGTGGTTCCGGACCTAAGGTTCTGTGTGCTGTTTCTATCGTGAAAACTCTGGAAAGGCGTATTGCAGGCATCGCGAGGGTGTCCAGTCCTCTCGGAACAGTTCTGCTGAGAGATTCTCAGCTTGTTCAGGGAAACCTAGAAATTTCATATTGTTCAGTCTAGAACGACCCTTTGAATTCTCCTCGCAGTCTTACATCTGGGTAGTGCTACATTTTAGGTCTGCCACCATTGCCTGTAGTTCCTTTACCGTAGTCCAGCGTATAGCCAGGTCTTCCTCTGTGGTTAATATCCATATCCATGGCCATCGCATCCATTTTCATTACGGTTGCCATTCCGGATCCTTTTAACGCTTCTAATATTTCAGCTATACCCTGCAGGGGCTCTCCCTGCTCCGTCCCGGACATTGTCTTGTACACCGTTACTCAGCACTGTATATTGTACTATTTTGTTGGTCTAGGTTCCTCTAGTTGGCTTATCCTTCATATGGCCACGGGACCACAAATCCAATATGACCTTGGCGACAAATTCATATTTCTTAGGTAGGTAGGTACTGCTGGGAGTGAGTCCTCCAGGACGTACCTGTGTAGGAGTTTCTCTGAGGTGTCAGAAGTGAGTTTTCCCCCACTGGGGACTTTTACAGCAGTCTACCAGGCCCTACCCGTATATTTCTATGCATTAATGGCCCTGCATTGCTAATTTGGTGAGCCCATGTACGGTGTCCCCTCACACCCCTGAAAATTCGGCCAGGAGTCGGGGTACGACCCCATTCCAGAGCCCCACAAAGGCTAAATGTTGGTGCACTCTCACTGGCCTCAAGTACCTTCACTATTATCTCCAGGGATCAACAAGTTGTTTAGGGATCTTTAGTTCCAGGAGGGGGGTCCGATTTCCACGAGCCACAACATGCAGTGCTGAGACCCGAGGTGTGCACTCTCCACAAACGCCTTCGGGGAGATGTACCGCTATAATGCTGCTCGCTGGATCACCTTGTATGCTGGGAGGTGATTGCAGCTGCCGGTAGGTGTATGACTGGAAGTCTGTCGCTCCTGGCTGCAGGCATCGGCATGTCATATCGCCTTCAGGTTTTTCCCCAGTCCTGACAAGGGTCCACCAGGGATGCCCGCTTGCTTTCTCACGCTGGGTCCTCCAGAGCGCAGGGCTCATGCTCTGTTCTGGTCTCACTCGTTCTCAGGCTCAGTTTCACGTTCATTTTTTTTTTTTTTTTTAAAGATATCCTTATTGTTTTCACAAAAACACAAACTGTGCATAATTCAGTATCTTACATTAAAACAGTGTATGGTATCTCCACGGGGTTATTCATGAAATACAGCGTTACATCACATTTGGTGTATCACCAGGTTCATGTCACATGCAATCGGGCTGTAATGGTATTCGCGTAGTTCCAATATCTGTGCAACGTGTGAGGTATTGCGGTTCCTGCTCCCTGGGTCCGCCACTAGGTCGCGGCTATTAGGGGGGGAACTATCTGGTATCTTATGCCTCGATGTTAGTGTTGCAGGTGGTGTGACATTGCTTCGACAGCTGTTGGGCCAGGATATGGGACTGACGCGCCATTCTCATGTGTCAGGGCGAGCAGGAGAGCTCGCCGCCACCGCAGCTTGGTCCTATACCTGGTTGTCAGTGGCGATCAGCGCCCTGTTAGATGTGTTAGTGTGTATCTCCCCCGCTCTGGTGATTCGGTGCGTTTCCGTCTCCGTGCGGGAGCGGTCGGTAGTGTCAGCCGCCTCATGGACATGTGTAGCCCAAGATAGTCTGTCAGTGCGGTCAACAGAGCGGCTAGGAAATGAGGGGGAAATTCGTGACCTTGGCAGGAGTAGTGGGAAAGGCGGGAGAATCAAGGAGAAGGGTAAGTCGGGATGCAGTTGGGGAAGGAAGAGGAAACTGGAGGGGGATATGGAGGGGGGGTAGTCACCTAGGAGGTGTATATCGTGTGTTATGGTGAGAGCGTATCAGGGTGGTGAGAACTAGGAGGTACCCTCTCATGTTGTTCATGACTGCTTGTCCGTTCCTGGGAGGGCAGTATGCCGGTCAGTGGGAGGGCCATGGTGTGGTTGAGGGATGCTTCCTCGCAGGCTAGGCATAAGTGCTGCCAATCGGTCAAGGGGTGTCCCAGGTTGGAAATTCATGTATGTTTTCGATGGGGCCATTGGGGCCGTTGCTCGCGGCGTCTACCCTTTCAGTTATGTCGTGTGTGTGTCAGGGGGGTTAGTGTTCAAGGGGATTCCCTGTGTTTGGCATTCTCGATGGAAGGAGCTCAGCGTCTCGTCCCATAGAGTCGCGATGGGGAATTTCCGCAGTCCTGCGGTCTCTTCATTATGAAGGGTTATGCTCTCCGCTCTCGCCCAGTTGTCCAGGGAGGCGCGCCAGTGTTCAGCCAGTGGCGGTTCTGTGTGCTTCCAATGTTTAGTGAGGAGCCTCTTGGCTGTGAGCAGGCCTAGGTCCCAGAAGCGGGAGGGGACTTTGTTAAGCTTAGTTCTCTTGTAGAGGCCTAGTAGACATGCCTCCCAAGTGTGTGGTATTGGCATGGCCGTGCTACGCTCAAGTAATGGCAGCACTGTCTGCCAGTACGTCTGGATTCTCGGACAGTGCCACAACATGTGCAGCAGGTCCGCCCCTGTCAACATGCATCTCGGGCATTTCGTTGAGGCACCTGGGAAGTACTGGTTAATTATGTCCAGCGAGAGGTACGCTCTGTGCAATATGTAAAATTGTATCAGCTTAAAGCGTGCGTTTCGTGGGATGCATCTGGGGCTCGCAATTACCATCGCCCATTCCTTATCTGTCCATTCTTTCCCCCTATCTACCGCCCACTTGTCACGTAATGGCTGCAGAGTGAGTTGCGTGTGCGATAACAGTGCCTGCGTTAACCAATGTACCACATGCGTGCCCTTTCCCATGACATGTAGGTATTGTATTAGTTGGTGTGTGGGTGGTTCATCTGCAATGTTTCCCCACCACTGTGTGTATGCCCGGATTATGGAAGCATGCTGTAGGAACCGTCCAGCCGGCAGTCCCGTATCGTCAGCGAGGGTCGCGAAAGGTATCAGGGCGCCATCGGCGTACAGGTCCGCCATGGTATCCACTCCCGATTGGGTCCAGTGCTCCATCGTTGCTTAGGTTACCACGCCTGTGGTCTTGGCGGTGCCTAGGAGCGGGAGTGCTGGGGCATATGGCTTAATCGCTTTCGTAAGCCGAAGGCTCCTGCTATAGCATTTTGCGGCTACTGTTACGTGTAGTTGCACCTGTCTCTTCATTTTTGTCAGTGGGTCGAACAACGTGTGGATCTGTAGAGGGGACATCGTGTCTGCGTCGGTGGCCGTATCGTCTAGATTTCTGCCATCGAGCCACGCTGCTGCCCATTGTAGCTGTGCCGCCAGATAATAAAGCTCCAGATTCGGCACTGCGAGACCCCCGTCGTCGACAGGCGTATATAATTTTCTCAGCGCCACTCTGGGCCTTCCAGTGTTCCATATCAGTTCTCTGACCATGGCTTCCAGCTCCCTGAACGTGCGGGTTGGGACGTATACCGGAATGTTGGCATAGTAGTATAGCAGTCTAGGTAGCACAATCATTTTCGCCAGCGTCACTCTGCTTGGCACGTTGAGTGGGAGGGTTTTCCAAAAGGTGACCTGCGATCGTATGGACGTGATGGCTCGCGTCAGGTTGCCATCTAATATGTCTGGGGAGGTCCTATATATATATATTCCTAAATATTTTAACGTGGTGGGGTACTATGGTAATCCTTCGCCACTGATCCTGATTACAGGTTCTGGGGTGTCAAGGTCGAATGAATACACCCCTGATTTGGCCCAATTTACCTTTAGGCCCGACATAGCCTCGAAGGTGCGGAAGATGTCCGACAGCTCCGGTGGTATGTGAGTTAGGTCTCTAACGTACAGGAGCAGGTCGTCTGCGTACAGCGAGACTGTGTGCATGCCATCCGCTAACGGGATACCCCAATTTGCGCCTCTACTTCGCAGTATCTCTGCGAGGGGCTCGATTGCCAGCGAGAAAAGTAAAGGGGACAGCGGGCACCCCTGCCTGGTGCCTCGTCTGACTTTAATGGCCTCAGATAGCAATTTTCCCGTGCGAACTCGCACTTCGGGGCTGTTGTAAAGTAGACCGACCATCTCGATGAAGTCATCCCCCAGTTCGAATTTACGCAATACTGTCAGCAGATAGGGCCATTCAACCGAGTCGCAGGCCTTTTCAAGGTCTAAAACCAAGCATCCCGATCGTGGCCATTGTCGCACTGCGTATTCCTGCACTCGGAACAACCTCCTGATATTGTGGGAGGTGCACCTGGTGGGTACAAATCCGTTCTGATCCCCGTGTACTAAGGTGGGCACCAAGGTCGCCAGTCGTCGGGCCAGGGTTGACGCTAGGATTTTGTAGTCCGTATTCAAGAGTGCCAGGGGCCGGTATGAACCGAGGAGTGTGCCATCCCTACCTGGCTTGAGAAGAGGCACTAAGGTTGCTTCGTTCATTGACTTGGGTAAGGACGAGTCCTCCAGCGCCACAGAGTATAGCCGGAGGAGCTCCGGGATCAGTATGTCAGAACAGGCTTTGTAGTACTCGGCTGGCAGCCCATCCGGGCCAGGAGCTTTGCCATTCGAGAGGGCAAAGATGGCTTTGCGTAGCTCGTCTGACACAAGCGGCAGCCCCAAGTCTTCACGTTGGTCGTCAGTCAGTGCAGGCAATGTGACCTCATCGAGGTATGCGGCAATGCCTGGTTGGGGCGTCTGGAGTCTCGACTCGTATAACGCGCGATAGTGTGTGACGAAGGCCTCATGTATCCTCTCCTGTGTGTACACTACTGGGCCGCCAGCAGGGCGTATCGCCATCACAGGTGACGATCGATCCTCACGGCTTATCAGCCAGGCTAGCAATTTGCCAGGTTTATCCCCTGCGTGATGTGTGCGGGCCGAGTGTGCTATATAGTTAATGTGTCGCAGCCTATCCAGTAATTTGTCATGTTCCACTCCCGCCGCCAGTAGCTCAGCGTTAGTGCCCTCGGCCGCCTCCTGCTCCGCCTGTAGCAGGCCCGATTCCAAACGTTTCAGATCTTTTTCTATCTGTCGCCGGGAGTGTACCTGTGTGCCCAGGCATTGTCCCCTGAGTACCACTTTAAACGCGTCCCATTCCAGTTGTGGAGTGGACGCCGTGCCCGTGTTGTCTTCGAAATATTGCGCCGTATGTGCGCATATGGAGTTTCTGAATGGACCGTCCAGAAGCAGATCTGGTTGTAGTCTCCAGGTAGGCACCGGGGGTCGTGGCTGGTCCCACGTCAGGTCCATGAAGTGTGGGTTGTGGTCCGAGTGCGTGCGGCCCATGTAATAGGTGTCTGTCACGTGTGGGAGCAGTTCGCTGGTGATCATGTACCTGTCCAGACGTACGTGTAAGGCGTGTGCTCCTGAAAAGTATGAATATACCCTGGTGTGGGGGTTTCGACTGCGCCATGCATCTTGCAAGTCCCATTGCGCGGACCAGGCCTGTAAGGTTTTCGCAGCGTTCTGTGTTTGCGTGCCTGTTTGTGGGGGATGAGACCGGTCGAGCGTCAGGTCTAGTGTACAGTTGTTGTCCCCACCCAGTACCCACGGGATTCCGTGCCAGGGCGCTAACGTGTCTGTTAGTTGTGCTAGGAATTCCGCCTGGCCTGTGTTAGGTGCATATATCGAGGCCAAGACCACTGGCTTCCCGTCCAGTCTGCCATTTACCACTACGTACCTTCCGCCGGGGTCTATATGTGTGTCCAGTACTGTCAGAGGGGTGCCCGGTTTTACCCATACCAACGTCCCTCTAGCAGAGGAGGAGTAGTGCGTGGCATATAGTTGCCTGCGCCACCTACGTGGTAAGACACGTGTCTCCGTCTTACTGAGGTGTGTCTCTTGCAAAAGGGCTATTTGGATGTGGTGGCGTTTGAGGTATGCGTAGATCTGATAGCGTCTGGACGGTGTGTGCATGCCCCTCACATTCCATGTACAGATCTTAACAGTAGACATTGCAAGTTATCAACAAATCTCCCTCCCCAGCCCTCCCACCGCCTCCCAGCGGACCGCCGAATACCCGACAAGAAAGACATTCCCACCAGTGCATCTCGAAATCGTGTCCATATCTACACACCACAGCATTGGGATAGGGAGGGGGAGAAAAAAACATGACTAGCAGAACGAGTAGCCATAAAATGTAATGTACTTGTAAAATACCAAAAGGTCGGGTTGCCAAACGTGCCCCCGTCCATACTCCCTAGGAGAGTAACAAAGTCCAAAGCTAAGGGGGTTGCTGTGCAAGTAGCACTATAACTGTTTTTAAATTAACAAAGTCTGTTGTGTGAGGGCCCCACACCCTCCTGGGACATGTATATCAGTCTAGACCATACTTGTATAGGCAAGAAACTTGTTGCCCATGCATTGGACTTCATACTTTACGTGTCCCAATCAATTCGTGTCCAGGCAGGTCACGGCAGGCCCCATGCATCGGTCACGCACGGGCTTCTGTCCTGTCCTCATGCCTCGAGGCCACCGGGAGGTCATCCGATGCACTCCCGCCCTGTTTATTTGTGGTTGGGCTCAGGGGCGTCACTAGTCGCAACGAATGTTGCTTGTGGTCGGAACGCCACGGTTCCATCAGCCCCTTGCTCTGTGCCTTCACCGGTGCTCCTCAGCAGGCGTCCCAGGGGCAGTATGGCCCGGTGTTTAGTCAGTTTATGTAATCCGCCATCTGTGGTGTGACGTCTGGTCGTTCCTCCGAAGCCTGAGAGTCCTTGTACTCCATATATGGCTTCGTCGTCGCTAGGGAGATCCCGTGGGCTACCGCCCGTCGCTTCACTCTGCGCAGGGGATCGACTGAGTTCCATCACCAGGCGAAGGGCGTCTTGTTTCTCCTGTTGTGCGTTGTCCGCCGGGGGAGGGGCTCTTGCCGCGTCTCGCGTACCGCTCTGCAGTCTCTGCCGGGGTCTGTGTCTCCGCCGGCCTCCCCCGGTGGGACGCAGAGCAGCCATGTCCATGGCTCCCCTAGGGGTCGTGTCCGTGCCGCTGTCGAGCCATGCCTCCACTTCGTCTGGGTCGGTAAAGAAGTGTGTTTTCTCGCTATCCACCACTCTCAACTTCGCAGGAAACATAAGAGAGTATTGCAGGCCGAGCTGCCTCAAGCGCCTTTTCACCGCCAGGAAGGAGTGTCTTTGTCTTTGTACCTGCACCGTGTAATCCGGAAAGAACATCACTGTCATGTTCTCGATCCGTATGTCCTGAAGTTTGCGTGTTTCGCGCAGGATGGAGTCTCTGTCTCTGTAATTCAGTATGCGGAGCAGCATGGGTCGTGGGTTGGAGCCCGTCTGCAGTTGTCTCGTCGGGACTCGGTGTGCACGTTCCACCACGAAGTGCGGGGAGAGTGACCCCTCTGGTAGTATGTCTCTCAACCACTGTTCCACGTGTTCTTCCGGGTTCCTTCCTTCCCATTTTTCCGGCACTCCCACTAGTCGCACGTTATTTCTTTGTGCCCTACCTTCCGCATCTTCAGCTCTTTCCTCCAGGAATTCCACCCTATTCAAGAGGTCCTGCATCTGCTGATTCGAGTGGCTGACTTGGGGCTGGAGGTCTTTCATGTCGCCTTCCAGGGACGCGGTGCGGTCAGCCAGTTTTTTGTGGTCGGCCCTGAGGTGCGTGAGGTCAATCACGATGCTATCAATTTTGGTAGCCAAGGAAGTGCGAGTTAGTTGGATGGACTCTTCCAGTCGCTCCATAGCGGCCAGCATGGTGTCGAGTTTGGCCGCCGTTTGATCCGGGTCGGTGCTCTTCCCAGTCTTGTCCATTTTGCCCTTAATGTTCGTGCCCCCGGTTCCAGTCCGGGCTCTGGTTCCGCCAGGCATCAGCGCTCTGTTGCGCTCTCGGTTGCTTCAGCGGGAGCAGCAATGGCGTATCTACTGGATGGTGGACTGGGGTGTAGAGTGGTAGTGCTATGAGTCCCGGGGCAGCCACTGCTCGCCTGCACTCTGCTAGCGCTCCGGGGTACCTTCAGTCTTCCCCCCGATTACCGCTTGAACGTCCGGTAAATCGCAGCGTTGTCCAGGTCGTAATGTCGTCTTTCGTGTGCTACGTCGCATCAGAGCCTGCTTCCCGGGGGGGATGCGATCTCGCCTTCCGGTCTGGTAGTTTCTCTCGTGACCCACGAGTGATTCCTCCTCAAGCGGGTCTGGCGGTAATGGGGGCGCTATATGCCTCACCCCCCTGTTCTTGCCTCCGTGTGCGTGGGGCTTGTCAATGGTCCGGTGTTCCCCCTGTCGCAGGCCACCGCCTGCATGGTTTTCCCTGTAGCGGCGGTTGGCCGTGTCGTCCTCGGCCTCCCTCGCTTGTGCGTTCCCGCCGCCTGTGCCCCAGGCTGCAGCCGCCCGCATCTCCTCAGTTACCGCTGTTTACCCCCGCTGTCCACGAGCGCCCTGGCGCTGGCCTCGCGGCTGGGGGTCTGGCTCGGGGCCTCAGCAGGTGTTGGTTCAGGGTCTCTGGCTTGATCGCTCCACTCGGCCTCTCCTCACTGCTGCCCTCGGCGCTCAGGCCGACGCGCCGTGCCTTCCCGCCGCAGCTTCGCTACTTCTTACCCCTCGTGAGCGGGCGCGTAGAAATCGGCGCTCTCTGGTCCTCTGGATTATGACCCTGGCACGTCCCATATGGGTCCCGCCGGTTTCTCTAGCTCCGTCAGCGTCGGTCGCAGGCCGCACTCCTGGGCCTACCTCACCCGCCAGAGCCTCGGACTTTCCTGTGCCAGCGCTGGGTCCAGCACCGATCCACCCGGCCACTGCTCCGGAAGTACCTCGGTGCCGTTCGTCGACTCCGATTTCCTCCAAAATAGGCCGGGTGCACGTTCTCGATGTCCTGCAGCAGCGCCTGGTATTTTCGGTCAGCTGTGAGTGGTGCTTTAACGGATAAATTCGCCGGGAAGGGGAGCTCGGAGCGAAGCTCTACCCAAAGGCGGCCATTACAGTTGCGTGCTTAGCCACGCCCCCCTCAGTTTCACGTTCATGAGACCAACGGAACGCCATTGGTACTGTACACTAACTGTGAAGCTGTCACTGGAGTTCTGGTCTTTTTGCATTGGGTGATAACAGGATTTTGGAAAGTTAATTTGCCCAGTTCGGGAGCTCAGGAAAGGCACGTCTTGGTGGCCATCTTGTTTGGCCAATGATAAATCCTCTTTGCAAGCAAAGTTGTATATAATATTACTATTTTAGAGATGATGGACGGAGCGCTGAAACTTTTCAGACACTCACCCCCAGTCACAGATCTAGGTTGACTCCATCATCGTTCTTTAGCTCACTTTGCCACCCCAGTTCAGACACAGCTATATGCAAAT